>NC_000086.7:113350994-114565994 GCF_000001635.26 Mus musculus
ATATGGACAGATTATGACCACTTAATTTTGCATGGAAAAAGCATGGGATGAAGGTAAATGGTTTTCATGTTATTTTTGGCAGTGGTGGTTTTATTTATTATAATATTGATTGGCATTAATGCTGGATTTAATATATGCTACTCCAAGACGTTTTCAAAATTATTTGGAAAACATCAATGATTAAAAAGAGGCAGAAATAGCAAAATGAGTAGCTATAGATATAAAGAGTTTAAAGTACCAAAAGGAAAATAGATATAATGGAACTATTAACTTCAGCATATTCTTAAAATGCAAGATTTTGCTTATGAACAATTTAACATTGAAAAATGCAAAAATGTAGTAGAAATAGCAAAGAGGTAAAAATTGAATACAGATATCAACTAAATGCCATATATGTATTATATGTATCCTGTTTCACATGATAATTTACACTAGTCTTAATCTAATACCAAAATCAAAATATTTCAAATAACATGATTATCTACTAGAAGAACAATTAATAAGTTATAAATTCACTACTAATAAGAAAAAGATCATATTTTCCTTATACATAGAGCCTAGTTTTAAAAACTTGTGTGTGTGCCTCTGTGGGGTGTGTGTGTATGTGTGTGTGTGTAGGTTAGAAAACAAGAAGGGGATAACAAGGGAGGAGGGAAGGATCTTATAGGAGATGGGAAAGATGAATTACGAGGGGTTGAATGGGGTAGAAAAGCAGAAGTGGAAGACCAGCTGGTGGAAGGAAGGGAATCAGCTGGAGAGAACTTACAGGAGGGCATTGGAAAGAAGAATAAGAAAGAACAAAGTACAATAACACATAAATGTGAAGACGTCATGCTGAGATTTATTAATTTGTGCACTAATCTAAAAAAAAAGAACGAAGAAAAAAGGTTTTGAGAGGTGAGAGGGTGCGCCAGAGAACCTGACAGCTTCTGGAACAGGCGGAAGCACAGAGGCGCTGAGGCAGCACCCTGCGTGGGCCGGGGACAGCCGGCCACCTTCCGGACCAGAGGACAGGTGCCCACCCGGCTGGGGAGGCGGCCTAAGCCACAGCAGCAGCGGTCGCCATCTTGGTCCGGGACCCGCTGAACTTAGGAAATTAGTCTGAACAGGTGAGAGGGTGCGCCAGAGAACCTGACAGCTTCTGGAACAGGCAGAAGCACAGAGGCGCTGAGGCAGCACCCTGTGTGGGCCGGGGACAGCCGGCCACCTTCCGGACCAGAGGACAGGTGCCCGCCCGGCTGGGGAGGCGACCTAAGCCACAGCAGCAGCGGTCGCCATCTTGGTCCCGGGACTCCAAGGAACTTAGGAATTTAGTCTGCTTAGGTGAGAGTCTGTACCACCTGGGAACTGCCAAAGCAACACAGTGTCTGAGAAAGGTCCTGTTTTGGGCCTTCTTCTTCGGCCAGGAGGAGGTCCAAATACAAGATATCTGCGCACCTTCCCTGTAAGAGAGCTTGCCAGCAGAGAGTGCTCTGAGCACTGAAACTCAGAGGAGAGAATCTGTCTCCCAGGTCTGCTGATAGACGGTAACAGAATCACCAGAAGAACAATCTCTAAACAGAGTCAACTATAACTACTAACTCCAGAGATTACCAGATGGCGAAAGGTAAACGGAGGAATCTTACTAACAGGAACCAAGACCACTCACCATCACCAGAACCCAGCACACCCACTTCGCCCAGTCCAGGGAACCCCAACACACCTGAGAACCTAGACCTAGATTTAAAAGCATATCTCATGATGATGGTAGAGGACATCAAGAAGGACTTTAATAAATCACTTAAAGAAATACAGGAGAACACTGCTAAAGAGTTACAAGTCCTTAAAGAAAAACAGGAAAACACAATCAAACAGGTAGAAGTCCTTACAGAAAAAGAGGAAAAAACATACAAACAGGTGATGGAAATGAACAAAACCATACTAGACCTAAAAAGGGAAGTAGACACAATAAAGAAAACTCAAAGCAAGGCAACACTAGAGATAGAAACCCTAGGAAAGAAATCTGGAACCATAGATTTGAGCATCAGCAACAGAATACAAGAGATGGAAGAGAGAATCTCAGGTGCAGAAGATTCCATAGAGAACATCGGCACAACAATCAAAGAAAATGGAAAATGCAAAAAGATCCTAACTCAAAATATCCAGGAAATCCAGGACACAATAAGAAGACCAAACGTACGGATAATAGGAGTGGATGAGAATGAAGATTTTCAACTCAAAGGTCCAGCAAACATCTTCAACAAAATTATTGAAGAAAACTTCCCAAATCTAAAGAATGAGATGCATATGAACATACAAGAAGCCTACAGAACTCCAAATAGACTGGACCAGAAAAGAAATTCCTCCCGACACATAATAATCAGAACATCAAATGCACTAAATAAAGATAGAATACTAAAAGCAGTAAGGGAAAAAGGTCAAGTAACATATAAAGGCAAGCCTATCAGAATTACACCAGATTTTTCACCAGAGACTATGAAAGCCAGAAGAGCCTGGACAGATGTTATACAGACACTAAGAGAACACAAACTGCAGCCCAGGCTACTATACCCAGCCAAACTCTCAATTATCATAGAGGGAGAAACCAAAGTATTCCACGACAAAACCAAATTCACGCATTATCTCTCCACGAATCCAGCCCTTCAAAGGATAATAACAGAAAAAAACCAATACAAGAACGGGAACAACGCCCTAGAAAAAACAAGAAGGTAATCCCTCAACAAACCTAAAAGAAGACAGCCACAAGAACAGAATGCCACCTTTAACAACTAAAATAACAGGAAGCAACAATTACTTTTCCTTAATATCTCTTAACATCAATGGTCTCAACTCGCCAATAAAAAGACATAGACTAACAAACTGGCTACACAAACAAGACCCAACATTTTGCTGCTTACAGGAAACTCATCTCAGAGAAAAAGATAGACACTACCTCAGAATGAAAGGCTGGAAAACAATTTTCCAAGCAAATGGTATGAAGAAACAAGCAGGAGTAGCCATCCTAATATCTGATAAGATTGACTTCCAACCCAAAGTCATCAAAAAAGACAAGGAGGGACACTTCATTCTCATCAAAGGTAAAATCCTCCAAGAGGAACTCTCAATTCTGAATATCTATGCTCCAAATACAAGAGCAGCCACATTCACTAAAGAAACTTTAGTAAAGCTCAAAGCACACATTGCGCCTCACACAATAATAGTGGGAGACTTCAACACACCACTTTCACCAATGGACAGATCATGGAAACAGAAACTAAACAGGGACACACTGAAACTAACAGAAGTGATGAAACAAATGGATCTGACAGATATCTACAGAACATTTTTCCCTAAAACAAAAGGATATACCTTCTTCTCAGCACCTCATGGTACCTTCTCCAAAATTGACCACATAATAGGTCACAAATCAGGCCTCAACAGATTCAAAAATATTGAAATTGTCCCATGTATCCTATCAGATCACCATGCACTAAGGCTGATCTTCAATAACAAAATAAATAACAGAAAGCCAA
Organism: Mus musculus; assembly: GCF_000001635.26. Classification (NCBI taxonomy): domain Eukaryota; kingdom Metazoa; phylum Chordata; class Mammalia; order Rodentia; family Muridae; genus Mus; species Mus musculus. Next base: position 113,354,507 of record NC_000086.7, read on the forward strand.
CATTCACATGGAAACTGAACAACACTCTTCTCAATGATACCTTGGTCAAGGAAGGAATAAAGAAAGAAATTAAAGACTTTTTAGAGTTTAATGAAAATGAAGCCACAACGTACCCAAACCTTTGGGACACAATGAAAGCATTTCTAAGAGGGAAACTCATAGCTATGAGTGCCTTCAAGAAAAAACGGGAGAGAGCACATACTAGCAGCTTGACAACACATCTAAAAGCTCTAGAAAAAAAGGAAGCAAATTCACCCAAGAGGAGTAGACGGCAGGAAATAATCAAACTCAGGGGTGAAATCAACCAAGTGGAAACAAGAAGAACTATTCAAAGAATTAACCAAACGAGGAGTTGGTTCTTTGAGAAAATCAACAAGATAGATAAACCCTTAGCTAGACTCACTAAAGGGCACAGGGACAAAATCCTAATTAACAAAATCAGAAATGAAAAGGGAGACATAACAACAGATCCTGAAGAAATCCAAAACACCATCAGATCCTTCTACAAAAGGCTATACTCAACAAAACTGGAAAACCTGGACGAAATGGACAAATTTCTGGACAGATACCAGGTACCAAAGTTGAATCAGGATCAAGTTGACCTTCTAAACAGTCCCATATCCCCTAAAGAAATAGAAGCAGTTATTAATAGTCTCCCAGCCAAAAAAAGCCCAGGACCAGACGGGTTTAGTGCAGAGTTCTATCAGACCTTCAAAGAAGATCTAACTCCAGTTCTGCACAAACTTTTTCACAAGATAGAAGTAGAAGGTATTCTACCCAACTCATTTTATGAAGCCACTATTACTCTGATACCTAAACCACAGAAAGATCCAACAAAGATAGAGAACTTCAGACCAATTTCTCTTATGAACATCGATGCAAAAATCCTTAATAAAATTCTCGCTAACCGAATCCAAGAACACATTAAAGCAATCATCCATCCTGACCAAGTAGGTTTTATTCCAGGGATGCAGGGATGGTTTAATATACGAAAATCCATCAATGTAATCCATTATATAAACAAACTCAAAGACAAAAACCACATGATCATCTCGTTAGATGCAGAAAAAGCATTTGACAAGATCCAACACCCATTCATGATAAAAGTTCTGAAAAGATCAGGAATTCAAGGCCAATACCTAAACATGATAAAAGCAATCTACAGCAAACCAGTAGCCAACATCAAAGTAAATGGAGAGAAGCTGGAAGCAATCCCACTAAAATCAGGGACTAGACAAGGCTGCCCACTTTCTCCCTACCTTTTCAACATAGTACTTGAAGTATTAGCCAGAGCAATTCGACAACAAAAGGAGATCAAGGGAATACAAATTGGAAAAGAGGAAGTCAAAATATCACTTTTTGCAGATGATATGATAGTATATATAAGTGACCCTCAAAATTCCAACAGAGAACTCCTAAACCTGATAAACAGCTTCGGTGAAGTAGCTGGATATAAAATTAACTCAAACAAGTCAATGGCCTTTCTCTACACAAAGAATAAACAGGCTGAGAAAGAAATTAGGGAAACAACACCCTTCTCAATAGCCACAAATAATATAAAATATCTCGGCGTGACTCTAACGAAGGAAGTGAAAGATCTGTATGATAAAAACTTCAAGTCCCTGAAGAAAGAAATTAAAGAAGATCTCAGAAGATGGAAAGATCTCCCATGCTCATGGATTGGCAGGACCAACATTGTAAAAATGGCTATCTTGCCAAAAGCAATCTACAGATTCAATGCAATCCCCATTAAAATTCCAACTCAATTCTTCAACGAATTAGAAGGAGCAATTTGCAAATTCATCTGGAATAACAAAAAACCTAGGATAGCAAAAACTCTTCTCAAGGATAAAAGAACCTCTGGTGGAATCACCATGCCTGACCTAAAGCTTTACTACAGAGCAATTGTGATAAAAACTGCATGGTACTGGTATAGAGACAGACAAGTGGACCAATGGAATAGAATTGAAGACCCAGAAATGAACCCACACACCTATGGTCACTTGATCTTCGACAAGGGAGCCAAAACCATCCAGTGGAAGAAAGACAGCATTTTCAACAATTGGTGCTGGCACAACTGGTTGTTATCATGTAGAAGAATGCGAATCGATCCATACTTATCTCCTTGTACTAAGGTCAAATCTAAGTGGATCAAGGAACTTCACATAAAACCAGAGACACTGAAACTTATAGAGGAGAAAGTGGGGAAAAGCCTTGAAGATATGGGCACAGGGGAAAAATTCCTGAACAGAACAGCAATGGCTTGTGCTGTAAGATCGAGAATTGACAAATGGGACCTAATGAAACTCCAAAGTTTCTGCAAGGCAAAAGACACTGTCTATAAGACAAAAAGACCACCAACAGACTGGGAAAGGATCTTTACCTATCCTAAATCAGATAGGGGACTAATATCCAACATATATAAAGAACTCAAGAAGGTGGACCTCAGAAAATCAAATAACCCCCTTAAAAAATGGGGCTCAGAACTGAACAAAGAATTCTCACCTGAGGAATACAGAATGGCAGAGAAGCACCTGAAAAAATGTTCAACATCCTTAATCATCAGGGAAATGCAAATCAAAACAACCCTGAGATTCCACCTCACACCAGTGAGAATGGCTAAGATCAAAAATTCAGGTGACAGCAGATGCTGGCGAGGATGTGGAGAAAGAGGAACACTCCTCCATTGTTGGTGGAATTGCAGGCTTGTACAACCACTCTGGAAATCAGTCTGGCGGTTCCTCAGAAAATTGGACATAGTACTACCGGAGGATCCAGCAATACCTCTCCTGGGCATATATCCAGAAGAAGCCCCAACTGGTAAGAAGGACACATGCTCCACTATGTTCATAGCAGCCTTATTTATAATAGCCAGAAACTGGAAAGAACCCAGATGCCCCTCAACAGAGGAATGGATACAGAAAATGTGGTACATCTACACAATGGAGTACTACTCAGCTATTAAAAAGAATGAATTTATGAAATTCCTAGCCAAATGGATGGACCTGGAGAGCATCATCCTGAGTGAGGTAACACAATCACAAAGGAACTCACACAATATGTACTCACTGATAAGTGGATACTAGCCCAAAACCTAGGATACCCACGATATAAGATACAATTTCCTAAACACATGAAACTCAAGAAAAATGAAGACTGAAGTGTGGACACTATGCCCCTCCTTAGAAGTGGGAACAAAACACCCATGGAAGGAGTTACAGAAACAAAGTTTGGAGCTGAGATGAAAGGATGGACCATGTAGAGACTGCCATATCCAGGGATCCACCCCATAATCAGCATCCAAACGCTGACACCATTGCATATACTAGCAAGATTTTATCGAAAGGACCCAGATGTAGCTGTCTCTTGTGAGACTATGCCGGGGCCTAGCAAACACAGAAGTAGATGCTCACAGTCAGCTAATGGATGGATCACAGGGCTCCCAATGGAGGAGCTAGAGAAAGTACCCAAGGAGCTAAAGGGATCTTCAACCCTATAGGTGGAACAACATTATGAACTAACCAGTACCCCTGAGCTCTTGACTCTAGCTGCATATGTATCAAAAGATGGCCTAGTCGGCCATCACTGGAAAGAGAGGCCCATTGGACACGCAGACTTTGTGTGCCCCGGTACAGGGGAACGCCAGGGCCAAAGGGGGGGAGTGGGTGGGTAGGGGAGTGGGGGTGGGTGGGTAAGGGGGACTTTTGGTATAGCATTGGAAATGTAAATGAGCTAAATACCTAATAAAAAATGGAAAAAAAAAAAAAAGAAAATGACCAAATGACCAATGGGAAAACGGTAACAAAAGTTACTTCACGTAAAGAGAATCTCCAATTTCAGAAATATTTTAAAGTCCTTTACACATCCCTTCTGTTGCTAAAGAAAATATAAATAATACAGATTTAAAGAAGTTAAAAATAAGATTTTACTCAGTGTATGTACTACAGAAAACCAGAGTTTGTTAGTATAAAACAATGTAGTCTATTATGTTGCACATTTTGATATTTGGTCTTACTTCAGTCATTGGAATAAATTTAATTTTCATGACAAACATCTACAAAAAAAAAAAAAAGGTTTTGAAAAAGAAAACTACAGAAAATGTCATTTATCAGTGTAAATATTTACAATGATAGCTTAAGAAAGTGTTAAGTATTTAGAGAATAAAATGTGAAATTATTTAAAGAGTACAGGAATGGTTCAGTGAGCATATCAAGACACATACAAAATGCATAAATATTTGTTAAGCCAATACTTAAATCTGTCTATTAAATAGATGAGCCTGAATTTGAGAATAGCAGAGAAATCATCATAACTGCAGCATTAATAATGCAGAGATCCTTGGGAGATGTAAAAGTCTTAAAAATACTAGTGCTCTAGAAAACGAAATATGTTTATGATGAATAAATTTATAGAAGAAATGATATAGATGGAGAAAAACTCACAATAAAAGCATAAAAGTTATTCAAGTGTAAAATGATAGCAGAGGGAATACAAATTAAAAATCGGATCCCATGCGTGCATTGCTATTACACGTCTGTAACTGGATGTGGTCGTTCCTGAAGCTCACCATGTATAGCAGTTCTTTACATTCTGCTTCTCCAAGGAGAACTGTTGACATGGCTCCTCTGTGTTTCTTGTTTTCACACTTTGTTTAGATATCCTTATATTTTACATCACTTTCTAGATAGGTAAAATTAATAAAATAAAAACAAAAACAAACAAACAAAGGTTAGAGATTTCCTCGGGAATCATGTGCAGAGCCATGAACATTACAGCCATGAACATTACAGCCATGAACATTACAGCTATGAACATTACAGCCATGACCATTACAGCTATGAACATTACAGCTATGAACATTACAGCCATGAACATTGCAGCCATGGACATTACAGCCATGACCATTACAGCTATGAACATTACAGCTATGAACATTACAGCCATGAACATTACAGCCATGAACATTACAGCTATGAACATTACAGCTATGAACATTACAGCTATGAACATTACAGCCATGAACATTACAGCCATGAACATTACAGCCATGAGCATTACAGCTATGATAGTGGGTAAAGGAAAGCCTGTGAGAAAGATGAAGTCACCATACTTCAAAATTATTTAAGTATCAACTTTTTGTTTCTAAGTCTTTGATATTTTCATAAAAGAAATGTTACCGTAAATACCTCTCATTAAATAGTCTTTGGCAAATACTACTCAAATACTTAGAGAAAGTACCCAAGGAACTAAAGGGATCTGCAACCCTATAGGTGGAACAACATTATGAACTAACCAGCACCCCGGAGCTCTTGACTCTAGCTGCATATGTATCAAAAGATGGCCTAGTCGGCCATCACTGGAAAGAGAGGCCCATTGGACAGGCAAACTTTATATGCCCCAGTACAGGGGAACACCAGGGCCAAAAAGGGGGAGTGGGTGGGTAGGGGAGTGGGGGGGTTATGGGGGACTTTTGGGATAGCATTGGAAATGTAAATGAGGAAAATACCTAATAAAAATATTTAAAAAATAAGTTAAATTACGTATGAATTTTACTAATTTTGGAAATATTCATCTTAGGTTGATCAAGAGAAAAAGTTTCCCTGACATTGGTCATTGCATTAGTTGATTCTTAAGTAACTCATCAGCAGTATCATATTTCTTGTAAGGTGAAAGCTTTCCAATGATTGTTTGTGAGTAGATGTTCCAAGTGGAGTATACAACTGCAATAGATAATATATCACAATTCAATGAATCAAAAACTGCATTTGACTTGTGAAACTTTGATATTATTAAGGCCTTCCACTGCCCTATTAGTTTTTTCTTCTGATCAGTACAGTTTATAAAATAAACTAAGGACAATGGATTAATCATGTATTTATATTATTTGAATTCTATATACTATGAATAAAATTCCATTTACTAATTAGAGCCAAAATTTTTTAAGGGGAGTCAGTTCTGTGGTTCTGAAGTTTTATTAATCTAAGATTTTGCCTATAATATAATTAATGCAATGTGATAAAAAGTTATTTAAAGAAAAACCAAAAGGGCTAGGCTGTTTTCAAGTCTTCTGTGACATCCTGATATATTGTATAAATTAACTTCAATATTCATCAAATGTACAATAATAGAATTAAGATTTCTGATTTTTACATCTTTTATTTTTAATATGTGATTTTATTAATAACTATAATTATTGCAAAATGAATAAATATTAGCTTTATGTCTTACAAACTACAGTGCACAAAGACTGTGAGTTGATGTCTTTTGAATGTTAGGCCCATCTTCATGGTTTGTTTATTAATGGGAACATTTTGTAGGAAAAGGATTCTTGTGTTCTCAACTGCAGAGAAGAGGGGTTATTCTCCCTAAATTATTTTTATTGATGTAGTATTAGTCAAGATATAGAATTATATAGTACATTAAAATAAAAAATTAAATAACAATTCACTATTGTACTGAATTTCAGTTTTGTTTCTTAAGTTTTTCTGACAAAAGTATATGTGTGAATTTATCATTATGATTTTTGGTTAAATTTACAAGTAAAATGCTTATAGTGAAAAGACATCTGTATTTATGCATAGGGATACATAATAGTTTTGCCAAAGTCTATTTCTCATATAAAAATCTATATACATATTTGCATAAAATTAGAAAGATCTGAAAATCTGCATACACACATGAAATCATCACCCCAATCATATCTATAACAATTTTCCTCCTCCTGTTTTGTGTATGTTTGAAAATTTAACTAGAAGTCACACGCTTTAAGAAAAATTAAGGATATAGTACATAATGCTTATTATAGGCACTTTGTTGTACAGCAGATCTCTTAATCATCTTGTGCAACCAAAACACAGCCCACTGAAAAGCTGTTCATTTTCTTTCTCCTCAGAACATAGCAGCTAACATTTCCCTCACTACTTGTGTGCGTTGCTCTGGGTTATCACATAAATGGAATGTGTCATGTTTCTCTTCTGTGGCTAGCTTATTTTACTTAACTAATGTCTTCGAGTTTTCTCTATCTTCTGATATATGACAGAACTTTTGTCTGAATATTATTCCATTGTATATATGTGTATGTCCCACAGTTTTCTTATTTATGCATCCACTGATGAACTTTTGGATCACCTCCCTGGTTTGGCTAATGTGAAAAATTCTTCTATACACATAGGTATGTAGATAACTCTTCAAAATTATTATTCTGTACTTCTCAATATATAATAGTAAAGTGGTGACTATATCATGTGATAGCTTCATTTTTGTTTTTACTATATAAGCCTATTTTATTATTTTTTGAGAATTTTATGTATAGGTATTGTCCTTATATCATTTATACCCCCTCTTCTTCCTTTAACTCCTCCTGTGCTTCTGAAGGGAGAGAGATTTGTAGTCTCCTTTTCTTATACAGGCATTGGCCACATTAATTAGAGAATTATCCTTATGACCATATTTAATTTTAATTAGTTCTTTAAATAGAATATCTCCACATATATTCATATAAGAGGTTAAGAAATCAACATATTAATTTGGGGTAGACACAATTTAGTTCAATAAACTTGTAATGATATCATTTTTGTGTGGTAGTGCTATATTAACTTTGTTTAAAACATGTCAAAATAAGTTTTCTCAAACATTCGCAAGATTTGGAACCCTGAAAATTATTCCTTCAGATTTATATAGCCTGATATAACAGATCAATTCTAAATGATAGTATGATTCATAAAGTTATGAATTTTAAGCAATATTAGTAGAACATTCTGGAAGTCCAGAATGAGCAAGATCTAGCTTAACAGTACCTCATGGACTAATGACCTAAGTCTCCAGTACAAGGTGATGTTTATGATAGGTTGTGATTAGGTATTTTTAGAAATTTTATACAAAATAACCATACTGAGCATAGAGTTCCAGGTCCATGGAATTGTTCCTAGATGGTATTTCTCAGATTATTAGGGAATCTAGAACAGTGACCATAGTCCAGGGTGTGTTCTGCTGACAGTAGCATATTGGCTGAAGAACCTCAGAAGGAAGATTCAATTTCACATTTTATTCAGTGGTGTTAAAAAGAAGTCTAGTGAAGAGAATACATCACTAGTCAATTTGACAAAAAAGCTATTTATCCACCCAGAGATTACTCAAAGGAAACAACATCTACCAAGAGGTTTCTGGAGAAGAGGAATAATGTGAAAACTGCCAAAAGAATAAAAAGGGAAATTTCAATATCCCTGTCTGAGAGGGACCAGAGCTGAAAATGACAGATGGAGAAAATTTCCCAAAGCAAATGATAAAAAGGTGACATTTGGAAGAATATTCAGAGAAGATGATACAAACACCAAGTTATGATACAATGTAACCTTGTCAAAAAATTTGCAAGCCATATCCCTATAGTTTTCCTTACAAATTGATGGCTGTGCACACAAATGTGCATTATTGTTTGAAATGTAACTCATGGACAAGATAGTAATAAAAATAAAAATTCAGAATCATTTAAATGCTACTCAATCACAGGACTATAGGACAATAGAGGACTGAAGTATGGCCACACCATGAGCACCAAATACTGCATGTGTGCTCCTTTTTTAAATGTGAGATATCAAAGGAAAATTTCTTTCTTCTTTTAACTTATATCTTTTGATTTCTCTTATTTTCTGTATTTTTGTAAAACACTTTTCTGTGTTAATACTCCTGTAAGAGTTTGAAATCCCAGTAATGAACAAATTTTAATCATTGAATTCAAGGAAACTTTGCATTCTGGTGCTAAAAAATAACCTTGCATAATTATCTGTATTAAATAAATGTATGTTCCTTTTGTATGTTTACATAGTAAAGAGCACACCCTTTAAACTTTCCATCATTTATTTGATGTCAGATGAAAGAAATTCCTATTTTTCTTGTATTTGAAAATAGAGTTGGGAGATGTCTTTATAATGAGGAGCTTGCTATCAGTTCATAGATCATCCTGACAACTTTTGTTTTCCAGGAAAGGTGCAAACTATAAGGGACATCACAGTTTGTCTCTCTGCCAAAGGGACATATAGACCTTGGAGAAATAGCCCTTTGCTGTTCATTTGACTGTTGAAGTTGTAGTTATTTATTGTCTTTTGTGTACACATTCTAAAGTATTGAATGTCAGACTGATGTTCACATTTTGACATGCCTAGAAGTAAGGCCTTGAAAGAAGTGCATTCCTTTGCAGCTTGTATGTCTTCATGACACAGAAAGGTGGTTCTTCATTTATCAAGTGCATTTTCTTTGAAATTCTACTTGTGGACCTTTCTTGACTAGTCTCTTTCCTGAATTTGGAATGCCATTTCTGTTTTGCATTTGGGCTATTGACCTGATCTTTGCTCTTTCCAGAGGAAGGAAAGCTGTCACTCAGAAACAATAACGTGTTGCTAAATTAGTCACTGTTTTTCACTTAAAGGATGAACATGGATAGAGATGTTCACATTTATGTAGAAGTGGGTGCAACTTTAAGAATTTAGTCAAGAACATATGTATTTCTAAACTATATTTAACTCTTCTAATAAACAAAAATCTTGAGAAGTATATTAAGTTATTTGTTTATTGTGTTTGTATGCACCAGATTACTCACTGTTTCCTTGATGAGAATTCTCCTTCCATACTGAATTTCAACAATGGTAGCATATGATCCTGATTACATAGAAATATCAAATTAAAGTAACCATTCTTATTCTTTTAAAAGTGGCTGTTATCTCTTAAACATTGATATTGTATAGGGCTTTTTAGTAGTAGAGCTTTGTAATATTTCTTGGAAACAATTTTAGAAAATATAATTTATAGAATATCAACAAAGTACAAAGAATTATTTCAGATCCTGGGAAGAAAGGATTTTCAACTGTATTGGTTTTTTTGTCCATTACCACCTAAACTACTCAGAGAGTATGTTTCTGCCTATAGCAATAGTCTTCAGAGAGTTCGAAGTAATTGCTTAGAGCAGGAATGCTGATAATCTTGAGAAGGGTGTTGTTCTTTGTAATCAAAGTCAAAGTTAAATGGTTTCTTATTTCTTTGGCTTGCTAGTTCTCTATTCAAAACATTTTACATTCACATTCTTTTCCCTCCCTCCCTCCCTCCCTCCCTCCCTCCCTCCCTCCCTCCCTTCCTCCCTCCCTCCCTCCTTCCTCCCCCCCCTGTCTGTCTGTCTGTCTTGTTTTTTCCTTTCTTTTTTCTTTTTGTTTTTGTTCCCCTCCCAGTCAACCCTCCGACTCTTCCACATCACATACCTCCTTCCTGTCCCTCTGTCTCCCCAAGGATGTCCCCATTCCCCAACCTCCACCCCACCAGACCTCTAGACTCCCTGGGGCCTCCAGTCTCTTGAAGGGTAGGTGCATCTTCTCTGACTGAATCCAGACCCGGCTGTCTTCTGCTGTATATGTGTAGGGGGCCTCATATCAGCTGGTGTATGCTGCCTGGTTAGTGTTCCAGTGTCTGAGAGATCTCGAGGGTCCAGACTAATTGAGACTGCTGGTCCTCCTACAGGGTCGCCCTACTTTTCAGCTTCTTTCAGCTTTCCCCTAATTCAATCACAGGAGTCAGATGCTTCTGTCCATTAGTCGGGTGCAAATATTTGCATCTGACTCTTTTAGCTACTTGTTGGGTCTTTCAGAGGGCAGTCATGGTAGGTCCCTTTTTGTGAGTGCTGCATAGCCTCAGTAATAGTATCAGGTCTTGGGGCCTCCTCTTGAGCTGGATCCCACTTTGGGATTTCACTGAACTTTCTTTTCCTCAGGCTCCTCTGCATTTCCATCCCTGCAGTTACATTCACATTTTTAAAATTCATGATCATCTTTTTTTTTCTTCCATTTCAAAATTTACTTATTTATTTATTTATTTATTTATTTATTTAATTTATTACCACTCCTTGTCTTATTCCCCACTCCCATCTACCCTCAGACTGTTCCACATCCCATACCTCCTTCCCACGCCCCTGTCTCCACATGGATGTATCCACCCCACCTGACCTCTAAACTCCCTGGGGCCTCCAGTCTCTTTCTTCCTTCCTTCCTTCCTTCCTTCCTTCCTTCCTTCCTTCCTTCCTTCCTTTCTTTCTTTCTTTCTTTCTTTCTTTCTTTCTTTCTTTCTTTCTGTTATGTTAATTTTTTAGGTTAGGTGCATCTTCTCTGAATCAACACAGACCCGACAGTCCTCTACTGTATATGTGTTGGGAGCCTCATATCAGCTGGTGTATGCTGCCTGTTTGGTGGTCCAGTATTTGAGAGATGTCGGGATCCAGATTAATTGAGACTGCTGGTCCTCCTACAGGATCACTCTTCTTCTCAGCTTCTTTCAGCCTTCCCTAATTCAACAACAGGGTTCAGCTGCTTCTGTCCATTGGTTGGGTGCAAATAGCTGCATCTGAGTCTTCTGGCTGCTTTTTGGGTCTACCGGAGTGCGGTCATGCGAGGTCCCTTTCTTTGAGTGCTCCATAGCCTCAGTAATAGTGTCAGGCCCTGGGACCTCCCCTTGAGCTGGATCCCACTTGGGGCCTGTCAGTGGATCTTCTTTTCCTCAAGCTCTTCTCCACTTCCATCCCTGTAATTCTTTCAGACAGGAACAATTACTGAAATTAGACTTGAGTATGCGCTTCCGAATACAATAATCACCTGCCTTGAGAAGTTTAGTTAGCTTAAGTATATTCTGGATTCAAGTTCCATTACAATTTTATTGTGATTTTTGTTTCATTTCAAAATGGTAAAAGATTCAGTCCTACCACTAGGAACTAGGACTTCTGGGAAAAAAAAACAAACTTGAACTAGTATTTTCACATGAATCGTAAGATTAAAATATTGGCATGCTTTTATTTCCACTTCAGCCTAGAAATTGCCTAGTTTTAAGAATTTACCAAAGAGATTTTTTCCCATTACTTTTTTTTTTAACGTAAACTGAGCTCAGTTTATAAAATATTCTGAAACATTCTTCTAAGTGGAGAATGTTTTTATCCACTTACTTTTAAGTCTTTAAATATTATCTGCTAAGTCTTTTAGTTCATAATTTTTCTCCTTAAACAAAAACAAGTATCTTGATATAAACTAGCCAGTTTTTACTAAAACATATGCAAAGGAGGAAAAGGGTATCAGAACAATGGTTAACAACAACAAACATCCCTTTGAGGGTTTCATTCTAGGGTAATGGCTGCTAAAATTGTTTAGAGTAGTTGAAATGAAATAAGATCAATTAAAGAACATGAAGGAGAGCAAGCAGGACGTTTTATTGCTTTTTTTTTTTTGACGACACATAGCTGCACTCTGTCTCTTTTTGTGTAGAGGATATTTAAAGTCCTTATGCTGAATACCATACTAGCTAAATGGAGCTGTAAATCCAAAGGGATGGGGCAAAGTTCTACAGCTAAAGCAGTATGCCAACAATTCTACTTCTCATATTATTTTAACTGATAAATATTATAATTGATGAAACAAAAGAACCCACAAATTTTCCCCCACTTAGATAAATGTCACGTGGAACTGAAAGAAATCTTATCTTACTAAAAACATAGTAAAGATGGATATAAGACAAAGGATTATAGAAGTCACAACAGCCTTTTCTTTCTAGACTGTTAAAAGGTTTTGCTGAGAACTCTATAAAGATGATGGCAACCTGAATGTATGAAATAAATAAAAGATAGGCCTTGTGATAGATAGGTCTTGTGATTCAATTAAAGATATTCATATATGTATTTTTCAGTGAATTCAAATTTGACTGTTAAATGACTGCTGGCTTGCATCTATCATTGTAAAAATTTCATGGACTGTTATGTAGCTTATAAAACACTTGCTTTTATGGTGTTGTTACACAGCTGAAAAAATAAAGTGTCATATCAGTATGGGGCCACATTTATCCAAGGAAAACTAACATAAGGATATCTTTTGTCAACATAGGGGATGAGCTGTATGATAAAGGCAAATTTTACTCTCTGATCTACCCTTCTTTCATGTAAGTGACTGGAGATTAAAGCTTCAGTCTGGAGTCACATTACTATTATATATATTTCAAATAAAGGAATTTTTTAAAGAGAAAAATTCTGACAATAGGAGTTACAAGTATTTTCTTAAGGAATCTCAGGTCCATTTATAATTCTGTATTTTTCTTTCATAGAAATGGACTTATACATAAAAGAAAAGCCAAGTTTTACAAGAATTTGTGTATAGGTATAACATATGCTTTCAATATGCGTATATTCATGATACGATATGTGGGAGAATAATTTTAAGGTTAAATATACATAAATCCTTTTCCAAGCTTTTGGGGAATTGTCATTAATGTTTTTATTGTAGTTCTCATTTAGTCATTTAGTTTGGTGGGAAAACATCCCACCTAATCTTTAATATATTGACATAAGTACTCTTTCATCTGTGTACCTCAAAGGAAGTAGTTTAATGAGAGAAATGGTTGGATATTTAAAAATAACAGTCTTAATTTGTTAGACATACTTATTTTCTAAGAGACAATGTGTAGTTTAGATGCAAGCTCAATATTTGAAAATGATTTCATGATGTATGATACAGAATTATCTTTTCAGTATTTTTATTTTGCCACATCTATTTTTAACCTCTTGTTTTATACTAAATATTGTTTGTATGCATGAAAAAATCTCATGTTCATTTTTAAAGTTTTAGCTTCCTGCCTTTATTAACATATTTCTCCCATATCTTTACATATATTTCCTTAACTTCTTTTTTTATTAGATATTTTATTTATTTACATTTCAAATGTTAACCCTTTTCCCAGTATCCCCTCCAGAAACCACCTATCCCATCCTCCCCCGCCCAGCTTTCATGAGTGTGCTCCCCAGCCACTCACCCACTCCCAACTTCCCTCCCTGGCATTTCCCTACAGTGGGGCATCGAGCCTTCACAGGACCAAGGGCCTATTCTCCCATTGATATCCTACAAGGGCATCCTCTGCTACGTATGTACCTGGAGCCATAGCTTCCTCCATGTGTACTCTTTGGTTAGTGGTTTAGTCCCTGGGAGCTCGGGGGGATCTGGTTGGTTGACGTTGTTATTCTTCCTATGGGATTGCAAACCCTTTCAACTCCTTCAGTCCTTCTCTAACTCCTCCACTGGGGTCCCTGTTCTCTGTCCAATGGGTGGCTGTGAGCATCTGTCTCTATATTTGTCAGGCTCTGGCAGAACCTCTCAGGAGACAGCCATAGCAGGCTCCTGTCAGCAAGTACTTCTTGGCATCAGCAATAGGGTCTGGGTTTGGTGTGTGAATATGGAGTGGATCTCCAGGAAGGGCAGTGTCTGGATGGCCTTTCCTTCAGTCTCTGCTCCACACTTGGTCTCTGATTTTGCTCCCATGAGTATTTTGTTCCCTTTCTAGGGACTGAAGCATTCACACTTCTTTCTTTTGGTCTTCCTTCTTCTTGACCTTAATATGGTCTGTGAATTGTATCTTGGGTATTCTAAGTTTCTGGGCTAATATCCACTTATCAGTAAGTGCATATCATGTGAGTTCTTTTGTGATTGGGTTACCCCACTCAGGATGATACCCTCCAGATCTATCCATTTGCCTAGGAATTTCATAAATTCATTCTTTTTAATAGCTGAGTAGTACTCCATTGTGTAAATGTACCACATTTTCTGTATCCATTCCTCTGTTGAGGGACATTTGGGTTCTTTCCAGCTTCTGGCTATTATAAATAAGGCTGCTATGAACATAGTGGAGCATGTGTCCTTGGTATATATTGGATAATATTTTGGGTATATGCCCAGGAGTGTTATATCTGGCTCTTAAGGTCATACTATGTCCAGTTATCTGAGGAACCACCACACTGATTTCCAGAGTGACTGTATCAGTTTGCAATCCCACCAACAATGGAGGAGCGTTCCTCTTTCTCCACATCATTGTCAGTATCTGCTGTCACCTGAATGTTTGATCTTAGCCATTCTGACTGGTGTGAGGTGGAATCTCAGGATTGTTTTGATTTGCATTTCCCTGATGTCTAAAGATGTTGGGCATTTCTTTATGTACTTCTTGGCCATTCCTTTATGTACTTCTTGGCCATTCAATATTTCTCAGTTGAAAATTCTTTATTTAGTTCTGTACCCCATTTTAATCTCTGGAACCTAACTTCTTGAGTTCTTTGTATATATTAGATATTAGCTCTTTATCAGATGTAGGATTGGTAAGATCTTTTTCCAATCTATTGGTTTGCATTTTGTCTTATTGATAGTGACCTTTGCCTTACAGAAGCTTTGCAATTTTATGAGGTCCCATTTGTCAATTCTTGATCTTAGCACATAAGCCATTGGTGTTCTGTTCAGGAAATTTTCCTCTGTGCCTATGTGTTCTAGGTTCTTCCCCACTTTCACCTCTATAAGTCTTAGTGTGTCTGGTTTTATGTGAAGGTTGGTCCTTGATCCACTTGGACTTGAGCCTTATACAAGGAGATAGGAATGGATCAGAATTTTCATTCTTCTACATGCTGACCTCCAGTTGAACTAGCACCATCTGTTGAAAATGCTGTTCCCCCCCCCACCCCCACTGGATGGTTTTAGCTCCTTCATCATATATCCAGTGACCATAGGTGTGTGGGTTCATTTCTGTGTCTTCAATTCTATTCCACTGATCTTCCTTCCTGTGTCTGTACCAATACCATGCAGTTTTTAATCACTATTGCTTTGCAATACAGTTTGAGGTCAAGGATGGTGATTCCCCCAGAAGTTCTTTTATTGTTGAGAATAGTTTTTGCTATCCTGTGCTTTTTGTTATTTCAAATGAATTTGAAAATTGCTCTTTCTAACTCTATGAAGAATTGAGTTGGAATTTTGATGCGGATTTTTTAAAATCTTAATATAATTAATTATACTAGTGTCTTCCTTCCCTGTCATTCCTTCAACCATTCCTATGGTCTCCCTTCATATCCTCCTAGTTTTATGGCATATTTTATTACAATTTTTACATACACATACAAATACAAATGTGTAACTATATAAATACAATGAACTAAGTTCCTTTTTTTTTTAAGTTCCTTTAGTGTTACTTGTCTGTATATGACTTCAGATCTGACCACTTCATATCAGCTAACCAATTAGTGAGCAATTCCTGGAAAAGATTGATTCACTCTCTCTTAGCAATCATTACTTGCCTGTAGTTCTTTGTCTAGGAGTGGAACTTTATGAAATTTCCTTCTATGCTTGCATGTCTATTAATATTATCCATGTTCAGATTTTCTTTATCTGGCCATATTATGTTATTATGGATAAATGTACCCTATCAGTTCTAGGAGAAATGATCCAACAGATTACTTCCTGGTCTTCTAGACCTTACAGCCTTTCCTCTTACATGATGTTCTCTGAGTCTTAGGTGAGGGAGTTGTGTTGTATAAGTATAGATGCACCAGTTAAGGCTGGGTTTCCCATGATCTGTTGATCAATTAATTTGATCTGTGTGGTTTTCTGAATTGGTATGTGTTATAAAGAAAGGTTTCTTTGATAAGGGCTAAGAGTTACCCTTATCTGTGAGTAAAGGATGTATTTAGATTGCAATTATGAATTATGTTGGTTTAGTAAATTGATGCTAGTAGGCTCTCTTCTAAAATCTATGACTTCACTATTCCTAGGTTGTTGGTGATGTTTCTAGTACCAAACATGATTTTCCTTCTGTTGAATGGGTATTAATTCAATTAGACAGGTATGAGTTACTGCCCAGATATGAATGTTACTGTTGCACGATTGTGTATATCTTGTCATAGTGGTCATTGCTATAATACATTGATATAATAACTTTGTTGGAGGCTATTAATTGCTTCTCATCCTTGTCAAATTGCATAGTACTTCGGGTACTTTGAAATTTAGAAAACAGGAAGGACTCTTTCCTGTTAAAGCTAGCTTATATCTTCTGAAACCTGTGTCTTAAGTGTGCAGTGGCTTATCTTTTCCCTTATGGGCAACAAAGGACAACAGAAACAGTATTATTTTAGGGAGTTTGTTAGACTATCTTGACCAACAATTTCAATGGAAGATCTTCATGTTTAATTGTCGGGTATTTGTTAGATGGTTTAAAGATCTCATGGGAGCATTGCCAGTCCAAGTGACATAATTTCTTTCATATCTATCTATCTATCTATCTATCTATCTATCTATCTATCTATCTATCTATATCTATCTATCTTTGTGTGTGTGTGTGTGTGTGCATCTGCCCCACCTGGGGATCCATCCCATATACAACCACCAAACCCAGACACTATTGCATATGCCAGAAAGATTTTGCTGTCAGGACCCTGACATAGCTCTCTTTTGTGAGGCTATGCCAATGCCTGGCAAATACAGAAGTGGGTGCTCACAGTCATCTATTGGATGGAACACAGGGCCCCTAATGAGGAAGCTAGAAAAAGTACCCAAGGAGCTAAAGGGGCCTGCAACCCTATAGGAGGAACAACAATATCAACTAACTGGTACCCCCGAGAGCTGTGTCTCTAATTGCATATGTAGCAGAGGATGGCCTAGTCAGCCATCAGTGGGAAGAGAGGCCCTTGGTCTTGTGAAGATCATATGTCCCAGTAGAGGGGAGTGCCAGGGCCAGGAAGCAGGAGTGGGTGGGTTGGGGAGCAGGGCAAGGGGAGGGTATGGGGGGGGGGGCTTTGGGGATAGCATTTGAAATGTAAATGAAGAAACTATCTAATAAAAAATAAAAAAAATATATAAATAATTTTAGATAAGTATAAAATGATTCCTTGAGGATTGATCAAACATCCTTGGTATTATTTGTGAACATAAAATAATTTGTTTTATTTAAATATAAACAAAGTAAATAAGTGAATTATAAATTTAAAATACAACACTTGCATGTGTCTTACCCAGGTTCTCTGCGTATACATTATGGCTGTTAGCTTGTTGTTTATATGGGACCCATAACTATAGGAGTGGGTGTGTCTCTGACACTTTTGCCTACTCTTGGGACTTTTTGTCTCATTGGGTTGCCTTGTCCAGCATTGATACGAGGAGTTCTGCCTTGTTTTATTCTGTCTTATTTTGTTTTGTTTGGCTGTCATGTCTTGGAAGCCTGAACTTTTCTGAAGAGGAAAAGAAGGTGATGGGTGTCTAGAGGAGAAGGGAGGTGGGTGCAGCGCTGGGCAGAGTGGAGGGAGGGGGAACTCTCTTTGGGATGTATTGTATGAAAGAAGAATCTATTTTCAAAAATATAAATAAAATAAATATTTAAAAAATACAATTTCATTTAATTATTTTTCCCATAATTAACAACTAAAATTGAGGCTTGGGTTGGGGAGTACTTCAGTGGTGTAACACTTGCCTAGCATGTCTGACTGAAGTCCATGGTTCCATTCCTACCCTGTTTAAAAATAGTCATAAAGCATATTAACATGATATATTTAGACCTTTGGTGAAAACTGGAGGAAGTAACTTTGGTGACATTTCTTTAGGGTGCACATTCTCCCATTTTTCTCTAATTGTCATTAATATGCAGAAATATGACCTTGTGAATCTTGGGGTCCTGTGTTAATTTAAATTAATTTGGATAAAAATTTGAAACAAAAGCAATCAGCTTAATTATCAGGCATTCATATTTTGCTTACTCACAGTAGCCTATCTTGTCATCTATCTGGCTATGAAATTTTATTACATACTATGTGACAAAAACTTCAGTGAACTCAGAAAATAAAGATTAGTTTTCAGTCTTAACTATTTGTTCCTAATGAGTATTTTAGCTTTATTGACCTTATTGTTGTATATCTTTACATGCAACTGGGCAAGGTTTCTTTCTTAAATGTCATCACGGTATTCTTGGTATGAGAAACATACATTTATCTTCTGTTTATAGTAATCAGAGCAAAAATGTGACATTATTCTTCATTTAACAATGTCTTTTCTGGTCTGCCTAACTTTTAAATTTAGCTTTATTTATCCTTTTGAAGTCCATTAAATATTTTCACAGCATTAACAAATACTAAACAAAGAAGCAAATGCTACACTCCAGAGGAGGGCATCAGATCCCACTACACATGGTTGTGAGCCACTATGTGATTGCTGGGAATTGAACTCAGTACCTCTCTTACCCTGAGCCCAGAAGCAAATTCTAAACTAAGAAAAAAAAATGTTTAATGGTTATCAAACTTATTCTTTATATTTTATTTTTTTATTAGGTATTTATTTCATTTACATTTCCAATGCTATCCCAAAAGTCCCCCACCCGCTCTTCTACCCATTCCGGCACCCACCCACTCCCACTTCTTGGCCCTGGCTTTCCCCTGTACTGAGGCAGATAAAGTTTGCATGACCAATGGGCCTCTCTCTCCACTGATGGCCAACTAGGCCATCTTCTGATACATATGCAGCTAGAGACACGAGCTCTGGGGGGGGTACTGGTTAGTTCATAATGTTGTTCCACCTATAGGGTTGCAGATCCCTTTAGCTCCTTGGTTTCTTTCTCTAGCTCCTCCGTTGGGGGCCCTGTGATCCACCCAATAGCTGACTGTGGGGATCCACTTCTGTGTTTGCTAGGCCCCAGTATAATCTCACAAGAGACAGCTATATCAGGAAATTTCAGCAAATTCTTCTAGTGTATGCAATGGTGTCAGCATTTGGAGGCTGATTATGGGATGGATCCCTGGATATGGCAGTCTCTAGGTGGTCCATCCTTTTGTCTCAGCTCCAAACTTCTGTCTCTGTAACTCCTTCCATGGGTGTTTTGTTCCCAATTTTAAGAAGGGGCAAAGTGTGCACACTTTGGTCTTTGTTCTTCTTGAGTTTCATGTGTTTAGCAAATTGTATCTTATATCTTTGGTATTCTAAGTTTCTGGGCTAATATCCACTTATCAGTGAGTACATATTGTGTGAGTTCTTTTGTGATTGTGTTACCTCACTCAGGATGATGCCCTCCAGGTCCATCCATTTGCCTAGGAATTTCATAAATTTATTCTTTTTAATAGCTGAGTAGTACTCCATTGTGTAAATGTACCACATTTTCTGTATCCATTCCTCTGTTGAGGGGCATCTGGGTTCTTTACAGCTTCTGGCTATTATAAATAAGGCTGCTATGAACATAGTGGAGCATGTGTCCTTCTTACCAGTTGGAACATCTTCTGGATATATGGCCAGGAGAGGTATTGGGGTTCCTCTGGTAGTACTATGTCCAATTTTCTGAGGAACTGCCAGACTGATTTCCAGACTGGTTGTACAAGCTTGCAATCCCACCAACAATGGAGGAGTGTTCCTCTTTCTCCACATCCTCGCCAGCATCTGCTGACATCTGAATTTTTCATCTTAGCCATTCTGCCTGGTGTGAGGTGGAATCTCAGGGTTGTTTTGATTTGCATTTCCCTGATGATTAAGGATGCTGACCATTTTTTTCAGGTGCTCCTCTGCCATTCGGTATTCCTCAGGTGAGAATTCTTTGTTCAGCTCTGAGCCCCATTTTTTAATGGGGTTATTTGATTTTCTGAAGTCCACCTTCTTGAGTTCTTTCTATATATTGGATATTAGTCCCCTATCTGATTTAGGATAGGTAAAGATCCTTTCCCAATCTGTTGGTGGTCTTTTTGTCTTATTGATGGTGTCTTTTGCCTTGCAGAAGCTTTGCAATTTAATGAGGTCCCATTTGTTGATTCTTGATCTTACAGCGCAAGCCATTGCTGTTTTATTCTGGAATTTTTCCCCTGTACTCATATATTCAAGGCTTAATCTCATATGTTAGTAGAAATACTTATAATGTTCCAGTAAAAGTCATTGTCTGCTTATTAAACTATTATGACACTTACTTTATGTAATGAAAATTTGACATTTAGATTAGATTTACCATAGTAAAATTGTTCATTGCTTTTTTCTGATTATGTCCATACTCAGTCTCATGAGGAAGTCAGACACCATTATAATGTGGAAGACAGTGAATGGATGTGTGGCTTTATCAAAATATAGAATTATTTAAAACAAACCATGTAATTTTTCCTGTGTGTTTCTTTTTTTCCAGTATTGGTTGTATAATTTCTTCTTTGGTTTTTGTTGATTATTGGGATCATTCATACTAAAAGACTCTTTAATTCAATAAAAATTGTTTTCATGTAAAAATATCCACACTGTTTTTAAACAAAGCAAATGAATGGAAATCTTGATATTGTGAACAGGATGGCTTTAGTGTGTGTATAACTGCTAAAAACTGAGATGTACTAAAAGTCAAAGTGAAAGAAAGTTTCTTTCTTTTTTTTATTTAGCTAGTGAACCACTTCTTTACTAACAGAGGAACTGGTAAGGTCATACTGCCAAACCTTATCCTCTGGTTTACACCATCCTTGATGTAGGCCTGGCGAAGATAATGATAAACTCATATAATCACAACTTTTAGTGTTAGGTTTGAGGTAATTGATTTAGACCATTCATTTTCTTTTCAGTTTGTTTTAGCAAAATTATATACATCTAAGAGTGCATAAATCATAAGTATCCTATCTGATTATTTTTCACAATGTCCCTGACTTGTTATCAACCAAATCAAGAATCAGAACACTGTGGATATCATCAAAAGAAAACTTTGATTTGATTTGATTTGATTTGATGAGTCTTAGGCATCAGACAGCTTTGACTCCCAAGCCAGGCATCAACCTATGATGAATAAAGGATTGGCATCTTCTCTGCCTCTAACTGATACAAGAACACCAATACCAACAAGGTGTCTCTTTGACACTTACTGTGCATTAATATTTTTATCTTGTCCATTAAAATTAAAAAGCAAATACTCTTTAAAGCTGATTATATTTAGACCCCCATTCAAAGCCAGCTTATTAAGTTGTTAAGAAACATGCAATTTAAAATGGTATTTTAAAATTATCTTTGCCTAACCCAATTCATAATTGCAAAGATACATGCACTGCACCAGACAATTGAGTCGATTTTGAGAGATCAAAAATTGTACAAGGAGATAAGAATGGGTCAATTTGTCTTCTTCTACATACGGACCTCCACTTAAGCTAGCACCATTTGTTAAATATGCTCTCTTTTTTTTCCCACTGGATGGTTTTAGCTTCATTGTCAAAACCGTTCTTATCTTCTTGTACAAAGCTCAAGTCCAAGTGGATCAAGGATCTCCATATAAAACCAGATACACTGAATCTAGTAGAAGAGAAAGTGGGGAAGAGCCTCAAATACATGGACACAGGAAAATTTCCTCAACAGAAAACCAATGGCTTATGATCTAATATCAACAATCAACAAATTGGGACCTCTTAAATTTGAAAAGCTTCTGTAAGGCAAAGGACAATGTCAGTAGGACAAATGGCAACCAACAGATTGGGAAAAGATCTTTACCAAATCTACGTTAGATAGAGGGTTGATATCCAAAATATACAAAGAACTCAAGAAGTTAGACTCCAGAGATTAAAATAACCCTATTATAATGGGGTATAGAGATAAACAGAGAATTCTCAACAGAGGAATCTCACATGGCTGAGAAGCACTTAAAGAAATGTTCAACATCCTTAATCATCAGGGAAATGCAAATCAAAACAACCCTGAGATTCCACCTCACCCTAGCCAGAATGGCTAAGGTCAAAATCTCAGGTAGCAGCAGATGATGGCAAGGATGCAGAGAAAGAGGAATACTCCTCCATTGCTGATGGGATTGCAAGCTAATACAACCACTCTGAAAATCAGTCTGGTGGTTCCTCAGAAAATTGAACATAGTACTACCTGAGGTTATAGTTATACCATTCCTGGGTATATACCCAAAAGGTGCTACAACATGTAACAAGGAGACATTCTTCACTGTGTTCATAGCAGCCTTATTCATAATAGCCAGAATCTGGAAAGAACACAAATGTCCTTCAACAAAGCAATGTATATAGAAAATGTGGAACATGTACGCAATGGAATAGTACACAACTATTAAAAACAATGACTTCATGAAATTTGCAGGCAAATGAATGGAACTAGAAAATATCATCCTGAGTATGATAACCAAGTCACAAAAGAAGACACATAGTTTGTACTTACTGATAAGTGGATAGTAGGAAAAAAGCTCGTAATACCCATGATTCAACTTACAGACCATATGAAAGTCAAGAAGAAGGAAGACCAGTGTGTGAATACCTCAGTCCTACTTAGAAGGGAGAACACAATAGTCCTGGGAGGGAGATGGTAGACAGGACTTGGGAGGAGAGAGGAGGGAGAGGAAAAAAGGGGGGCCACAATCGGGTGTTGAAGGAAGAGGAGATGTATAGAGGATCAGGAAATTCAACAGAGGTGTGTAGCAATGGGGGATGGGGACCTGGAGAATAGCCAACAAAAAGTCCCAGATGCCAGGAAAGCAAGAGTCTCCAAGGTCTCCACGGGGATGACAGCTGAAATACCCAACAAAAGGGAAACAGAATCTGTAGAGACCATATCCAGAGGTTAAGCATGGCACTTGCTTGAAGGGTGGGACCACCCATCTCCAAATTTTAACCCAGAATTGCTCCTGTCTAAAGGAAATACAGGGACAAAGAGTGGAACAGAGACTGAAGGAAAGGCCATCTAGAGTCTGCCCCACCTGGGGATCCATCCCATCTGCAGACATCAAACCCAGACTCTTGCGCGCGCTCAACAGGCCAGGAAGAACGACGCTGCTACAGGATCCTTCTGCACACATTTATTCAGTCCTGTTTCTTCTTTCTCTATATCTCCCCTGTTTATATCTCCCCTGTTTTTATATCTCCCTTGTTTATATCTCCCCTGTTTATATCTCCCCTGTTTATATCTCCCTTGTTTTTATATCTCCCTTGTTTTTATATCTCCCCTGTTTTTATATCTCCCTTGTTTTTATATCTCCCCCGAACCCTGGGCCTCTCACTCCTTTTATACTCTCTCTCATCCACGCACTGCAGGCCACACCCCCTCGCCAGTCACGAGGCTTCAGCTAATCAGGGCAGCAGGGGCAAATCTCCACCAAATTGGATTCACCTGTATCCTGGTACACCTGCCCAGCACTCAAGATGTTTGTGTCTTATATGAGGAAGTCAGGTGCAAGTCATATGACTTAGCTGCAGTCCCTGGCGCCTTTGGGACTACCGCCACACCTGCTCCTCACACCAGACATTATTGCAGATGCCAAGAAGTGCTTGCTGACAGGAGCCTGATATGGATGTCTCCTGAGAGGCTCGGCCAGAGCCTTATGATACAGATGTGGATGCTTGCAGCCAACCATTGAACTGAGCATGGGGACCCCAGTGGAGGAGTTAGAGAAAGGACTAAAGGAGCTGAAGTGGTTTTCAACCCCAGAGGAAGAATAACAGCATCAACCAATCAGACCCCCCCCCCCCAGAGCTGGCAGGGACTTAATACCACATGGCTCCAGCTGCATATATAGCAGAGGATGGCCTGTTATCAATGGGAGGAAAAGCTCTTGGTCCTGTGAAGGCTTGATTCCCCAGTGTAGGGGAATGCTATGGCTGTGAGGCAGGAGTGGGTGAGAGGGTGGTGGAGTACCCTTGTGGAGGCAGGAAGGCATGAGATGGGAGCTTCTTGGAGAGGATACTGGGAAGAGGGATAACATTTGAATTATAAATAAACAAAATAACCAATAATTTTAAAAAATTGGTTGAATTTTGCAAAGCCATGATATTTCTGAAATGTTTAAGATTTTACCGTCAAATTAATTTCTGTGTTATAACACATGCAGTTGAATTCCAGAAAGAATATATTCATCACCATGACTATTACATTAGGGTATTATAGTAATATTTTTGATAATTTATATTTTCCAAAACTGTTTCTAAAACTATGTAACAATGGAGAGATTTTTTTTCTCTCAGTGATAGTTTTCTATTCATTACCTCTTGCAGAATAATTATTATTTTCTGATTTAAATAGGTTGTTCATTACTCAGAAAGAATTAAACAAGATCATTAGTTATTTCTAAAGTGGAGTTATTTTCAGAGTCATAGAAACAATCAATATTTTCTGTCTAAAATTGTCAAATTATACACATTTGTACTACATTACACTTATATTAGTAAATTGCCATTTTTATATTAAATACCTTAATATGTAATGTAACTTTTTGTGATTGTTTTGAATCATTTTTATTTTCCTGTAAATGTAACTTGTGTCTCAGATGTAATTGTCTTCTCAGAGGCTTACTGTTGAATAAATCAGTCCTTTCTAGTTCTTTCTGAACTTTGGCTGCCTGGTTCAACTCAGTTGTTCCGGCTCAAACTCCTTTCCATGCTGACTGCTGACTGATTTAAGCTGGTTTCTCTAAGCTTCTGATTGAATTGCTCTGCTTGGTCTCAAACTAATTCTGACAATCTGTTGTAATCCTCTGGCTCCTTCTCCTTCTCTGGCTTGTTCTGTCTTCACCTACAACGTAACCTGTCTGTGTAAAACTATCTTGGTAAAACTACCTCTGTTGACCTGCAGGGAACTGCAGGAACTCCACTGCACTGACTGAACAGAATTCAACTGTTCTTCACTCTGAAGAGCACCAAAGTGACTCCATTCTACCGTACTCTCAACTCAACTCTCTCCCTGAGATGTCCTTAAGTAGCCATTCTTTCCTTCCTTGTGAGAGTTGGGCATATCCTATCTCTCATTCTGTCAAATCATTCTCTGATTTGTCCCTTTGTCTGCCTTTCAATTAGATGTCACTTTCAAACATAGCTGCTTCCTTCTACAAACTAATTTTATCATCATTAATTAGGGATTAAAGATGTGAACTAAGGACATGTTTGTATTGCATCCAGAGGGATTAAAAGTGTGTGTCATGTCTGCATTCCAGTTGGATCACACTGTAATTCCAATGTGATCCCTTGCCAATGAAGGCATGTTGCTGGATTAATTTTTCCCATACATCTTTATTTGGTTATCTAGGAAACTCAGTGAATCTTTCAATCCACAAAGCCATAATTGCAGGTAATGATATAACTTCAATACTTTAAAATCTTGATTATTTTGTGGGATACTGAATCAATAGGATTGCTCCAACTATTAAGTTTGTCTTAGCTATGCTTCCTGTTTGTGGCAAAAATCAACAGCAAGTTCTTTATTCTACATTAATATGTGGGCTTATTATAAAAAGGCTTTTATGTGTTTTAGGGTTCTAAGTGAGGCTACATTGTAAAGTCAGACAAGAGCATTGATGGCATAAGTGTTTATTGAATATCTGCAATGATTTTGAATATATTATAGAAATGATTTTATTGTATAGTAAACCTCTGAATTGTTTTATTTTTCTTTTTTCTCTTTTTAAAGCTAGATTTTAAAATAAAGATTTATATATTTTATATAAATGAGTTCTCTATCTGCCTGTATAACTGCATGGCAGAAGAGAATATCAGATCACATTATAGATGGTGTGAGCCACCATGTGGTTGCTGGGAATTGAAGTCAGGACCTCTGGTAGATCAGCCAGTGCTCCACACTGATCCATCTCTCCAGGCCCAGTTTATTTTTCTCTTCTTCCAATACTGGTTAAAAATTCTGGGAAAAAACAATAATAAACTGCTGGAATAAGGTATGGTGTTGGACTGAATCGAGGTTGAAGCAGTGTCTTGTAACAATGGATTAGGCAACAGAAAAATTTTAGTTTTGTGTTGGGTTGACTGAGTCCTTTCTGTTATCATGCCAATCATTGAACTTCTCTAGAGCTTATGTTCCTCATGTTTAAAACATGGAGAAATACTCACTTTTGCCAGGTGTGGGTAGTACTTATGTGATCCTACCAATTTAGAAGCTGTGGTAAGATGGTATGTGTGAGTTTGGGACTAGCTTCATGGGTTTCAGGTTGCCCTGT
Organism: Mus musculus; assembly: GCF_000001635.26. Classification (NCBI taxonomy): domain Eukaryota; kingdom Metazoa; phylum Chordata; class Mammalia; order Rodentia; family Muridae; genus Mus; species Mus musculus. Next base: position 113,381,243 of record NC_000086.7, read on the forward strand.
TTGATTGTGATCCTGTGAGACTGTGGTCTTGTGTATTTAAAATCATTTCACATTTACCATTTTCTATGTCAAAAACAAGATTTAACATATTTTTAAAATTTGTAATGTTCTATAAATGTAAATGTTCTACAAATAATAAATATTATTAGGATGTCACATATCTAAGAAAAGTTGCCACCAAAGCTTATAACAGGAGGAAACAAAAATATGGCTCCAAATTATATGTCATATATAATCTCTGACAAAATTATTAAAAAACATAGAAAAATGCATTCATCAACTTATATTATACATAGATTACACTGTCTTGTTTAACAAGATTTTGTGCGCTCCTAATATATACTTTGATTAAGATTAGACTTTAAAATAAAAATAACTAACAACTCATAGAGAATAAAGGGGAGTATAATGTGATAAATATGTACTATAAATGTTAAACCACTGTGTGAGGTTTTTTTAAAGTAAATATATCCTGTGAATATTTTTGAACAGAGTGCCACTGTGGAACTAATCTTGGTCTCAAACTCATGATTCTCTTACTTCAGCCCCCAGTCTCTTGGGGATAGAAATATGGTCAATAACCTCCAGCTTAATACACTGTTTACATGTTCTTATTTTGAGTGAAAACCGAAAAAAGAAAGCTAACTAAATTTGTCATTAGTGGGGTCATTTTATATACAGTAGCTGTGCATAGTTGAGAATTCAGTCAATTATTCTGGTATAACAAGGCAATTATCAATATGTGTCAACCACTTGAAGATTTCTAACTTAATCAAAGAATTACTTATTTTTGGAAAATTTGTCCCTATTATTATACGGTTGTACATAAAATTAATTTCAGTTATAAAAACAAGCACTGATACCACATATTTCATGATATTTAATAGTACTTCAGAGTTCTTTTTATGTATCTTCTTATTCTCTTCATTAAATGGATTATAAATTTTTGGAATGCTGTCTGAGTTCTCTACTTTCCTATTACAAATTGCCTTTGTAGATTGCCACAAAATTCCAAGGGTAGAGAAAATAGGCTATATCATTCTAAATAATGTTTATTTGGTTTTTAAGTTAACACCATTGATAAAACTCTGCAATACAATTCAGTGAATCCATAATAATTGTACGGCAAATGCACAAAACCTTATAATATTGATCCTTTTGGTTTATTACAGCTGCCCTTAAGGTAAATAAGGCAGTAACACCTGAGACCACAGAATTGATCATAACATTTATTGTAAAAACAGTGCTGCCATCAATTTACTTTTAAGATTAAAAAAAAAGTTTGGGCTACCTTTAAGTCAATTGATCAACATACTGGGACTGAAGTGTCAGGTTTCAATTATTTTTCACAAAGCACATTTCCCTGTAGGCATACCTTACACCTAACTTGGCTAGACACTACAGGCATCACATGCTGGTTTGCATTAGTTTCCAGCACTGCAATATGACCATATCTCCTCTAAATAGTAAAAACTTAGGTAGTCATGATTGTGTGTCAAGATGTGAAAATACTTTAAATGATACTTTTGAAGTGGTCAGTCTCATGGAAATATCAAAGGTACAAAAGTAGCAAACCTATTTAGTTCATTATAATAAGAAGTGTTCCAGCCTGTTTGGAATCTTCTCTGTCATTCATTGACAATTCTCTCAATTATTTTTTAAAATTTTTTATTAGGTATTTTCCTCATTTACATTTCCAATGCTATCCCAAAAGTCCCCCATACCCTCCCCCCCACACACTCCCCTACCTACCCACTCCCACTTCTTGGCCCTGGCATTCCCCTGTACTGAGGCATATAAAGTTTGCACGACCAATGGGCCTCTCTTTCCAATGATGGCTGACTAGCCATCTTTTGATACATATGCAGCTAGAGAGATGAGCTCCAGGGGTTACTGGTTAGTTCCTACTGTTGTTCCACCTATAGGGTTGCAGATCCCTTTAGCTCCTTGGTTATTTTCTCTAGCTCTTCCATTGGGGGCCCTGTGATCCATCCAATAGCTGACTGTGAGAATCCACTTCTGTGTTTGCTAGGTCCTGGCATAGTCTCACAAAAGACAGCTATATCAGGGTCCTTTCAGAAAAATCTTGCTTGTGTATGCAATGGAGTCAGCGTTTGGAGGCTGATTATGGGATGGATCCCCGGAGGTGGCAGTCTCTAAATGGTCCATCCTTTTGTCTCAGCTCCAAACTTTGTCTCTGTAACTCCTTCTATGGGTGTTTTGTTCCCAATTCTAAGAAGGGGCAACTACCAGAGGATCCTGCAATATGTCTCCTGGGCATATATCCAGAAGATGTTCCAACTGGTAAGAAAGACACATGCTCCACTATGTTCATAGCAGCCTTATTTATAATAGCCAGAAGCTGGAAAGAACCCAGATGCCTCTCAACAGAGGAATGGATACAGAAAATGTGGTACATTTATACAATGGAATACTACTCAGCTATTAAAAAGAATGAATTTATGAAATTCCTAGGCAAATGGATGGACCTGGAGGGCATCATCCTGAGTGAGATAACCCAATCGCAAAAGAACTCACATGATATGTACTCACTGATAAGTGGATATTAGCCCAGAAACTTAGAATATCTAAGATATAAGTCTTGGAAAGATCAGGAATTCAAGGCCCATACCTAAACATGATAAAAGCAATCTACAGCAAACCAGTAGCCAACATCAAAGTAAATGGTGAGAAGCTTGAAGCGATCCCACTAAAATCAGGGACTAGACAAGGCTGTCTGCTCTCTCCATACCTATTCAACATTGTACTTGGTCCTAGCCAGAGCAATTCGACAACAAAAGGAGATCAAGGGGATACAAATTGGAAAGGAAGAAGTCAAAATATCACTTTTTTGCAGATGATATGATAGTATATATAAGTGACCCTAAAAATTCCACCAGAGAACTCCTAAACCTGATAAACAGCTTCAGTGGAGTAGCTGGATATAAAATTAACTCAAACAAGTCAATGGCCTTTCTCTACCCAAAGAATAAACAGGCTGAGAAAGAAATTAGGGAAACAACACCCTTCTCAATAGTCACAAATAATATAAAATACCTTGGCATGACTCTAACTAAGGAAGTGAAAGATCTGTATGATAAAAACTTCAAGTCTCTGAAGAAAGAAACTAAAGAAGATCTCAGAAGATGGAAAGATCTCCCATGCTCATGGATTGGCAGGATCAACATTGTACAAATGGCTATCTTGCCAAAAGCAATCTACAGATTCAATGCAATCCCCATCAAAATTCCAACTCAATTCTTCAACGAATTAGAAAGAGCAATCTGCAAATTCATCTGGAATAACAAAAAACCTAGGATAGCAAAAACTCTTCTCAAGAGTGGTTTCTTTTTTACAACAAAATTTTTTATTAAATATTTTGGAATTCCATACAATGTACTACCATCACACTCACTTTCCATTTCTCCCAGGTCTTATCAAGTCTGCTATCTATCTATCTATCTATCTATCTATCTATCTATCTATCTACCTACCTACCTACCTACCTATCTATCTATCTATCTATCTATCTATCTATCTATCTATCTACCTATCTATCTATCTATCTATATCTATCCACCCATCCACCTATCTATCTCTATCTACACGCTAATGTATGGATCCAATATTTTAAATCTCTTTTCAAACTTTGGTGAGATTCAAATGTAACATCTAACTAGCTCTGGCATATAGAATTCTAAGCCATTTTTGTCGGAAGAGGTAAATAATAGACTTTCATGGCTTAAGTTCAGAAATTCTTTAGGGAGCTTAGTATAAACATGCTACTCACTGACAGATGTGCTACTTGTCTGCATTTTTTCCCTTACACTCTATTTCTATTTGTTTTTAACTTAAGAACCAGATGGAACTTCGAAAACCAGATAGCTGTGGGATGGAGGGAAAAGTTAAAGATAAGCTTAATCTGTAAATACTCTATAAGCCACCTGGATATCTGATTGGATTCTACAAGTTTACTTCATGTTGGCTGAATGAAACTGGAAAGAAATTGACAAAGCTAACTGCATAGTATGCTATTTGTTCCTTTGATGCTGTGTTCACTGCGTTTCCCACATTTGTAGGAAAATGTTCCAAATCCTGAGAAACATCTTATAAGATTCACTGTATTTTAAGTGAGTTTTATGGATAACACAAAGCAGGGGGTTTAGTGTTAAAAGGAACCAGATCCTAAGACACACTTGCTATAGGGATGGGGGTGTCAATCCTTTTTGTAATACTTTTACTAAAATGTGTTTTACTTTCAGTACAGTATTTACATTTCAGAACAAGGAGAAATTGGCTTTTCTCATAATTGGCTATTTCAATCTCATGTTTCAATGAATTGGATCATGTTATAGTTGATCCTACAAAGAAGTGCAACAGTAGCACTTTAATATTTTTAATATTCTTGTTTCTTTTCCATACAAAAGTAAAAACAGTCTCCAGGATTGTTTTCCACTGCCTCAGAGTTACCATTAATCAATCACCCTTTCTATTATTTATTACTGTCAGAGGAACTTGAGGTTCTCTCTTTTCTTTTGCTTGCCCTTAATATTATTTGAAATAAAAAAGCCCATATCAGTAAATAGTTTACATTATATTCAAAAATCAAACATGACATCTAAATGAATTCAACTTTGGCAAGTAGGTTTATGTAACAAAAATGCCTTGTGTTTATGTTAGTGACTCCCCAAGATAATTAAGCCATATTTGCTTTGCTATTCCTCAAATATTCTAAAAATGATGCTTTTCTAGTAGCTTTTAGTTATACATCATCAGGACTGAAGAATCAGTTTTTAAAAAGTGAATGAAGATGAGCGAATACAAAGATAGTCTGTGAAGTGTATAATATGCCATTGAAATTTTTATTAATATATAAACACATATGCGTAGTATATGCATATGTATAGTAAAGGAAGTGTTCAGTAAAACAAAAGGAGGAGGTCTGTAAAAACAGAAACTGTTGGAAGTATGTTTTTGCAGTCTGCTTAAGGAACTGACAAAACAAGCTTTTTTTGAGATAAAGATGAAAAATGTCCATAGGGGCAGATGTTGCCATTTGCCCTCCTGTTGGGACTGACAGATCAGTGCTGAAGCAACATCAGGGCAAAGAGGCATCAGCTTCAGTAATGGAGAGTTGTCTAGGGGAAAGATTGCTCTATCACAGTGATGGGCTCCTGCATGTTATAAATCGAAGATTGTTCTTTCCTGCCACTGAGATGAGCAGCTCTTTCGCCTTTTCAGAATGAAATGTTGGAAGAGACAAGGAACGGATGAAAACAAAAAAAGTGGGAGAAAGTTTTATCTCTTCAACATAAATCTCCACTGGAAACAGACAGGATAGTGCCAATCTCTGGCTTAAACATGAGGTGAGGAAAATGCTTCCTTTTAGCAATTCCTTCTCAACCCAGCAAATAGAACAGGTAGATTATGATAATTCTTTGCATCTTTTGATCTAACTTGGTTCTAACTTTCTTTTCTAAATTAGTACTATACAGCTTTAAAAAAAATCAAATTCACACTCTGGGTTTCCAATGAAAAAGAAATTGAACTGTCTAAATATTCATTTACAGGGATTAGAGAAATCATGGAGAGCCCAAGATTTGGTATATGGAGAACCAGGTCTTCCAAATAAATAAAGCTTTGTTTTGTGACTAGACACCTTCTTTGAGGATAGGTCTGATAAATAGGCTCAGAAAAATAATACTTATCTCCCAAGTGAGCTGACAGTCCAGAAGAACATAGCACTATGATTTAAGTATAACACACTGTTTAAAAATGTTAGCATCCTTCCAAACTAGTCTGTGTTACTCTATGTATCCACTATTTGCCTTTTCTTAAAGCCTATTTAAAATGGTAAAACTTTTACAGATAAAAGTTTTCTGTAAAATATATTCAACTACATTTTTATATTAGTGAACATTTTTGAGGCACCATAAATAATCAGATGAATTGCATGTAAAGTAACAAAATACAAGGAAGCATACCTATTTTATAAAGACAAAAATTCCAGTTAAGAATCCATGGTAAATTAATTATACTGTGAGGGTTCCAAGTTTATCATCATCACTTAAGTCACAGATCAATTACATGACCTGCCTAAAGGCCCAGGGGAGTTTATTAGTAGAGGTAGAAATGAACAGTAAAACTCTTCTGTTAAGCATCCAAGCTTTTATTTTATATTGTTTGTTTCTGGGAGGATTACAGTCACATATAAATGTACTTTAAGTGGAAAAGAGTATAACATATAATAGTATGTGTAATTTGTCAGGGAAAGCATGTACTATTGAGTGAGATGTGTTTGTAGGGAAGTTTAGAACATTAGTGAAAATACTAATTGATCAAATTTATCAACATACTTGTCAGCAACTAATGCCAAATTATAACTTCCCAAAGAGCAGCATGGTTTTCCTTTGCCCATTTTATTTTGGTGAGAGAGAGAGGGGGGGAGAGGGAGAGGGAGAGAGGGAGAGGGAGAGGGAGAGGGAGAGGGAGAGGGAGAGAGGAGATGTTACTGATCTCCATCATAATATAATTATAGGGAAAATCCTCATAAGATAAGGAATTAAGGTAGTAATTTTCAAACTATCATTATTTAATGTGGTCCTGGAGTCCCCTAAAATGCATCCAATGGGAACCCATAACACCTTTTTTTTTTTTTACAAACACATATATGTAAGGATAGCTTTCTCAGTGAATATGGAACAAAAGAGCAAAATAATCCATCAGATTGAATGTAAAAACAGTTGTGAAAATCTAGGTGTCTTCTGGATATATATATAAATATAATTTATATATAATGCCAGCCTTTATAGATGGTGCAGCCATTAAACGTTAGGCTCACAACTTAAAAAGGCTCAAATATAACATATTGCCATTTATCTTGCTAAGTAATGTTGTTACTTGTTTTTCTAAAATTTATATTGCAATTATAAGTTTCTTTTTTAAAACAATTTTTATTAGATATTTTCATCATTTACATTTCAAATGCTATCCCGAAAGTCCCCTATACCCTCCCCATGCCCTGCTCACCATCTCACCCACTCCTGCTTCCTGGCCCTGGCATTCCCCTGTACTGGGGCATATAAAGTTTGCAAGACCAAGGGCCTCTCCTCCCAATGATGGCCAGCTAGGCCATCTTCTGCTACATATGCAGCTAGAGACACGAGCTCTGGGGGTACTGGTTAGTTCATATTGTTGTTCCTCCTATAGGGTTGCAGGCCCCTTCAGCTCCTTGGGTACTTTCACTAGCTCCTTCATTAGGGGCCCTGTGTTCCATCCAATAGATGACTGTGAGCACCCACTTCTGTATTTGCCAGGCACTGGCATAGCCTCACAAGAGATAGCTATATCCGGGTCCTGTCAGCAAAATCTTGCTGGCATATGTAATAGTGTCTGGGTTTGGTGGTTGTATATGGGATGGATCCCCAGGTGGGGCAGTCTCTGGATGGTCCATCCTATTGTCTCAGCTCCAAACTTTGTCTATGTAACTCCTTCCAGGAGTATTTTATTCCCTATTCTAGGGAGGAATGAAGTATCCACACGTTGGTCTTCCTTCTTTTTGATTTTCTTGTGTTTTGCAAATTGTATCTTGGGTAGTCTAGGTTTCTGGGCTAATATCCACTTATCAATGAGTGCATATCAAGTGAGTTCTTTTGTGATTGGGTTACCTCACTCAGTATGATATCCTCCAGATCCATTCATTTGCCTAAGAATTTCATAAATTCATTGTTTTTAATAGCTAAGTAGTTCTCCATTGTGTAAATGTACCCCATTTTCTGTATCCATTCCTCTGTTGCGGGACATCTGGGTTCTTGCCAGCTTCTGGATATTATTCTTAAGACTCCAATTATGCTGTACTCACTGTGCTAAATCCTTTATGCTTTATTATATTTAACCCATATTTGGAATTTCTAGGTATTTCTTCTGTAAAGATTCTCCCTATTAATTCCTATATCTTTCTTTTCTTGCCACCAGTTCTCGTTCTCATTGATTTACCATGTGTAAAAGGGAACAACATACATTGGTCCTCTTGCTCTTGACATGTAAGAAATAAAGGCAAGTCAGCTAATCTAATTACTGTATGGCAACACATTATAATGTACAATGCCTCTGTTAAGTATTGAGGATCTGGTTCTATGCTCTGATTTCTGTTCCTGTGCTTCTCTTTCCCCATGATTTCGATTCAGGATTCTTGGTATTTTGGAATGTGCTGTAGTTTGTTTCGAAATTCCACAGATACAGATTCAGATCTGATAGGGCCCAGATGCTTTTAAATATACACAATATCACAAATGCAAAATGCACCAATGCTGCCAGCTTTTTAAAAATTGTATATTTTATTTATTTACATTTAAAGTGTTATTCCCTTTTCCAGTTTCCCCTCCAGAAACCACCTATCCCATCTTCCCCCTCCCATTTTTATGAGTGTTCTCCCTCAGCCACTCACCCACTCCCACTTTCCCTCCCTGGCATTTTCCTACAGTGGGGCATCGAGCCTTCACAGGACCAAGGGCCTCTTCTCTCATTGATACCCTACAAGGCCATCCTCTGCTACATTTGAAGCTGGAGCCATGGGTCTCTCCATGTGTACTCCATTTATATAGATACATTATAAAAGGACCAAATAAGAGGAAACAGAAAGCATACATGTATTGATTTAGGTGTGACTCTCTGTGAGACAGTATTCTTTCTATGAATTTAAAATGTCTTATTTTACACTTTGAGTGATACTGGCCACCCAAATGAATTGGTTAGAGAATTCCAGATCTGTGATTTACTTCTCATCTGCAAGAGTCATTTCAATTGAAATGAGTGACAGTTTTCATTGTAATCTTGGTTATCAACTGTAAGTATGTTAATACTATTTTATATTGTAGGATATATAATAAACATTTTAAAATCTAGTGTTTTAATCTAGTGTTGTAGATAGAACAGCTAATGTAGAGACAGTGCTAATTTTAATTTTTTTTTACATCCCAACCACAGTAGTTTCTCCTTCCTGCTCTCTGCTCAATCTCTTCCCAGACCTCTCCTCTGCATCCCCCATTCACCCCTTCTCAACTTCCCTTCCAAAATGGGTAGGCCTCCCATGAATATCAACCAAACATGGCATATCAAGTTTGAGGAAGACAAAGCACCTCCCCACATATTAAGATTGGATGAGGCAACACAGTACTCAAAAAGAGTCAGCGGCAGACCCTGTTCCTACTGTTGGGAGTCCCACAAGAACTCTAAGCTACACAACTGTAACATATATGTAGAGGTCGTAGGTCAGTCTCATGCTAGCAGGCCCCCTCTTGTCAGTTCAGTCTCTCTAAGCACCTATGAGCCCATGCTGGTTGATTTTTGTGGGTTTCCTTGTGGTGTCTTTGATCCCTCTGGCTCCTACAATCCTTCCTTTCCTGTAGGTCTCCGCATGTTTCCATCAGTTGCTGGATGCAAGACCTCTCTGATGACAATTGGGTTAGGTTCCAATCTATGAGTATAGGAGAAAATCATAAAGAATCATTTCATTGACTTTTTTGGCCAGTTTTGTTCAGTTCTGTCCTAGGTCTCTGGGTCTTGTCCCTCCAGGCATTGTCAGGGGTGGCTAGTTCTCAGGCTGGACCAGTCATTGATTGGCCACTCCCACAATTTCTGTGTCACCTTTACATCTTTAGGCAATACAAATTGTAGTTCGAAGGTTTTTGTGGCTGAGTGGTGTCCTATTTTAAAAGGAATGCTATATATATATATATATACACACACACACACACACATATATACATGAAGGGACATTATTACTAAACATATTTTACTTGTATATTTTTACAGGTCAGCTTTATGTTCAAAGTAGTTTTTTGAATAACTTGCTATTTATAGAAAAATAATTTTTAATAGACAACCATATTGTTAGTGGAATGACTCATTAAACATCAAATAGTTTAAATCTGCATATCATTAAAATACTCATAAACTTGCTTTATCTTATTTATGAAGCTATGATATGTTGAGTGCGTTGAGAAGCTTTTTTTGTGTACTTTTTTAATGAGTTTGCTGTAATTTCACCTTTAGGGAATCTTTCACTTTTTCTTTCATGGAGGCACATTAAAAAGAACAGTATTTCTGTGGCTCGTCATGACAGAAACCTTTTAAGAAGGAAATGTTTAATGAAATCATGAATAAATGGAAACAGATTTGTCTGTCAAAATTAAACAGCAGTGTTCTTTGATTAATATAAAAATCTGATCTAAAGTAGTTTAAGCTGCTTCATACAGGTGACATCTGTGTTTAAATATAATTTTCTGTCCCTGCTCTGGCATGGCTGTTAATTATTTATTCAATGTAGTTCAACATTTAGTTAATAAATATGTCAAGCTTTTACCATGCTGTTCTTTTTGCAGAGTTGTGAATTTGCAATTAGTTTTAGATTTACAACATGGTGACAGACAGTGCTGTATAAATAGAGGTTAAACACACAATTTACATATTAATTTCATGATTCATTTATTCAATGATTTATGTGGATATAGATTGTATTTAATCTCTGTATTGTAGCTGTTTCAGGCTTGACGAAAGGAATCACTATGCTAGCAGAGAAGTAATGATGTCTGTATTGGGCTACAGGATCTTGAGGGGGAAATTTTTAAAATAAGATTTGGAAACACAGTGGTTTCTTGCATTTAATATTCTGAAATGCAATGGAAAAGCAATAGTGAGAGTTCCTAAAGGATGACATTTGGTAACTGAGAGTGAATGAGAGGCATTAACCAGCTAGCACAGTAACTTGAATGTGGTATACTGCTACTAAAATATTTGCTAAATTGGAATGACTTAAAGTTAAGGATCATAATAAAAATTTAAGAGTAAGTAAAATTTGAGGAGTTTTAAGCAAATTCCATCATCCAACTTCTATTACATTTCCAGAAGCTCAAATAACCTCTACACAATGTTATTTAAGAATTTCACATATGCACATAATGCATTTTTTGATTAACAAACACCCTCCAGATCAGCGAGCCCCTGAAACAAGTGTCTTTTCCTCACCAGTTCTGGGATTACAAGTATACTTATTCACCAGTTTCTTTCTCTCTCTCTCTCTCTCTCTCTCTCTCTCTCTCTCTCTCTCTCTCTCTCTCTCTGTGTGTGTGTGTGCGATCTCTCTGTGTGTGGTCTGTGTGTCTGTGTGGTATTTGTATGTACATATGCAAGTGGAGAGTCAATGACAACTATCAGGGGCTATTTTCCTTCCATTTTGTTGAGGCAAGATCTTTTGGTATTTTTTCTGTTGTGCTATATAATTGAGGTAGCTGGACTCTGAGGTTCCATGTGATTCTTTTGTCTCCATCTCCTGTCTCTCAGTAGGTATACTGGGATTGTTGATGTATGACAATATATTGTTTTTTTTTAATTGAAAAAGGCTTTCTTAAAATATATTTTATTGTGTTTTCCCCTCCCCCCAAGTCCTAGCAGATCCCCTAAACCTCCATATCCACCCAATCTTATGTTCATTATCATTCTATAAAACAGACAGACAAACGAACAAACACAAGAACCAAGCAAAACACCAAAAAGGCATAACAAAAAAGCCCAAACAAAGCAAAATGAAAAGAAAGTCTTGAACATTGGATTCACTTGTCAACTCCCAATGTTTTTACATGTGATCTAGGGATGGAGTTATCATTCAGCTTATGCATCTGGTACCTTCACTCATCAAATCATGTCCCTAGTCCAAGGTCCTTTTAGATACTCTAAGGAACTCATTTAAACCACACTTCCTCAATATTGTTATACCCATTTTGGGAATGTAAATATGAACAAGATTCAGAGTCATTTTATGAATATTTGAACCCAAAGATTTCTGCCTCCAAAGACTTACCCCTCATTTTATTTCCTCTTTTTTTTAGGGATTGAGGTAACATAATTGAAAGGCAAAATGAGTTATAATGTGCATTTTATGAAGAAAAGAATGGGTAACAATCTACTACAGGGCAATCAAACTTTATCTTGTACAAGATTAGTTTAACTATTATTTAATGATACTGTCTATCATCATCTATAATTCTGTTGATCTTTCTTGCTTTTCTTTACGGTCAGAATTGATTAGATTCATTGTCTTATTACCCTTTGTCATGGGTTTAAATCCAGATATTCTTTATATTCAGAGCTCTTGTACTTCAGTAAAGTTCTTCTAGCCAAGAAATTAAATACTAGTAAATAATGTTCAGGCATTTTTATACTGGTTTTCTTGAATCACATACTTTCTTATGATTTCAAAAGACATGACATCTTTTGTCCAGTTAAGGCAATATGTAAATATGTGATGTGTACTGAATCTCTGAGATAAGAGACAATCTGATAACATATCTAAGGGGATTTAGTGGAAAACAAAGCCATAGCATTAAAGCATTGTAAATGCAAACCATATTCTGTTGGTGAATCCTTTAGTTTCTCTTCTGCTAATGGTTCTAAGCTTTTTACTTCTTCATCCCATTTCCCACAATTTTGCTGCTTTCTAAAGAGGAAATTAGAGACTATGACTTGATCCAATCTAGAGAGAACATGTAACTTTTAAACTCACAGCAAAAAGGCTTTGCATATAAAATTATTGAAAGTGACTAGAGAGTGGAGGATGGAGAGGAATTTCTGGGAGGAAAATAGTTAATGGAGTACATTGTATTGAGGGGCACATACTTGAAATGATGGCTATCTCTTCTTGAGCATTTAGTAGGAACTTTTAAACGGGTTAATGAGGGTAGTTTTAATAAGCCCATTCACATTAAGAAAACTTAGCATATTATGGCTTTTTGTAATGTGAGCTGCCTTCTCAGACAATGAACAATACTATCTGCATATAGAGGAAAAATTTTTAAAAAATGTTTTCAACAGTAGATTACCTAGAAAAGGGCAATTCAATGAATTAAGAGGCCGGAATTTGTTTGCTACTTTTTAGCAAAGGTCTCAAAAATAAATTCATGGAAGATGGTGCAAAAAGAGATGCGGAAATTTGTGTATTTTTTTTTACTGCCATAAAACCCACGGAAGTGAGTCACTTATACTTTAACTTACTTAAATAATTGGCTTATATCAGCCACGTATTCCCCTTTTGAGTTGTATATGAGGTTTTTGCTTATTGGACATAGTCACATCTCACTTTTAAACCCCTTACACTTTTAATATGATGAGTATATGACTATAAGGAGCAGGTGTCAAACAATATTTAAATGACATCCTCAACAAAATAAATATTGAACCACCCTGTCACACTGGTGATAGAATATCAAAAAAATCCCCTTCATTGTCTGCTGCCTCTGACATTTGTTCTTCAGGAATTATTTGCAGTTTATCTTCTGAGCTGGAGCCTTTTTATCAGCACAGCAGTTGAACTACACTGTAAAAAAATGGTAATTGAGTATTTTATCAAATGCTTCTAACAAAACGGACTTTGCAAGTCGTAAATGAAGATTAAAACCATTGCTTGTGGGCATGAACAAATTGGAATGATTTATTATCTGAAACATCAATATGTCACTGTTCAGAAATAAAACGAAAAGAAACAAACAACCCAGCTCCCTTCCACAGCAGAACTTCCTCTGTCCCACCCCCTTACATTTGTACCCAGAGCATTCTTAGTTTCCGCAAAAGAAGTGGAAGGTAAGTACGTTTTAATTATTTGTGCTATGAAAACTACTGGAAAAAAGACTGGAGAAAAGCATGATAATAATAGGCCATCTGCTGCAGGACATTATGTAGGGAAAAGAGACAGTAATAAAAGAACCCTGTCAAAGGAAAGCAACTATGAATGTGTACTTCAGTGCTCCTGATTACAGAAGGAGAATTAAATATAATAAATGGGGGCAATTTAGAAAAGTGAATTTACTGTCTGTGTTTAACACCTAAGTAGCCAGTGCTCTTCAAATGGGCTCTAGCTCACTTGTCTAAAAATAGCATTGAAGAAAGATATTGGAATAATACGTATTGCAGAAAAATCCTAATTATTCTAATTTGAGGGTAATTTGTATTAAACTCATCATATGTGGATTTTCACAATGTAGCAATCAAGTAGAGTTAAAAACATAAACATTAAAAACTCCTTATAAGTAGCTTGATAAGATTTTCCCAATTTTATTGAATTTAATATTGTTATCTTAAAAGAAAACAGTGAAAGTGAACCAGTGTAGGACAAACTCTTCTTTTGATAATTCAAGCTGCTAAAAATGGTATATAACCTCACATGTTGTTGAATAAGAATGTTAGCTTCTTTCAGGTTGCCAGCAGAATGCCATTGTCTCCGCCGTTCATTCTCTGTGTGAATCTGAAAGCATGCTGCTCTCACCCATGACAACTCACTGAGTTCCAATCAAATGAGTTTGTAACAGGTAGAAATCCAAGCTGGGGCCTTTGAAAAACGAAACAATTAAGTACAGCTTCTTTTGGTTTGAATAAAAGGACCTTTATGTTCTTCTACAAGTGCTCCCCAATCTTCCATTTCTTTTAGTTCTATGGGACATAAAATTCAGGAGACAACTGACTATTCAACTTAGTGTCATTTTATAAAGATGTCATAGACCATTGAGTATTTAAAAATACAAATAATTTTCTTCCTTGGTTTTTAGTCATAAAGATACAAAGTTGTTTCGTGAACAACATTTAAGTATATAACATGTGCTTAAAATACTTGTTTTAGATACAATAAAATAGAAAACAAGAAATACATCTAAAAGGATATATCCAGGTTTGAGGAAAACTATCAAATTGTCTGAATACAAAACCAACAAGGAAACATCAGATTACTAATGTGTAAGAAGGATAAGCGATTATGACCTAGTGTAAAATGGGAGGTTGAATTTGATCATTACGTTCTGACTGAAAATACCAGAATGAGCACTATATATACACAATTACTAAATGCAAATAAAATGTATATAAAGACAAAATTGTTTGAGTTACAGGATATTTTAATGGAAATTTTAAAATCTAGTTTCATTAGCTTAAATTGACCTTTTCTGGTAGTCATATTTGCATCCACTTATTTTAGGCAAGTTCTCTCAGTTGAGTTAATTATTAAGCCAACTTCTGAATTGAAACAAAGGTGAGTTAAGCAATCTACCATGGATCTACATCTCTAGCCCCTGTGTTGCCAGGTTTTAATAGATATGGTTGCATTTATTTATGCGTGCAAAAAGGTGATGCTGTTATAAGGCAAGGGAAGTGTAAAAGTAGATTCTTCTAGTCTTCTTACGGCCGAGGAGGTTTCCTTTTAACTACTCAGGTTTATTTACCTTGAATAAACAGTATATTAACCATCTAGAAGACTAATGTCATGGTTTATATTTAAAAAAAAGTTGTGCCCATTTTCACCTATTAGTTACATCATTTCTCATAGAGTACAGGTGAAAAAGGAATATAATCAAAATTAGAAAACATTATTTATTATTTCCATTTGATAAACATTTTATTTTCAGTAGCTATTGTCAGCAAGATGGCTCAAAATGTGGATTCATTTGATACAAAGTGAATCTACAACCTATTTTTCTACCTTAGCAACCCACATGGAAAGAGACAACAAGTTCCCACAGGTAGTCTTCTGACTTGTCTATATACCCTGTGGTATGTGTGTCCATACATGTGCAAATACACACAGAAAACAAATACATGTTAAAAACTAAAAAACAAAATAGAATGATGTGATAGAAATATTATCTTGAAGTAAATTATGAATACTGATTGTATTGTGAAAACAGATAACAAATGAGTAAAGTTTTGATCTTTGCTTTCAAATACTTTTTAAAAAAATTTATTAAATTATTTTATTTATTTACATTCCAAAAGTTGTCCCCGTTTCTTCTGCCTCCTTACCTCTGAGATGGTACTCCCCCCACCTGCCTACCAATGCCCACCTCACTCTGCTAGCATCTTTTCTCCCTGAGACTCAAGTTTCTACAGGATTAAGTGCATCCTCTCTCACTGAGGCCATACAAGGCAGTCCTCTG
This sequence comes from Mus musculus, assembly GCF_000001635.26. NCBI lineage: Eukaryota > Metazoa > Chordata > Mammalia > Rodentia > Muridae > Mus > Mus musculus. The sequence continues at coordinate 113,397,214 of NC_000086.7, forward strand.
CTGCACGTGCAGGGGCCACAAAGCAGCCCATGTGTATGTTCCTTGGATTTTGGCTTAGTCTCTGGGAGATCTGAGTGGTCCAGGTTAGTTAATACTGTTGTTCTTTCTATGGGGTTGCAATCCCCTTCAGGTCCTTCAGTCAGCTGCTGGTAAAGCCTTTCCAAGGACAGCCATGCTAGGCTCCTGTCTGCATGCAAATTTTGGCCTCAGTAATAATGTCAGGATTTGGTGATTGCACATGGGATGGATCTCAAGTTGGGGCAGTCACTGGGTGGCCTTTCTTTTTGTCTCTGCTCCTTTCCCCCCCTGCATTTTCTTTACACGGGAACAATTTTGGGTCAAAAATTTTGAAGGTAGGTTGGTGACATTATCTCTTCACTGGGGGCCTTGTCTATCAACTGGAGGTAGTTTCTTCAGGTTCCATCTCCCCACTGCTGGGCCTTTCAGGTAAGGTCATCCTCATTGAGCCCTGGGAGCCTCTTACATTCCAGGTCTCTGGGGCTTTATAGAGGTCCTCCCATCTCCCTAATTCCCATTGCTGCATATTTCAATTCATTCTCCTGGCCCTCTGGATATCTGTCTTAGTTAGGGTTTTATTGCTGTGAACAGATAACATGACCAAGGCAAGTCTTATAAAGGACAACATATATTTGGGGCTGGCTTAGAGGTTCAGTGGTTCAGTTCATTATCATCAAAGTGAGAGCATGGCAGAATCTAGGTAGGCATGGTACAAGCAGAGCTGAGAGTTCTACATCTTCATCTGAAGACTGCTATTGGAAGACTGGCTTCCAGGAAGCTAGTGTGATGGTCTTATAGCCCACATCCACAGTGACACGCCTACCCCAACAGGGCCACACCTTCTAATAGTGCCACTCTCTGATCCCAGCATATGCAAACCAGCACAGTATCTCTCCTGTCTCCCCCCATACCTTATCATTCCCCTCCTCCTCTTCATTTACCTCTCCCACCCAGTTTCTTCCCTCCTTCTGCCTCCCACGATTATTTTGTTCCCCTTACAAGAGGGTTTCATGTATCCACACTTGGGCCTTCATTCTTGTTAAGCTTCATACACTCTGTGAGTTGTATCATGGGTATGCTGAAATTTTTGATGAATATCCACTTATCAGTGAGTAAAAGCCATGCATGTCCTTTTGGGTCTGGGTTACCTCACTTAGGATGATATTTTCTAGTTCCTTCCATTTGCATGCAAATTCTATGATGTTTTCATTTTTAATAGCTGAATAGTACTCCATTGTGTAGATGAACATTTTCTGTATCCATTCTTCTGATGAAGAACATCTGTGTTGTTTCCAGCTTCTGGTTATTACAAATAAGGTTGCTAGGAACATTGTGGAGCATGTGTCCTTGTTATATGTTGGAACATCTTTTGGGTATATTTGCAGGAGTGGTATAGCTGGGCCTTCAAGTAGAGCTATATCCAATTATCTGAGGAACCACAAGATTGATTTTCATAGTGGTTGTACAATTTTGCAATTCCACGAGCAATGGAACAGTGTTTCTTTTCTCAATATCCCCACCAGCATGTGCTGTTGCTTGACTTTTTTTTTTTATCTTAACCATTCTTATTTTTAAATATTTTTATTAGGTATTTTCCTCATTTACATTTCCAATGCTATCCCAAAAGTCCCCCATACCCCCCACCACTCCCCTACCCACCCACTCCCACTTTTTGGCCCTGGCGTTCCCCTGTACTAGGGCATATAAAGTTTGCAAGTCCAATGGGCCTCTCTCACAAGCGATGGCCAACTAGGCCATCATTTGATACATATGCAGCTAGAGTCAAGAGCTCCGGGGTACTGGTTAGTTCATAATGCTGTTACACCTATAGGGTTGCAGATCCCTTTAGCTCCTTGGGTACTTTCTGTAGCTCCTCCATTGGGAGCCCTGTGATCCATCCAATAGCTGACTGTGAGCATCCACTTCTGTGTTTGCTAGGCCCAGGCATAGTCTCACAAGAGAGAGCTATACCAGGGTCCTTTCAGCAAATTCTTGATAGTGTGTGCAATGGTGTCAGCGTTTGGAAGCTGATTATGGGATGGATCCCCAGATATGGCAGTCTCTAGATGGTCCATTCTTTCATCACAGCTCCAAACTTTGTCTCTATAACTCTTTCCATGGGTGTTTTGTTCCCAATTCTAAGAAGGGGCAAAGTGTGCACACTTTGGTCTTCGTTCTTCTTGAGTTTCATGTGTTTAGCAAATTGTATCTTATATCTTGGGTATCCTAAGTTTCTGCGCTAATATCCACTGATCAGTGAGTACATATTGTGTGAGTTCCTTTGTGATTGGGATACCTCACTCAGGATGATGCCCTCCAGGTCCATCCATTTGCCTAGGAATTTCATAAATTCATTATTTTTAATAGCTGAGTAGTACTCCATTGTGTAAATGTACCACATTTTCTGTATCCATTCCTCTGTTGAGGGGCATCTGGGTTCTTTACAGCTTCTGGCTATTATAAATAAGGCTGCTATGAACATAGTGGAGCACCATGTGTCCTTCTTACCAGTTGGGACATCTTCTGGATATATGCCCAGGAGAGGTATTGTGGGATCCTCCGGTAGTACTATGTCCAATTTTCTGAGGAACCGCCAGACTGATTTCCAGAGTGGTTGTACAAGCTTGCAATCCCACCAACAATGGAGGAGTGTTCCTCTTTCTCCACATCCTTGCCAGCAGTTGCTGTCACCTAAATTTTTGATCTTAGCCATTCTGACTGGAGTGAAGTAGAATCTCAGGGTTGTTTTGATTTGCACTTCCCTGATGATTAAGGATGTTGAACATTTTTTCAGGTGCTCCTCTGCCATTCGGTATTCCTCAGGTGAGAATTCTTTGTTCAGTTCTGAGCCCCATTTTTTAATGGGGTTATTTGATTTTCTGAAGTCCACCTTCTTGAGTTCTTTATATATGTTGGATATTAGTCCCCTATCTGATTTAGGATAGGTAAAGATCCTTTCCCAATCTGTTGGTGGTCTTTTTGTCTTATTGACGGTGTCTTTTGCCTTGCAGAAACTTTGGAGTTTCATTAGGTCCCATTTGTCAATTCTCGATCTTACAGCACAAGCCATTGCTGTTCTGTTCAGGAATTTTTCCCCTGTGCCCATATCTTCAAGGCTTTTCCCCACTTTCTCCTCTATAAGTTTCAGTGTCTCTGGTTTTATGTGAAGTTCTTTGATCCATTTAGATTTGACCTTAGTACAAGGAGATAGAAATGGATCAATTCACATTCTTCTACATGATAACCGCCAGTTGTGCCAGCACCATTTGTTGAAAATGCTGTCTTTTTTCCACTGGATGGTTTTAGCTCCCTTGTCAAAGATCAGGTGACCATAGGTGTGTGGATTCATCTCTGGGTCTTTAATTCTGTTCCATTGGTCTACTTGTCTGTCACTATACCAGTACCATGCAGTTTTGATCAGAATTGTTCTCTAGTACAGTTTTAGGTCTGGCATGGTGATTCCACCAGAGGTTCTTTTATCCTTGAGAAGAGTTTTTGCTATCCTAGGTTTTTTGTTATTCCAGATGAATCTGCCTATTGCCCTTTCTAATTCGTTGAAGAATTGAGTTGGAATTTTGATGGGGATTGCATTGAATCTGCAGATTGCTTTTGGCAAGATAGCCATTTTTACAATGTTGATCCTGCCAATCCATGAACATGGTAGATCTTTCCATCTTCTGAGATCTTCTTTCATTTCTTTCTTCAGAGACTTTAAGTTCTTATCATACAGATCTTTTACTTCCTTAGAGTCATGCCAAGATATTTTATATTATTTGTGACTATTGAGAAGGGTGTTGTTTCCCTAATTTCTTTCTCAGCCTGTTTATCCTTTGTGTACAGAAAGGCCATTGACTTGTTTGAGTTAATTTTATATCCAGCTACTTCATTGAAGCTGTTTATTAGGCTTAGGAGTTCTCTGGTGGAATTTTTAGGGTCACTTATATATACTATCATATCATCTGCAAAAAGTGATATTTTGACTTCTTCCTTTCCAATTTGTATCCTCTTGATCTCCTTTTGTTGTCGAATTGCTCTGGCTAGGACTTCAAGTACAATGTTGAATAGGTAGGGAGAGAATGGACATGCTTGTCTAGTCCCTGATTTTAGTGGGATTGCTTCCAGCTTCTCACCATTTACTTTGATGTTGGCTACTGGTTTGCTGTAGATTGCTTTTATCATGTTTAGGTATGGGCCTTGGATTCCTGATCTTTCCAAGACTTTTATCATGAATGGGTGTTGGGTCTTGTAAAATGTTTTCTCCGTATCTAACAAGATGATCATGTGGTTTTTGTCTTTGAGTTTGTTTATATACTGGATTACGTTGATGGATTTCCATATATTGAACCATTCGTGGGATGAAACCTACTTGGTCAGGATGGATGATTGTTTTGGTGTATTCTTGGATTCAGTTAGCGAGAACTTTATTGAGGATTTTTGCATCTATATTCATAAGGGAAATTGGTCTGAAGTTCTCTATCTTTGTTGGGTCATTTTGTGGTTTAGGTATCAGAGTAATTGTGGCTTCATAGAATGAGTTAGGTATAGTACCTTCTGTTTCTATTTTGTGGAATAGTTTGTGAAGAACTGGGATTAGATCTTCTTTAAAGGTCTGATAGAACTCTGCACTAAACCCATCTGCTCCTGGGCTTTTTGTGGTTGGGAGACTATTAAAGACTGCTTCTATTTCTTTAGGGGATATAGGACTGTTTAGATCATTAACCTGATCCTGATTTAACTTTGTTACCTGGTATCTGTCTAGAAATTTGTTCATTTCATCCAGGTTTTACAAATCAATTTTTATTGACTAATAGGCTAAACATATTCAACTTATGGGCGATATGGTAGAAAAATATGTGGCTTTTAGGAAAATGAATAGGAATCAATTTTTCTTTAACTCTTTACATTGATGAATCAAGATAAAAATTTTAAAATAGTTAACTACCAACATGTGTCTTAAAAAAAATCCAATGATTCATCAGTTGGATTGTGTTAGCTTTAAATAGACGATATATGTAAGTTGTAGAAATTAATATTTTCCACATGGGTGTGATTTGGTCTTAATAAAGGTGAATAAATTACTGAAGTTTTACAGGATGCTATCAAAATTTAATTATGATTACTAATATAATTTTCTCCTTAGACTTTGACACACAAATAAATTTTTACATGTTAAAGCATGTATGTCAACTTTTACACAGAACATAGAAAAGAAATAAAAGCCTAGAATGATGGCTCAGCTATTAAAAGCACTGGCTATTTTTCTAGAAAGAAAATAAAAAATCTGTGTTTGATTCCCAGCACTCACATATTGGCTCACAACTGTCTGTAACTCCAGTTCCAAGGGATCTGACACTTTCTTCTGCCCCTTACGGATACTAAGCATACATGTTGTATGCAAACATAAATGCAGGTAGTATACACATATACATAAATTAAAAGTAAGTAAATATTTTTACAAAGTAAAGAAAAAAATGACATACCACTTTTTGAGACTCTTGCAAGGCAACTCTAAGAATGGAGCAAACTGGAAAGAAAAATGAGACAATAACCATTACTCATAGTTCTCTACATACTCACTTATGAATCTCTTGCTTTTTATGAAATGCTGGTGAAACAATTGCTACATGCCACCTCCTCCTGAAGTCACTTGGATTAGAAGACACAATTAATGAGAAATGGGATTAGTTTTATGTCTGATTTTCTAACATTTATATGTGTTAATTCTTCATTATTCATTTATTTCAATCATTCCAAGTTATTATATTCAGATAATAGAAAAGAGGGTGTAGCATATCAAAGACAGCAATATTTAAAATATACCTTCTCATTTTATTCATCACTGTGCTGATTTTTATCTCTATCAATAATGTTCAGATATAAATTTGGAGTACTTCAGTTTTTAAATTTACATAAATTTAGATTTATGAAATCTTCCCTTTGAATCCAGGGAACAGGTTTTTATCATGGCCTTTTATTATGTGCAGATTATAAAATAGACTGTATATTTGTATTTTACAGGAGATTTGTAAGAAATATATAATTTTTTGTACCTAGAAAGTTAATATTCTCTTATAGGAGCAATGATAAAATTTAGAGTCTAGAAGAACCATACAGCTAACGAATACAAATTGAACATTATAAAGACATGCTTGTTTGATCCTCTGAGCAAGTTGAAATTATTTCTTTTCATTATAAGTTATTTCTTTATAGGAATATTTCTTCCTTTAATGTTACTTGCTTAAATTTCTATTTGTAATATATCATTCAATTCAAACCTTTTCAAATTGGATTTTTCTTTTCAGTACACAGAATATTATAATATGGTAGTTTTGTCATTTTGTCTTGTGAGTCCATTATAATACTTTGATTTCTTTAAGACAGAGTCTCAAGAAGTATTTAATTTAGACACTGTTATTAAGAATGAAAATTTAAAAAAATATTTATGAAAGTTGAATAGGTTTATTCAGGTACCAGAGAAGTGAGAAACATAACCCTGAAGAGATGTGTGAGATGATGTGAAAACCACAGTGAAATGTACATTTGATTTGAATTTAAGTAGTTTCAAACCTTTAGCCCAACAACAAAGAGATTTTAATTTAGTAACTTAAAGGGGCTACCTTACATTTTGTCATAATCTTGCTAAGATGGTTTTATCAAACGACTGACTGCATTTTTACATATTTCTTCTTAAAATAATGCCCAATGTGTTAAATATGCTGTTTATCCAGATGATAAAAGTTGAAAAACTGAAGCAAATAATCAGGATGGCAATATTTAGATCAGATAGAATTGTATAGGCCTGACTGAAGTAGCTAACATTTTTGTGAATTTAAAGGGAGATAACAGCCACAACAACAACACAAAGAACTGTGACAACCCAAATGTGTTTGTGTTACTAAGATAATTGTAGATCAGATAGTTTTGAGATTCAATGAAAGGAATAGACAGGCCCTTAGTTTTCCCTCATGCAGGGGAACAGAGAGTACAACAGTGCCATTGATAAGCAACTAAGTTTAGACTTCTGTTAAATTGTACAAATCAGCATAGAAGTCAATCTAAATAAAGTGGCATATGTGGAAAGAACAAGTCTCTGTAAAGGTATACTGGATGAGTCTACACCATAAATTGAAAACCTTATTTGAAATAAAGTAACATTTCCATAACATTGTAAATACTGCCAGATTTCACAATGGGATAATGGATTCTTTTGTTTTCAATCAATATATCAGCAAGTCTGAAGCTCTCTTGGTTTCTGTTGTATCTGTTGACTGCATTGTAATCATTTTTTCAGGGGGAGAGAGGTCTAAAGATTTTTAATACTGACAGGCCCACAAAAGAGCTTCTCCTCCTTCCCACTTGGTTGTCTCTCTTTGTAACAAAGATGACATCCAAATGAGTCATGCAAATGACCCCATGCCACTCAAGAAACCAATTATTTGACAATAGGAAGGTTTTGCTTTTGTAAAAAAAAAAAAAAATCTATGCATTCATCTTTGGGTTACCATTCGCAGACTTTTCTGTAGTACTCTAGTTATCCATATGTATATTTCAGGACAAATTATAGAAATAAAAGAGTGCAGTTTCACCAATAATAATGTAGATCATATCTGCTTTCCAAAGATTTTAATTCTCTTTACCTTTTAATTAACCTATATAGTAATATCCTAATTGTTTACACAAAACATGGTATTTATTCTTTGCTGAAGCCTCCAAGTTTAATTTAATTTGTTTATTGAGGTTATACTGAGACAAATATTCAAAGCGATCTAGTGGATCCCAGAAATAATATGTGTGTTTTAAAAATCAATTTCAGTGGCAAGGATGTATTTTTTGATCATTCCAGAACATCTAATTTAGATCTCAGTGTCAAGGTATATATATATATTCATATTTTTCCTTTAGGGAATATTATTTTATGAGTACTGGGATAGACGGTTCAAGGTTAGTATTTCTTGCACAGTTGTAATGTTCCCAACAGAAAGATAGATATATATTGACTGAGGCTGGAGTTCTAGTTCTTTCTGTTGCTGAAGGTCAACAGCCCCTTAGAGGTCCTTTCTAACCTTCAGATGTCTATAGGCTAAATTACTGATGAATCACTGCACTTTTCTAAATGGAAGAAACTTACACTGTGCTGAGAAGCATCCCAGTGTAGTTTGCTTTCTGACTGATATAATTTTGAAAGAGATGGGAAGCAATTTCAATCCAGGCCCCATTCCAAAACTTTATGGAAATGACAATAAACCTGACCACTTGGGCTGAATGTACTTGCCAATAAGATTTAAGTGCACCATTCTCTCACACCCCAACCTGAATTGTAACATTGTGTAAGGATCGATTTAGAATGAGCTGACATTTTACATTATAAATCATTTAAACATTTCAACTATGTAGGTACTGAAGGAATACAGTATTGATAAGGTTGTGACACTTGTTCAAATAGGTAAAAACAAGAGTGTCATCTTCAATGAATAAAAAAGGGTTTGAAACCTTAGAGATGCAAAATGCTGAAGGCATTACAGAAGAATAGTAAAATACATTGAATGAGACACTCGACTTTGTATGTACCTACCAGCACATGTTAGAGCACATGACCACTGCAAGTCAGGGCTGAAAAACCTAAAGAAGCAGAACACAAAATATTACATTTGAGAAGTTACTTAATTCCTTCCCACTCTGATATATATTTAATAAAAAAATATAATTTGAGGGGTTTATAACTACAGACTTCATTATGGAATTTAATACTGTGAAATAAAATATTAATGTGATAATTGTGTTCTATCTTAGTCTTTCAAAATGATTTCATTTTGAGGACTTAAATTCCAATTGCAGTATTATATTAATACACAATAATCAACATTTTATATGGAATAATGATTTAAGTTACTAGAGTTTGAAAATAGGACTCTAACACTGAGCTGCCCCTTCTACCCAAGTTATCTGTTAAAGATATATATGAAGTACATGGAATTATTTCCAACACATATATAACTTGTGATATGTATACTTGTGACTTCAAACTATATGTCAAATTTAATGTCTACTCTCTGTAGATCCCATGTCTGAATTTATCTAGCTAGAGTCTTAAATAAACTTATTCAAAATGTGTCATTTAAAAAAATTAAGTTTCATATTGGATGGATCCCCAAGTGGGGCAGTCCTTGGATAGCCTTTCAGTGTCTGCTTCACTCTTTCTCACTGTATTTCCTTTAGATAGGAGCAATTCTGTGGTAAATTTTTGAGAATAGTGGATACTATTGCTGATGCCAAAAAGTGCTTGCTGACAGGAGCCTGGTTTAAATGTCTCCTGAGAGACTCTGCCAGAGCAGAGTGGTACAGTAGAGAGGTGGATGCTCACAGTCATCCATTGGACTGAGCAGGGGCAGGCCCCAATGAAAGAGTTAGAGAAAGGACTGAAGAAGCTGAAGGGGTTTGCAACCCTATAGGAAGAACAACAATATAAACCAAGCAGACCCCGCCCCCAGCTCCCAGGAACTAAGCCACCAACCAAGGAGTACACATGGCTCCATCCACGTATATAGCAGAGGATGGCCTTGCCGGGCATCAATGTGAGGAGGTCTTTGGTCCTGTGAAGGCTCAATAGATGCCCCAGTGTAGGGGAATCAAGGGCTGGGAGGTGGGAGTGGGTGGGTAAGTGGAGGTACACCCTCATAGAAGCAGGGGGAGGGGGATAGAGGAGGGGATAGGGTGTTTCCAAGTGTGAGAAAACAGGGTAAGGGGATAATATTTGAAATGTATATAAAGAAAATATACACTAAAAAAAAAAAAAGCTTTGAGATGGGTGGGTGGCCCCATCCCTCGACAAGGGGTCATGCCTATCTCCTGGATGAGGTCTATACAGGTTCTATCTCTTCTTCTCTGCTTAAATCATGCCCATTGGGTTCTGGGAGCCTCTTGCTTCCCTGGTATCTGAGATCCTCCCGTGGATCTCCCCATTACCTCATTTCCCCCTGCTACATATTTTTATTTGATTAAACAATCATATAATATAGTGAACGGTAGTTCAATTTTCAGAATACTATGAAGCTAAAGGTAAGAAAAAGAGGTTTGCCATTCCTAGCTATGTTCTTCCTAAATACCAAGGAATAAAAAAGACAAGAACTCACAGTCCTTAGTTCATATTTGTTTCCCAATATGCTTCCATACAACCTCTCTCATAAGTGCCTATAGAATTTTTTTTGTTTTGTTTTTGTTTTTGTTTTTTAATAATGTCAAATACTAATTTGATAGGTATGTTGTTTTATAAGCAACTTCCTTAATGCCAAAGCATATAGTAGCTGCATTAGTAGACATCAGTTATGGTGGAATAGATGGACTTGGGTTGTCTGATTTAATTTTATGTAGAACATTTCAGATAATTTTAAAATATCTTTTTTGACAAGAGTAGTGAAAAATTTATTGGAATTGAGTCACATTGTTTTGCTTATTTAATTACTATGAGTAATTCAGGGGCTAAATGTATTAAATGGTGCTACCGAATTGTGAGTAATAATGTCCAGTGGTTATTGCATATTAGGTTGGCTCTGAAACTGCTCCATGCTTTGTTCATACTTGTGTGAAGGATAATTGCTGGATAAAGAAGGAAGTAAGTTGTTTCTGCTAATAGATACTTGCAAGTATTTAATATGTAGTCAATGGGATAGATGTAATTCATAATCATTAGTGTATTAACTTATAATTAAATTAATGGAAATATAATTCTTTCCAAGTTGAATATCTGGGGATGAGAAGGATTTGATGAACACATACTATGTGAAATTTCAACAAAGACTGTTAATAATTACATTGGAGCTAGAGGTATATCCCAGGAAGCACGTTTTTACCAAAGTAGGCTATACATTCACTCTAAGAATAAGTTCTATAAGTATGCAGTGTAGTTTCTCAGAGAACTCCGACTTAGCTGATAATGAAACTTCTTGATATCTTCTCAAAAGCAATGAACTAATAATGATATGAATGATTACTTTGCTAGAATATCCCTTTTATGGAGGGATTATAGAGAATGGTTCCTTGCATAGTATTTATATGGGTTTTCCATTTGACTTTCCAAAGTTGAAAAAGTTATTTTGGTTCCCAGTTTGCTTGATGGAAGTGCTGGGTACAGGGGTTCACATTCAAAATGATACACTGAAGTAATTCATAATTTGCTCATGTATTCTGACCCTTCTCTTATTCCAGTTTCTGTTTCTTTTTTCAAACTTATGACAAATAATTTCTAATCTAGGAAAACATGTTCTATTTTACTTCTTGCTTCTTCAAACCTAGGTGTTTTTTTTTTTTCACCCAAGCAACACAAATATTGCTGTTTAAGGTGAAGTTTGAGAGATACCTGTGACTATTCTCTTTGGTGTTCTCAGAGCTTACTGTGAACTTCTTTCCTTCCTTCCTTTTTTTTTTTTTTTTTGTTATTTTAGTGGATTTAAGCTTTATCTCAGTAAAGCACACAGAAGTTATCTGTGGATTGTACATTTTGAAGGAAAATAAGAAATGCTGGGTACCTTTCAAAATTAGGTTACTATGGATTAACCTTTATGTGATAAATATACAAGAAATGATCTACATATGTATGTCAAACTGTGAAAAACTTCTCTGTATTTCTCATGACTCAACATGGGCATTTTTTCTAAGTCTCCTTTCTTATATTTAGTGATGTGTATGTACAGATCATTTGAGCAAAGTGGCTGCAAAAGTGATCAGTACTAAGCAGACATTTGGCACTTTGCTTATCCGTACAACCAGAGTATATAATTTATGTTTGTCTCTGAAAAAAGGAGCTCAAGATATGATTACTTAAGAAATAGTTAGAATAATTGGGAATTTTTTTTTACTTTTTTTAATTTATTTTTTAATTAGATATTTTCTTTATTTACATTTCAAATGTTATCCCTTTTCCTAGTTTCCTCTCTGAAAATCCCCTATCCCCTTCCCCCTCCTCCTGCCCCCCAACCCACCCATTCTCACTTCCTGGTCCTGGCATTCCCTTATACTGGAGCATAGAATCTTCACAGGACCAAGGGCTTCTTCTCCTATTGATGGCCGACTAGGCCATCCTCTGCTACAGATGCAGCTAGAGATATGAGTCCCACCATGTGTTTCCTTTGGTTAGTGGATTAGTCCCAGGTAATTCTGGGAGTACTGATTAGTTCATATTGTTGGTTCTCCTATAGGGCTGCAAACCCCTTCAGCTCCTAGGGTACTTTCTCTAGCTCCTTCATTGGGGACCCTGTGCTCTGTCCAATGGATGACTGTGCGCATCCACTTCTGTATTTGCCAGAATGGTTGCTTTAGACCAAGATTTGCTACTTGTACTGAGAGAAAAGGTAATCTACCTCCCAGAAATTTATTCTGTATTTTGAGAATCAGGCTATTCCAGAACGCAAAAAGCGAGTGGCGATGCTAATTCAAAATAGGGACTTGAACATTTCCCAAATAGCATGCATCACAAAAAGCTTGGCTTATAATAATGGCCATTTGTTCAATATCTCCCTTTTGGCTTTCTTTATCAGTAAGTTTTTGGAGATGTATGTATGCACTTGGATGGAACAATTCTTTCTGTAATGTTCATTTTTCTTTAAAAAATCTATTTAGAAATTATATATTTGTTTTTGTTGTTGTTGTTGTTGTTGTTGTTGGTGGTGGTGGTGGTGGTGGTGTGTGTGTGTGTGTGTGTGTTTGTAGGAGGATGGCTTTGGAAAAGAGTCCATTTTCAATTCTACAATATAGATTATAGGGACCATTCAGGTTTCCAGGTTTCAGCAGCAAGTTCCTGCACTTGCTGAGCCATCTTACTGACGCCAAAATTCAGTTTTCTTAGAAAAAATGTGTTTTTTAAAATATAGTTTTGTATATTTTATATATAAATATGCCATAGACTGAGTACTTAAAGAAAAAATCCTTGGAAGATTGTGAAATGATAAAAATAGTCTGTGAAAAATGTGTCTTGAATTTAGTATGATAATGTAGATTTTAGATGGGATTTTCTTTTGCTGGCAGAAATATTCACTTTATGGAAGGAAGTTTTATTTTGATCCTGAGAAGTCTACAGTTTTAAAATGTATCTTTTACAAGTTTAATATGTTTAACTTAAAAATACTTTTGCTACCTTCAATAAGAATCAACAAATTAAAATTAAGATAGAACTGAACAATTTAGTAGCTTTATAGTTAAACTTGACTATATAGCTTATAGGAATCTTAAGATATGACACATGAAATTTATATTTTTGCCAGTTTTGTGCTCATTCACTCTCCAGTGCTATATTTATTTATTAAATTTCAACTTATCAAAATTGAACAGATATTTAGACTCAGATAACAAAAGTTGTCTTTCAAGCTCAATGAAAATGCTCACATAAGTATTAAAGATGTAGTACAAAGTCATTGCTTTTAGTGGCCCATTTGTTATGGATAGTAACAGGAATAGGAAGAAGAAACACAGCGTGTGTATCTTATGTGACCTATATTGCTTTTACAATATTGAACTAACATGTTGGATTGGATGATGGCAAGAGGAATAATGATCATAAGCCATGTGCAAGCATCTATTATTTGTAGCTTCCAATTATTTCAGTCATAGAAAATTAGACTCGGCAGATAGAAGAGATAGGATTATTCTATATATTGTAGAAGGTTAATGATGAACATGATAAAATTTGTTAATATTTTTACTGTAACACAATGGGATATGCAATAGATGCAATTAATTTGGCAGAATATTCTTTGTTATAGATGTGTCAAATATAGGTTAATAAATGCAATTGTAAGCATTCTAATTTTTGTAAACCTTGTCTTTATGCTTCAGTGCTAAAATTGTTTTTGAAATATAAAAAAATTAGTCTGGAAATATAAAGAAACTATTTCGTGGTCAATGATAGTCTTAACTACTTGTCAATCAAAGGCAGAAGTTTGTTGAGACATTTAATTACAAGATAATGTAGTCATCAAAATGTCGTTGTGGTAACTGACAGCTCATTTTGGTCTGAAAGCATGCTACTACCTCCCTTGAGGTCAGAGATGTTCTGAGGTTAACTTAGTAATGACAAGTCCTTTATTATCATGTTATGACATTGAAAAAAATTGCAATTATACTAATAAATTAATAACAGTAATAAAATGACAGTCATAATTGCATAATATACAAGTTGTCAACTGCAGTTTTGTTACATGGTTGGAATTTTTATCTTATCAGTATATGTACATTATGTTAATGCACAGACAGAATGGTTTTTCAAACGACTTCTCTGCACATATGGGATGCTAGTGTATCGATATTTTGATCTCACCTTTTTTCTTCTAGTTTCTCTTCTGCTGCTTTACAGTGTCTTAAATGGAGAGAAATACTAATTATCACCTGATTAACTTAGTTTTAATGTGTAATTAACATCTTTATTACTTCATGAATCTTGCTTTTTTGTAATGCTAAGTAGAATTGTTTTAGTACATCTTTTTTTTTTTTTTTTTTTTTTTATTGGTAATGAATCCAGAAAAATATAAATGGAAGTTGCCAGGGCTTTATACTTTTATTTCACCATCCCTTTTACATTGAGGAAGATTGAGAACACTATATATATATATATATATTCAGATATTTTACATATATAATTTATAGAATGGATGCACTTACTGTAAAAGAAATGTTGGTAAATTATTCTAAATATCTATAGATATGAATTCAATATTTAGAGGAATATAAATGTGTTGACATAATTTTTGATTTCTTAGCATAAATATAAAAAATAGATTTCTTATGTATATGCCATATTCTAATGTGAAATTCTCCAAGTAACCCTAATTTAAGAATGAATAGGCACCTTTAGGAATTTGTTAGTAACAGATTTATGAGTGGAGTGATATAGGCCTGAGTTTGTAGAGAATTTATGAAGAAAATGGTTAGATAGCTGCTGCTTCTTTTTCTTATCTTTTATCTATCATTTATCTATCTATCTATCTATCTATGTATCTATCTATGTATCTATCTATCTATCTATCTATCTATCTATCTATCTATCTATCTATGTATGTATCTATGTATGTATCTATGTATGTATCTATGTATG
Organism: Mus musculus; assembly: GCF_000001635.26. NCBI lineage: Eukaryota > Metazoa > Chordata > Mammalia > Rodentia > Muridae > Mus > Mus musculus. The sequence continues at coordinate 113,412,311 of NC_000086.7, forward strand.
TATGTATGTATGTATGTATGTATGTATGTATGTATCTATCTATCTATCTATCTATCTATCTATCTATCTATCCTCCAGATTTTATTCCCCACTCGGTCCACCCTATGATTGTTCCACAACCCATATCTCCTCCCAACCCCCCCTGTTTCCATGAGGATGTCCCCACCCCACCCCAAGCCCACTTGACCTCTAAACCCTAAGGCCTCAAGTATCATGAGGGTTAGGTGCATCTTCTCTGACTGAACCAGACCCGGCAGTCCTCTGCTGTATGTGTGTTGGGGACCTCATATCAGCTGGTGTATGCTGTCTGTTTGGTTGTTCAGGGTTTGAGAGATCTCAGGGGTCCGGATTAATTGAGACTGCTGGTCCTCCTAGAGGGTTGCCCTTTTCCTCAGCTTCTTTCAGCCTTCCCTAATTCAACAACAGGGATCAGCTGCTTCTGTCTATTTGTTGGGTGCAAATATCTGCATCGGACTCTTTCAGCTGCTTGTTGGGTCTTTCGGAGGGCAGACATGATATGCCCCTTTTTGTGAATACTTGATAGACTAGTAATAGTGTCAAGCCTTGGGGCCTCCCCTTGAGCTGGATCCCAATTTGGGCCTGTCACTGGACCTTCTTTTCTCAAGCCCCTCTCCATTTCCATCCCTGCAGTTCTTTCAGACAGGAACAATTATGGGTCAGAGTTGTGACTGTGGAATGGCAACTCGACCCTTCACTTGATGCCCTGTCTTTCTGCTGGAGCCGTCTCTACAAGTCACCTCTGTAGGGTATTTCATCTAAGGTCCTTCCTTCCCTTTGAGTTCTGAAAGTATCTTACCTTCCAGGTCTCTGGTATATTCTGAAGTGTACCCCTCCTCGCCAACCTCCTACCTCCTGAGGTTGTCTGTTTCCATTCTTTCTGCTGGCCCTCAGGGTTTCTGTCCTTTCCCCCCTCCCAATATTAGATAATATTCCCCTCTTCCTCCCCCGTGTCCAATTTCCTACCCAGGTTCTTCTCTCTCACCGTCCCAACCCCCTTGTGATTGCTTTATTCTTTCTACCAAGTGGGACTGAGTTGTCCTCACTTGCGCCCTTCAGGTTGTTGACCGTTTTGAGTTCTGTGAACTGTATCTTGGGTATTCTGTACGTTTTTATGGCTAATATCCACTAATTAGTGAGTACATACCATGCTTGTCCTTTTGGGTCTGCATTACCTCACTCAGGATATTTTTTAGTTCCATCCATTTGCCTGCAAAACTCAGGATGTCCTCATTCTTAATAGCTGAGTAGTATTCCATTGTGTAAATGAACCACATTTTCTGTATCCATTCTTCTGTGGTGGGACATCTTGGGTGTTTCAAACTTCTGGCTATCCCACACAAGGCTTCTATGAACATAGTGGAACACATGCCCCTGTGACATGATGGGGCATCTTTTGGGTATATTCCTAAGAGTGGTATTGCTGGGCCTTCAGGTAGATCTATTTTAAATTTTCTGAGAAACCTGCAGATTGATTTCCAGAATGGTTGTACCAGTTTACAATCTTACCTGCAATAGAGGAGTGTTCCTTATTCTCCACATCCTCTCCGACATGTGTTGTCACCTGAAGTTTTGACCTTAGACATTCTGATTGCTGTAAGGTGGAATCTCAGGATCTTTTGATTTGCATTTCTTTGATCACTAAGGATGTTGAACATATCTTTAAGTGCTTCTCAGCCATTCGAGATTCTCTGTTGTTAGTTCTCGGTTTAATTCTATACCCCATTTTTTGATTGGGTTGTTAAGGTTTTTTTGGTGGTTAGTTTCTTGAGTTCTTTATATATTTTGGATATTAGCCCTCTATCGAATGTGGGGTTAGTGAAGTTTTTTTCCCCAATGTATAGGTTGCCGATTTGTCTTATTCACTATGTCCTTGCCTTATAGAAGCTCTCAAGTTTCATGAGGTCCCATTTATCAGTTCTTGATCTTAGAGTGTGAGCCATTGGAGTTCTGTTTAGGAAATTTCCCCCTGTGCCAATGAGTTCAAGGATCTTTCCCACTTTCTCTTCTATTTAGATTCACTACATCTAGTTTTGTGTTGAACCACTTGGACTTGAGTTTTGTGCAAGGTGACAAATATGGGTCTATTTTCATTTCTCTACATACATACAGCCAGTTAGACCAGCACATTTTATTGAAGATGTTTTCTTTGTTCCATTGTATATTTTTGGAGTCTTTGTCAATGGTCAAGTGACTGGTAAGTGTGTGGTTTCATTTCTGGGTCTTCAGTTCTATTCCATTGATCAACATATCTGTCTCTATACCAGTACCATGCAGTTTTTATCACTATTGCTCTGTAGTACAGCTTGAGGTCAGGGATGGTGATTCTCCCAGCTGTACTTTTTTTTATTAGGTATTTTCCTCATTTACATTTCCAATGCTATCCCAAAAGTCCCCCATACCCCCCCCAATCCCCTACCCACCCACTCCCCCTTTTTGGCCCTGGGGCTGTACTTTTATTGTTAAAAATTGTTTTCACTATTCTGTTTTTTGTTTGTTTGTTTGTTTGTTTTTTTGCCTGTCCAGATGAATTCCTTTATCCATGTTTTTGAAGAATTGTGTTGGGATTTTGATGGGGAATGCATTGAATCTGTAGATTGCCTTTGGTAGGTTGGCCATTTTCACTATGTTAATTCTGCCAGTCCATGAGTGTGGGAGATCTCTCCATTTTCTGAGATCTTCTTGGATTTCTTTCTTGAGAGACTTGAAGTTATTGTTGTACAGATCTTTCACTTGTTTGGTTTGAGTTAGCCCAAGGTATTTTATATTATTTGTGGCTATTTTAAAGGGTGTTGTTTCCCTAATTTCTTTCTCAGCCTGTTTATCATTTGTATAAAGGAAGGCTACTGATTTATTTGAGTTAATTTTATATCCAGCCTCTTTGCTGAAGTTGTTTATCAGCTAGGAGAAGTTTTCTGGAAGAATTTTTGGGGGTCACTTATGTATACTTATCAAATCATCTGCAAATAGTGATATATTTCTTCTTTGCCAATATGTATCCCCTTGTTCTCTTTTTGTTGTCTTACTGTTGAATCAATCTCAACTAAATTTGGAGACAAGCAAGGATACCCAGTCTCCCCATATGTATTCAATATAGCTTCTGCTTCTTTACATAGGGCTAATCTAATGCTTTTGCAATTTTTCTTCTCAGGAGAATGGAAGCTTGTATGCTGTTTTTCTCCTTTTAATTTGTAATTACAACTCTTTATATCTCCTCCTTAGTATACTGAAAAACCTCTGGGTTTTAGAAGAATTAAATGTTTGCTCTTTGATAATTAATGGTACAAAATTTGCTCAAGCCTCTTTAGAGTTAAAACATAAATAAACTCTTTGAAGGGGGGAAACATGAAAGTAGTATGCAAAAGGTCACAAATCCTGTTTAATACATATAAGGTATACAAACTGGGAGTCTTACATTGTTTTATTTCCTTAATGTGTAGTTGCAAATTTTTGAACAATAATACTGATTACCGTAATAGTATTTTATTTGGTAGAGTTTGCTGTGTTTCTTGCACTTTGTTTTTTTTTTTTTTTTTCCTTCTTTTTCTGAGGGTGGCGATATTTTACATGGTAGCACATAAAACCTTCCTAAAATACATGAGAGATATACTATGAAATGATGACATTAAGGTGATGGGATAGATGGCAGAAATAATTCATTAAAATGTAGAGATGGAATTAAAATTTAGGTTATCTTTCTCAAGATTTTTTTTAAACTGCCAAGTTTATTTCATGACATGTATAGAGAGCTCTCTGTTAGGAAATAGGACGTGCAAAATTTAGCCTTTTCCATTTTTGGTCACACAGGACATAGAACATATGGCCTAACTCACACTAGTATGTACTATATCATTATGATAAAAATTTGGCCACAATCCTGTTTTATTGTTACTAAACGTGTCCTGTGACAGGGAACAATGTTCTTTCTTGCTTCGTGCTTCTTCCTTTAAAAAATAGGTAAATTTCTAATCTGTATTGTGGGAAATTCAAAAGGAAAGTAATTCTCTTAGTTTCTACTTTTTAACCATATAGGTTTTTTTTTGCATGAATATACAGCAATTTTAAGTTGACAATATAAAGTAAAATATATTTTGATCAAGTAGAGCTTCTTATTTTGAGGTATCTGTTGTTGAATAGACTGATTTACATAGGGTTACACTTACTGAGCATCAAGTGAAAATTTCTTAAGTATAGATCAACTGTGTACTGTGTGAAGTACTTAAGACAGCATGACTTAATGTCAGCTGGGCAATGGAAAGACTAGATAATTTTTATATTCTATTATACTTTGAGATTTTATGTTTCTACAAATATCACAGCCGTTTCTTTAATTTATTTAATAGAGTACACTTCCACTATGTGTAAACATACACACACACACACACGGGGAGGGAGGGAGGGAGAGAGAGAGAGAGAGAGAGAGAGAGAGAGAGAGAGAGAGAGAGAGAGAGAGAGAGAGAGAATTTGGCTTTAGATTGAGTGTTGCACACATTTTATTATCGATTAAAAAGCTTGTGACTATAGAAGGCACTTGTACATATTTTAATTAGACATGGCTACACTTGTACATACTTTAAACAGACATAATATGTAGTTTCTGGTTAGAAAGACTATGATTTATAACATCTTTGCTCAAGAAGGTTCAGATCCATGCTAGGCAGACGTTTTAGAATGTAGTAAATCCTACTAGATGAAACTGCATGAGGGATGGTTGCATAGAGGATTTTTGTTCCTCAAACAATTGGGTGCAATCAAATACAGACTCAAGAGAAAGCAAAAATAGTACTGGTTCTACTATTACTATATGCGAGAATTAGGAGGAAATTTAAATATCTGTGAACAATTGTAGGAAAAGGTCGTTAGTTTGTTTAGTGTTTATAAATCAGTATTGTTATGTGACTTTCCAGTGTACATGAGGTATCTATATTTTAAATATTTATCAGTGGCTCATCCATAAATGAACACTTTGCCATTTCTATAAAAAGTTTAAAAATGAGTGAGATGACAGAAAGATTGAACATCTAGTAATTACGATCTTTCAATACCATTTTAATAACAAGTTATATAACTCAAAACATAACTATAATACAGTATCTAAATATCCTTGCATATTCTACCACAGAATTGTGATTGAATTTTTGGTGAGGTCAGGTTTATTGAAAAGTGAACTAGTTTTAGTCATATGAATAATAAATTTGAATTCATTTTAATTAAACTTTTTTCCAATTAATTTTATTTTATCATTGCCATTTTATTACCTTCTTTCTTTCTTTCTTTCTTTCTTTCTTTTCTTTTTCTTTTTCTTTCTTTCTTTCTTTCTTTTTTTTTTTTGAGACAGAGTTTCTCTGTGTAGCCCTGGCTGTCCTGGAACTCACTTTGTAGACCAGGCTGGCCTTGAACTCAGAAATCCACCTGCCTCTGCCTCCCAAGTGCTTAAAGGTGTGTGCCACCACCACCCGGCTTATTACCTTCTTATTCAAGTTGTATCTTTACCATTTTATGTAAGAACGTTGTTTAGTCAAATTATTGCCATATTAGACAGTTATTTGCTATTTATATCCAGATTTTTATCATTTGCAAATTGAATTTTTTTCTTTTTACATTTCAAACATTGGGAGTAATATAATCTGATTTGGGAAAAGAACTTAGTTATAAAGACAGAATGCATTTGGATAAGTTATATCAGTATCAAAAGTAGACAATTTGGGGATTACTGGCTATTAGTATCTTAGTGGAACATTGGAAATAGAGATGACATAGATGTAATCCTTGATTTGAAACTCCCTAGATATTGTTTTAGGCAAATTACTTTGTTTCTGTAAGTTGTATGTTTTTTTTTAATTCTTCACTTGCATTGACAGTCTCTCTCTAAATGAGTTATTTGAATACTTCATATAAGATAACTACAAAGTGTTTGCATACAAATATCTATTTATTATTTTAATCATTTTATTCATTTATATATCTATTTGTAAAGAGTTTCAACTTGTCTCTCTGCCAGAATGTTCCTTTGAAAGATTTCTGTGTAATTTAAACACAATGCAGCATGAATGGGGCTTCTCAGAGGTGTGAAATTTGTGGCCCTTGTTAGCATTTAAACATTATACTTCCTTTATTTTATAGAGAAAAATATGATTGAATTTTAGATTGAATGTATACAGGACAATTCCAAATACCACCATTTTCTGTGAACAAGAGGGAAACAACCGTCAATTTATTTATCATTTACTCATTCATTCATTTACCAAATATTTTTCAGAAATGGGCTGTGTATATCATCATAGTCAATCATCTCTGTGTTAAGTGGATGCAAATAGAATATACGTTTAAAAAACAATCATAAATAAACCTATGCAGGAATGAATTTACCCAATTTTATTTTTATATGTACTTAATATCTTTAAATATTCCATACACGAGTACTATATTTGCACTATTTCTACGCTACTCTGTCCTCTGTTCAACTCCTCCCAAATCTTACCACTCCCTTTCAAATTCATGGCCCCTTCTTCTTTAATTGTTCTTGCTACATACACACATGTACATGTATGTATTGATATAGTTGCTGATTCCATTTAATGTTGTTCATATGCATAGATGTGAGTGGATGACTACTTGGGACTGGATAACTCATCAGAGGACTCATCCCCTGGAAAGGCCTATTCTCCTTTTCTTGATGGTCCTTAATTTCCAGTATTTCTTCATCTAGTGATAGGACCTTGTGAGATTTTCCCCATCTACACTGGCATATCAACTGGTACTATAATTATTTAGGTCTTGTTAAGGCAAAGGTATTGTTAAGATTTCATGGGTCTAGTTGATGTCATATATAGAACCCACATTTTGAAGCAGATGTCTCTCACAGTCTTCCTGTCCAGATTGCTTCATGTCTTATGTCCTCTGAGACTTAGTTGTATAAGTTGTGGTATATATTTATCTGTTGTGGTTGGGGACCATCCCCCAAAGATTCAATTGTTCACTTTAGTTTGATCAGTTGTGGCTTTATGTAATGGTCTCTGTCTGCTGCAAGCAGAAGCTACATTGATGAGGGAGAAGAACTACATTTTTCTCTGTAGGTACAAGTATAAGCATTCTGAATGAAATTAGGCATTGTATTGGCTTAGGCAAGTAGATGTAGTAGGTTCTCCTCTAGATTCCATGGACTCACCAGATACTAGTAGTTAACTAGGTTTCTAGGACCAGGAATGAACTCTTGTCTATTAAGTAGGCCTTAAGTACTATTAGATGGTCTCTGATTAAAGCTAGGATATAAGAGCTACTATTGCACCCTTGAGACAACTAGAGTTTTATTTATTTATTTATTTATTTATTTATCTATTTATTTATTCATTTATTCATTCATTTATTCATTTATTTATTTCTTATGTGTATGGGTGTTTAGCTTGTATGTATGTCCTGTGAACTATGTTTATGCTTAGTGCCCACAGAGGCCAGAAGAAGACATTGTACCTTGGAATTTGAGTTACAAGTTGTTTTGAGCTGCTATGTAGGTGATAAGAATTGAACCCAGATCCTTTATAAGGCAAAAAGTACTCTCAATAATGAAGCCATCTTATCAGCTCCTGAAGCAATTTTATTTTAAATACATTTCTTTATAGAAGATTCAAATCAGGTAATTGCATACCATATGGAAAGCCATTGACTTGAATAGTTTCATTCACTATCAACCATAAAGTCTTAGTTGGAGACAAAATATATGAAACTACTCACTTAAAATCAGATTTTCAAATAAGAATTCTGAGCCCAAAAGCTCAGAATACCTATGATACAACCCACAAACTGTATGGAGCTTAAGAAGAAGGAAGACCAAAGTGTGGATGCTTCAATTCTACATAGAAGGGGGAACAAAATAATCACAAGAGGCAGAGAAAAGGAGGGACCTGGGAAGGAGAAAGGAGGGGGAGGGAAAAAGAGGGGAACAGAATCAAGGGTTGGAAGGGACAAGAGAGAAGTACAGAGGGTCAGGAAATTGAACAGAGGTACACAGCAGTGGAGGATAGGGAACTGGGGGTAGCCACTAGGAAGTCTCCAAAGCCAGGGATGTGAGAGGCTCCCTCTAGGATGACTTTAGTCAAAATACCCAACAAAGGGGAGATAGAACCTGTAGAGACCATCCAGTAGATAGGCATGGCCCCCAGTTGATGAATGGGGCCACACAACCATCTCAAAATTTTTAACCCAGAGAAGTTCCTGTCTAAAGGAAAGATTGGGACAGAAAATAGAGCAAAGACTTAAAGAAAGGTCATCCAGAGATTGTCCCACTTAGGAATCCATCCCATCTGCAGACACCAAATCCAGACACAATTGGTGACACCAAGAAGCACTTGCTGATAGGAACCTGGTGTGGCTGTTTCCTGAGAGGTTCTACTAGCATCTGACCAATTCAGATGTAGATACTCACAGCCACACATTGTACTAAGCCCAGGGACCCCAATGGAGGAGGTAGGAGAAGGACTGAAGGAGCTGAAGGGGATTGTAACCCCATAGGAAGAACAATATCAACTAACTGGACCCACCCAAGAGCTCGCAGGGACTAAACCACCAACCAAAGACTATACTTGGAGGGATCCATGGTTCCAGATATATATGTAGCAATGGATGACCTTGGGCAGTGGGGCAGAAGTAGGTGAGTGGGTGGAGGCACACTTTCATAGATGCAAAGAGGGGGAGAGGGAAATAGTATGGGGAGTTTGTAGGGGGAAACCAGGAAGGGGTATATCATTTGAAATGTAAATAAATGAAATAATAAATAAAAATAATAAGTATTTTTGGACTTTTTATTTACCATGATGAACAAAATCATCTAAATATTTGTACTTAAGCAGAAATTAAGAAATGAAAATCAGAGAGAAAATGTCATTTGATTTTTGAGACCTGAAACTTGTCCTTTCCTTTGATTTACTAACCAGTAGGCTTAGTCCAATGATCTTGGAAAGATTTTCCCTATATTCATTTGGCTTTCAATTTGCTTTTTATTCCTAAGCTGCAATTTGAAACATAGCTTTCTGACTTGCTCTCATTTTCCTTCGTACATCTTAAGACAGCAATTAAAAAAGGTTGGGTGCATAGGTTACTATTTTATCTATCTCTATTACTCTGGCTGAGGGAGATATTTAATAAAGACAAAGTGTAATTTTTTTTATATCTGATGCCCTATTTATGCTCTTTGCCCTGGAGAAGAGCTTCATTCAATATCAGAGTGTTGTTTCAAATCACTGAAAAATAATAATTGGTTTGAGTAGTCCACAGTGATACAATTCCTTCACAAAACAGGTTTTTCTGTTTATATGTGAATGGGGAGGATTATTCATCTTGGAAGATTAAAGTGGCATGGTGGGGTGAAAGAACTATGCATAAATTACTGCTATAGCACAGTTGAGAAGCAGGAAGAGAAGCTGAGCATCTCTATGATAAACGCTCTTATAATTAGCAAGATCATTAGCATGGACAGAATATACTTTAGTAATCACAAAGAAGTCTTTAAGCAGTTAGCTTCACGATGTAGAGGGGAAAGAACAGAAATAAGCTATATCCAGCTGAATAGGCTTTTTAGAATCTCCAAGGAGGTGACTTGTCTGTTGATGGCCAGTGGGGGTGCAAGAGTGGAATAATTACTTAGCAGCCTGTAAACAATGTGAGATGTGAAGTATGTGTCCCCCTCCCCCACTTTTCATTGAGAGAGTTTCTTGTTGAGATGGCTCCACAGGGACAGGCAGCAGAGAAATTTGATTAAATGGATGCCTGGGGTCACGACCCTGTCTAAACATGGTGCAGCTCTCAGCATTAATCAAAGATTTTTTTTTTCTTACTTAAAAAAATATTCTGACCTTGTTCTATGTGAGTACGAGTGAACAGTGAATTTGGTTGTTGTTGAACAGGAGGCTGTCTAAGTTTGTGGACATTTTTGTTTACAGAAAGAGAACAGCAAGAGGAGACCGTCTTCTAGCAAAATAGTACTTCTAACCTTATTTTAGATCGGGTTATGGGACTCTAATTTGCTGATAACTTATCAACAGCTAGTGGAAATTTGAGTTCCATTAGAATTCATGAGGACTCGTTTATTACAGACCAATGTTGACAACGGTCTGAGTGTTCAGAAGTTTACAACATTGTGGTTAGTATGAGATTCCTATATTTTAGGAAATCTCTTAGATTGGCTTTACTTTGGGCTAGTGTTTTAGAACTGTTTTCAAATTATTTTTCAGGAAAATGTTGAAAACTATAGGGTTTTAGAATCACTAGAATAGAGTTCCCTGGTGACTCACATAAAGCCAGGAAAATTAGAATGTGCATGTGGCATTTTATTAAATTTGCTTATGGTGATATACTTTTCCATTAACATTTCTTTGAAGAAAGAAGCCAAATTGGATCCAGTTAGGTGGCTATTTTCTTTATAGGAGTGTAATTCCAAGAATATATACTTGATTCTAGAGCATCAAAATCCTTTTTGTTACTACAAATATGAATGCTTTTGTAGAATGTTGTCTGTTTACAGCAGAAGCCCTCTTTCTTTCCTCCTCTTTCGTTTTTGCTTTTGTTTTTGTTTTTGGTTTTTTTTTTGTTGTTTTTTTTTTTTTTGTTTTTTTTTGAGATAGGGTCTTACTATTTAGCTCTAGCTGTCCTGGAACTCACTATGTAGAGGACTCTGGCCTTAACCTCCCTTGCTTTACAAGTGCTGGAATTACAGGTATGCATTTTTAAGCCTGGTTTACAACAGAAATCTTAATAACAACTATAAAGTAAGGGTATTCTAACTGATTTAAGTTCAACAGATGCTTGTGTTGGTAATTTATATTAAAAAATCATTTCACAACATGTTGACTTATTTGATGATCTGACTTTGTGACCATGGAAAAAAACAAACAAACAAACAAACAACAAACAAACAAACAAAAACCCCAAAACCACTAATCAAAAGATTGATTCTAGTGATGATCTTTGATTATCGGTTATAATTTTTATCATATTTGATTCTATAGCAATGTGAATAAATTATAGGTTATGTGGAAGCATAGTTTTCCTGTGTACTATAATATGCTTGGAAGTCAGTAATGTGCTCCAAAAATGATCATAATAAAAATAATAAAGTTTTTGTTTTTGCTAACAGTATGTAGTTAAATAAATCCTGTTGACTGAATGTGGTGATCAATTATAGATCATAAAGACATTTTAAGTTTAGCATTCTTTGGATGGCTGTTTATAAAATACAGTTTGTACTTGGTTTTGTGAAGTAAGAAACATTGTTACAGTTCTGTTAGATGATAACTTATGGTAATTGAAGAAACATTGAACTGGAAAGCACTTTCCATTGAGGTCGAAGTATTATAAATGAAAGCAGATCATTTGAATTCATCCACAACCAAGTGGGTTTAATGTTTCATGCAATATTTCAGCACTAACAGAGAACATGATTTCTGTTTAAACAGTTTATTTCAATTATACATATGTTTAATGCTTGAAAATTTGCTTTTATAACCAAAAATGTAATGATATACTGAGAATACCCAAGGAAAGATATATTTTTACTACAGAATTGTGATTCCACCAAATTAGACTATAAAGAATAAAACATTGACCTTGAAAGTGAATATTCAAAGCCTTCACATTGCTCTATGGAGTTTGGGAATGTCAAAACAAGTTGATTTTGGTGTAAAGTTTCACTGGATGAAATGTTTAGCAAGTTTCTACAATTGAGACAGTTGTAGGAAGTGAAGATTTCTGTGTGAATAAATACAAGCCCTCATCAATAATAATGAACCAAATATAGTTATACTGTTTGATGCCAACTGGGCTTAAAAATATTAAATTTTCCAGAGTGATAGCTCTGTGTGCAACTGGGATTGCTGTCAACCTGATCACCTGACTTAGATCTTTGGTACGTACATAGTGGAAATAGGGAGTCAACTTCAGCAAGTTTTACTCTGACTTCCACATGTGCACTGTGACACACATACAGCACATGTATACACACACACAACACACAACATACACACACACAAATACATAAACAAAATTTAAAAAAATATGAAAGTTCCTTACAGAACATATGACAGAAAGTCTAGATTCTGATATTTTACTACCTTTTGCCTTAGAATAACAAATACTTTAAATTGCAATGTAAATCCATGAAGATATAAACACAAGTTTGTTTGTCTAATCATAGACAGGTGCTTGTCTTCCAGTCTGACATTAATATTATGGAGTTATTGTTAATTCTACTTCAATTTATGAGTAAGTAAAAGAAAATATGCATATCAAATCATTAGTGTGGAGCTATTCATACTTCTATTTATTGAACATGGTGTTATGCCATGAAATATCTACTCTCATTCACAGTTTAAACAATGTACTATTATTGATATAAACACTTGATTTGCAGTGTGTGCATGTTGTGGTTATAGTTGTAGAGAAAGAGAAGAGACATATCACAATTCCAGGGCCTTACTTTCTATAACAGAAAGCTGCTTGTATTAAGACTGATACATATGTAAACAAAGCAAAATTAAAGAAAAGTTAGAATTGAGTCGTTTTTATCTGAGCTTACAAGCTCCAGTTTGAAAGGCTTTTAGCAATATAGGAACTTTTGATTTAATGATTGGTTAAACTAAACATCAAGGTAAGTAAAGGACTGCATTTTCCTGAGTAGAATAGAGTGAAAGCAGCTTGTTGAGAGGCTGCAGAGGAGCAGGCAGAGGGAGGTCACTTGTTTGCAGTTTTGAAAGCTTGGAAGGACACTGTGTGCTGGGGTTAAGAAAAGGAAAGAGTTTCCAATTAATTTGTAGGTAGTGTTTTGTACTTATGGTATTAGAGTCACTAAATTTGGTAGCTAGAAAACAACGCAGATAGTTAGTAATGGTTTTATGGCATATTGTATAGCACCTTGCTAGTCTGACCTATTGATTTTTGTTTTACTTCTTTTTTTTGTTTGTTTGTTTTTTTTTTTTTTTTTTTGGATGCAAAAGCAAGAGGTTTATTTTCCATTGCATCAGGGTCAACCCTACATCAGTCCCTTAAGGCGAGTAACAAGAAGGTGATCCTGAATGGCTATTGCAAGCAGATTTTATACTTTTTAGGGGCACAGGTTATATCAGTAAGGTTATAGTTCAAACTTACTGGCTAAGCATATTTTTTCTTTCTTTCTTTCTTTCTTTCTTTCTTTCTTTCTTTCTTTCTTTCTTTCTTTCTTTCTTTCTTCTTTTTATTTGCTTTTTAAAAAATAGGTATTTACTTCATTTACATTTTCAATGCTATCCCAAAGGTCCCCCATACCCTCCCCCCCACACTCTCCTACCCACCCACTCCCACTTCTTGGACCTGGCATTCCCCTGTACTGAGGCATATAAAGTTTGCAAGACCGATGGGCCTCTCTTTCCACTGATGGACGACTAGGCCATCTTCTGATACATATGCAGCTAGAGACATGAGCTCCGGGGTACTGCTTAGTTCATATTGTTGTTCCACCTATAGGGTTGCAGACCCCTTTAGCTCCTTGGGTACTTTCTCTAGCTCCTCCATTGGGGGTCCCGTGTTTAAAAACATACAATGTTTCATTTTGAAAATGCCTCAATTAAAACAAATTTATGTACTTATTTTTGGATATATGTGTATTTGTCCATTGTGTGTGTGAGACATGTATTATTCTTGAAATGTGTGAAGGAGATTTATTACTCTTTATTTCCTATTGGCATAGTACTTCATATTTGGATGTATTAATACTGTTAATAGTTCATTTTAGAATATTTTAAAAGAAACTTTTCTTAAAATATTTATTTATTTTAAAAAATTAAGGCTTAAATCATTGTGATTTAATGCTTCTAGATGCAGATTTCTTCATTCAATTTTATTGCTTTATACATCTTAATTTACATTTGTGAAGCATTAGTTCTCAGCAATAACCATTTAATGCTATTTCCTGAATTCCCAAATAAATCAAAACTTTAAAAAGATGTAGTACTGCATTTTTAAAATATCATGTATAGATCTGTTCTCCCAAATTCTTTTGCTCTGATCACTTTTAAAAATCAGTACTATAAATAATAATTTATTGATTACTAAGTATTGTAATCGATTTTTAAGAAATAGTACCAGTTTTAAAGATATCCCCTGTTTAATGCTGTCATAAACTCTTAAAAGGGATGTTCCTGCTGGTTAATTTCTTAAGGCTGTGTCATTGAACACTTCCATTATATGGCAGGGAAGATGCAATAGAAGCTTACCCCGAATCTTTGTCTGAATTCTCCAGTGAGTCTGTTTAAAGGAATGACATTGTTGACCTTTTCACACTCCTGACAGTAGCAAGTGTGGTCATTTAGTCTGAACTGGAAGCAAGGGGGTTGTAAAGAGAGACCGAAAGCTAACAATGAGAATTAGTAACTACTGGACAAGCCTAAATGTAGGAGAAAAGTACTCTTAATTTACATCAAACAAGCTTGTCACTTCTTTATATAGCACTCTTTTAGCAATACTGATCAAAGAGCAATAGATAATTGGGAGAAAGCATGGAGATGTGAGATTTCATAGGATTAATCTAGATTAAAAATGTTAGCACTTTGATAATTAGTTCAAAAATAAATTGAAAAGAATATTAATCAACTTGTAATAGATGACATAAAAAAACAGGGGATGTCTTTAAAGCTGGTACTATTTCTCAAAGATCATTTATGATACTTAGTAACCACCAAATTATTCTTTATTGTACCTTTTAAGATTTTTTTTCTGTTTAGTCTCTGCTCAACCCTGTCCCCTTATTTCTAGGTTAAAAGTTTTAAGGGTGAGTGACCACATCCCTCAACAGGGGGCCATGCCTAACCTCTGGATATGGTCTTGACAGGTTCTTTCTCCAATTTATTGGGCATTTCAGCTAATGTCATCCCCATTGGGTCCTGGGATCCTCCTGCTTTCTTGGCATCTGGGACTTTCTGTTGGCTACCCCCAGTTCCCCATCCCCCATTACTATACACCTGTGTTCAATTTCCTGACCCTCTAAACATCTCCCCTGTCTCCTCCCATATCTGATCTGGTCCCCTCTTTTTTTCCTCTCCCCCTCCTCTCTTCCTCCCAAGTCCCTCCCACCCTATACCTCCTTTGATTATTTTATCCCCCTTTCTAAGTAGGACTGAAACATCTACACTTTGGTCTTCCTTCTTCTTGAGCTTCACATGGTTTGTGAATTGTATTGTGGCTATTCCAAGCTTTTTTGCCAATCCATTTATCAATTAGTGCATACCATGTGTGTTCATTTGTAACTGAGTTACCTCACTCAGGATGATATTTTCTAGATCCATCCATTTGCCTGTGAATATCTTTTTTTGTTTGTTTGTTTTTTTCGAGACAGGGTTTCTCTGTATAGCCCTGGCTGTCCTGGAACTCACTTTGTAGACCAGGCTGGTCTCGAACTCAGAAATCTGCCTGCCTCTGCATCCTGAATGCTGGGATTAAAGTCGTGCACCACCACCACTCAGCTTGAATTTCATGTTTTTAATAGCTGAGTGGTACTCCAATGTGTAAATATACCACATTTTCTGTATCCATTCTTCTGTTGAGGGACATTTGGGTTGTTTCCAGCTTCTAGCTATTATAAATAAGGCTGGTATGACCATAGTAGAGCATGTGTCCTTATTACATGTTGGAGCATCTTCTGGGTGCATCTTCTGGCTCAGGAGTGGTATAGGTATAGCTGGGTCTTCAGGTAATACTATCTCCAATTTTCTGAGGAACCTCCAGACTGACTTCCAGAGTGGTTGTACCAGCTTGCAATCCCACCAGTAATGGAGGAGCATTCCTCTTTCACCACATCCTCTCCAGCATCTGCTGTCACCTGAGTTTTTGATCTTAGCCATTCTGACTGGTGCGAGGTGGAATCTCAGGGTTGTTTTGATTTGCTTTTCCCTGATGACTAAGGATGTTGAACATTTCTTTAGGTGCTTCTCAGACATCAGTATTCTTCAGTTGAGAATCCATTTAATTATCTATCTATCTATCTATCTATCTATCTATCTATCTATCTATCTATCTATCTATCTATCTATTTTTAATCCAGATTTTGTCCCCCCCATGTCCACCCTCCTACTGTTCCACATCCCATACCTCCTCCCCACTGCACTGTTTCCAGGAGGATACCTCCAGCCCACAGCCCAATCCATGTGACCTGTAAACACCCTGGGGCCTCCAGTCTCTAGAGGGTTGTGTGCATTATCCCTAATTGAACCCGGACATGTTTCTGTTTAGCTCTGTACTTCATTTTTAGTAGGTTTATTTGGTTCTTTGGCATCTAACTTCTTGAGTTCTTTTTAACATTGGATATTAGCCCTCTATTGGGTATAAGATTGGTAAAAATCTTTTCCCAATCTGTTGGTTGTCATTTTGTCCTATTGACTGTGACTGTGTGTAAAATTGCTTTGCAATTTTATGAGGTCCCATTTGTCAATTCTTGATCTTTGAGCATAAGCCATTGGTGTTCTGTTTAGGAATTTCCCCTGTGCCCATGTGTTCGAGACTCTTCCTCATTTTCTCTCCTATTATATTCAGTGTATCTGGTTTTATGTGGAGGTCTTGGATCCACTTGGACTTCAGCTTTGTACAAGGAGATCACTTTGCATTCTTCTACATGCCAATCACCACTTGAGAGAGATCAGAACAAGAAAATTCTGTACACCAGATTTAAACTGTTTTTTGTAATTTCACATAAGAGATTGTATATTCTTTATGTCTATATGGCAAATGAAGCAAATTCATTTTCATGTTATTATAATGATAATTGATTTATCAAAATCTTTTTTTATTTTATTAGATATTTTCTTTATTTACATTTCAAATGTTATCCCTTTTCCTGGTCTCTTTCTGATAACTCCCTCCCCTTTTTCCCTCCCCCTTCCCCCTGCTCACCAACCCACCCACTCTGGCTTTCTGGCCCTGGCATTCCCCTACACTGAGGCATAGAGCCTTCACAGGACCAAGGACCTCTCTTCCCATTGATGACCAACTAGTCCATCCTCTTCTGCACATGTAGCTGGAGAGATCACTTCATGTGTCCTCTTTGGTTGGTGATTTCGTCTCTGGGAGCTCTGGGGGTACTGGTTAGTTCATTTTGTTGTTCCTTCTATGGAGCTGTAAACTCCTTCAACTCCTTGGAATTTATCAAATTCTTAATGATAACAATATTTGTGTCCCTTATTATTATAACTAAATTTTATTTCGGTATAAGATCTAATTATTTATATATAATGTTTACATATTATTTAGGTAAATAATATTATGCCTATTATTATACCCCAAATCCCTAAAATATGAATTATTATTACTATTATTATTATCATTATATACTAATAGTTATTACTACTACAATCATTGCC
The DNA here is from genome assembly GCF_000001635.26 of Mus musculus. Taxonomy (NCBI): domain Eukaryota; kingdom Metazoa; phylum Chordata; class Mammalia; order Rodentia; family Muridae; genus Mus; species Mus musculus. The sequence continues at coordinate 113,429,701 of NC_000086.7, forward strand.
ATTTTATACACCAATATACCAGGTCTGAACATGATTCTATTACTCAATTTATAAGATTTTGTGGTATCTTATAAATAAAGTCTTACCATCAAGTTTTGGAGAGTAATCAAGGGAAATTACAATAGTTTATAATACTTGGGGTTGAGGGGACTGACTGACCAACAACTAAAAATCAGTTAATCCTTTCCTGGCACTGTACTTTTTATTAGATAACTTATACTGTCTGGGAGATGAACTGACCATCTGTTATAGATTGAATCTATTCAATCTCTTTTTACACATGTATATATTTTACAAAGCTTCTAGAGTAGTAGATTTCCATATGGACTTTTTGAAGCTCTTCAACATTAGTTATCCTTCCTGATACAGCTTCCTCTACCTGACCTCTCATCTTCCACTTAACTTTCCTTGCCTGATTGATCACATTACCACTTCATATCAACAGTATCTTTTCTCACCACTCTTGAAAGATCCTCTCCTTCGAATCTTTTATAGTTTTCTGACTTGTATGGTTATTCAAATTTAATCACAAATATCTGCAAATTTAAAGATAACATACAGGTACAATAAAAAATGTGGCATTTGTTTTTCTGAATCTCTCTTACCCAAGAATGATTATTTTCAGCTCAATGCATTTACTTGCAAATCTAATTATTTCATGTATCTTAACAGCTTAATAATATTTTATTATGTAAATGTAGCATTTTTGCTATCTGTTCTTCTGTTGATGGATGTCTACGTGGTTTGCATTTTCTGGCTATTAATATATCAGTAAACATGGTGGTCAATTATCTCGGTACTTCTCCACAGTGTTTTTCATAGTGATTGAAATCAATTTTCATTTTCAATCTATTTTAATATTGTGTTAATTTTCTCTCCTACCAATAAAGAGCTTTTAGTGATACCTCTGCTTGTGGTTTTAGTGTTTGTTTTGGATATCATGTATTTCTTTGTTTCCATGTGAATTTAAAGATAATTTTCTCTCAATTTCCATGAAGAGTTATACTGGACTTTTGATGCGATTGCATTGACTCTGGAGCTGATTTTTATAGAATTCTTGTTTTGTTTTGGGTTTTTTTGTTTGTTTTTTTGTTTTTGTTTGTTTGTTTGTTTACCATATTAATCCCACTAATCCATGAGCAAAGTCTATATTTTTCTTGTTCTCTATTTGGTTTAGAGATCAGGATAGAGCTAGCTTGATGAGGATATTTTAAAAGTATCCTTTTCTGTTCTATTTTATAGAATAGTTTGATAAAAAATTGGTTATAGTTATTCCTTTAAGGCATGGCAGAATTTTGCAGTAAGTCCATCTGGATCTGGGTGTTCTTTTAAAAATTAGTAATTGTTTTATTGCTGATTCAGTCTTATTGCTTGGGGCAGATGGTATGTCATATGCATCTTTACATGGTTCCAATTTGGTGGAATAAAGGTTTTGGAAGTATATCTTTACATTTTTCTGCATTCCATTTTAAGTGTTATTTTGTGTTTACTTTTGCAATACTGTCTATTCAATTCCATTTTCAGATCTTGAATTGTTAGTTGTTTTTATTATTTCTTTCAGTTGTTTCTTTGCGGCATTTACTCTTCAGTACAGCATTTATTTATATTCTTTGTGTTTTTCAAACACAGTTATGATTGCTATTTTGAAAATATTGTCTTGTGTGTCATCTAAGTTGCTTTTCTCAGGAAAATTTTCTCTGAGATTTCTGGTTTTTGGTGGAGACACATTTTATGGTTTTTCCTGTTTATGGATTTTTGTGATGGCACCTAGACATCAAGAATTAACTCATATTGGTATTTTCAATATGGTTTTCTGTCCCACTTTTATTGCATGTTTTGATATTTGCTGCTATCCCAATTTCTTAGGTCTTTAGCTAAAAAAAATTTCATGTTTAGTCTTGAGGCCTCTCAGTGTTAAGATATGAAATAGAAGTAGTCTTTGCTCTGCAAGTGCTAAGTGCCACATTTGAGAACAAGAGCAAATTTTCGGTAGAGCTAGTTATTGTTACAGATCATTAGAAGACTGCAGAAGGTACTGAAGGTTTCATTTTGATGGGGTTAGGATCTGTGTGGGCAGGGTGGTGTTACCTGTGGGTAATCTATGATACCCTTGAGAGGTTCCTAGGTGGTAGGGTTGTCAAGAACCAGGAAGTAGGCTGTGCTACTTGGTGAAGATGTGAATAACCCACTTGGCAGGGCTGTGGTCCTCATGTGATTGAGTGGTGCTACCCATGGAAGTTGCCTGAGATTCTGTCATCCACAAAGTGCAGGGAGGTGGAATTGTGGTAAGAGTGGGAGGAAAGATGTGCTACATAGGTGATGTACACTGGGCAAGGAATTGTCATCAGGTGGGTGGGCTCAATATATGCTGTTTCTATTTCTGTGTCTATGAAGGCTAAAGGTCAGAACATTGTTTGTTATAATAAATACTTATTGGCAAAAATTTTGTGAGTTTGGTTGTGTTTCCCTATTCCTGATATCCACAGAAGAATTAACTTCCATATCTCATAACAAATATCAGAATCATTTATTTTACCATCATAATATAAACTGATGTAAATTACAGATGAGAGTATCATTTTACTGAACTAAACTTTAGAAAGAAGTCTTCTGATCATGTGGTTAGGAACAGTGTACATTTCTTCTTCTTTTTTGTGGGGGGCTTTGTTTGTTTGTTTGTTTGTTTTTTGAGGCAGGGTTTCTCTGTCTAGCCCTGGCTGTCCTGGAACTGACTCTGTAGACCTTGAACTCAGAAATCCACCTACCTCTGCCTCCCAAGTGCTGGGATTAAAGGCATGCACCACCACTGTCTGAATCATTTTTTTCTTCTTAAGATAAGCATCTACTAAAATCAAGTATCTGACTTCTTGTAGGATATTTTGCTCTCTCTCCTAAAAATTTGTTTCTTCTATTAAGTTATATGTGAAAGCTTAGTTCATGACAAATCTTTAAAAATTTCTTTCCCTCTCCACTAAAATAACATTACTTTCTTTTTTCTCTTCTTCCTCTTCTTCCTATTCCTCCTCCTCCTCCTCCTCCTCCTCTTCTTCTTCTTCTTTTCTTCTTCTTCTTCTTCTTCTTCTTCTTCTTCTTCTTCTTCTTCTTCTTCTTCTTCTTCTTCTTCTTCTTCTTCTCTCTTCTTCTTCGTCTTATTGTTCTTGTTCTTCTTGTTCTCATTATTCTTGTTCTCGTTCTTCTTCTCCTTCTTGTTCTTGTTCTTCTTGTTCTTGTTCTTCTTGTTCTTGTTCTTCTTGTTCTTGTTCTTCTTGTTCATGTTCTTCTTGTTCTTGTTCTTCTTGTTCTTGTTCTTCTTGTTCTTGTTCTTCTTGTTCATGTTCTTCTTGTTCTTGTTCTTCTTCTTGTTCTTGTTCTTGTTCTTCTTCTTCTTCTTCTTGTTCTTCTTCTTCTTCTTCTTCTTCTTCTTCTTCTTCTTCTTCTTGTTCTTCTTCTTCTTCTTCTTCTTGTTCTTCTTCTTCTTCTTCTTCTTCTTCTTCTTCTTCTTCTTCTTCTTCTTCTTCTTCTTCTTCTTCTTCTTGTTCTTCTTCTTCTTGTTCTTCGTCTTCTTCTTCTTCTTCTTCTTCTTCTTCTTCTTCTTCTTCTTCTTCTTCTTCTTCTTCTTCTTTTTGTTTTGTCTTGTTTTGTTTTCGAGACAGGGTTTCTCTGTGTAGCCCTGGCTGTCCTGGAACTCACTCTGTAGACCAGGCTGGCCTCCAACTCAGAAATCCACCTGCCTCTACCTCACAAGTGCTGGGATTAAAGGTGTGCACCACCACTTCCCAGCTATAGCATTACTTTCTAAAGATGAACAAATATTTGTATTTCTAATGTGCAACATACATATTTGTTGGTAGTTTTCTGCTCTGAGACCTTGTGGGAAAAATCTGACCAAGTAAAATCACCCAGACACAGACCATTTCATTTGAGAATCAAGGTTTCCTATTGTTTCTTTAAATAAGTAATCATGTCATTTACACAACATAATATAAAATTAGCAAAGAGAAAATGATTTTATATGCAATATTTTATATTTTGTTTTCAGTACTTAAAAGTTTACTGCTGTCCAGTTATAGTGTTTTTATAATATTTCTGAGATTGCCTTAATTCACTTAGTGTTGCTTATCATTAGCCACATAAATTTTTTTGCAAATGATTTTTCTGGGTATAAATAACTCTATTGTTTGTATATACCACATTTCCTCATCCATTATTCTGATGTTTGAGATATAGAATGGTTACATAATTTATTTATTTTACAATAATTTTGCCATGTATTTTCTGGCTGAACATTGTAATCCCAGTTGTCTCCTGACTCATGGAAATTCTTTAGTTCTTCTGTTAGTATCCTTAGTGCTGGGTTTATGGGTAAAGGTGGCTATACCTATGTTAATTTTATTCTTGCTCAAGACATTCTAGCTACTAAAATTGGTTAAAAATAAAATAAAAGAGTCAAGGGTGAGGGAAACCAACAATATGCACATCATCATTGCTCCTTAATATTTTTGTTGACTCTTTTGTGAAGGATTTTTCTCTGATTTAATTGATTTTAATTTCTCTTACAGTATGAAAGAAGCATCAACTCACCTATAATAGAACAGCTGAATTAGTCATTAAAGACCATATTACCTCAATCTCATGCCCTAATCCACATGGCTATATTCACACACACACTCGCGCGCGCACACACACACACACACACACACACACACACTTTATCTCTTTGGGCAAAGGTTCACTCCAGGAGATGTTTTTCCTTCTAATTAGATACACATTATCCACTCAGTCTGATTGTGAAGTTTATAAGTTGATTCCCTCTCACTTTTTCTCTTGTCTTCAGTGTCTTAAACCAGACAATGAAAACAAAGATACAGTAGAACTCATTTTCTCATTATTGATTTCATGCACCAGCTGCCAGCTGTTTTAGCTCGTTCATTTATATAACCCTCTGGGCAACTTTTTAAAAGTACTTTTCTTTGACCATCTGCTAAATACGATTGGTTTAATAATTAAAGACTCACCATCCCCTTTCAAAGAAACATAAATGTTGCTATTGAAGCTAAGATATCAGCATTTTGAATTAAAAGACAGAGGCAGCTTTCATTCTGTACATGGGCATTGAACACTTTGAGACACTAGTTTTTTGTGCTTTCTTTTTCTATCCTTCTCTGTACATAACATTAATGTGAAAAATATCCCAAATCTTACAAGATTTTTGCTTAAAAATTCCTATTCCATCTCTTTATATTTTGCCTTCAGTTAATAAGAGTTGATTCCTAAGCTTGATGAAACTACAATTTTATAAATACACAAGTGGCTTTGGATAAGGCACATTAGCTGGATTCATGGACAACATGACCCATTATAATGAATGCAGATATATTTCCAGAGAGATTCAAGTTCATGCATGCAATGTAGCAAAGCTGGAAATAAGTCAGTATCACTCATGTACAACAGCATCATGGTTTAAACTTTTGGCTTGGACTCTTCATTTTCTAAAATATTACTTTCACAAAAGCAGCAACATTAGTAGTGTCAGAAGCTACATGCATAAGTCTCACCAACATGATTGCCTAACAAAAGAGATGAATGAGCAAGTGTGGCTCTAATAGACATACCAAAAGTGGATGGGGTAAGTCCACAGGCTTCAACCCTACTTAAAGACCACAGGCAACTAAGGAAAGCTAAGAATGGGAGAAATAATCTTCCTCAAGAATGATTACAGCAATTAGTTATCCAATACAAAATGGTCATCACTAAAAATACACATACAGGATATATATGTAGAAAAAGCAGGCTGTATTTAGAAATATATAATATAATATAATATAATATAATATAATATAATATAATATATATCCATGTAATGATAATGTCAAAAAGCTACGATTATGAAAGAGAATGAGGAGGCATATATGGAGTATTTGGAGGGAAAAAGGGAAAGGAGAAGTGATGTAATTGTATTACAATCTCAAAATAAAAGTAACAAATCTATATCTATCTATCTATCTATCTATCTATCTATCTATCTATCTATCTATCTCTATGTGTGTGTGTTTTATCTATGTGTGTCTGTGTATATCTGTGCCACATGTGTGTGAGTGCCAGTGAAGACCAGGAAGAGGGTGGCATATACCTTGGACATGGTAGAGGCAATTGTGAGCCATTCAATGTGGGTTATGATAAGCAAACTAGGGTCAGCTTTCCAATACTTTGGAATGTTTCTAAAACTTACAGCTTATATCTCTAACTGAACTTTAATAAGTCAGTGGTTTTGCAATACATATAGTATTCTTTTGAAAATACTCCATCAACCATTGGACCAAACACAGGGTCCCCAATGTAGGAGGTAGAGAAAGGAGTGAAGGAGCTGATGGGGTTTGCAACCCTATAGGAGGAACAACAATATTAACCAACCAGATCTCCTAGAGCTCCCATGGATTAAACCACCAACCAGGGAGTACATGTGGAGGGACCCATGGCTCCAGCTGCATATATAGCAGATGATGGCCTTGTGGGACATCAATGGGAGGAGAGGTCCTTGGTCCAGTGAAGGCTAGATGCCCTAGTGTAGGGGAATGCCAGGACAGGGAAGCAGGAGTAGGTGGGTTGGTGAGCAAAGGGAGGGGGACCGAATAGAGGGTTTTTGGAGGGGAAACCAGAAAAGGGGATAACATTTGAAATGTAAATAAAGTAAATTTCTAAGAAAAAAGAAAATACTTTAAAAAATGAAATACATTGCACTTTATTTCAAGGATACAATGAGACTGACCTGTAAAATTATAGTTGTATATAATGAAAACTGTATTTCATTTTAATGACAATATTTTACTGTTATTAATTGAAGGACCAAGTAGCAAGTAGCATATGAGCTGAATTTGTGCAATTTGAAATTGTCTGGTCAGACATTTTTTGATCAGCTACCCTATTCTCCCTCAACCTCATCTCTTTGAGTTTTTTGTTTGGGTTGTTTTGTATTTCTTGAGGTTATTGTTTCATGATTGTCATCTGAAAAGACTTAAGTGTAGTGTATTTAATACTTGAATACAAATCTTTCCAGGATTAAAAGAAATCTCTTTAGAAATATTTCCATGTTTTAGCCAAGTTTCAAAACAGGAAAAATATTCTGAAAAATATCTATTCTTGCAAGTGGTCTTCTTCCTATTAGTACTCTTTGGTATATATATATATATATATATATATATATATATATATATATATATATGACTTTTGCTCCTTATTTTGTAATATTATTCAAAAGACATTAAATTGAGATAAAAATGTGTTTTCCAAACTATACCTTCCAATATTCTTGCACACACACCATTCCCAACTCCTCACACCACAGTTTGGCAGCAATAATATCTTAGCAAGGCCATTCTTACCTTGTTGCCAACTCATTATTCTCTTACAGCCTTATTACAATTGTGCTATCTGCAAATGCCACTGTGCAGGCTCTTCAGATAGAATGAATAGCCAGTGAAAATGACAACAGATAAAACTTTCTCCAATCTCATCTTTGATCATTCTTGATTGGTAAGAGAGAGGGAAAATACTAGTTGGATTTGTAAGTGAAGGGATGCTATAGATGTGCTACTTAGACTGATTTTCTCCACTCTCTGTTCTTTTCTCTTTCTTTTCTTTCCTCTCCCTTTCCTTTCCTTTCCTTTCCTTTCCTTTCCTCTCCCTTTCCTTTCCTTTCCTTTCCTTTCCTTTCCTTTCCTTTCCTTTCCTTTCCTTTCCTTTCCTTTCCTTTCCTTTCTTTCTTTCTTTCTTTCTTTCTTTCTTTCTTTCTTTCTTTCTTTCTTTCTTTCTTTCTTTCTTTCTTTTCTCCCTCCCTCCCCTTTTCTCTTTTTTCTTTTCTTTTTTCTTTTGGTTTTAAATACATCCCAACAGTAGTTTTGCCTCCCTCCACTCCTCCCCATTTCTGTCCCACCTCCTCTCTCCTCAAGATCCACTCCTCTGTTTCCCTTCAGAAAAGAGCAGGCCTCCCAGGAACATTAGCTGAACTGCTCTTAAGACTGTATTTTGTTGTTGTTGTTTTTGTTTTTTTGATGCAATGTCTATAGAAGGCTAGCTTTTCAGTATTATGTTTTTAAACATTTTTTGAGAACTTTAGACAGTATGCCTTGATAATACTTACTTGTACAACTTCCCATAATTGCTCTGAGGTACACCTCAGTTTCCTACCCCTTCCTAACTTCTTGTTCTCCACTTTTTTGTAATAGTCCATTGATACCAGTTTATATAGGAAGAGTCCTTTTATTGTTTTGTACTTAGCATATTCTGATAATATTACAATTAATGGAAGTTAACTGATCTTGAAATGTTCTGATAAGATAGACCTTTAAAACTGAAATTTTCATTAAAAGCTTAAATAGCATTCTACAATGATGGTTTAGTGTTATCTAAACAAGCATGGCTACTGGAAATTGAAATGTGTTAATGCATGTTTTATATTGGTTAAAAACAGGTTACTCTGAGAACAGGAAGAATTGTGTAGTGTGGTTGTATATATTGAATTAAAATTATGCATTTAGCTTCTTGGGGGGTATTTCTATATAGTTGACATTGATTTATATTTTTATGCTAAATATAAATGTTATTATCATAACTAAAATTATAGTAATACTTGAGAAATTATCAAAGCAAAGAAACATAGTTTCATGATAAGTTCTTGAAAAATATCGCAATATCGATTTATATGAAATGGTACCTGGGACAGGAGATATATTTCAGTACTATAAACTAAAAAAAAAAAAATCTGTAGCGTGAAATCTTTGACATTTCTGTTATGATAGAGTAAATGCATCGTTTTTTAACCCTATTTATAATGTAGATCAGAGAAAGAAAGCATACTGTTTTATTGTCATATAGAACAATAAAAGGAAGATTAAGAAAGGTTAAATTCTGATTTCAGCACACCAGAAGTGTAGATTCATTTGAGTCTTCTTTTTATTTTATAACTGTTGTTTGCTTAAGATAATTTTGTCTCAAATTAATTAATCAGCCTTACACACAGTGTGCTATAGATTTATCTTTTGTTCCTCTAGACAGTATAAATCTTGGCATGTCAATTACGTGAAATAGTACATTCCACATTATATTGCTGAAGGAAACTTTTTTGCGGTTTTGTTCATTGTATCACAAAGTTCCATACTGCTGATCACATTTCTGTGAAAACCCCTGAGAGTTATATATGGAGTATTAAGGTAAATACACACACATTCAAACACATAGCCTAAAATAGAAATTTATTATTAACTTTTTTCCTCTAATAAAACAAGGTCATTGAATATATGAATGTTTTAGAACATACAAATATTTATGGGGAAAATACAGCTGTAACATTTGTCATAACAACACAATGTGTGATTTCATTTAACTTTTAAAGTTCTATAGTGTTATGTTATAACATATCAGTCATTTGAAGCCTTATAGCTAATATGTGCATTCTTTTTTGATCTGAGTATATTTCCTTACTTTCCTGAGAAAAGACTGCATCTTTATTATCTCTTTGGTAAGAAAAATTTGCTATAAGTCAAATCTTAAATAATTTAAGAAGAAATTTTAAATTTAGAAATTAAATTAATAAATAACTTATTAAGATTTTTACTTTGATGACACCAAGGAATCAAACATGAGTTAAATAATAGCTTTGAAGTATTTTAGTGCTTAGCTTTGAGTAATGATGAAGAATGTACACTTATTGCTCCTGAGCATATAAGGGTGATGGTATATATTTTACTTCTTTTTCTGGGGGAACTATCTAATCCTGTCAACACAAATATTATTGAGCCTAAACACATAGAAAACCTTAAATAAACTTTCAGAAATAAATGAATGGCTTTCCTTTTATTCTGTCACATACAACTACCAGCTAAAACTTGGAAATTCTTTTACTGTTAAATATTTTAAGCAATTTTTAGTAAACATTACAGTGTATAATTACCTGGGGATTATGTTTTCCATATGATATGCTACCTTTTTCGTTTTGATTAATATAAACTACAGTATACTCATTTTATTAAGTCTTCAACAACAAACTATAACATTGTGAATGTATGAGTCTTTATTTTACACTTCCAAAAAGCAAATACCATAATCTTCTTACTATTTTATATGATTTAGTGCTTTTTTTAAAAGTGATTTTAGTGGTGGCAAAATAAAAAAAAATCATAATTAACTGTGTTATTTAGACTTTTGAAAATTTTCTTATACAGTATATTTTGGCTATGTGCTTTCCCCTTCCTAAACTCTTCCAAGTTCTTCCCACCTTTCTGACAAGCCAGCTCATGTTATTTAACTCTCAAAACAGAACCAAACAAAACAAGCCACCCCCACCAAAGCAACAACAAAAACAACATGTGTTAGCCAAATATTTCTGGGCATCAAGTCTGCCCAGCAGTATGACTAAAACTTCATTGGAGAAAACTGACTTTTCTTTGTCAGTGGGGATTAATTGCAAATAATGTCTTAGTTAAGGTAAGATAGGTTTAATCAAATAGGTGCTGCAAAAGCTGACTTTAAAAGTTTAATAAAAGGAAAAACGTTTAAACTATTACATTGATATAATTGTACTAAAAGATTTCTGGTTGAAAAGTTTAATAAAAGAAAAAACATTTAAACTATTACATTGATGTAATTGTAATAAAAGATTTCTAGGTGAAATCATTTAATGCAATATGCAGCTTGTGTTGAACATATCATTTGATTAATACCAAATGATTCAGTTGAACGGGAGGCAAATATATATATATATATATATGTGTGTGTGTGTGTGTGTGTGTGTGTGTGTGTGTGTGTGTGTGTGTGTATATATATTCAAAATAAATTCAAAATAAGAAAATTAAATTAAATTTAAAATAAGAAAATTACCTTGCCACACATTATCTTGAAGGTTACAATTTGTGGTAATTTTCAAAGACTAAGCAAACATCAAATCCATAGTAGTAAATCTTTAAAGTCTGTAATTGATCATACCTATAGCAAATCATACTGAGACTGTGTCAGAAAAATCCTGGGTTTATTTTTGCCTTAGGGTGGTAAAATGTGTGTATTAAGATGCTTTAACACATGCTCAGCTTTAGAACAGTATTCACATAAATTGCCAGTTAGAGATATTGTATAGAAGTCAGTATATCGCTGTGAAAAGATTCATGTGGGGTTTGGAATTCAGGATTCCTATTATACTTAGAAGTATGAATTCTAAAATAATTAGGAATGTTGCCTTCCAATTCCTTTTCACATTAGAAATTATTACAATTTACATGCCACATACAGTTCTCATTTTAATAAATATGCTTATTTTTAATTTTGATAATACTTCTGTTCCAGATAGCACAGACAAGAATATCAGCATTAACATTTCTCTGTTTCTGGTAATTTGACTACTTCCAATATAGGGATATAATCCTAGAATCTAAACTATATTATTGACCAAATTTCACCCAATTAAAATAGGTTTAAGGAACCAACCAGAACCCCCAGAGCTCCCAGAGACTAAACCACCAACCAAATAGTCCACATGGAGGGACTCGTGGCTCTAGCTGCATATGTAGCAGAGGATGGCCTTGCTGGGCATCAATGGGAGGAGAGGTCCTTGGTCCTGTGAAGGCTCTATGCCCCAGTATAGGGGAATGCCAAGACCAGAAAGTGGGAGTGGGTGGGTTGGTGAGCAGGGGAAGTGGGGAGGGAATAGTGGGGTTTCAGAGGTGAAACCAGGAAAGGGGATAACATTTGAAATGTAAATTTAAAAAATGTAGAAAGAAAGAGTAAAATAATATTTAGCAGGTGATTTAGATTGCATAGAATTTATTCCTATTAGTAGCATATTATATCTTTAATTTTTAGCTTAGTTATATATATTATATACTAAATTACATCTTAAGAAACTAAAAATATAATAAATAGAATAATTTACTTGATTTATTTAGGATCAGATGGTTATTAGTTAAAGAGATAGTTTAGAAGAAAGTGTCCTTAAGCCATGCTCTTTTTAAAAGGTGTTTTTGATAATTCATGTATAAGGAAAATATCATTTTCTTCTCAAGTGACTATCATTGATGTTTTCCCAAAATACTATATGATTAGCATTAAACAATTTCGATTACATCAATGATCATATTAATTTTTTATATGACAACACAGTGAAGTAAGTCATATAAGCTTAATGTTTTGGTGACATTGAACTGAATTTAGGGCCTTGTTCCACCTCCACTGAACAATATCCTCATCAATTTAGCCTTTAAACCATTGTCAAATATTTATTATACTGCATTTTCAACATGTCATCTACAAAAACTGCTTGTTTACACTCATGTATAAGTATACATGCGTTCCCTCATTTGTTTCTTTATTTTCCTTGTAGCGTGTATTGTGATAAATTAAAGCTAAAAACCTAATGTTTACAATGAATAATAAAATTGCATTTACCTCTGAAAAACTGTTGAGCAAAATCAAGGGGTCTATTTTTAACGTTTTGTTTCTCTACAGAGAACACATTGACACGTACTTATATGTAGATTTGCATATTGTGTTCAGCACATGAAAAGTCTATACCACATAGTAATTGCAGAAAACAGAAATGCTATTTGATTTCTAGTCTTATATAATTTACAGAACAATTTTCTTATGTATAGTAATTGTTCTTGTGCTACTACTATGACTCTATTCTATTTTATTTATTAATTGTTTTTAGTTTCAGCACCAAGAGACTATTGAAAGAGGATACGAATTACTTTTCTATTTAAAATTTGTAAAGGCAAAGATGATTTAAATAATAAAGTCAAGGCTTTCAACATCTTTTTTGAGTTCTTTGTTCCTATTCACTAAATGCTCTGTAATTTGTATCTAAAGAATTTAAGACCTATTTAGTGTCTCCTTGCTATTGATTTTTTTTTATTTTCATTTGTTCTGATTGTGGTGGGTAAATGGGGAGTGTGAGGTAATGGGGGCATGTTATTTGTCAGTATAGCCAAAATGTATTGTTTCCCACTACAAATGCACCTTCAGAAAGAACTGGGTGGTCTTTCATTGACACTTGATGTGTTTTATTTTAAAGGAGGGCATTCAAAAATACAAAGACATTCCTTAAGATGTGATCATTATACACCAACAGCCTAACAAATAAGCAGAGTAAAAGACCAAGAATCTCATATTGGATTTGAACAATAGGCAAGAAGGGGGGAAAAAGAAAGCCTAGTTGTCTTAGACAGATTTTCGGTGTGAAGATTGCTAAAATTTATTCTGTGTGGAAGACAAATAATGTAAGGTTGAGAGACATAAGGAATGCATGATGCGATGGGTAGGAAGGATCTATAAGTCATATCTGGAGAGTAATACCGTTCTCTCTATTAACAAGTATTTACTTTCACAACACGATCATGGGTGAGTTCTTTCTCTTTCATTTTCTTTTGATTTACAAAGAATTCTTTCCACAATTGGATGAATTAAAAAACAAAAACAAAAAAACCTAAACGATGGGAAGGATTTTCACCAAAAACATTTGAGATGACTTTTGGGAAATATTTAGGAAAAATCTATGGTGGTAGTATTTTAGGATGAAAATGACAAACATTAGAGATGATGTTATATACAGGGACATTTTTGAATAAAGAAATATTTACATATTACTAGAGAAGTAATCTAGCCATTATTATGAGATAAAGAGAAAAGAAGAGCTATGCAGTAGAAAAGTATCCACAATTTCTGCAAAGGAGAAAAACAGTAGCAGTTTAGACAGACAGAAAGGCCAAGAAGAAATCAGTCTTCAGATCTGAGCATTTAGTAATAATCATAACTTTGTCAAAGTTTTAGCTAGAGCTTTGGATAAGCTTCTGGATACACATATGATATTGGAAATTTTAATTGGAGACTTGGGTTTTTTGATTTTACTAAAACATTATTGTAGATATCTAAGATAGAACAAAATATTTATTTATTCTAACCAAGAGGAAATTGCTTTGCATTTCATTGGGAACAAGAGATAAAGGCAAGAGTAAAATTTTAGATGAGCAAAAGAGATTGTTTAGAAAGCAAAAAAAAAAAAAAGTTCACAAATTAAAAAAATAGGAATGGAAGGACCACAATATTCTTTAGCAGAGGTAATTTCAGTTTCAGTCAATTCTCTAATCCCAAAATTTTAATCTTGAAATGAAATAGTATTATTCATATAAGAAATTGTAAAATAACTCAAAAGTCTCATAATCAAATATCATGCATAAATCTGTGGGAGATAATACAAATAAAGTAATACCGACTTTAAACTTTTACTAAAATATATACATACATGTCAAACTATTCAGACTGAAGTTGTATTTATGTATTTATATGTAGAAAGGGAAGGGGATAAATAATATACTTTTGTTGTAACTTAAAAATAAAGAACTATTATAAAATACTTTATTTTAGTAAAACCTAGAAAGAAGACCTGGAACTAATGAGGTTTCATCTAGAAAATTTCCTTTGAATACAATTACTCCAAAGACTTGTTAGCCAACACCTCGCTTCTAAAGACTTTTCAACTGTCCTATAATGTTGGACAGTCTTGTTATCTCTGGGATGTTTTAATAGTAAGGTTTTGTTGTTTGTAAAGAATGTCAGCCTAGTGATTACAACAAGCCCATAATTGTACCCTAAAGGCACACAAAAAGTACCCATTGAACCGAGAGTAAGAAGGTAGAACTCGGGCTCTTTGCTTTCTTTAAGTGACCAGTGTTAATATTAATACAGTAATAATTATTATAAAAGAGTCTAGAGAAGAATGAAGTAGTTGGAAGACAGCAATTTTCACTAGACAATTGTTCTAACACTTTGTATATATTTATAGAAATTTTCCAATCTGAAAGTCCAAAGTAAAGCTAATTGTTTGGAGGAGAAGTGAAACTAAGAATGTCTTAAAAATAAAATTTAGCCTGATTTTTACCTACATGTATGGCTTTAAAAAACAACCCTATCTACAGGTATGTGATGATTGCCTCATTTTGTATATAATTCCACTTATATTATTATGTTTAGATCTAGTATATATGCATACATATGTGTATACAAAGTGTTACATTTATATATTATGACACATTTTATATTGATATATATCTACATATATATAATATTTGAATGCATCATTTAAAAGGAAGGATTGGATTGACTTTAACATTATAAAATATGAACTGTAAAGAAGACAGGATAGATTTCTGAGTTCTATCTTTTTTAAACAGTAAAGGTTGAAGAACATTTCATAGAAAATATACCAATTCAGTATACATATGAAGAGAGGATATCAATTACATTTCTTATAATACAAATATTGTGAGGCACACATTTCATGAGAAGAGAAACCTGCCAAAACAAACATCTGAGTTTCTTAGCTTTTCTACTTCATTTTTCTGTAGCAAGCAAAGAGATTAAACCTCTACCACTTTTTTTAGTTGGGAAAATATTTGAGTTTTTTTTGGTCAGTGTTTTCTGAAAGACAGAAAGGATATGCCTCTTAGCTAAATATTGCTAACAGCTATTGCGGTAACTCTTTATGTTTTAGAAGGGAAAGACTATGCCTCAGGTATGCTAATTCCTATCAATGCCAAAAACTTCTCAGAGGGATTTTAATTTGATATAAGTGAATGTTAGGTAGGTTTCAACAATTTAAGAAGAAGGCAATTAACATATTTTGTGGCTAAAGTGGTCAGCTTATATAGCTTGGTTTTACAAGTAAACATACTATGTTCTACAGGGAGAAAGCAATTTGCATATAGTCACATAGGCAGGTACTTGTTCCCTTTGAACAAGTAATTCAAAGTTGTAAGCCTTGTTCAACATCTTTTTCCTTTACCAGTGTTAGATGTTGTTTAAAGTAGACTTGTGACATTATTTCATGAACTTCAAATATAATATTTATCGGTAATAAAATAACATTACACTGATCCATGTTCCATTCTGTGCTGTTTCCAGGGTATGTTTTTACTTATGATCATGCTAGCTTGAGACTTTCAATGGAAAGTTTTTTTTTTCATTTTTTCTTTTATCTTCACTTGCTTTTGACAACATCCCCAGCCATCTCTTCCTCACCACATAGTCTTTCAATGCATTTTCTATACCTTGTCAGTTTTGTTTCCTAAAACATGGTTCTTTTTGAGTCTTTGTTCTTCAAAACTTACCTTTGAATATCCAAATCAAATTTACACTTAACAATTAATATATTACTGACCACTTCAAGTAAAGATGATAATGTTCATCAGAAAATTCTTATAGAATTTACTTCACTAATCTATTCATTATTAATAGCATATCTTTGGGTGAATACTGTATGTCAAGAAATCAAGTAACAGTTGTTACCTTTGGTTCTATATCTTTCTAGATTGTAATATTCATGATGCTAGACACTGTGTTTGAAGATATTTATTTTCTTCATAGTTCATAGCACATAGCTATTTGAACATAGCTGATGATCAGTAAGTACTTGTACAATAAATATTGACTCCAGAAGCAGTTGTGACAGTGTGAGGCCTCTATGGTATCCATATGCAGACTGTGGCATATCGAGTATGTTCGAAAAATTTTCCTCAATTCCTAAAGAAGTTTATTGTTTTCAAAACTTAAAAATCACAAACTTTACCAAGGCTAATACTATTTCAGTCCCATTCACATAGATAAATGTCAATTAGAAGTACAAGAGCACATTACACGCTAAAGCTTTGTTTATAAAAGCTCATTGATGATTCATACTCACATATGCTAAATTCGACAGTTGCATTATTTGATGTTTAGGCAATGCTCTATAAATGCAGAAGGAAGAATCAATACTATTTAGATATGAGATTGGTAAAGTGTAAAGCAGCTCTGTCTAGTTTCTCAAAAGTTAATACTTTGTAATTTGAAGTGCCTGACTCTATTTTTTAATTAGTAAAGAATATGCATTTTATTTATCTTTAAATAGTAGAGTGGTCCTTGTAAAGGATTAAGTCATGGGATGAGCATAAAGGATTTAACAGACTTTCAAAACAGTAATCCTCTTTATTCGTACTCGGGCCCCCACCCTCAGCGGTACAAGTACAATCCTGTCCAGGATTCCTTTGCTTTGACCCTGCTTGGTTTTCTTTATCTGCAGCTTGACTAACCCAGAGAGGATTACCAGAATAATTAATTGGCAAACGAATTTATTTTCTTAGGAACCACTCAGTTGAGTATTAGACAAATAAGACAAATGTGAGAAGAAAGTCTAATAATGAAATAATTCTGTGCTCATCAATAATCAATATATATTATTCCATTGAATTACATTTAGACATTTAGACTTAAAAGTTTTACATGGGCTTTGATTTCAAAGAATATTCACTCAACTTGCAAAGAGTGATGGTTGTTATATAAATCATGTTCTGCAACAATTGATGTGCATAGCAAAAATAGATTCTTAAAATATGTTTTATGAAAATGATATTGAAGGTGATGAAGTGATGATCTTAATAATTTAAAGTGTTCCTCCACATGAAAATATTAATTTATTTAATTTGATAAGTATTTCTTGATGATTGTTAAAAGGTGACATCTGCCTTAGGTATTAGGTATTATGTGATGATTAATAGTGAACAAAAAGCAAAATATGGTCTTTCATGAATTGATAGGTTTTTTAAAAGGAAAATATATTAAAAATAAAAATAATAATTGCACATCATGATGTTACATGATGAAGGATACACTTTAGTTATCAAATTCAAAGTTAAGTTTGGTTTTATAGTCCTCATATAGACACTATAATATTTACAAAGCAAACCAGTTTTCAGTTTCATATCATATTATGATCTTAGTACCAAGTAAAGGTCAATTAAGCAGCATTTGTATCCAAATACCTAAAGGAATTGAATAGCTTTAAGTCAGCTGCTACAGAACACATTGAGATATAAAGTGCATGAAAGAAGTTATGAGCCAAGTATGAAGAAAATCCCATATAAGATTCAAACAATGGTAATACAATAGGTAATGTGATCTGATCTCCACAGACAACTTTAAAAGATTTTTAATATATATTTCCTATTAATTTATCTTCTTTATCAATGACAATTGTTGGGATGGGAAGAAATTGCTTCATTCTATTTATTTACTATATTTTTCTGAGTAAAGATTAATATACTGTATTAGAGACACAAATGACAAAATTGGAAGACTTTAAGAAGCAGCCTATTTAAGCAGTTCCACCAAAATATAGATTTATTGTAAGTTGATAACTGAATCCCCCTTAAAAGTATAATGACCATTTTCACTGGAATTTAAATATATACTTATTATTTTAATTCAATATTATAATTTCTGTGAGCATAATCAAAGTTCTTTTTAGTGTCCTGGTTTGCTTCTTGGCTGTTGTGATAAAATGCTAACCAAAAAAAAAAAAAAAAAAAAAAAAAAAAACCAACTTGTGGGAAGACAGGTTGGTGTGGCTCAATTGTTAGAGTCTTTAATGGAAGGATACTAAAGTAGTAACTAAGTGCAGGAATCTGGATGTAGGAACTGAGACAGAGATCACAGAGAAACAATACTTATTGGCTTGCTCAGCAGGTATTCTCAGTGTTGCACATCCTAGCAAATAGATAGTACTCTATGCAGTGGGCTGGGCTCTCCTATGCCAATAGAACACCCTCATATAGGCAGGGGGAGGGGGTTGGGATAGGGGGGTTCCGGAGGGGAAACCTGGAAGGGGATAACATTTGAAATGTAAATAAAAAAAACTAACCAGTACCCCCCCAGAGCTGTGTCTCTAGTTGTATATGTAGCAGAGGATGGCCTAGTGGGCCATCAGTGGGAGGAGAGGCCCTTGGTAGTATGAAGATCATATGCCCCAGTACACGGGAATGCCAGAGCCAGGAAGTAAGAATGGGTGGGTTGGGGAGCAGGGTGGGGAGAGGGTATAGGGGGCTTTGGTGATAGCATTTGAAATGTAAATGAAGAAAAATCTAATAAAAAGAAGAAAAACCAAATAAAAGAAAAAAAAATAAAGAAATCAAGTAAATACCCTGGAAACATTCCCACAGGCCAATCTTATGAAAGCAATTCTTTCTTTTTTTTTAAAGTATAGAATAGTTTAATTAGTTCATGGGGAAGGGAGTTAAGAGGGTAGTTGAGGCAGAGAAAGGCAGAGAGAGGGAGAGAGTAGAGAAGTAGACACTAGGCATGGCCATGAGCACATAAAGAGAGGGTGTGAAGGGAATGGGAAGAGAAGGGGAGCAAGAGGGCAAGAGGGCAAGAGGTAAGAGAGAAAGACAAGAGCATGAAAGCAATTCTTTAATTTAGATTCCTTTTCCCAGATGTGTGTAAGTCTGTGCACCATTGACAGAATCTAATTATGATCTATGGAATCTGTCTTCATCTGAACAGCCTGCATTAAGTACACTTCTGTAAATGACAGTGGCAACTTCAAGGGTCAAAGGGGTGTCTTCCTTTATTACATAAAGATCATAGATTTTTTCTTTAATAGATAATCAATCTAGTACTTTTAAATGAATACCCCATCAATAATATACATATACTGGAATTTCCAGCTACCCTAAACTTCATATGAGAAAATTGTCTTATATTTGGGTATATCATACTTCAGAACTTTAAAATATTTTTTATACAACTCAAACTCAAATTTCTACTAATACTAGAGGGATAACATAAATTCTTCAGGAAGTCATAGTAGTAGATCATGGGTTATTGTAGGGAACAACATAATGCTGCTTATTGTTTGTTTATTTATCATTGACTGATTTAAAAAATTCCTTGTTAAAACATAACCTTAAAATTCAAATCTTATATAATTCAGCTCTTTATAATATAGTCAAAATATATTTCCCAAACTGGGTTTGCCACCTTACTGACAGTACAGAATTAGCAAGAGAATCTGGTCTCTTCTACTTTTTACTTACTCATGTAATGTTTGTTCACTATATTATATGACCTGAAGATAAAATACATTTCATAGTTTTGAGCAGAAAAATTTTAAATACAACAAATTTAGAATTAGCAGTCATTATGAATTAGATTAGCAGATTTCTAATACTGACTTATTCTTTGACCTAGGCCAAATAATCTCAGAGACTAATTTCTCCATGACATATATGGTGATGGTACTGAGGTAGTTCATACACTAAAGCTACCCTACTTATCCAAACATATTGTATAGGAAGAATTACATTAATTACAGGGATGAAAGGAATGGTTTCTTTTTGTCTTTCATTTCACTACACACCAAAAGTTTTACTAAACTTTAGAAGCCCAAAGTAGTTAATCCCGAAAAGTTAATTTTACCTTTAAAATATTATTAGGTACTTTTCACTGTTTGAAGTATTCGAACGGAATAGCTTCCTTAATTACACCTCTGAGGTTGGACTCAAATTTATATTAGTATCTTCAGTTTATCCTCAAAATGATTAAGATACTTTAGCTAAGTGAAATTGAGTTTTTAAAGTATATGTTTTTGTTGATTATCTGAGACTTCCATAAGACATATTTTTCATTGTATTCATCACTCTTTCCATTGGTTCTCAGATCCATTCTACTTCTCTATTCTTCAACCTCATATACTCTTTTTTGAAAGTAATCCGTAGAATCCATTTTGTCCACTAGAGCATGGTAAACCTACCAGGGACCACACCCTTATAAAATAAAACTGGCTCCCCTTCCAACTATCAACTGTCCAGAGCTCTTAGTTATGGATGGGAAGTAAAGAACTAGTTCTTCCATACTAGAATAGTGCCTGTCTTGATCATGGGTATGTCGATAAGCACAGATGTTGTGAGTTCAGAAGGGCAGTATTGCTATTACAATCAGAAGATACTGATTTGTTTCAGTACCCTCTGACTTCTGGCTCTTCCAATTTTTCACTCCTTCTTCTTACAATTTTTCACTCCTTCTTCCTTAGTCTTTGCAGTTTAATCAGTTGTGAATTTCTGCATTAACTACTACCCACTGCACAAAGAACCTTCTCTGACAAGTTGTGAGAGGTATGGATACAAAGATTAAAAATTTACAGGGATGTTTGCTACTGTGTCATTATAGCAGAATAGTAGTTGGTTTACTATTGGGACTTTTGAACTCCCCAAACATGGGTTCTTTTCCAGACTTACAGTATCAGGAAAGTGATTTTTCTATGGTCTAAGTATTAGGTTTCAAGAAGGAGAATTTCTATCTTTGAGAGTTCTATGAAACTCAATCCAGTTAAATTTGGATATTTCACAGCAATCAGTGGCTTTAATTTTGTTGAGCTTTGCATTCACAGCCCCAAAGCTGGAATAATAAATGCATGAAAATTTATTAATCAGTAAGGTACAATGTAAAATGGTCTCAATTGCAATGAAAATGTGCTGTTCATTATTATTATATTTTTTCCTGATTGATATGCTAAAATTGCATATACACTGTTGTAATGAAGTGCAGCAATGGTGATGGTTAGAGATGATCCATTACTATTATTACCACCAAATGTTAGGGACCTCTGTGATTAAAAAAAAAACTTAGTTTTGTACACAAAAGAAAGACAGGTCATTGATTAAATAGAGAAAAGCCCTAGAATCTAGTGATAGATTGCCTATTGGTTTAAGGAAGTGTACAGTAACAGTTATTTGATACTTAGTGTATTCTATTTACGAGAACATCTTTTCAAAAAGTGAAGTGACAGAATAGAAAGATAGATGCAAAGAGCTTATTTTATTCCTTTGTCTTCACCCTAGTAACCCTAGATATATGTTTGCATTTGTTATTTATTTATACACCCTTTCACAGATCTTTGAAATAAGGAAGCAGTGGCTAGAAAACAAAAACAAAAACAAAACAAACAAACAAACAAAAACACCCTGAAATGTATTAAGTAAGAAGGTCATTAGAAAAAAAAAGTGGCAATGAAGTGGCTTCTCTTTCATTTTAGTTTTGAGATGTATTTTTATTATGTTTCTCCTTTCCATTTTTTCCCTCCAAACTCTCCCATGTTCCCTTTCTCTGTATCCTTCAAATTCATGGGCCCTCTTTCCTCCAATTTTTATCACATTTGAATTGTATAATAATATATACCCTCCAATATAACCTGGTGAATCCATCTAATGTTACTTTATGTATCTTTTCAAGGCTGTTTGGTATGATTGTGTGTGTATGTATGCACATGTGTGCGCATGAATGTTACCCTTGTGAGGATAATATAAAAAAGTTCAGTCTTACTCCAGAAATAATTATATAGATAATTATATAATTAACGGCTCCATGTTTAGAAAATAAGTAAAATGTTTCATCTTCTGGTTGGTCATATAAAATAAGAAAAATCATAAGTCTCCCCCACCCCCAGAAAAGTGGTGGAATGAATACCCAATGGGATAGGAAAGAAAGTTTTTAGAGAACGGGAAAAGATATCACATTGCTGAATCTTTTTTTTTTTTTTTGAATTGTTATGACCCAAGGCCATTTTCTTTAGCAGAAACCTGTAACTTGACTTCCTTTCCTTCAAATAATAGAGGAGAGCCCTAAACCATGTGACATGTTCACATTATACACAGTGGGAATTAGACCAGAAACAAAACAAAATTTCCAAATATTTAAAGCACGATCTAGAAGAAATTCAGGCTTTCCTATCTTCCTTGTGGTCTTCCCTTCTTGTGTTTTATTGTGTGTAAACTATCTAAAATTTCTGCACAATTTAAGAGATATTTTGTGAAAATAATAAAGCCTTGAATAATTGGAATCTGACTAACTAAAATTCTCAATTAACCAGTTTTATTTATTTATTTTTTGCTACACTCTCCTTTTAGAAGGAAGAGGCAAATGACAAGGAAACAAGCTGTTAACAGGTATTTATGTATTTATTTTTTAAAAATCAACTCCCTGGGAATGTCTTGGAGCCTTTACAGATTCAGCCCAATTTCCATAATCTTGTTCTCTATATTATACTTGTGAAGACAGGAAAGGGAAGCCATTAAAAATCTCAGCATCAAGCCTGTAATTTTGCTTACTGATAAAAAAAAGTGAAATCCGGATGGTTAATTAGAACCGATCTATCCATATGACGTTTCTTGTCAATTGGGGTTTCCATGATTTCACTATTTCCTATTAGTGATCATTTATATTTATGAATTGGGATTGGATCATAAGATTGCACAGAATAGTGATAGAGTACAAAGTAACAAATGCCCTTCATGTGACTGAAAGTAGAAGTTAGAGAAAAGTCAAAAGTGGATGGAGATTGAATGAGAGTCAGTGCCATAAAATGTATGTGTAACATTTGTGTAAAATAATAGGATGGTAATTGAAGTGCCTACCTACATTTTGACTGTGGAATTCTTAGGAAGGTACACTCACTTTTGCAGGGCAACACAGGTTAATAAGTGTGCTATAGCAATATTAGAAGATAACCTCAGCTATTCTATCAGGCATGGGAATATGTTTGTATGATTAACAGTTCTTAAGTGCTTGAAATTCCTTCCTGTCTGATAAGAAATTTAAAAAAACATTTAATTGACAAGATATATCTGAAATTTCCTAAAACAGGTATGACAGTTTCATTTAAGTTGAAATGATCTGTAGCATGTTGGAGTCTCCCATGTTTTAGGGTTTATTGTAGGAAAGAGTAACAATGACAAAGCACGTTTTGATATTGCCTGGTAGTATTGTCTCTTCTTTACTTCCATGTGCACTGTTTAAGTGAAATTTATTTTTTGATGAGGTTTCCCTCCTTCCTTGTGGGCCCCATGTTTTCTATATGTGTTTTATAAGAAAAAGCATCCTAGGACATTGAGGGAGATATAGAAGACACTGTGTAATGTGCCCTATATTTTCAATACAGAAAATGAAAATTGCTTTGATTGTTTTTCTAATATCTGGAAAATTTTCTGTACTAAAAATTAGTTTTCAATGCCATACATATAAAATAATATCCACATGACCTGAAGCAGTGTGTGTACCTCCTTAAGCGTTAAACTTTGTTTTTGACTATGACATCCATGTAGAAAAGACTAGTACCAAATAGACTTTAAAAATGAATAATTTCGGGAAAGGGGATGAGATAGAGGATTTCAGAGGGGGAACCAGGAAAGGGGAAATATTTGACATGTAAATAAAGAAAATATCCAAAACAAACAAACAAACAAACAAACAAACAAAAAATGCCCAGAAGTACTGCATGTATTTTGTAGGTGATGTTTATTCTAAGAAATTTTCCTTTTGTCTTCCTATAAAGACACATTTACCTCCTACGGTATTTAAAGGTAAATGTCTATGGGAAATGTAAGAGTAACACATTTCTGGTTATTAGCACAGAGAGTAGCACGCAGGCATGTGCATTGTACTGTGATTTGAGTAGTGTCTATGTTAAAGTACTTTTCTTTCAGCTATAATAAATTGAACTGTGTAATGTGAAAAAATTTCTGTGAAAACACATAAAAGTAATGACATACAAAAATGAATAATTTTAACTGAAAAAAATGGATTAAGTTTTTCATTTGGGTTTGTTTCTTGAAGGTTCTGACTTTAAATTACTGGGAGAGAACTTAGGTATGAAAATCACTTTCATCTTTCAGTTTCTAGTAACTTGGCATGCAAATCATTCCAAAAATTTTAATTAAATTAATGATGGTTTATAACTATATCAACTTATTTATGGATAACAAAGTATCCCATTTTGGATGTTTGTGATAAAATTTTACGTTTACTGAAATCTGAGAAATATCTTGAATTGATTTTTGAAAGTGTATGTGTTGATTCAGCCATATAAACTATAGAGAAACTAAGAGGATCAAAACTAAAATGCTTATGGAAATGAGGATGGGAATATAAATGAAAGAGCATAAGCAATATGGAATAGTAAGGAGTAGAGTGACCTAGAAAGTATAGTTTTACTAATGGTAGTGGATACTATTTATGCCGGCAGATTGATACCGTATAAGGCTACATATAGGAGTTTATTTTTAAGGTTCTTAAGAGAGGCTGGGTGTCTATAATTTCATGTAACACTTTCCAACTATTAAAAGGTGCTTACAAATTCAATGTAAAAGGTGAAAAATTAGGATGTTTTTGCTAGCTGTTCTCTAATTTTAAATCCTCAATTACTTCACTTACCAAAGAAATCATAGTTTTACACTATGTCCTAGTAGTGATGATAGAAAATTGATGTAAATAAATGGAGTGCTTGTCATATTTTCAACATAGTAACTATGTACTTCATGATATTTTCACTTTGTAAATGTGGTCAATAGAGTTATTCTTCAAATAACTTGACAATTAAAATAAAATTATAATTTTCTCACTTTCATGTTAATTAATCAAGTGCACTTTTGGTTCAGCCCTACCATTTCCAAAAGAGAATATTTAAGCAGTGTTCTGTCACCTAATATAATCGAGATTTCATTTGGAAGCCCATTTGTTTTTTCTTTAATGAGACAAAAGACATGTGTATAACATATGCTGTTTTATTGAAAATTGGCTTGCCTTTAAATAAATTCCCAATCCCAACTAGTAAAGTAGTTTTGTTTTTACAAATAGTTGAAAAAAGAAATATAAGACATCTAAGTAGTTAACACAACATAACTCTTGCTTGGCATTGAAAGAGAAAAAACAAAAGTCAGTCCTCGGAGATTTTATTTGATGTTAACTGACTACTGTGAGGGTTTGCTTGTTTGTCTGTCCTGCCCTAGACCTAAGCACATGACCCCACTGTGTGCTAGTGTTTTGACATCATACATTTCTTTCATCACTGGTCATCCAAACTCATATTTGTTTTAAAAAGAAACAATCAAATCTCATTCTTTTGAGGAAAAAAAAAACAGTAAGAAAAATATCGAAGTATGCCTACTTTGCCAACCCTTATGATCGGCACCATAAATCCCCAATCAAGATATTACTAGTATCATTTCTCAGCGTACTTTACAAAGTAGAAAGAGGAAGAATAAGAATGTGCAATTTTAAGTCATTAGTACATGAGATAACATCATTTTGATGATAGAAATGAAGACTTAATATAGTCACTATGGAAGATAAACAATTTTTAAATGTATAAGATTAACATATAGGATAATATAGAAACAATGCTTATTTATCTTTCTATCAAACATTGAACTATTGGACTACATGTAAGATGTTGTGTGATAGGATTCAATGCATTTAAATATATTAATTGGTCAAATAAAATTGTCAACTAATATTTTATCAGATTTGACATAAACAAGATAATTCAAAGCAAAATTTTGAAGAGTAATGGACTCTTTTGTCATAAAAAATACATAACAAGTATCCAATGATCTAATGTGATTTTCTCTGTGTTAGTTCATCTTACCAGACTGGGAAGTAGGTGATATTAAAATCTTTATTTTACAGTGATGATGCTGAGGCCAGGAGAAGAATATATAACTTGTCTGAAAACATACCACCAATATTTTTCAGGGCCAGTATGTAAATGGTGTTAATTTTTAAAGTAAATGTGCTTTTGATCTATATTTTGTAACCTGTGACTTTTGAAATTAGTCTAATTATAACATTATATCTATATGTATATCTATATGACTATACATATAAGCTCATATTTATTACCCACAGAAAATAGTATCTCTATCTAGAAATCAGGTTTTGTGATATCACTTTAATTGTGTAAAATTAAGAAGAATAATTAAAATAAAGTTCAAATGGAGCAGGAAAAATGAGAAATACTAATTAAGACCCCATATTTTGGAAAAACCCCATTTGTCAAGCATTAATGCTATAAGTATCAAGAATCTCCTTTCTATATTGCATCAGATTCAAAGTTGTCCTAAAGTTTATATGCGTCATTGCTTTTCATTTAAAACTATTATTGTATTTATGCATATACAATATTCTGTGGATAGTGGGAGAGATATTAAATAATATCTCAGTGTTATAAAGGACAAGACAGTGGTACAACACCATTTTGAGACTATGTTCAGGTTTTACCACTCTAAACATTATATTGCAATGCTTGAATAGAGTGAATTGCCAACCATTATTCTTTATGACTGTGTCTGCTTTCTTGCATGTTTATATTTGGAAAAGAAATTACTCAAATATTTTTTTATTCTGCAAGTTATTTTAAGAGAATTCAGGTTGACTGCTCAGTAATTTAATTCACTGCTTCTTTTTAGATAAGGTAGTAATTGGATTTTGCGTTCTGGAAAGACTTGATTAGGATGATCGGGATCTTTACCTTAAGAATTAGTGCAGAACTATCAAGGTTTCCTATATTCAGTGTCCTAGAAAAATCCATTTGAAAGTGTCTAATATGGTAAGAGGCCAAACTAGAAAAGAGAAATAGTTAAAATTGATTTTATTTAATTTACCAGAGTTGCAAATGCATCAAATGTCCACAACCAGTAGCTATTCTCCCAGAAATATATCCTCTTGTAGAACAAAGGGCCTATTATTTTAAAAGACCTCATTGTCTAAATGTCACAAGAATCCCAGAGAATCCTTTTGAGAGTTTTTACTCATTTTGGCTTGATTGTGACCTAATTGAATGGCTCGGATTTAAGAACATTCATCCTGTTTTCAGTTAAAATCAATCCTAACAACCGTTACTATTATTTTTTTTTAATTTACCATTTGCACTAGTTTAGTAAAGAGAACTTATACCAGATGAATCTAGACTATTTTTGCTCAGCTCTTTTTTATACTATATGGTAGTTTAAACAAAGTATCCAACTTTTAAATTAAGCAGTGGACCAATCACTAGAAACATTGCATGTCAAAATTTGAGGTTAGAGTCACATAGATCAGAAAATATTCAATATTTCATTCATTAAACAGACAGTTCATTAACAGGGAGAAAAGACAATTAAAACTATATATGTTCTTTCATTTAAAAATATTGTAGTTGCTCTTATTTGTTATAAAAACCGAAAACCAGAAAGTGTAAACTGTGTTGTGTTGTATTTATCAAGCACATTTCCAAAAACAATACAATATATTTGAGATATTGTTTCCTTATTTACAAAACCAATTGCAATCATTCCATGGCATTCATATTTGTAAATCAAAAAAACTTTGACAAGCAACATTTATTCTCTTCTTTACCACAAAACTTCTATACCGTGTACACTTCCATTTGTAACAGTAGCTTCAAATATATTTATGTTCTTTGCTATAGACAGTATTTATACAGTAACACATTAATATTAGTACAGAAAATGCTGGATTTCTTTTCTTTTATTAAAAATTCAGTCTGAACCTTAAACAAGTCATTTACAAGTTGTTTCCTTGAGATTACCTACATTCTTGTCCATCTGACCTTGTAATTTTGCTCACAGTTGGAAATGTAATGCAGAGTGACTAAGATAATGTTGTTTACACAGACTTTAAGTGGAGTGACATTATAGTCAAGCAAGTGTCACATCACCCAAAGTGAAGGAAGACTTAATTACCATAATCCTGTGAATACTAAAATTTCTTTGCCATGTGTAGCATAATAATGTAATGTTCTGCGTGGTATATTTAATAATGCGAAGGGAAAAGGCACATTAGGCCACAGACTGTGATTCTTTAAAAGTGAACAGAGTAGAATTATTGAAAGACAGTAGAATTTTAAAGTAGGATGCTTGTCCTAATATTCAGGTGAAGTTTTTCTTTCTTTCAAACCCTGAAGAGTTGCCTAGTGATACGAAAATGAAAGGAGTGCTAAAATATCCATAAATCTAGACACCAGTGAGTAGGGTAAATTTCCTGGAGGGTGCAGGGTAGTGTTAACTAAATGACTAAGACAGGATAAAGAGGAAAGGCTGATAACAACCTATTATTGTGCAATGGGGAATATAATCATTAATTTACAAAGAGAGTGGTGACATTTTCTAAGATTGTATAGCCCCATTCTTAAAAGTTTGTCAGTGTAACTAATTAGTTGCTAAAATGGAGTTGATTCTAAGACTCAGCATGAATGCATTTAGAAAGGCAAGGCATTGTCCATAAATTGGTATGGTGTGTAATACATCTTGATGAATGGTGCAAAATAGTGTTAAGAAATGGGACTATTATGCCAAAATGGCCGTTCATTGGTTTGTAGTACTTGAAGGAATTATGTTCCATGGCAACGTGCTCTAAATTCCTACAGATAAACATGAAGTACCCCAAAGACATGTCCTGTTTTCTGTCTTTGATAACACTCAGTTTTCAATACAATGAATTCATTCTCTGTAATCTTTTTCACTGAATTATAACTATAAAACATACCATTACTATAGATTATTACTTGGATTTAATTGTTCTTAACTAATTTATTGTTTTCAGTAAGGAAAGTATAAAACCAATCAGCAGTAAAATGTAAAAGTAAGATTTAAAGGTCTTAGAAAGTTGATATATTGCAAATGTATTTCTCAATCAATAGATTCATGCTACTGGTGGGTTATTAACAATTTACCAATCATCATACTAGATCAGCTAATATGCACTGTGTTCCAGCATTTGTAAAAAATACATGTAAAACCATATATGCAAATATCATACAGAATCACACAAATATCAGCCTTGTTTTATAACTGGGAGAATGTGAAATGTCCATGAAAGTTATTATAAAATATGACAATATGTTATATAAAAACATATAGTTACTGTTAGATTTTCATCTAGATATTTTCAATTTATTTAGGATTCCCTTCACTTAGGTTTAGCGAAACAGCATGTTACTATTGGGAAACAGTGGACCAACAGATCTGAATTTCATGATGCTTTAAGAACAAATTTATTTTAAATTACAATATTTATTTTGTTAATAAATTTTACAAGTTCCCACTCAGTTTGCATATTGATTTAATTAACATGATATTTAAAAATTAATAAACAGCACAATAACATTTTTAACATGGATACCTACTGATAAAGCATACAGTATTAGCAAAATGTCATTATAGCAGATGCTCGCTTAAACTGATCCTAGTAAACTACATTATTATTTATTCATGAGTCATTATAGATTCGTTGTTTTTTTCCTCTTTAGAAAGGATTCTAGAAGTTAAATGAAATTGAAAAATAGGGAATTCATATAAAAACAAATAAGTACATGTTTCTCTAATGTAGTTTTTTTAAGTCCATAATTCGTTTTACAAATTTTTCCGTTAGTATCAAATAATTAAAAAAAATACAGGAACCTAATACTCGTTGAACATTTTAAATGTATGGTATTTTTATTCACCACTTTTAGAACTGTTTATTTAAATCTTCCTCAATTTTTTATTTACATTCCAAATGTTTCCCCCCTTCCTGGTTCTCCCTCCCTGAGTTCTTCACCCCATCTCCCCTCCTCACCACACCACTGAAAGGGTGATCCCTTCTTTACCTGTTCAACCCTCCCCCCACCACCATCAATGAACTTTTTTTTTTTTTAGGGTTTGCCCAACTACCACCAGAGGTTGCCTGTTTCCATTCTTTATGTTGGTCCTCATGGCTTCAGTCCTGTTTCCCCCTAATACCTGATCAGGTTCCTTTTTCCCTTCCCTGTCCTCTCTCCCACCCATGTCCCTCCCTCCCTCCCCCTTCCTGTGATTTCTTTCTTCTCCTCTGAAGTAGGATTGAGGCATCCTTACGTGGGCCTGCCCTTCTGCTTGTTAATCTTCTTGAGTTCTGAGGATTGTATCCTGGGTATTCTGTACTTTTTGTCTAATACCCATTTATGAGTGATAACATACCTTCATGTCCTCTTGGGTCTGAGTTATCTCACTCAGGATGATATTTTCTATTTCTGTCCATTTGCCTGCAAAACTCATGATGTCCTTGTTCTTTTTTTCTTTTTTAACTGTAATTTTTGTGGGATATTTTCTTTGTTTACATGTCAAATGTTATCAATTTCCTGGTCATCCCCGAAACCTTCTATCCCGTCTCCCCTCCCCCTGCTTCTATGAGAGTGTTCCCCCACACACCCATTCACTCCTTCCGCCCTACCCTGGCGTTCCACTACACTGGGACATCCAGTCTTCACAGGA
Source organism: Mus musculus (assembly GCF_000001635.26). Lineage (NCBI taxonomy): Eukaryota > Metazoa > Chordata > Mammalia > Rodentia > Muridae > Mus > Mus musculus. The sequence continues at coordinate 113,460,615 of NC_000086.7, forward strand.
CCAAGGGCCTTTCTGCCCATTGATGCCCAACAAGGCCATCCTCTGCTACATATGCAGGGGGAGCCATGGGTACTCTTTGATTGGAGGTTTAGTCCCTAGGAGCTCTGGGGGATCTGGTTGTTTGATATTGTTGTTTTTCCTACTGGTTGAAAATCCCTTCAGCTCCTTCAGTCTCTAACTCCTCCATTGGGTACCCTGTGCTCAGTCCAATGGTTAGTTGCAAGCACCTGCCTCTGTATATGTCAGGCTCTGGCAAAGCCTTTCAGGAGACAGCTATATCAGCTCCTGTCAGCAAGCACTTCTTGATATCCACAATAGTGTCTGTGTTTGGTGACTGTATATGAGATAAATCCCCAGGTGGGGCAGTCTCTGGATGGCCTTTCCTTCAGTCTCTGCTCCATACTTTGTAACTCTATTAAAAATGGGGTACAGAGCTAAATAGAGAATTCTCAACAGAGGAATCTCGAATGGTCGAGAAGCACCTAAAGAAATGTTCAATATCCTTAGTCATCAGGGAAATGCAAATCAAAACAATCCTGAGATTCCACCTCACACCAGCCAGAATGGCAAAGATCAAAAACTCAGGTGACAGCAGATGTTGGTGAAGATGTGGAGAAAGAGGAATACTCTTCCGTTGTTGGTGGGATTACCAGTTGGTACAACCACTCTGGAAATCAGCCTGATGGTTCCTCAGAAAAATTCAACATAGTACTACCTGAGGACCTACTTAGACCACTCCTGGGCATATACCTAAAAGATTCTCCACTATGTTCACAGCAGATCTATCTAGATTTATAATATCCAGAAGCTGGAAAGAACCCAGATGTCCTTCAGCAGAGGATTAGTTACAGAAAACGTGGTACATTTACACAACAGAGAACTACTCAGCTGCTAAAAACAACGACTTCATGAAATTCTTAGACAAATGGATGGAAATTGAAAATATCATCCTGAGTCATGTAACCTAGTCACAAAAGAACATACATGGTATGCACTCACTGATAAGTGATATTAGCGCAAAAGCTCAGAATACCCAAGATACAATTCATAGACCTCATGAAGATCTAGAAGAGGGAGTTACCAATGTGCAGATGCTTTGGTTCTTCTTATATGGGGAAACAAAATACTCATGGGAGGAAATGTGGAGATAAACTGTGGAGCAGCGATGTTCTCATTCTTAATGGATGAATAGTATTCCATTGTGTAAATGAACCACATTTTCTATATCCATTCTTTTTTTGTTTTCTTTTTCTTTTTTTTGTTGTTGTTTTGTTTTGTTTTGTTTTTTGGTTTTTCGAGGCAGGGTTTCTCTGTATAGCCCTGGCTGTCCTGGAACTCACTTTGTAGACCAGGCTGGCCTCGAACTCAGAAACCCACTTGCCTCTGCCTCCCAAGTGCTGGGATTAAAGGAGTGCGCCACCACCACCCGGCCTATATCCATTCTTTGTTTGGGGGACAGCTGTGTTGTTTCCAGTTTCTGGCTATAACAAATAAGGCTACTATTAACATGGTGAAGCACATGCTCTTGTGGTGTGGTGGGGCATCTTTTGGGTATATTCCCAGGAGCAGTATAGCTGGGTCTTTAGGTAGATCTATTTCCAACATTCCGAGGAACCTCCAGATTGCTTTCTGGAGTGGTTGTACCAGTTTGCCATCCCAACAACAGTAGAAGAGTGTTTCTCTTCCTCCACATCCTCACCAACATGTGCTTCTCAGCCACTGGAGATTCCTCTGTTATGAATTCTCTGTTTAGTTCTATATCATTTATTGATTAGGTTGTTTGGGTTTTTTGGAGGTTAGCTTCTTGAGTTCTTTATATATTTTGGATATTGGCCCTCTATTGGATGTGGGGTTAGTGAAGTTTTTTTTTTCTTCCTAGTCTGTAGGTTGCCAATTTGTCTTATTGTCTATATCCTTTGCCTTACAGAAGCTTTTCAGTTTCATAAGGTCTCATTTATCAATTCTTGATCTTAAAGACTGAGCCATTAGAGTTCTGTTTAGGAAATTTCCCTCTGTTACAATGAGTTTGAGGCTCTTTCCCACTTTCTCCTCCTCCTCCTCCTCCTCTTCCTCCTCCTCCTTCTTCTTCTTCTTCTTCTTCTTCTTCTTCTTTTTGGTTTTTCGACACAGGGTTTCTCTGTGTAGCCTTGTCTGTCCTAGAACTCACTCTGTAGACCAGGCTAGCCTCGAACTCAGAAATCCACCTGCTTCTGCCTCCCAAGTGCTGGGATTAAAGGCATGCACCACCACTGCCCGGCCCACTTTCTCTTCTGTTAGATTCAGTGTATCTGGTTTTATATTGAGGTCTTTGATGCAGTTTTTATCACTATTTTTAATCAATGAACATTTTTTATAAATACTTTTATAGTGTTAATAGTCATAAATTTGTAGTTAGAAATCATGTGCTCAATCCTTTAGTTTCCCATTAACTAGTCTTATGATCACAGATAGGACACTTGACACCTACAAGTCTCTACTCCATAGAAGAGACCTAATATTAATTCTTGGAGGGAGAGTGTTGTAACAAGACAAACCAGCAAATGCAAAAGTTTGTAAAAACTCTGTGAAAATGTTCAGTGATTATTTTAGAACTGCCTTGAATGTGGTAATGATGTTTTGACTTTCTTTTTTTTTTTTTTAAAGATTTATTTATTTATTATATGTAAGTACACTGTAGCTGTCTTCAGACACTCCAGAAGAGGGAGTCAGATCTTGTTATGGATGGTTGTGAGCCACCATGTGGTTGCTGGGATTTGAACTCTGGACCTTCGGAAGAGCAGTCGGGTGCTCTTACCCACTGAGCCATCTCACCAGCCCATGTTTTGACTTTCTTAGTGTATTTCTAGAATTTAGTGTATTTCATGGTGTTAGTATTCAATAATCAATAAATACTGACAAATTGAATATATTATCACATTCTTTTCTTTTCTCCCCAAGTAAAGTATCATATGGTAGCTTATGATAACTTATAACATATTTTTGAAATAATATATCAAAAGATAGGAAGAATCATGTAGCCAAACTGGCTGTTATGTATATGCAAAAGGTACCTACTTTTTTTTTTTTTAATTTTAGCTTTTGTTTTGCTGGGATGTGCTTCTATTCAATGGCTGACTGCCTTCTGATTAGATTTCAATTTCTTTAAGCTGACCAGATTTTCCTTTGAAATAAGGGTACTGGAGCTTTCACCTCATCACTGTGGTGATGTGAAATCCCTGCTGCAGAGTCACTGAGCTAGTGCTAGAAGAAGAGGAGCACCTGTGAGCACAGGCTGTCAGAAGGCCCTCAGAGTCTTGGTTTCTTGAGGGTACAGCTGCTACACTGAGAAGTGGTTGGATGCACTTTGCCATTCCTTCTGCAACCACAGCAGACTGCCTAAAGGATCTCTACTTTTTTTTTATGTATAATGTGCATTGATTAACAATAGTTAAGAGAAGGGTCCATTTTAGACTACTGAAGACTAACTGGCTCTGCGAGGAAAGTGATATGGCAGACTCTGTTAAGTAAAAATATTTTGATGAGAAGAGTAGTGTGACCTCACAGCTTCCATTTTGTCTAAATCTCCATTCAATTATGTGTTCAGTAAGGGTTGCCAGAAGAAAGTGGGACTAGGTTGAAGCTTTTCTTTTCCAAAAATCAATTGGAGTTATTATATTAAAATTTGACATGTTTCCAGATTTCCTAGAAATGCTAGGAGAACATCTGAAATCTACGAGGTCCCCATCCAGCTTCGGATATTGGAAAATCATTTAAGCCAACTCTAGGCTTTAGGGTTTGTGAGACAGTGGGAAAGATCAGTTTCAGGGTCTTTTTTTTTTCCTTTGGGTTTTTTGAGACAGGGTTTCTCTGGCTGTCTTGAAACTCACTCTGTAGACCAGGCTGGCCTCAAATTCAGAAATCTGCCTGCCTCTGAGTGCTGGGATTAGAGGTGTGCACCACCACGCCTGTCAGGTTCTTTTTTAAACATGTAATAATAATGATGCATAATTTGGTCTGTCTGATAATTCATGAACTCTAAAATTGAGAAAGAATGTTTGAGTTAAACAAAACTTTCTGTGGATTAATGTTGTCCTGGTCATTTCTAAAAGGAGTTAATCAAAAATTTTCTGATGGCAGTTCAATCACATTTATAGTATTGCTTTTATTTACACTATGGAATAGTAGGGAATTCTTTTACCCGTTTTTTGTTCTGTTCAAAAGAAAGTGTAGAATTTAATAATTGGAAAATATATGTAGCGGATGGGAAAGAGAAGAGGGTTTAATATTAGATTATGTGTACTATGACTGAATACTTGTAACGATTACTATTTTTCTCCCAGAAACCACTACTTTCTCTCAAAACATGGAGTGTCCATTTAGAATTATCAATTTGAGATTTTATTGTATTAGCTATTTCAGCTTTTGTTCAAATATACAGGGTGTTATTTAATTGAATAAGAAGACTCTCATGTATTTTGAGGAGAATGAAGCTAATTTGTTATGTAGAATCTAATCATAATTTTTAAAAAATGAGCAATTACAGTGAGCTTTAAAACAGATCTTTCAACTTTATTCTGTAAGTTACATTTAAGACACTTTTCTTGTATAAACATACTGAGTTTACCAATCTTTAACCAATAAATTCCAGCACGGCAAAATAATTAGTGAAATTAAGTTGAAAATGTAAACAAATAAAGTTATTACTCATTCTGTACCAAACTACAAATGTGGGAGAATATTTTAAGTGATAAATTAAGCATGAACTGCTTGAATCTGTAAGCTGAACATGTTAGCAAATGGCTTGTGTTTGTAATTAGTATTTATGGCCACAGGAGAGTGCCTCTATTAAAAAGAGTGACAGGAAATTGATCAGTTTAGGTTGCCATAGAAACCAAAAAAGTTCCATTGCTTGTGTTGAGCTTAATCTATCAGGTTATATATCTACGCTTAGAAATATTTTTATTAACTGAAAAAATAAACTATTCAATAATGCAAAAGAGGTTAGGCTACTGAAATGATTAACAAAGTCCAGATGAACACTCGACTACTTAATAACAAGCTTAAGTGTTCTATGGTTGTCATGACATTTCTTCTACAAAGAAAATGATGTCTTCCAAAAAAAAATCTTAAAACTCGATGAAAATGCAAATCTCTTTATGACAGTATGTGGTTGTCACAATTATAATGAGAGACAATAATTGATGATTTATGAGATAATACCATGGCAACAAAGTCTTTCATCATTGGCACCCCTCGGTCACTCTTTTTAAATAGATGCTTGTGAGTGCCTCTGAAAAGTTTTCACCATGAAATACAAGAAGATCTAGTCAGATATGAATCTTTTAGATCTAATTTACAACGCAGAGGAGGTGTTGACAATCTGAGAATCAACAACATAAAAGCTGACAGTGCCTTATTAAGAAAAACTCCAATAAATTAGTAAACATGTTTAGTAGCTGAAAATGGACAGACTTGACTTTGTTACTTAACCTTTCAAGCAAGTCTTTACTGCGTCACCTAAATTTGGAGAGCAAGCTGTTAGTCTTTCAAAGTTATGTTGTCTGGTAATAACCTTTTATAATAGATGAGAGGAGAGGATTCTTGCTTTGAATTCATATGAAATAACTTTTTAAAACTTGACTTTAATATTTTTATTAATCTGAAATAAATGTGTTACTGGATATTTTATAATGGCTTTAGTATTTTGGTAGATCAAGAAATAAATTTTTGGCTTATTTAGAGGTGATTATGCATCAGTATTAATCTGTAATATTCTGTTCCAGATTACTAGTCATATTGGAAAGCTGTGAACTTTCCATATTAATTTTAATGATAGTTCATGAAAATGAGATCTTTAACATTTTTTATATTTAGGAAGATCCTTGAATTATTTAACTACTTGTGTAATTGAAAGAAAATATTAGCTAACGTTTTTAAGTCCTTTCCAGTGAAATATGACAAAGATTAATAAAGAGTTGTAGAATTAGCAACAATTGGAGATAATCTAATACACCAAAGGTATCAGATTTAAAGCCAAGAATATAATGGGATCCTAATATAAAACTAAATATAGGCTTCTGTATGTAACATTCATAAATATGTAGAACATTTTCAGTCCTTATTGCTTTTATGTGTCAAGAGTTTTACAGGATAAAATTCTGTAATACACATATCCTTCGGAAATTTATAGAAGCCAATAATACAAAATAGGATTTTTGGTTATTGTTTTTATTTATATATTTGTTGCAAAAGTTGTGCAACCCTACTCAGCTTGAGGTGACATGACTCTGAGAGGTTTGTGATTTTTTTTTCCCCAACTAAAATGTAAGAAAATGGAGTCTGTCCATGAACGTAATGACTTATCCCAGCTAATATGAAAATATAAATTAATTGTGATTCTGAATATTTTCCTTGATTGTTGAGAAACCTCATTAAAATATGATTATCTTGAAGGGAAACATATTATTTATTATTTATTTAAAAGGAGAGTATAATCTTCAGCATATATATATATATATGTGTGTGTGTGTGTGTGTGTGTGTGTGTGTGTGTCTGTGTGTGTGTGTGTGTGTGTGTGTGTCTGTGTGTGTGTGTGTCTGTGTGTAATGTATGTATACATTATTCCCAATGTTCTTTCCTTCTATTTATTTCTTTCTTTCTTTCTTTCTTTCTTTCTTTCTTTCTTTCTTTCTTTCTTTCTTTCTTTCTTTTTCTTTCTCTCTCTTTCTTTCTTTCCCTTCCTTCCTTCCTTTCTTTCCTCTTTCTTTCTTTCTTTCTTTCTTTCTTTCTTTCTTTCTTTCTTTCTTTCTTTCTTCGTCTACATTCCAATTGAAACCCCCTCAATCCTCTCCCCACAGCCCCACCCCCATACCCCTTCTCCCATTCCCCAATACCCTTCTCAGAGAAGAGTACCTCTGAGTACAAACCAGTACCAGCACATTGTCTCATCAGGAGTTCATCCACTCCAACTGAGTCACAGCAAAGCAGTCCAGCTAGGGGAACAAAATCCAAGGCAGACAACAGAGTCCAAGTCAGGGACAGTCCCCTCTCCAGTGGTTGGAGAACCCATATTAACCTATAATGCTAAGGTGCATCTGCTACATATGTGTAGGGATCCTGGGTCCATTCCATACATGCACTTTTGTTAGTGGTTCAGTTTCCCTGAATCTCCATGTGCCCAGGTCAGTTGACTCTGTAGATGTCCTTGTTGTTTCCTTGACTCCTTGGGCTTCCTCAATCCTTCCGCTGGCTCTTCCACAAGATTCCCTTAGTTCTGCCTAATGTTTGGCTATGGGTCTCTGCATCTGTTTTTATCAGCTGCTGAATGAAGCCTCTAAGACTCCATTTGTGCTAGGTTCCTGCCTGTAAGCATAGCAGAGTTACCATTAATTGTGTCAGGGGTTCATACTCTCCAATGGGGTGGGTCTCAAGTTGGGCTTGTAATAGGTGGTCATTTCCTCAACATCTGCTACATCTTCCTGCATATTTTGTAGGCAGGGCAAATTTGGGGCTAAAGTTTTTATGGGTGGGTAATTGTCCTCCTCTCTCCACTGGAAATTCTGACTGGCTACAGAAGATGGTCATTTCAGGCCCCATATCCCTGGCTGATAGGAATCTCAGCTAGGGTTACCCCCCATATCCTCTAAGGGACCTCCTCCATACCAAGTCTCTGAATTGTTCCAGAGATTCCCCCAACCAATTTTCTTTCTCTCTTTCAATTATCTCACCCTTCACCCCTGCTCTCTCCATACCTGATCCCCACTCTAGTCTCTTGAGGGGTAGGTACATCATCTCTGAATGAACACAGACCCGGAAGTCCTCTGCTGTATACGTGTTGGGGGACTCATATCAGCTGGTGTATGCTGTCTGTTTGGTGGTCCAGTGTTTGAGAGATCTTGGGGGTCCAGGTTAATTAAGACTGCTAGTCCTCCTACTGGGTTGCCATCCTCCTCAGCTCCTTTCAGCCTTCCCTAATTCAACAACAGGGGTTAGCTGCTTCTGTCCATTGGTTGGGTGCAAATATCTGCACCTGACTCTTCCAGCTGCTTATTGGGTCTTCTCTAGTATGATCATGCTAGGTCCATTTTTGTGAGTTCTCCATAGCCTCAGTAATAGTGTCAGGCCTTGGGAGCTCCCTTTGAGCTGGATCCCACTTTGGACCTGTTGCTGCACCTTCTTCTCCTCAGGCTCCTCTCCATATCCATCCCTGTAATTTTTTTCAGAAGGAACAATCATGCATCATAGTTGTCACTGTGCGATTGCAACCCCATCCCTCACTTGATATCCTGTCTTCTTGCTGGAGGTGGGCTCTATAGCTTCCCTCTCCCTACTGTCTAGCATTTCATCTAAGGTTCGTCCTTTTGAATCCTGAGAGTCACTCATATCCCAGGTCTCTAGTGCATTCTGGAGGGTCCCCACAACCTCCTATCTCTCGAGGTTGCCTCTTTCCATTATTTCTGCTGGCCTTCAGGGCTTCAGTCCATTTCCCTCACCCAATACCAGATCAGGTTCCCTTCTCACCAGCCACCTACTGTCCACTTTCCCTCTCAAGACACTCACTCCCTCCTCACTTATGATCAGTTTCTTCTCCCTCCCAAGTGGGACTGAGGAGTCCTCACTTGGGCCCTTCAGCTTGTTGACCTTTTTGAGTTCTGTGGACTGTATCTTGGGTATTCTGTACTTTTTTTTTTTTTTTTTTTTTTTTTTTTTTTTTTTTTTTTTTTTTTTTTGCTAACATCTCCTTTTGGGTCTGAGTTACCTCACTTAAGATGATATTTTCTAGATCCATCCATTTGCCTGCAAAACTCAGGATGTCCTCATTCTTAATTGCTGAGCAGTATTCCATCATGTAAATGAACCACATTTTCTGTATCCATTCTTATAATAGGGGACATCTAGGTTGTTTCCAGCTTCTGGCTATCACAAATAAGGCCACTATGAACATAGTAGAACACTTGCCCCTGTGGCATGGTGGGGCATTTTTTGGGTATGTATATTCTCAAGAGTGCTATAGCTGGGTCTTCAAGTAGATCTATTTTCAACTTTCTGAGGAACCTCCAGGTTGACTTCCAGAGTACCAGTTTGCAATCCCACCAGCAATGGATGAGTGTTCCTTATAGAGCATACAAAGTATTTATGAGTACTTGGTTAACAATGTGTATATAGCCATCAAAAATATATCAACTTAAAGCCAATACTGTTTATTATAAATTAGATTGATATTGACTTTAGAAGTAAAGACATTATTTTGGATCATGGACAGATATTTAGCTTTTGTTGATTGTTGAATTGAAATCAATTCCTTGTGATGGAAAGAGCTTCCAAATTAAAATAGTACAGATACAGTGATAAGCTGCAACATATGGATTTTTTTGCATTTGTGAGATACTTACATGTGTGGGTAATATGTGTGCATATATGAGTGCTCACGATTGTGGAGACTTGAAGTTGGCGTTGGATGCCTTCCTAGGTTATTCTCATCCAAATATATTGAAATAGGGTCTCTCACTCTGTCAAGATCTCCCTGCTTTGTCTATCTTTCTAGTCTGTTCCAGGGATGCCCTTCTCTCATTCTTTCAAGTACTGGGATTGTAGGTTGGGTGTGCCATACCATTTGACATTTATTCAGGTTCTAGGGATCTTAAATCTGTTTATCGAATCATGCTCTCATGCTGTTGTCAAAATATTATAGGTAAGTTGAGGCATTTTTTTTTTCAGGAACTTGTGGGCCAAATGTTTTGCGATCCCAAAAATTACAGGCAAAAGCATTACATAAAACATTAACTCTCAAATATCAACAATTATTTTGTCAGATTAGAACATTTCTTCAGAGCAATTTGGACTAATTTGTTAGTTCATTTATTATTTTCTATTAATCAATTTATTCATTTACGTTTGAAATGATATTCCCCCTTACAGGTTACCCCTCCTCAAACCTCCCCTCCTCTCCCCTTCCCTCCTCCTCCCCTTTACCTCTATGAGGGTGCTCCTCCACCCACTCACCTACTCCCATCTCACTGCTCTAGGATCCCCTTACCCTGGGTCATCAAGCCTCCCACCCCTCCCATTGATATTAGATAAGGCCATCCTCTGCTACATATATATTTGGAGCCATCGAACCCTCCATATATACTCTTTCGCTGGTGGTTTAGTCTCTGGGCTCTCTGGGTAGTCCAGTTAGCTGATATTTTTCCTTCTATGGGGTTGCAATACCCTTCAACTCCTTCAGTCCTTCCCCTAGCTCTTCCATTGGGGCCACTGGACTCAGTCAGATGGTTGGCTGTATCTCTGTCTGTATTGGTCAGATGCAGGTAGAACCTCTCAGAGAACAGCCATACTAGACTCTTGTCAGCAAGTGTTTCTTGGCATCAGCAATGGTGTCAAGTTTGGTGTTTGCAGATGGGATGGATCTCTAGGTGGTGCATCTCTGGATCGCCTTTCCTTCAATCTCTGCTCCAGTTTTTGTTCTGCATTTCCTTTAGATAGAAACAATTCTTGAGATGGGTGGGTGGCATATCATTCAACTGGGGGCCTTGCCTATTGACTGGATATGTTCTCTACAGGTTCTATCTCCCCTTGTTAGGTATTTTGGCTAATGTCATCCCTGTTGGGTCCTGGGAATCTCTTGCTTCACAGGCATCTGGGACTTTCTAGTGGCTACCATCTGTTCCCCATCCCCGACTGCAACATATTTTATCCAATTTCCTAACCTTCTGTACTTCTCTCCTGTCTCTTTCCATATTTGATCCTGTACCCTTTTTTCCTTCCCCCTCCCTTCTACCTCCCAGGTCCCTCCCTTCCTCTACCTCCTGTGATTATTTTGTTCCACCTTCTATGTAGGACTAAAACATCCACACTTTGGGCTTTCTTCTTCTTAAGGTTCATATGTTTTGTGGGTTGTATTGTTTAATAATAGTTATATACTTATTCTAAATTCTGTTCTACAATACATTTTGTTGTTCTCAAACCATCAGTTTCTAAAGATATCGCAGTTAAAAGGGGAGTGAAGTGATTTTCATACTTTTCTTACAGTTGAGAAAGTTTTGTAACCTACTAATGGCCCATCTGGGAATTCAATGCATATCATGTGACAGGATGTATAGTATTTCATTGCATTGCACAACTGAGTGCTATGTGGCCATAGTACACTAGGTTTAATAGTAATATAGTTAGTTTGAAGTGTATACTAGGAAATAGTGATGGACTCTAAACTATACCTATTAGAAACTAGAAATGTTAGTGTTATGGCTCTGGTACTGTAGAAACAAGAGATAGGTTTTCTTCCTATCTTAAAGCCAGGGGAAAAAAGCCTCAAACACAAATCCTTATAATTCTCATGGAAATATTATTGTGGTATAATTGTTTGCTTTGATACAAAGGATAGCAACTATGTCCTTTAGCTAAAATTAGGGGCGGAACCTGAGACTGCAGTACATAGGGAAGCAGACTACCCAGGCCTTACCTGAGGCACAAGCCCCTTCTGCTCCACTCGAGTCCAGGCTACCTTGCCAGCGGAGTCGCCTGACACCCGCAAGGGCCCACATAGGATTCCCCACGGGATCCTAAGACCTCTGGTGAGTGGAACACAACTTCTGCCAGGAGTCCGGTTCGAACACCAGATATCTGGGTACCTTCCCTGCAAGAAGAGAGCTTTCCTGCAGAGAATACTCTGCCCACTGAAACTAAGGAGAGTGCTACCCTCCCAGGTCTGCTTATAGAGGCTAACAGAGTCACCTGAAGAACAAGCTCTAACAGAGATAACTATAACAGCTAGCTTCAGAGATTACCAGATGGCGAAAGGCAAACGTAAGAATCCTACTAACAGAAATCAAGACCACTCACCATCATCAGAACTCAGCACTCCCACCCCACCTAGTCCTGGGCACCCCAACACAACCGAAAATCTAGACACAGATTTAAAAACATTTCTCATGATGATGATAGAGGACATCAAGAAGGACTTTCATAAGTCACTTAAAGAATTACAGGAGAGCACTGCTAAAGAGTTACAGGCTCTTAAAGAAAAGCAGGAAAACACAGCCAAACAGGTAGAAGTCCTTAAAGAAAAACTGGAAAACACATCCAAACAGGTAATGGAAATGAACAAAACCATACTAGAACTAAAAAGGGAAGTAGACACAGTAAAGAAAACCTAAAGCAAGGCAACGCTGGAGATAGAAACCCTAGGAAAGAGATCTGGAACCATAGATGTGAGCATAAGCAACAGAATACAAGAAATGGAAGAGAGAATCTCAGGTGCAGAAGATTCCATAGAGAACATCGACACAACAGTCAAAGAAAATACAAAATGCAAAAGGATCCTAACTCAAAACATCCAGGAAATCCAGGACACAATGAGAAGACCAAACCTACGGATAATAGGAATTGATGAGAATGAAGATTTTCAACTTAAAGGGCCAGCTAATATCTTCAACAAAATAATAGAAGAAAACTTCCCAAACATAAAGAAAGAGATGCCCATGATCATAAAAGAAGCCTACAGAACTCCAAATAGACTGGACCAGAAAAGAAATTCCTCCCGACACATAATAATCAGAACAACAAATGCATTAAATAACAATAGAATATTAAAAGCAGGAAGGGAGAAAGGTCAAGTAACATATAAAGGAAGGCCTATCAGAATTACACCAGACTTTTCACCAGAGACTATGAAAGCCAGAAGAGCCTGGACAGATGATATACAGACACTAAGAGAACACAAATGCCAGCCCAGGCTAATATACCTGGCCAAACTCTCAATTACCATAGATGGAGAAACCAAAGTATTCCACGACAAATCCAAATTCACACAATATCTTTCCACGAATCCAGCCCTTCAAAGGATAATAACAGAAAAGAAGCAATACAAGGACGGAAATCACGCCCTAGAACAAGCAAGAAAGTAATCCCTCAACAAACCAAAAAGAAGACAGCCACAAGAACAGAATGCCAACTCTAACAACAAAAATAAAAGGAAGCAACAATTACTTTTCCTTAATATCTCTTAATATCAATGGACTCTATTCCCCAATAAAAAGACATAGACTAACAGACTGGCTACACAAACAGGACCAAACATTCTGCTGCTTACAGGAAACCCATCTCAGGGAAAAAGACAGACACTACCTCAGAGTGAAAGGCTGGAAAACAATTTTCCAAGCAAATGGTCTGAAGAAACAAGCTGGAGTAGCCATTCTAATATCAGATAAAATCGACTTCCAACCCAAAGTTATCAAAAAAGAAAAGGAAGGACACTTCATACTCATCAAAGGTAAAATCCTCCAAGAGGAACTCTCAATTCTGAATATCTATGCTCCAAATGCAAGGGCAGCCACATTCATTAAAGACACTTTAGTAAAGCTCAAAGCACACATTGCACCTCACACAATAATAGTGGGAGACTTCAACACACCACTTTCATCAATGGACAGATCGTGGAAACAGAAACTAAACAGGGACACAGTGAAACTAACAGAAGTTATGAAACAAATGGACCTGACAGATATCTACAGAACATTTTATCCTAAAACAAAAGGATATACCTTCTTCTCAGCACCTCACGGGACCTTCTCCAAAATTGACCATATAATTGGTCACAAAACAGGCCTCAACAGATTCAAAAATATTGAAATTGTCCCATGTATCCTATCAGACCACCGTGGCCTAAGACTGATCTTCAATAACAACATAAATAATAGAAAGCCAACATTCACGTGGAAACTGAACAACACTCTTCTCAATGATACCTTGGTCAAGGAAGGAATAAAGAAAGAAATTAAAGACTTTTTAGAGTTTAATGAAAATGAAGCCGCAACGTACCCAAACCTTTGGGACACAATGAAAGCATTTCTAAGAGGGAAACTCATAGCTCTGAGTGCCTCCAAGAAGAAACTGGAGAGAGCACACATTAGCAGCTTGACAACACATCTAAAAGCTCTAGAAAAAAAGGAAGCAAATTCACCCAAGAGGAGTAGACGGCAGGAAATAATCAAACTCAGGGGTGAAATCAACCAAGTGGAAACAAGAAGAACTATTCAAAGAATGAACCAAACGAGGAGTTGGTTCTTTGAGAAAATCAACAAGATAGATAAACCCTTAGCTATACTCACTAAAGGGCACAGGGACAAAATCCTAAGTAACAAAATCAGAAATGAAAAGGGAGACATAACAACAGATCCTGAAGAAATCCAAAACACCATCAGATCCTTCTACAAAAGGTTATACTCAACAAAACTGGAAAACCTGGACGAAATGGACAAATTTCTGGACAGATACCAGGTACCAAAGTTGAATCAGGATCAAGTTGACCATCTAAACAGTCCCATATCACCTAAAGAAATAGAAGCAGTTATTAATAGTCTCCCAGCCAAAAAAAGCCCAGGACCAGATGGGTTTAGTGCAGAGTTCTATCAGACCTTCAAAGAAGATCTAATTCCAGTTCTGCACAAACTATTTCACAAAATAGAAGTAGAAGGTACTCTACCCAACTCATTTTATGAAGCCACTATTACTCTGATACCTAAACCACAGAAAGACCCAACAAAGATAGAGAACTTCAGACCAATTTCTCTTATGAATATCAATGCAAAAATCCTCAATAAAATTCTTGCTAACCGAATCCAAGAACACATTAAAGCAATCATCCATCCTGACCAAGTAGGTTTTATTCCAGGAATGCAGGGATGGTTTAATATACGAAAATCCATCAATGTAATCCATTATATAAACAAACTCAAAGACAAAAACCACATGATCATCTCTTTAGATGCAGAAAAAGCATTTGACAAGATTCAACACCCATTCATGATAAAAGTTTTGGAAAGATCAGGAATTCAAGGCCCATACCTAAACATGATAAAAGCAATGTACAGCAAACCAGTAGCCAACATCAAAGTAAATGGAGAGAAGCTGGAAGCAATCCCACTAAAATCAGGGACTAGACAAGGCTGCCCACTTTCTCCCTACCTTTTCAACATAGTACTTGAAGTATTAGCCAGAGCAATTCGACAACAAAAGGAGATCAAGGGGATACAAATTGGAAAAGAGGAAGTCAAAATATCACTTTTTGCAGATGATATGATAGTATATATAAGTGACCCTAAAAATTCTACCAGAGAACTCCTAAACCTGATAAACAGCTTCGGTGAAGTAGCTGGATATAAAATAAACTCAAACAAGTCAATGGCCTTTCTCTATACAAAGAATAAACAGGCTGAGAAAGAAATTAGGGAAACAACACCCTTCTCAATAGTCACAAATAACATAAAATATCTTGGCCTGACTCTAACTAAGGAGGTGAAAGATCTGTATGATAAAAACTTCAAATCTCTGAAGAATGAAATTAAAGAAGATCTCAGAAGATGGAAAGATCTCCCATGCTCATGGATTGGCAGGATCAACATTGTAAAAATGGCTATCTTGCCAAAAGCAATCTACAGATTCAATGCAATCCCCATCAAAATTCCAACTCAATTCTTCAACAAGATTAGAAGGAGCAATTTGCAAATTCATCTGGAATAACAAAAAACCTAGGATAGCAAAAACTCTTCTCAAGGATAAAAGAACCTCTGGTGGAATCACCATGCCTGACCTAAAGCTTTACTACAGAGCAATTGTGATAAAAACTTCATGGTACTGGTATAGAGACAGACAAGTAGACCAATGGAATAGAATTAAAGACCCAGAAATGAACCCACACACCTATGGTCACTTGATCTTTGACAAGGGAGCTAAAACCATCCAGTGGAAGAAAGACAGCATTTTCAACAATTGGTGCTGACACAACTGGTTGTTATCATGTAGAAGAATGCGAATCGATCCATACTTTTCTCCTTGTACTAAGATCAAATCTTAGTGGATTAAGGAACTTCACATAAAACCAGAGACACTGAAACTTATAGAGGAGAAAGTGGGGAAAAGCCTGGAAGATATGGGCACAGGGTAAAAATTCCTGAACAGAACAGCAATGGCTTGTGCTGTAAGATCAAGAATTGACAAATGGGACCTAATGAAACTCCAGAGTTTCTGCAAGGCAAAAGACACCGTCAATAAGACAAAAAGACCACCAACAGATTGGGAAAGGATCTTTACCTATCCTAAATCAGATAGGGAACTAATATCCAACATATATAAAGAACTCAAGAAGGTGGACTTCAGAAAATCAAATAATCCCATTAAAAAATGGGGCTCAGAACTGAACAAAGAATTCTCACCTGAGGAATACTGAATGGCAGAGAAGCACCTGAAAAAATGTTCAACATCCTTAATCATCAGGGAAATGCAAATCAAAACAACCCTGAGATTCCCCCTCACACCAGTCAGAATGGCTAAGATCAAAAATTCAGGTGACAGCAGATGCTGGCGTGGATGTGGAGAAAGAGGAACACTCCTCCATTGTTGGTGGGATTGCAGGCTTGTACAACCACTCTGGAAATCAGTCTGGAGGTTCCTCAGAAAATTGGACATAATACTACCGGAGGATCCAGCAGTACCTCTCCTGGGCATATATCCAGAAGATGCCCCAACTGGTAAGAAGGACACATGCTCCACTATGTTCATAGCAGCCTTATTTATAATAGCCAGAAGCTGGAAAGAACCCAGATGCCCCTCAACAGAGGAATGGATAGAGAAAATGTGGTACATTTACACAATGGAGTACTACTCAGCTATTAAAAAGAATGAATTTATGAAATTCCTAGCCAAATGGACGGACCTGGAGGGCATCATCCTGAGTGAGGTAACACATTCACAAAGGAACTCACACAATATGTACTCACTGATAAGTGGATATTAGCCCCAAACCTAGGATACCCAAGATATAAGATACAATTTGCTAAACACTTGAAACTCAAGAAGAATGAAGACTGAAGTGTGGACACTATGCCCCTCCTTAGATTTGGGAACAAAACACCCATGGAAGGAGTTACAGAGACAAAGTTTGGAGCTGAGATGAAAGGATGGACCATGTAGAGACTGCCATATCCAGGGATCCACCCCATAATCAGCATCCAAACGCTGACACCATTTCATACACTAGCAAGATTTTATCGAAAGGACCCAGATGTAGCTGTCTCTTGTGAGACTATGCCGGGGCCTAGCAAACACAGAAGTGGATGCTCACAGTCAGCTAATGGATGGATCACAGGGCTCCCAATGGAGGAGCTAGAGAAAGAACCCAAGGAGCTAAAGGGATCTGCAACCCTATATGTGGAACAACATTATGAACTAACCAGTACCCTGGAGCTCTTGCCTCTAGCTGCATATGTATCAAAAGATGGCCTAGTCGGCCATCACTGGAAAGAGAGGCCCATTGGATAAGCAAACTTTATATGCCCCAGTACAGGGGAATGCCAGGGCCAAAAAGGGGGAGTGGGTGAGTAGGTGAGTGGGGGTGGGTGGGTATGGGGGACTTTTGGTATAGCATTGGAAATGTAAATGATCTAAATACCTAATAAAAAATGGAAAAAATAAAATAAAATTAGGGCATATACTCCAATTGGAAAGTAGTTACAATAACGACAAAATATAAGGTAATTTTTGTATGTAAAATTAACTTTATTGATTTAGCCTGAATTTTTTTATCAACATAATAATGTGATGTGAAGATGAAATGGTAAAACTTGAGAATTAAGGCTTGGATTGAAATGGCATAGGAAAAAATCTAGGAGTACTCCTCTTTCTAGAATTCATCTTTTCTAGACAATCTGTTCAGTTCTTGTACCACCTGTAGTTTCATGTACCATATATGTTTTGTTTTCCTAACTATCCCATGACCTTTTAGACCAATAGGACCAATAGTGTCATTAATTTATTTTTATATATACCAAATATTGTTCTCATCATTAGGTGTTCAAATAATAATTGTAAAAAGACTTGTAAATTAGTGAGTAAGTAGGGATAATATAAAAATAATTTTCAACTACTACACAAAGTAATATTAAATAGAAATAGATAAAATATTTCTGGTTGCTCAGTAGTTTAACTTTGTCCCTTCAGAATTGCCTAGGGACATGGATTAATTTCTGATACTAATAAAGGGACTCTAACATTTGGACAGCTATTTATTGACTAGAGATGATTTGCCAAGTTCACCTTGCAAATATTAATATCTGTCTTATTTGTATGGCCCTTACACATTCCATGTTATTTTTCCAGGTTACATCAATTTAGTGTGTAGGACAACTGTTGAAGATACTGCTAAGAATCATTTATTAATTACTAAACATTTGGAATAGTGCATGGATACAGTGGCAATAAACAATGATATACAATAGTTAACAGGAAATGTTGGGACAGAAGTAAAACTGGCAGTTTTCAGTTGACCTATAGCCTATTTCAAAATGATAGCTTCCATCTGTCCAAACAACAACAATGCCTAACGAAAGCAAGTGAAACTAGCCCTTAAGCAAACAGGTGAACCATATGTAAGACAAAGCAGCACCCCAAAGGCATTTGTAGTACACAGTCATTATTTAACCCTTGACAAAATAAACAATGCTGACAGAATGTGTTGAACAGCTATGATGTATGAACAGTGTCAATTCAGTAGGCTGATAACCTATAGCTTGACATTCTTATCTATTAATTTCTGACAGAGTCATCATTTTGTTTTTGTTACTTTATTAACTTGCTCCTTTGATAGAAAAAGATAACATTTCTACTTTATAATGTAGAACTACATTACTAAGTGAGAGCTTTGGGGAAATACTGATGAAGATCTGGTTTTACTAATGAATGATCCTTCACACTTAGGTTTGTATTCTGTAGATGTTTCTCAGTATGAGATGACTTTGTTTGCATATCAACAGCAGACAATAAACTGTCATATCATTAAATTACTTATGCCAAATAATCATGATAACTTCCTTTTAAAAATAATACTTCGCTAGAAAGTGTACTATTTTTCCAAATTAAACATTGCTGCTTAATAAATTAATATTTTGGTCTTGTGAATTGTAATTGGAAAATAACAGCTGTTCCTGGTTGGAACCCAATATTTGCTTTTCTAATAGTTTCTCTTTCATTGTGAATATAGCAGGAATTTCACAAGCCTTCAAAAAAAGGGGGGAGTAAATTAGTCTCATTTCGTGTGCCTGGGAATTAGAAGAAACTAATGTTTTAGTGACAACTTTTCAAACAATTTGCTTTTACTTGGTAGATTGCTTTCCATTACTATGATTATGTTCACTCATAATAGATTAATTAACAGTGTCAACTTGAAATTCTTATCTCAGATCCCAAATTAAATGTTTTTGGAGCTAGTAAGCCAATACTGATTGTTCTTATTTCATTCATTGTTTTTGTTTTTGTTTTTTTTCCCCTTCTTTCCCAAGGGACAATCTCTTTTTACAATGTTTCCTCTAAAGAACAACCCCTCTATTCTGACCTCCACTGTGTCCTTGTTCTATTCTGTTTCTAGGATCTTAAATTAATTGTCCAGCCCATTTTTCTGCCACACTTGCTGTGTCTGTCTATCCATATTAATCATGCAGTTTATTGTCAAACTCGTGCTTCAGACTTGAGAATGATTTCATGAGCTCTCCGGCATTTGGCAGCTGTATCAAGTGTTAGGCACCAGGATGATTTTCTTGTGTAGATTTATTGCCAATATGCCCTGAGCACCTGTGTCTTATAAACTAAAATACCATTAATGAAAAAAAAGCCAGGACTTAAAAGCAGATTAGATCTTTTGGACTCTTATAGCTGGGATATTATCTTTCTTTTATTCAGTGCAGCGCTCACTTCTGGAGAAATAGTTAGATGTACTTGGTCAAGGTTGTCTACTTTCTTTACTCTTCTCTGTAGTGTGCATTAGTCAATAGAAACACAGCTCTCACAGAAATAACACTTTCTAATTAATTTTCTTTGCTTAATTCCATTTTCCTTCATCTTTTTCCTATAAGAAACAGATAAATAAGCTTTCCATTCATATTCTATATCACCCTAATTTCAAATAATATAAAGTCATCATTATGAATTAATTTTAAAAAATTATTTTATTTATTTACATTCCAGTCATTGTCCCCTCAGTCCTCGCTTCCACAGTTCCTCATCCCATTCCTTTTCCCCAGAGTTTTTAACATGTATTTAAAGAACTTCCTTAGAGGTCTGGATGGCTCTTAACTTTTCCCCGAGGTCTCTACTCATTCTCTCTTTTCCCTTTTCCCTGTTCTTGTGCAGACATTTACTTTTGGATCTTCTTAAAATTTCTTAAACACATTTCTCTAAATATTCATGTAACAAATGCAATATGTCACCTGAGTAGTTATTTTTTGTCTCCAAACTCTCTGAGGAGAAATAAAAATGATGTTGTACATTGTCTCTAGTTAACAATTTCTAGTCAGAGGGAAATTACTGTATATTCTCTAATCAAGCAGAAATACTAAGAAGTGAGAATGCTATATTTAGGAGTACATACATACATACATACATATCCATATAATAACAATTAGTGAAGAAAGAAGAGACCATGAAATTGAAAGAGAATGGGGAGAGATATTTTCAAGTATTTTGAGGGAAAAAAAGGAAAGAAGAAATGTAATTATAATCCCAAAAATAAAATAGAAAAGTAACAAAAAATAAGGAGTAAAGGGGGAATTCTGTGTCTAAGTCTGTGCAAAGAACCCTGCATGTACTAAGCATGTTGAAAGACATATGTTTAGAAATTCAATTAAATTGCACCCATTGAGAACTATATTTTGAATCCAAAAGGAAAATCCAGAGGGATAGCGATGAGACTTCTATTTTTTGAATAAGAGAATGGTCAGTATAACTTCTAAGAGCTTACATGTGCTATGTAGTGTAGGATGAATACAACTCAGCCAATTAACTTCAGTATTATCTGCAAGTCATTTGTCCTCTGGTTTTACTACCTTCAGTGCCGGGAGTTGCTTTTGCTGAATATATGCCTATATTCAATGTGTTCTTTCTTACAATTTTATATAGTATTTTTATTTTATTATTTTAAATTTTTCATATAATATATGTTGATTATCTTCATTCCCTCCCTTGCACTCCCCCCACATTCTCTCTCCTACTCATCTGATACCATATTAAGACTAGAATTATGCAAAGGATCTATCTATCTATACATATGCATGAATTTATCATAAATGATATTTATTTAATTGGTTGTTTTCAAGTTATATTTATTGGCAAAATTAGAGAGATGTTCTTTTCTGCTAAGAGTGAGCATAGTAAATTTACTTAATCTTTACAAAGAATATTATCTCACTCTAAGTCATTGTGCCAAGAGATGGAAATTCCTGAAAGTGTAGTTGTAGAGGGAAATTATGTAGGGTTATATCATCAAGAGATAGATCGGTTTTTTATAGGCAATCTCCTGATTCTTGAATTAAAAGTAGGTTACCATAAACTGCACAAATGATTACTGGCTTCAGTAGGCAGCATGTCTAGGAGAAATGTCCCAGTCTTTGTCATAACAGAAACTGTTGTTAAAATCCGAGTATTATTTCTTTAAGCTATTTTGACCTGGAACTACTGTCTGAAACTTTATGAACTCAGTATTCTTAGCTACAAAACTAAAATAAAATTATCTTGGAAGGCCATTTTAGAAATTAGAGACTTGACTGCACAGTGAATGGAAGACTCATCTGCAGTGATTATCACCAGTGAGGGATTTTTCTTTTGGCTTTAGGTCCCAATGGAGAAGAAAACCTGCTAAGGAATAAAGGAAACTGGCTAGTGAATCACAGGTACCTCAGTGATGGGAAGGCATGCCAGCAAAGGCACAGTGCCAGTACCATATGCCAATTAAATAAGCAAGTGCACTTTCTCTGTGTCTATATTTTAATATGCTCTAGGTCCCTGAATAAGATAGTTTTCTTTTGACCAGAAATAAACATCACTGATGACTTTATTGTCTTGTGATGCATAAATGAGTAGTCAGACTGTTAATAAATTTTTTGTGAC
Source organism: Mus musculus (assembly GCF_000001635.26). Classification (NCBI taxonomy): domain Eukaryota; kingdom Metazoa; phylum Chordata; class Mammalia; order Rodentia; family Muridae; genus Mus; species Mus musculus. The sequence goes on from NC_000086.7 coordinate 113,482,524, forward strand.
AGACGCAGACATGCACACTTCCTTTTCCTTACAGAATTATAAATTAACATCTCTACCGAGGCCTCCCTTAAAATATTCCATGGAGTTTATGCCTTGTCTAATAAAATCACAAGTACTGTACATGTATTTGTGCCTAAGCATTTTTCTTTTTGTAACAGAACACATTTACATGAACAAAAAACAGAACCTGTCACATTCCCCAGAAGCTTATTTTTATGCTATAATTGTGTTTCAGAAAATTTACCCTCTGTGTAACCCTTAATCATATTCACATGCACCTAAAGTGTATTGCTTAATGTCACAAGTTAATAATAATAATAATAACATGCCTCATTTACATTTATGTAAAATTGAAAGAACACAAGGAATTGTAAATGTTTAAAATTATTTGCTTCATTAAGACATGAATTAATAAGGGTTTGTGCATATAAATTCTCTCACATTTTAATAATTTGGATCATATTTACTTATTCTTTACCCAGAGAACATGTTGAGAAATTTCAAAGATTAGTATATTGAATGCTGCTTTTTACAGCGTTTAAATAACTTTTTATATAATAAATCAAACCCAAAGGAAAATGTAAATAATTACATATTATGTATGAGCTTTAGAAACTGATAGTATAAAGCTAATTTTCATGCACTTATACAAGCATAAAACATCTTTCTGTTCTAGACTGTTCTTTTTATTTCTACTTATTATGCACAAAAGTACATAGTACTTTACAATGCATACTTGTACTCAGATTTTTTAGAATAATGGTAGATTATGAAGGCAAACTTTATGGCACTTCTTATGAAGCTTTAAAATAAAGAAACTATTTTATGGTTATGAGCAAATGCTTTCATTCTTGTACCAAACACGTATTTTAAGTGCTTACAATACCAGTTCACAGTTGTACACTGCTTCATAATCTCACATGAGCTTTAACTCATTTTATCTCATTGTGTTTCTCCTGTGTATCTCATGCAGCCTTAGGAAGTAGAGTCCCGTATGAATGGTTCAACAAGAATGTCAAGATTATTTGAGAAAGTAATATTTTCTTATTATTTGAGTCGGTTCTTGGAGAATGATATATTTGACTAGGTTTCGGCCAGGATTGAGGATATTCCAGATGGGGAAATGACACAAATAAAAAGTGAGAAAACATAGGTATGCCTGAGAATTTTGTAAAATTATATTTTACTAGAAATAAAAGAAATGGAATGAAGTGGTTTTTTTAATGACAAATAATAGAAAAAAATTTTTTAAACTTTCTGAATCTTTAGATTCAAAATCCCAGTGCTTGCTCTTATTATCTTAAAGAGCAAGATTTGGTTAGGGAAATTTTATTTGATTCACATAATTAGTTTATAAATTAACTAAAATTGCTATATAACAGCATTTGTATCAACTTTCCTTGATAAATCTACTTGTATTATAAAATCATTCTACTTTTGAAAAAATTTTTGAAGACATTTATGAAAGGAGAGAATTTTTAGATATGTGGAATACTTAACTCCTTGTTAGTTTAGCTGCCTTTATTAGCAACAAAGCTTGGCTTGTTATATAGTATACATTTCAAAATACTTAACAACAAAAATAAGTTTATAGTTTCATAGAGAGCACAAATGAGACAATGCTCCCCTGGAGAGTAAAAACCATGGGACAAAATATAGCTGCAAGAATTATGTTTGTGCCAATAATGTGCATATATGAATGACAATAGCAATTGAAAAAAATCTTCTTACAATGTAAATGTAGTTCATTGTTTGGTGGGGCTAAAGGACATGTCATCCTTCTAATTAGATGTTTTAGAAGTTCCCATAGAGCCAAAAGGAGCTGTATACAGAATACACTAGGAAATAAGGGAAATAGGTCTTCTACAAGAAGCAAAACTTCATATTTAAGTTCCTGTTCATTGTTGCTGTTGTTCCGAATCAATTGAAAGTAGATTTTAAAAACCTATTTTTTTTCTATTTAGATTTAATTATTTACTGCCATGATATAAACTGGTCAACATTTCAGCTATGATTTATTTATTTTTTAAATTTTTATATAATCTTTTTTTTCAGACCAGATTTTATCCCCCTCACGGTCCACCCTCTGACTGTTCCACATCCCATACTCACTCCCCTCAAACCATGTCTCCATGACGATGTCCCCCACCCACCCCACCAGACAAAATTTAATGATGTGAAAAATTATTTTTATCTCCCACTTATACTTTATATATCTTAGTTGTTAGAATTACTAGTAATTTTATCTGTTGCTGGAGGTGACATTATATATGAACAAGAGCAGCACCAATACCTTTCAAAGCTTTTATAGACTCAGTTAGAGCTATCTCTTTTGCTTCACTTCTGATGTGTGATGTGGATGCTTCTCCTACTTAGTAGCACAACAAATTTGAGTGTTCATATGCCTATGTTGTTTAGTGTTATTCTTAGATTTTTTTTTATTGTCAGGAATTTTGCAAACGTACCCACCCCACTCTCTTTCACTGTGTGTGTTCTAAATTCATGATTGTATACAGACAGAGAAGGCAGAGGATGGCCAGTATCCTGCCCCAAAACTTTCCCCAGTTTCTTTCCTGTAGCTGGACTAGATGGTCAGCCAGGAAACCCCGTTGACCCTCTTAACTTCAGCTCCTACAGATCTGAGGTTATAAGCATATGCTTGGCCATGACCAAATTTTTGCATAGATGCTAGAGATTTGAAATAAGGTTTGAACAGTTGTTCAATAAACACTCTTACCTGCTGATCCATTTCTCTAGCTCCTATCATCAGGGTTTATCTTTTTTTTAAATACATTTTTAATTGAAATAGAATTATGTCACTTCCTCTGCTCCCTCTCCTCCTTGCAGTCCCTCTGAGATACTTTCTCTTAAACCTCTCATATACCTCCCCACTCTCAAGTTGATGACCTATTTTCTTTGATTATTTTTGTTGCATCAATGTATATGAATGATAGCCTATATGATAAATACAATATTTGCAGTCTGTTATTGTTGTTTGTGTGTATATAGTTTCAAGACTGACCCATTCTGCATTTGATAATCAGTAAGGTAGCTCCTGCCAGGGAAAGGCTCTTTTCCCCATCAGTCATTGCTTGACTGAAGTTCTTTCTGTATAGATGGGGCCCTGTGAAAATTTCTCTCTTCTATGTTATCATGTCTATCACAGTGCCATTATTCCAGTTTTGTTTATGCAGCCAGTTCATGGAGAGACTCTTTTACCACACATGTCCTGGTATTCTAGATTTAAAAATCTTTCTTATTCCTTCTTTCTTAATGTTCCCTGAGACATAGATTTAGGAGATGTGATACAGATGTATGCATTACTGCTAGGTTCCCCATCATTATTCCTTGTTCTCTGCACTATGTCCAATTCTGGTTTTCTGTGATGATCTCCATTTGCTCTACAGAGAGATTTCTTTGATGTGGGATTATATCTATATTTATCTATGAATACAAGGATATGATTTCAAATATACTTAGAATTTATGAAGTTCTAGCAAACTGACAGTTAAGTAGGAGCTTTTCTAAAGAGTCCATGCACTCACTACTTTTTGAAAGCTTACTAGGATTCTGTGCTAGGAATGATTTCTCTTTTCTTGAGTGGGCCTTAAGTCCATCTTTATAGCAATTAGTTGCCACCAACAAGAAGAAATTTTAAATATTTATTTTTATTATTTTTAATTGTCTGTATCTGTTTGTGTCTGTGGGCCGTGCACATGTCCACAGAGGCCTGAGATATTAGGTTCACCAGAGATATAAGCAGTTGTCAGTAACCTCGCTTGGATGGTGGGGATGGAAATCAGAATCTGTGCAAGAACAGAATGCATTCTTAGGTGCTGAGCCATCTCCCAGCCTGTAGAAAGAACTTTTAAAAATGATTTAATTGTCAAAGGAAGTTTCAAAAGAACATCCATTAGAAAAATGTATGTGAATAATCTAGACTATGCTTGAGTAGTTTGGGTAAATAGAATCAGAAGTGTGCACTTGCCTTGGTTCTAGATGCTTAGTTGCAGAATATGAAGACATTGCACTTTTATTTGCCAGTCTGCCTCCAAACATTTATTTCAGAGAGAGAATATTTTTCTTTATTCCTTGTACTCCAATTCATTATGCTTAACAGAAGGTTTCCCTGTAGAACCAACTTCCTCATTCTTTCCTTTATTCTTCACTTGGCCCAAATGAAACAAAACAAAGGATCCTCCCTAAGCCACAATACATTTTCCACTTTCTGTTATATAGATTACATAATAGAAAAAGTTTAAATGTGTTTTAATCAGAAACAGTGGATATGTCTTGGTAGGTAGCTTGTTGTAGCATGCAAACACCTGCATGTTTGTGTATGATCTAAATGATCAAATGCAGGCAGATAAGTTGAGGACGGCCAATGTCCTGCTCTGTATCCTTCCACATAGGCTCTCAATAGTTTCTTACTGAACCTGGAATTAGACTATCAGATTATCACATAAACCACTATGATCCTCTTATCTTGAGCAAGTGGTAATAAAGCAAAGGGGAAATTGAAACAAATGTCTCAACTAGAAAGTTGTACTTAATGGAGTACTACTCAGATATTAAAAAGAATGAATTTATGAAATTCCTAGGCAAATGGATGGACCTGGAGGGTATCATCCTGAGTGAGGGAACCCAATCACAAAAGAACTCACATGATATGTACTCTCTGATAAGGGGATATTAGCCCAGAAACTTAGAATACCCAAGACACAAGATACAATTTGCTAAACGCATGAAACTCAAGACAAACAAAGACCAAAGTGTGGACACTTTGCCTCTTCTTAGAATTGGGAACAAAAAACCCATGGAAGGAGTTACAGAGACAAAGTTTGGAGCTGAGAGGAAAGGATGGACCATCTAGAGACTGCCATACCCAGGGATCCATCCATAATCCGCCTCCAAACGCTGATACCATTGCACACACTAGCAAGATTTTGCTGAAAAGACCCTGATATAGTTGTCTCTTGTGAGGCTATGCTGGGGCCTAGCAAGCACAGAATTGGATGCCCACACTCAGCTATTGGATGGATCACAGGGCCCCCAATGGAGGAGCTAGAGAAAGTACCCAAGGAGCTAAAGGGATCTGCAACCCTATAGTTGGAACAATATGAACTAACCAGTAACCTGGAGCTCTTGACTCTAGCTGCATATGTATCAGAAGATGGCCTAGTCGGCCATCATTGGAAAGAGAGGCCCATTGGTCTTGATTCAGTATAGGGGAACGCCACGGCCAAGAAGTGGGAGTAGGGCGAGGTAGGGGGTGGGGGGAAGGTATCGGGGACTTTTTGGGTAGCATTGGAAATGTAAATGAAGAAAATCCATAATTAAAATAAAATTTAAAAAAAGAAAAAGAAAAAGAATGAAACTGGGCATGGAGACAAAGTTACAGCACTTGGTAGCTGTGGTGTAAAACCTCAAATTCAAGGTCAGCCTGGAATTCTTGGTGAGACCTTGTCTCCAGAAAAGAAAGCATCTGTAATTGATGTCTTTTAAGACATTTTCTATTCAGCATCAAATTGCTGGGCTTATAATCCAGATGTCTCCCACTGTTCTCATCTATTATTACACTAACGAAATAAGAGGTGAAGCTGGGATTCAATGTCATGTGTATCCAATAAAAACTTTAGATGTTTTGAAAAAAAAAAAAGAAAAAGAAAGTTGTACATAAACTTTATATGCCCCAGTACAGGGAAATGCTAGGGCCAAGAAGCGGGAGTGGATGGGTAGGGGAGCAGGACGGAGGGAGGGTATATGGAACTTTCGGGATAGCATTTGAAATGTATATAAAGAAAATATCTAATAAAAAATAAATAAAAAGAATGAAATGTACTGAAGTTCAACAAAAAGAAAGAAAGAAAGTTGTGCTTAAAGAGATGTACTTACCACAATATTTGGCCTAATAGTCAATAATTTTAAGTGAGAGTGGTATAAATTTTTGAGAATGTGTATTAAACTGGAATTATGAAAGAACAAATGTAGTTTGTTAATAGGATTATTAGTGTAAATAATGATAGAAAGTAGTGATAGGGATAAAATTATTGATGAGCCTGAGTGCCATATACAGAATGATTCAGCTCTTCCATTATAACACATGAAGAAAACATAGGAGTAATAATGAATTAATACACCAATGTTGTAACAAGCATAGTATAAGTAGTTCCTATATACTCCTTTGAAATCTGAATGATTATATTTCTTAGTTAAGACAACAGTCGTTGGCTAATTTGCAATAGAAATATGGATTATTTTATTAATTTTATAATATTTATCTATTTATGCCCTTCTATAAATTCATTAATTTACACTTGTATATATAGTTTTGATTAGTATAATTATGTTAAATCTTGAAATATAACATTTTGGCGAAGACAGTGTTAAAGATGACCTTTTGATAGTATGAGTTCAATATGATGTCGGTGAAAAAGAAAATTTCTTCTTTCAGGGTGGCCAATATTGTAATTAGGAAGTTTTAAGTACCAGAGATAGTTATATATATATGTTTAGTAGCACGTACATCTCTTTGTAACATGGCATGTTTTCAGAAAATCTACAGATTATACAAACACAGCTGAAATGGTAAACAAGTGTAGCATAATATTGGAACACTGAATATCCAGAAAAAAAACAGGTTTTAAAATTTTAAATTTTTGTTTATAGGAATAAAAGGAATCTAGTGTATATTTATATTTTCCTATTTGTGCTGACATTTTTGAAAATAGATTGCAGAGTAAAATACTAAATTAATAGCATTAGATGAGCTTAGAATTCTCAATGTTCTCTTGCACAAAGTGACAGTAATCCTTTCTGACAAAAAGCGGGCTACTGCCAGTGCTTAATCCTGTTACAGAATTCTCTCTATAGTCTGTAGTATACATTCTTAAAAATGGATAAGTTCAGAAATGCTAGATGGGAAAAAAAGGTGTTCACCTTAAGCTTAGAGAACCACTCAAGTGTCCCAGATATTCACAGCAGATATTTTTGATATTAAACATGTTAGTTTTAGGGCCTAGGTTACATGTAATACCATACTGTGCATTATAGAATTAAAGTAGTATGTCTTATTTATATAATGGATTTTTTTACTTTAAAAAACAGTTTATTCATCATATGTGTGTGGAGATCAAAGGATAACTTTTTGGAGGCAGTCCTATCCTTTTACCATGTGAGTCCTGGGGATTGAACTCCTATTGTCAGGGTTGATGGCATATGCCTTTACTTGCTGAGCCATCTTATGAGTCTTTGTATGAACTTCTGTATAAGGCAGGCTGGTCTTGGGTCCAGATTCTAGATTTATCAATATAAAAAATCCCATTTATTAATTTTATTTAAATTTCAATTTATTTTTGAAATTAATTTAAAAATTTTAAAAAGCTCAGCTTTATTTGTTTTATTTTATGTGTTTGTGTTTTGCTTGCATGTATGTCCATGTAGCATGTGTGTTCCTAGTGCCCATGGAGGTCAGAAAAAGGAATCAGATCTTAGACTAGAGTTTGAGACTATTTTGAGTTGCCATGTAGAAGCTGGGAATTGAATCCCAGGTCATCTGGAAAAGCAGGCAGTATTCTTTGTTAAAGAGCCATCTCTCCAGCTTATTATGAAATTTCTTCCATCTGGAGATGATTCCTTGTTTATTTTTGAGAAACTCTTGATATGTGTCACATTACTGAGAATTATCTAGACCATATAGATTAGGCATAAAGAAGGGAGAGAGGCCGAGTCAATGTTCAGCACTAAAAAGCTAGAATATAAAAAGTTATTTTTTCCATTTATTGAGCTATGGATACCAAATGTCAATATATAAACATCTCCACACTTGAGTTATTTCAGACATCTAGCTGTCATATTGACTCCTTAAATATAATTACAATTATTTCACAGATGAGAAAATGAAGACAGAAAAGTATCAGCAAGTTTTCTGAAGTATCATGTCCTCTTTAAACCATTTTTTTTTTCAAAATTGAGCTTACTGGACTCAACCTATCAACAAATAATTGCTGCTAACTATAAATATTTAAATTTTATCCTTTCTGCTAGAACTCCCTGCTTGTGTAGAACAAATGTTCATTTGATTGTGATATGGAGTATTCATTTATTTATTCTTTCCCTTTTATTGAAATTAGATTTTTCTCATATAATATATACCTGTTCTACTGCTTCCAGTTTCTTCCCACCTCCTTTCCCCTCCAGACCCACTCCCTTTCTAACTCTCATTAGAAAATGCAAGTCCTAAGAGATAGCTACAAATAACAAAGTAAAATATAATAAGATAAAACAAAAAATTAGACAAGGGAAACCAAAAGAAGAAAAAAGGGCTCAAAAGAAGGCAGAGAAATCAGAGTCACAGTGATGCTCATGCTCAGTAGTTCCATAGAAATACTAAACCAAGATTAGCTGAGTGTAAGCTGAAAGCAAGAAAGCAGTATGAGGCATGCTCGTTTCTCTCAGTTGGGCTATGAGTGTGGCATAGCTGCATGAGTTCCTGCCTTGACTTCTTGGAAATGTTAGACTCTAAACTGACTATATTGCTTGTTGTCAGTATATTTGATCACTTATTCTCTCTCTCTCTCTCTCTCTCTCTCTCTCTCTCTCTCTCTCTCTCTCTCTCTCTCTCTGTCTCTCGGCTGGCAGTTGGTCTTTGTATTTGCCTCTATCTGCTATAGGATGAAGATTCTCTTCTCTGATGATGGCTAAGGAAGGCACTGATCTAGTAGTAGTTATTTTATCATTACTTTTCTTCTCTTTTTTGTATTATTTTTTACAATCCAGTCATTACCTCTCTTCCGGTTCTCCCTCCCGCAGTCCCTCAACCCATTCAACCCATTTTTCCCCCTACCTGTCTCCAAGAGGATGTTGCCCCCCACCAGGGGTTCCCACGCCCTGGGGCCTCAAGTCTCTCAAAGGTTAGGAGCCTCTTCTCCCACTGAGGCCACATCATGTATGAGCATGTCAGGGGACCTGGGAACAGCTCCTATATGCTGCCTATCTGGTGGCTCAATGTCAGAGAGAAATCAGGGGTCTGGGTAAGTTGAGACTGTTGGTCTTCCGATGGGATCTCCCTCCTCTTCAGCTTCTTCCAGCCTTTCTCTAATTTAACCACAGGGGTCTCCAACTTCAGTCCATTGGTTAGGTGTAAGTATCTGCTTCGGTCTCAGTCAGCTGCTTGTTGAGTATCTCAGAGGATAGTCATGCTAGGCTTCTGTCTATAAGCACACCATAGTATCAGTAATAGTGTTAGGCCTTGAAGCCTCTCCTTGAGATGGATCCCAATTTAGGCCTGTCACTGGATCTCCTTTCCCTAGGGCTCTTCTCCATTTTTGTCCCTGCAGTTCTTCTAGACAGGGACACTTTTGGGTCAGAGTTTTTGACTGTGGGATGGCAACCCCATCCCTCCACTTGATGCCCTGTCTTTCTACTGAAGGTGGACTCTACAAGTTCCCTCTCCCCACTGTAGAGCATTTCATCTAAGGTTCCTCCCTTTGAGTCCGGACAGTCTCTCACCTCCTAGGTCTGGTACTTTCTAGAGGGTCCCCCCACTTTCCACTCCACCAGGCTGCATATTTACATTCATTTTGCTGGCCCTCGGGGTTTCCCTCCTGTCCCTCATACTGATCATGTTCCCCCTTTCCCCTGTCCCTTCTCTCTCCCAAACAGGTCCAATCCCTCCCTCTGCCTCCCATGATTACTTTGTTCTCCCTCCTAAGTGGGATTGAAACACTTTTTCTTGGGCCCTTCAGCTTGTTAACTTTCTTTAGTTCTGTTGATTTTATTTTGGGAATTCTAGTTTGGGTTTAGTTTAATTCCATCAATTTGCCTGTAATTCTCATGATGTTCTAATACTTAATAGCTGAATAGTATTCCATTGTGTAAATGAATCAGAATTTTTGTATTCATTTCTCCTTTCTGGGACATCTAGGTTGTTTCCAGCTTCTGGCTATCACAGATAAGGCCCCAATGACCGTAGTCGAGTACATGCCCCTGTGGTATGATGGAGCATGTTTTGGGTATATTCCCAAGAGTGGTATTGCTGGGTCTTTAGGTAGATCTATTTCCAGTCTTCTGAGGAACCTCCAGATTTATTTCCTGAGTTATTGTATCAGTTTACAATTCCACCAGCAATGGAGGAGTGTTCCTCTTTCTCCACATCCTCGCCAACATGTGCTGTCACTTGAGTTTTTGATCTCAGCCATTTTGACTGGTGTAAGGTGGAATCTCAGGGTTGTTTTGATTTACATTTCCCTGATGACTAAGGACTTTGAACATTTCTTTAAGTGCTTCTTTTCAGCCATTTGAGATTCCTCTGTTGTGAATTCCTTGTTTAGCTCTATATCCCATTTTTTGGTTGGGTTGTTCATTTTTGGAGGTTAGCTTCTTGAGTTCTTTATATATTTTGGATATTAGCCCTCCATCAGATGTGGGGATAGTGAAGATCTTTACCCAATATGTAGGTTTCCAATTTGCCCTATTGACTATGTACTTTGCCTTACAGAAGCTTTCCAGTTTCATGAGGTCCCATTTATCAATTCTTGATCTTAGAGCCTGAGTTATTGAAGTTCTGTTTAGGAAATCTACCCCACATGTGCCAATGAGTTCACACTACTTTCTTTTAAAAGACCAGTAGCATTTGGTTTTACCATTGGTCTTTTGTTTTTGGTGACCCAAGTAGTATCAGGTATGTGTTCCATATTGTAATGTAAGCCTAAAGTCTAATCAGACATCTGTTAATTCCTGCTACAAGTTGCCCTAGCATAATTTACAGGCAGGACATCATTGTAGATTAGAGTTTCTGGTTAGTTTGTTGTTTACATTTCTCTTTTGGTAGCCTGCAGAGTACCTCTAGTACCAAAGACACTAAAACTTAGGGGTGAAGGTTCTATGTAGGCACCAACTCAACCTCTCTTTCTTTTGATGAATTATGTGGGTGTTATCAGCAAACAGATCTTGGTGTCAGATTGTGGATAACAACCTATTCTATTGTCTCTGCAACAGACTAGAATGTTTGGGGATTTCCATGGTATAGATTCATTTATTTACTTTGAATTTTATTTTATTCTTGATAATATTATACATTGTGTACTGAACATATTTATTTTCTTTCCAAAATCCACCCTCTGCCCTCCCCACAGTTACATCTTCTTTTTATTTTATTTTGTATAAGTCTGTAATGTCCAATTTGTGCTCCCTGTATATACTTGGATGTGTGACTTTCTACTGAAGCACGGTTAACTTACAAGTAAACCTCATTCTGTACATGGACAGTACATACATTGTAAGTGTCTTTTTACTTCATGACTGCCACTAGTGAATAGCAAACGCTAACTCTAATTCATGAATTCATAAGTTTCTGTTTCCTAAGCATCATCTACAAAAGCCTTGCTGAGGTGTCGAATTGTTTAAGTACGCAAACTTGGCTATAGTATTATTATTTCTATGATAATTTCACTGGTAGCTTCAAGTTACCTATTTTATATTTCTTAAGCTATTTGCAAATCAATAATATCTTGGTACAAAAAATGAGTAGGAAATTCTCTATTTTTTTAGTGATGATTTCCCATATTTGCAAGGTGCTTTTTGTTTTTTTTCTTGTCTCATCCACATTGTGTATACTAGCCTGTATGCAGAGCAGTTAGAACCTTCAGTAGAGTAGACATAAAGAACATGAAATGAAGCCAGACTCTAAAGTATAATACTATCAGATCTATCCATAAATTGAAAAAAATTGTGAAGTCAAGAAATAAAATCAACACTTTAAAATTAAATTTACACTCGGGTGTGGTGCTGTACGCCTTTAATCCCAGCACTTTGGAGGCAGAGGCAGGCGGATTTCTGAGTTCGAGGCCAGTCTGGTCTACAAAGTGAATTCCATGACAGCCAGGGCTACACAGAGAAACACTGTCTTGAAAAACAACAACAACAAAAATAAATAAATAAATAAATAAATAAATAAATAAATAAATAAATTTACAAATACCAATAAAGCTAGAGTTAAGGTGCTACAGAACTGTAATTCCAGAACTCAGAAGACTGAGGTATCAAAACCATGTTTATATAGTTTAGTCTAAACAATCCAGTCTTTCCGGTTAAAAAGAATAAATATTTGTCATACAGGTGAGATATTTGACAAGGTATCAGATACATGAGCAAATGCTGAGCTGTGGGCCAAATCACAGTCGCTAACAGACTCTACATGATTCACATGACTTAATTCTAGAATATTGAATAATGAATAATCTCTCTCTCTCTCTCTCTCTCTCTCTCTCTCTCTCTCTCTCTCTCTCTCTCTGTGTCTCTCTGTGTGTGTGTGTGTGTGTGTGTGTGTGTGTGTGTGTGTGTAGTGAATATTTTATATCATTCATTAAACTTTATGGATGCCAAGAATGCATGAATAATGATACATGTTGACATGCCAATAAGGATGGGGAACTCTCACAAGACTTTTCCCTTAGAGAAAAAACTGCTGAGAGAGAAATACTCTTCTTCAGATATTACCCTACTAATTAGTTATTTAATATCAAGTTGTGGTCCCTAAAATGTATACATGCAATCAATAATAAATGAACACAACAGATTATATTTATAAATTTCTAATATATATATATATATATATATATACACACACATATGTGTATATCTATCTGTGTCTACATATCATCTATCTATCTATCTATCTATCTATCTATCTATCTATCTATCTATCTATCATCTATCTATCAATTATCTATGTACCTACATATCAGTTACACAATGAGAAGTGACATGAAACAATATATTTCATGGGACTGTGACTAATTATAAGTAATTGAGAACTGATAGACAGTTGGGAATTATATCATATTTAAATAAGTTTTATGATCAAAAACATCAAAGCAGATATCAATAACTTTGGGACAGTTTTTCAATAGGGGTGGTCCATATAATGCCTCTCTAATAAGATGGACTTTGACCCTAAATAAAGTGGATAAGTAGCCTAAACAGTAAGCATTTTAGCCAGAGGAAATAGCAAGGGTTAAGTTTTAGAAGCTCCCATTTTAATGTTAAATCTTGTGGGAGACCAAAATGGTTTGTCTATTGATGTTTGTATACTGATTAGCAGATTTCACAATAGGGCTTATTTATAGGACTATTTACAAATGGCATCTATGAAATACAAACATTACATAGTTTAAATATAGTTCTTTTTAAATTTTTTATTAGGTATTTTCCTCATTTACATTTCCAATGCTATCCCAAAAGTCCCCCATACCCTCCCCACCACTCCCCTACCCACCCACTCCCACTTCTTGGCCCTGGCGTTCACCTGTACTGAGGCATATAAAGTTTGCACCACCAATGGGCCTCTCTTTTTAGTTAACTCTAGAGCATTTTGAGAAATGGGATTGACACATTTATTCATGGACTATCTTTGTTTTGGTTTTTTTTTTGAATCTAAATATAGAAATTATGTTTTTGATCTCTATTTTTAGGAAAATGATTGTACCACTTTTTGTATAATAAAGCCTTATTTTAATGAGTAAATGTTCATAAGAGCTCTAAGTCAAAATTGACTCCTAAATTTGTCATTCCTGATAGGAATGATAGGTTTGAAAACTGGACTAGATTAAGACACTCTTGTTAATGGGAAAATGGTAACGCACAATCTGGCAACAAAGTTGAGGCCTCAGCATCAGTGCCTGATAGAATCTAATTCCTAGAGATAATGGACTAAAGAAATAGAGCAACAGAAGACACTTGTCTTGACTGAAGTTACTTTTTGATGCAAGCTAAAAAAAGTTTTAATTATTAGGAAAATATAACAGTGGGTCATTTTAAAATTTCTGCTAGTGAATATATGGTATGAAACAATGTAGCATTCTGTTTGCAGTGAATACTCCATTTATATAAATATGACACATAATAGATTGTAGAATTTCTAATAGAAGCGACAAATAGAATATAAATAGAAACATTTATAAATATTTCTTAAAGGTGAAGGTTTTAAGTATGTTAATGTATAGTAGTAATAGCTTAAGACGTTAAACTATGTAAATGTAAAATCATCAACATGGGTTCTTTTGTAATAAATGACCAGTTTCAAGTTGTTTAACCATTCATAAAAGAAATAATTTGTTTTCATAACAGATAAAAATAATTTGTTTCTTCATTGTTTTATAGTATATACTTTACACATTAAGAACTTCCATGTAAAGCTTGAGTTGTAGCTTGAGAGAGTTGTTTACTGAAGCTATATCAAAGCTCAAAGACAAATCTGGGGTTTTGGCATGTGGGTTGAAAGCAGTCTTGTTTCACGTGCTTTATTTTTTTCACATGCAGAATCCTGGTTGGGAAAAAAAATAAAACCTCAAATTGATACTTCATTATGTATCTGGATCCATTTTCTTGGGTTCAACTGTTTGGAGAGTTGATTCATGGAGCTTCCTAAAAATTAGGGAAAATGCCTATGCACTTTAATTATAGCTTAAACTCAGCTTATAAGGGTCAAATCTTTAACTTTCTTTACTATTATTTAGCTTTCTTGACATATTAGATCTATTAATATAACAATAATTAAAAACAGCATAAACAGCTTAGATACATTAGTACTTGTTCAGTTGTATTGTGAAGTGCTTACTATTTCTTTTTTTTTTAAGTTGGATATATAATTATTTTTAATTAGGTATTTTCCTCGTTTACATTTTCAATGCTATCCCAAAAGTCCGCCATACCCATCCCCCCAATCCCCTACCCACCCACTCCCCCTTTTTGGCCCTGGGGTTCCCCTGTACTGGGGCATATACAGTTTGCAAATCCAATGGGCCTCTCTTTGCAGTGATGGCCAACTAGGCCATCTTTTGATACATATGCAGCTGGAGTCAAGAGCTCCGGGGTATTGGTTAGTTCATAATGTTGTTCCACCTATAGGGTTGCAGTTCCCTTTAGCTTCTTGGGTAATTTCTCTAGCTCGTCCATTGGGGGCCGTGTGACCCATCCAATAGCTGACTGGGATCATCCACTTCTGTGTTTGCTAGGCCCCGGCATAGTCTCACAAGAGACAGCTATATCTGGGTCCTTTCAGCAAAATCTTGCTAGTGTATGCAATGGTGTCAGCGTTTGGGAGCTGATTATTGGATGGATCCCTGCATATGGCAATCACTAGATGGTCCATCCTTTCGTCACAGCGCCAAATTTTGTCTCTGTAACTCCTTCAATGGGTGTTTTGTTCCCATTTCTAAGAAGGGGCAAAGTGTCCACACTTTGGTCTTCATTCTTCTTGAATTTCATGCGTTTAGCAAATTGTATCTTATATCTTGGGTATCCTAAGTTTCTGGGCTAATATCCACTTATCAGTGAGACATATTGTGCGAGTTCCTTTGTGTTTGGGTTACCTCACTCAGGATGATGCCCTCCAGGTCCATCCATTTGCCTAGGAATTTCATAAATTCATTTTTTAATAGCTGAGTAGTATTCCATTGTGTAAATGTACCACATTTTGTGTATCCATTCCTCTGTTGAAGGGCATCTGGGTTCTTTCCAGCTTCTGGCTATTATAAATAAGGCTGCTATGAACATAGTGGAGCATGTGTCCTTCTTACCGGTTGGGACATCTTCTGGATATATGCCCAGGAGAGGTATTGCTGGATCCTCCAGTAGTACTATGTCCAATTTTCTGAGGAACCGCCAGACTGATTTCCAGAGTGGTTGTACAAGCTTGCAATCCCACCAACAATGGAGGAGTGTTCCTCTTTCTCCATATCCTCGCCAGCATCTGCTGTCACCTGAATTTTTGATCTTAGCCATTCTGACTGGAGTGAAGTGGAATCTCAGGGTTGTTTTGATTTGTATTTCCCTGATGATTAAGGATGTTGAACATTTTTTCAGGTGCTCCTCAGCCATTCGGTATTCCTCAGGTGAGAATTCTTTGTTCAGCTCTGAGCCCCATTTTTTAATGGGGTTATTTGATTTTCTGGAGTCCACCTTCTTGAATTCTTTTTATATATTGGATATTAGTCCCCTATCCGATTTGGGATAGGTAAATATTCTTTCCCAATCTGTTGGTGGCCTTTTTGTCTTATTGACAGTGTCTTTTGCCTTGCAGAAGCTTTGCAATTTTATGAGGTCCCATTTATCGATTCTCGATCTTACAGCACAAGCCATTGCTGTTCTACTCAGGAATTTTTCCCCTGTACCCATATCTTCAAGGCTTTTCCCTACTTTCTCCTCTATAAGTTTCAGTGTCTCTAGTTTTATGTGGAGTTCCTTAATCCACTTAGATTTGACCTTAGTACAAGGAGATAGGAATGGATCATTTCGCATTTTTCTACATGATAACCGCCAGTTGTGCCAGCACCATTTGTTGAAAATGCTGTCTTTTTTCCACTGGATGGTTTTAGCTCCCTTGTCAAAGATCAAGTGACCATAGGTGTGTGGGTTTATCTCTGGGTCTTCAATTCTGTTCCATTGGTCTACTTGTCTGTCACTATACCAATACCTTGCAGTTTTTATCACAATTGCTCTGTAGTACAGCTTTAGGTCAGGCATGGTGATTCCACCAGAGGTTCTTTTATCCTTGAGAAGAGTTTTTGCTATCCTAGGTTTTTTGTTATTCCAGATGAATCTGCCGATTGCCCTTTCTAATTCGTTGAAGAATTGAGTTGGAATTTTGATGGGGATTGCATTGAATCTGTAGATTGCTTTTGGCAAGATAGCCATTTTTACAATGTTGATCCTGCCAATCCATGAGCATGGGAGATCTTTCCATCTTCTGAGATCTTCTTTAATTTCTTTCTTCAGAGACTTGAAATTCTTATCATACACATCTTTCACTTCCTTAGTTAGAGTCACGCCAAGGTATTTTATATTATTTGTGACTATTGAGAAGGGTGTTGTTTCCCTAATTTCTTTCTCAGCCTGTTTATCCTTTATGTACAGAAAGGCCATTGACTTGTTTGAGTTAATTTTATATCCAGCTACTTCATTGAAGCTGTTTATCGGGCTTAGGAGTTCTGTAGTGGAATTTTTAGGGTCACTTATATATACTATCATATCATCTGCAAAAAGTGATATTTTGACTTCATCCTTTCCAATTTTTATCCCCTTGATCTCCTTTTGTTGTCTAATTGCTCTGGCTAGGACTTCAAGTACAATGTTGAATAGGTAGGGCGAGAGTGGACAGCCTTGTCTAGTCCCTAATTTTAGTGGGATTGCTTCCAGAGGAATTTCTTTTCTGGTCCAGTCTATTTGGAGTTCTGTAGGCTTCTTGTATGTTCATAGGCATCTCTTTCTTTAGATTTGGGAAGTTTTCTTCAATAATTTTGTTGAAGATGTTTGCTGGTCCTTTGAGTTGAAAATCTTCATTCTCATCCACTCCTATTATCTGTAGGTTTGGTCTTCTCATTGTGTCCTGGATTTCCTGGATGTTTTGAGTTAGCATCTTTTTGCATTTTCCATTTTCTTTGATTGCTGTGCCGATGTTCTCCGGAATCTTCTGCACCTGAGATTCTCTCTTCCATCTCTTGTATTCTGTTGCTGATGCTTGCATCTATGGTTCCAGATTTCTTTCCTAGGGTTTCTATCTCCAGTGTTGCCTCACTTTGGGTTTTCTTTATTGTGTCTACTTCCCTTTTTATGTCGTGGATGGTTTTATTCAATTCCATCACCTGTTTGGTTGTGTTTTCCTGCAATTCTTTAAGGGATTTTTGTGTTTCCTCTTTAATGTCTTCTACCTGTTTGGTTATGTTTTCCTGCAATTCTTTAAGGGATTTTTGTGTTTCCTCTTTAATGTCTTCTACTTGTTTAGCAGTGTTCTCCTGTATTTCTTTAAGTGAGTTATTTAAGTCCTTCTTAATGTCCTCTACCATCATCATGAGATATGCTTTTAAATCGAGGTCTAGCTTTTCAGGTGTGTTGGGGTGCCCTGGACTGGGCGAAGTGGGAGTGCTGTGTTCTGATCATGGTATGTGGTCCTGGTTTCTGTTAGTAAGATTCTTACGTTTACCTTTCGCCATCTGGTAATCTCTGGAGTTAGTTTTTACAGTTGTCTCTGTTTAGAGATTGTTCCTCTGGTGATTTTGTTACCCTCTATCAGCAAACCAGGCAGACTTGCTCTCTTCCCTGAGTTTCAGTGGTCAGATCAGTCTCTGCAGGCAAGGTCTCCTCTTTCAGGGAGGTGCACAGTTATCTGGTGTTTGGACCTCCTCCTGGCCGAAGATGAAGGCCCAAAACAGGATCTTTCCCAGAAGCTGTGTTGTTTTGGCCTGTCACAGAAGCCGTTGTTTCAGTAGTCCACACTCTCACCTGTGTAGACTACTTTCCGTGGAGTCCCGGAACCAAGGTGGCTCCTGTGGAACGTGAGGCAGAAGCCTCTCGGGCCGGGTGGACACCTGTGCTCTGACCAGGAAGGTGGCTGTTTGTCTGGAGCAGAAAATGGTGCCCTCTCGGGCCGGGTGGACACCTGTGCTCTGACCAGGAAGGTGGCTGTTTGTCTGGAGCAGAAAATGGTGCCGCCTCAAAGGCTCTGCAGCCCTTGCCTGTCCCAGAAGCCGCCGGCCCCCGTGTTCCGCACTTTCACCTGCAGACTGCTCGCGGTGGAGTCCGTGCTTACTATTTCTATCATTAAATTATTTTTATTTCTAAAATTCTTTTATACTTTAAGTCATCACATGAAGCTCACTTTACTTAATTAATTTTACTTGCTATGTAATTTCTATAAGCATATCTAGATATGCTAAAAATGTGTTTCTGTAATCAAAATGGTCATAATGAGTTATTTTTGGATATCTAAATTTCTCCTCTTTTCATTTTTATTAATATACTTCTTAGCAACTTTTTATTTTCATAAGAGTTTATTGCTAAAAATTAAAACCATTCAAAAGTTGAAATTTTCAGCCTGTTATAACTAGATAAAAACATGATAAGCATAATTTTCTTTTCTTAAAGAAAGAAGCTGATTATGGGATGGATCCCTGGCTATGACAGTCTCTAGATGGTCCATCCTTTCCTCTCAGCTCCAAACTTTGTCTCTGCAACTCCTTCCATGGGTGTTTTGTTCCCAATTCTAAGAAGGGTCAAAGTGTCCACATTTTGGTCTTTGTTCCATCCCATAATCAGCTTCCAAATGCTGACACCATTGCACACACTAGCAAGATTTTGCTGAAAAGACCCAGATATAGCTGTTTCCTGTGAGGCTATGCTGGGGCCTAGCAAACACAGAAGTGGATGCTCAGTCTGCTATTGGATGGGACACACACAGTGCCCCCGATGGAGGAGCTAGAGAATGTACCCAAGAGCTAAAGGGATCTGCAACCCTATAGTTGGAACAACAATATGAACTAACCAGTACCCCTGCCCCCTCAGAGCTCGTGTTTCTAGCTGCATATGTATCAGAAGATGGGCTAGTCGGCCATCATTGGAAAGAGAAGCCCATCGGTCTTGCAAACTTTATATGCCTCAGTACAGGGGAACGCCAGGGCCAATAAGTGGGAGTGGGGGGAGGGGAATGGGGAGGGAGGGTATGGGGGAACTTTTGGGATAGCATTGGAAATGTAAATGAAGAAAATACCTAATTAAAAAAAAAAGAAAGAAAGACGCCTAATTAAAATGCATTCTAATATTTAAAGGGCCAGTGTAATGATTTAATAGTTACAGAGTGCATGATGTCAAGATTAACAATCTGAGTTGAATCTCCAGAAACCACATGGGGGAGGAGAGAATGACCTACTGAAAAATTTCCTAGGATATACAAAACATAAACACACACACACACACACACACACACACACAGAGAGAGAGAGAGAGAGACAGAGAGAGACAGAGAGACAGAGAGACAGAGAGACAGAGAGACAGAGAGACAGAGGGAGACAGAGAGAGACCAAATAAATATAATAATGGAACATTAATTTAATACATGTAATCAGAGGAGAAAATATTATTGTTTAGTACCTCTACTTTCCAAATTTAGACTTCTAAAGGTACTATTTTTTGTGTAGTATAATCAAACACGTGTTTTCTTTGATGAATTGATGTAATGTGACATAGAGTCTAAGGAATGTGTGACAAAAAGTTCTTACCATCTTTTTTTTAATCACACATACCAATTCAGAATACAAAGACTAAATGTGTATGAAGTACCTGTTGACATAAATACATTTGTCAGAATTATTTAGTTAGTATTTTCTGATTGAATTCTGAATAGAGGTAACATTCTGTAGAATTATTTTTTAAAAGGATCAATACGAAACCATTCAATTCAAAGCAAATTGATCTTGGAAAGGTTTCTCCTATTGTACTCCACTCTAATGTTTGGAGAAAAATGTGATGTAAATACAAGCATGAAGAGTAAAGGATTTTTTTCTTCCTTTAGTCATGGCCTGAAAAGTTTAATGGTGTTTTAGAAGTGATATTACACTTCAGAAAAAGGGTAATGCATCTTTAAAAGCTAAACTACATCTTCTTTACTTTTATCAAATTCTCTATAAATCTTTCATGACAGTTTATTTAACAAAGTGCCATTGAAACTGTATAGATGATTGATGTGACCCATGTAAGATCAACATGAAATGTTTGTAAATGTCAGCAAAATGTGACCATCTAAAAGCATATAAGGAGTTTCTATGAAAGTGAAAAACCAACAGAAAAAAAAATGTTTATCTTATTCTTTGCTTTCTGGCATGCAATTACAAATTCATAGAAGTCAAATTGTATTTGATTTTCCTTGGCACTCATGCGATCTGAGGACTAATTTACTTTTGACATTTACCCTCTCAAAGCTCTGGTTCATACTCATTGGATAAGTTTTCTCTATCATCTATGTGAACATAATACAGGCTCAGAATTTCTTAAAAATGATAATTATTTATGAAACCATTAGTAAAACCTTGAAAAGACTCTTTATGTAGAAATCTAGGATGTACCAACATTGAAATGTCATCATAGAGCAGGTATTATCCATATGTCTATGCAAAAAACCTCTTTGATCTTTATACATTTGAAAACATTAATGTTGTAAAAGCAAATACAATGGGAAAAGGGAAGGAAATAATAAGATAACAAATAAATACTTTGTTACAAAAGTAGAGTAGTGGCATACTCTAGAGTCTGAATGTTTCTTTTTAAAATTTCTCTTTGACTTTACTTTAGAATAAAATAAATATTATGTTTAGTGTAGAACATATTCTGCGCTTCAGGGTTATATTTTGATATATGTTTTCACTTATTGACCCTACAGCAGAATGTGTAAAGTGAAATCAATGCAGCTTATGAATGGACAATAAAGACTAAAGATACAAATTTGAAACTTGAAAATCAGTAGGAATTCCTACTGAAATGAAAATATTTTCAATGGAGGAGGGGTACTTATACAAACATCATTCATCTAAATACTACACTCTTCATTCTTACTTGCAAGGAATTTTGAAGAATCTACAAAGAATTTCACAATGCTAATACTTAGCAAATGCTATTTTCCATCCCAATGGATATGTATATTTACTCACAAAGAATGTTTTTAAATGGTGTCTTGATGCTTTATGGGTGGAAAATATTTGATAATTGTACAGCGAGGCCATAAATAACTAGAACACTATGTTAAGGCTCCCAACTAAATAAGCTCGTCTCGGGAGTCATACTTAGTTTTCAGGAGGATATGACAAGATGAAACAATTCAAGAAGCATCTTGAGACAAGAACATACTTCCTTTTATTTATTTATTTTTGCATCTCTAGTATGGCACAGTGGATTGCTATATTAGAGTGATTTGTCATCTGAGACAGTTTCCATTTAATTTAAGCTTGGACTTACACCAGTAGGAAATTACTATAATGAAGTTTGAGAAGATAATGAATTATAGGGACTTTGGTATAAATTTTCATTTTGAAGCAATTCTAGTGGCAAATCTATATATGACAGCTATTCAATACAGTATCCTCTTTTCATATTATTAAAGTTTTAAACGATTTTATTTTAAAAATGTGTATGTATGCTGTTTGTGAGTACTATCAAAATCCAGGAGAGGGTGTCAAAGTCCTGTTGTTGCCTTACTTGGATCCAGGGGAACAGAACTCAGGTCCTCAGGAAGGGCAGCAAATGCTGCTATCTGCTGAGTCATCCCTCTAGCTCCTTAGTCATTATAGTTTAAACAACATGTACATTTCAATGTATTTTTAAGAATGATTATGCTTTTACCCATAGAATAATATTTTAGAGAACTTTAGAGCCATTGTGAGAATATAGTAAATAGGGAAAGATAAATCCTTGTGTGATTCTTAAATATAATATGAAGCAGAGAAATAACTCATATAAGTATCTGTATCTGTCTCAGTCACCTGCTTGTAGAGCCTCTCAGGACAGTCATGCCAGGCTCCTGTTTGTAAGCACAACATAGCCTCAGTAATAGAGTCAGGCTTGGTGCCCACCCTTGAGATGGATCCCCAGTTGGGGCAGTCACTGGACTGCCTTTCCTTCAGTCTCTTCTCCATTTTCGTCCCTGCAGTTCCTTTAAGCAGGAACAACTCTCAGTCAAAAAAAATTGAAGGTAGCTGGGTGGCCCCATCTCTTCACTGGGGGGCCATGTTTATCTACTGGAGGTGGTCTCTTCAAGTTTTCTCTCCCCACCATTGGGCATTTCAGCCCAGGTCATTCCTTTGAGTCCTGGGAGCCTCTCACATCCCAAGAGGTCTCTGGAACTTTCTAGAGGTTTCCCCATATCCCCCTGCCCCCCGTGCAGCTGCATATTTCCACTCATTCTCCTGGCCCTCAGGGCTCTTCTTCTGTCTCCCCCATACCTGATCCTGCCCTCCCTTTCCCCCTCCCCTCTCCCCCACTACGTTCCTCCCTTTTCCTACCTCCCATAATTATTTTCTACAAATGTTAATACTACAAAATGTTATTTAAAAATTAGTTTGTTCTTATTGTTTGTATGAAAAAAACACTAGTGCTTTGCTTTAGATTTTTCTTTTCGTCCTGCATGTATGCATTCATATATGTATGTATTTGCTTTATACTTTGCTATGACAGCTTTAAATTCAGAGAGAACAAATTGCACAATATTGGATAATGCCATTATTTTCCAATAATCAAAAGCAGGAATGCTGACTTTTTATTGTATGTGGAATTAACTTCCATGTAAAGAAAAGATAGAAGAACAGACAGGTCCATAGACACTCCCATCAAAAAAAAATGGAAGAGTTGAACTATTCTTTTTCTTTAAGAACCCTAGGTATTCACAATCCCAGGCATCAAACTTGTGTGATTTCTTTAGTTTTGCTTTGACAGGAGCTACAATTTACATGTGATATTTAAATATTTGGGATAGTCATGATAATGGTGGTGGCATTCCTACAATGTGATAATCTTATCTACTTACCATAGCTTATGTCAGATACTTTGAAGTATAGGTTTCCAACTCTAACATCACTATCTACAATCTTTCGAGGACTGAAGAGATATGTTCAAAATACTGTGGAATGTCAAGTTGATGGCTATAATTTTATTTTGCCCTACTATGAGTGTTAATGTCACGTGCACGTGTATGTGTGTGAGTGTGAGATCATGCATTTGGGTGTGTGAATGTATATGCGGAGATGTGTTAGTCTTTGGCTTCCACTCTGTTTGAACCAAAGTTTCTTGTTAACTACTGTGTACTCTACGTTGTTTGGCTGACAAGTTTCCAGGGATTCTATTTTCTATTCCTGGACCTTATCTCTTAGAAACAGTGGCAAGATTATAAATACTTGTGTTACCACCTTAGCTTTTTATGTGTGTTCTGATGATTTGAACTCAGGTCCTCACACTTGCCCAGATGGAACAATTTAAACACATTTCTCTCATAGTCATCTTTTAAGCTATGAGACATAATAAAACTTTTTTTTTCTTACTCAGAACATAGAACCCCATCCTTTTATATCTAATAGAATGTTTATTTTGGTATATTGAAGACTTTGCAGATGGAATTCTACAAGATAATGTGTTTATTTTGACTAAATGTTATTGATATAATGACCACTGAAATCAACCCTGAAGAGCCTGGCATACTAATTTTAGTTTGTTACTTTTCTACAAGATGTTTTCAGAGATTCTTCACTATGGTGTGCTCAATTCCATAAGTGTGCTTTCTATACATATAACCATGTAGAGAAGATGTGTAGTAGGCTTTGTTGCTGAATTATGAGTAGTCTAGGTAGACAAGGTATCTCCACATTGATAGGGCTTAGATTCTATGCCTTCTTTAAACTCATAATTGTCCTGTTAATTTTTATGTGTTTTGGGGACTTGCTTCAAAAGCTTTATAGGAAATTTCAGAGAATAATCTAAAAAGTATAACCATGTAGCTGGTGAGGGTCACTCTAGACAGTATTTTAATGTAGAAAACTTTGGATAATGAAGCAAAAGAGAGCTTAAGTAAAACACTGTGAAATATAAAAGCCACTGGTTTTAATTTGGTATTAGAGTAGTGCCATCACAGTAATGTTCTACACCCTCTGCTCTTCCCTGAACAGTGCTAATCTTCCTTTAATTAATTAATTGTGGTGGAGAAAGTTAGTTTTCACTTTACTCATACAATCATTCTTTTGCTCTTATTTCTTGCTGTTCTGACTTCCATATATGTCCTTCCATGGATCATTCATTTATTTCATTCTAGTTGTATTTTTTAAGGTGTTAGGAACTCTGTCATTTTGATATCAGTTGAAAAGGTGGGCACACTTCCAATCACTTTTGTAACTTCTTGCTAAAACTATATACTTTTCCATTTTCATGAAGACATCCACAGAGAATTACTCTATTTGATAATTCCAAATGTGCTATTGCCAAAGGGTTATGTGCCATCAACATTAGGGGATAGATCTTAGCATATTAAAGCCTTGTATCCAAATTTTGAAATGCCTATTTGTACAATCATTATGGAAAACACTATGGGGCCCCCTCTAAACCTAACACATAATTCAGTAATTGTATATTGATGAATGGATAAAACATATGTAATAAGTATGAACAATAAAATAGTATCCAGTCTAACAAAGAAAGGAAAGTCTATCATTAACTATGAGGGTTTTATGTTACATAAAATAAACAAAGCATGAAAAATACCACATGATTTCCCTTTCATGCTGTGCAAGCAGTTGTACTTCTAGAAACAGAAGATAAAATGGTAGTTCCTAGTGGCTAGTGAGTATTAGGAATACAGCTAACTACTGTTCCCAGGACCCCAGAAATATTATTAGAAAGAATTACATATATAAAAACTGCAAACACATTTGATCTTAAGTGTTCTTACCACAAAACAGTATTTGAGATAAGCATATATGTTAAGTAACTTGATTTGAACATTCTATAGTATAAAATATATCAAACTGTTCTGTGGTATACCCTGTCTTTACACAATTTTATCTGTCACTATAAAAAGTTCAACAACTAAAAGCCACTTGTAATTAGCCTACTAGGCTATTCTGATAAACAAATATATATGTACAAATTATATATGATGTGTTTATCAAGTTTATGAATTCTTCTAGATGTATAATAAATGACTATCAACAGCAAATATTAGTAATTCAGTATTATCTCTGTCAAGCTGAACTGAGAGCATTAGTTTTTGCATTTTCCTTTAACCTTCAGACCTAAAAGTGCCCCTTTCTATCCTGACAGAGGCTCCTAGTCAGTTGCAGATATCATTGATATTCTGGTGTGGTACTGTTGATCTTATTTTGATTGAAACAGGGTTCTAGACAGCAAAATTGATGAGTGTTTTTTATGGTAAGAGTGTTGCAAAGAAAAGTGATAAAGGGCTTCATATTTAGGCATGCCTGGGGCAAGAATTATGACCTTCGTTAAACTCGTTATTTAGAAAATATTAAACATATCATGCTTCTTTTAGCACAACATAGGTTATCAACCTAATAACTTAAAGTCCTTCATTAACTACATTTTGATAGATATATCTCTGGTCATTTTCATTTTTTTTTCTATCTAAGTAGCGTATGATAGAGTTTCATGTAGGACAAGACATTTATCTTTCTTATTAGGTGAGGTCTTTTCTATCATAATAACAGCAAGTCAGTTATGTTATATAATGATGTCATCATGTTTATGGAGACAATTTACATGGGAGATACTTTTTATATAAATCAAGTTTAAGGACATTTAGTTAGATATGGATAATGTCAGAAATAAATTAAAAATTAATATGGTATGGAAGAATACTATATTTAAGGAAAATATACAGCAGATGTCAAAGATAAATTACATTTTTTGTAATGCAATAATTTAGTCACTAGTAAAGCACTTGGATTTTTTTAATTAGATATTTTCTTTATATAAATTTCAAATTTCAAATGGTATCCTGAACTTTCCCTATAACCTCCCCTGCCCTGCTCCCCTACCCACCCACTCCTGCTTCTTGGTCCTGGCATTCCCCTGTACTGAGACATATAAAGTTTGCTAGACCAACGGGCCTCTCTTCCCAGTGATGGCCGACTAGGCCATGTTCTGCTACATATGCAGCTAGAGACACGAGCTCTGAGGGTACTGATTAGTTCATATTGTTGCAGACCCCTTCAGCTCCTTGGGTGCTTTGTCTAGCCTCTCTATTGGGTTCCATCTTATAGATGACTGTGAGCATCCACTTCTGTATTTGCCAGGCTTTGGCATAGCCTCATACAAGACAGCTATACTAGGGGCCCTTCATCAAAATCTTGCTGGCATATGCAATAGTGTCTGGGTTTGGTGGCTGATTATGGAATGGATCCTCAGGTGGGGTAGTCTCTGGATAGTCCATCCTTTCTTCTTAGCTCCAAACTTTGTCTCTGTAAAACCTTTCACGGAGTACTTGGCTTTTATCTAAGTATTTTTTTTAAAGTAGCCAACAGATAAGATTTTGTTTATTTAGATTAATTAATTAAAGTATTTAATACCGGAAATGTATTTTTTTATTAAAAAGCTATTTCAAATATTTTCCTTTATTATATTATTTAAAACATCACCAAGAAGTTATATTTAGTCTTCTTGTATTCTAGATATTTTAAATGTGTTTTTTATAATTTACTTAATTTTTTTCCATTTTTATTAGGTATTTAGCTCATTTACATTTCCAATGCTATACCAAAAGTCCCCCATACCCACCCACCCCCACTCCCCTACCCACCCACTCCCCCTTTTGGCCCTGGCGTTTCCCTGTACTGGGGCATATAAAGTTGGGGTGTCCAATGGGCCTCTCTTTCCAGTGATGGCCGACTAGGCCATCTTTTGAGACATATGCAGCTAGAGTCAAGAGCTCCGGGGTACTGGTTAGTTCATAATGTTGTTCCACCTATAGGGTTGCAGATCCCTTTAGCTCCTTGGGTACTTTCTCTAGCTCCTCCACTGGGAGCCCTGTGATCCATCCATTAGCTGACTGTGAGCATCCACTTCTGTGTGTGCTAGGCCCCGGCATAGTCTCACAAGAGACAGCTACATCTGGGTCCTTTCGATAAAATCTTGCTAGTGTATGCAATGGTGTCAGCGTTTGGATGCTGATTATGGGGTGGATCCCTGGATATGGCAGTCTCTAGACGGTTTTATGTGAAGTTCCTTGATCCACTTAGATTTGACCTTAGTACAAGGAGATAAGTATGGATCGATTCACATTCTTCTACATGATAACAACCAGTTGTGCCAGCACCAATTGTTGAAAATGCTGTCTTTCTTCCACTGGATGGTTTTAGCTCCCTTGTCGAAGATCAAGTTACCATAGGTGTGTGGGTTCATTTCTGGGTCTTCAATTCTATTCCATTGGTCTACTTGTCTGTCACTATACCAGTACCATGCAGTTTTTATCACAATTGCTCTGTAGTAAAGCTTTAGGTCAGGCATGGTGATTCCACCAGAGGTACTTTTATCCTTGAGAAGAGTTTTTGCTATCCTAGGTTTTTTGTTATTCCAGATGAATTTGCAGATTGATCTTTCTAATTCGTTGAAGAATTGAGTTGGAATTTTGATGGGGATAGCATTGAATCTGTAGATTGCTTTTGGCAAGATAGCCATTTGTACAATGTTGATCCTGCCAATCCATGAGCATGGGAGATCTTTCCATCTTCTGAGATCTTCTTTAATTTCTTTCTTCAGAGACTTGAAGTTTTTATCATACAGATCTTTCACTTCCTTAGTTAGAGTCACACCAAGATATTTTATGTTATTTGTGACTATTGAGAAGAGTGTTGTTTTCCTAATTTCTTTCTCAGCCTGTTTATTCTTTTTGTAGAGAAAGGCCATTAACTTGTTTGAGTTAATTTTATATCCAGCTACTTCACCGAAGCTGTTTATCAGGTTAGGAGTTCTCTGTTGGAATTTTTAGGGTCACTTATATATACTATCATATCATCTGCAAAATGTGATATTTTGACTTCATCTTTTCCAATTTGTATCCCCTTGATCTCCTTTTGTTGTCAAATTTCTCTGGCTAGGACTTCAAATACAATGTTGAATAAGTAGGGAGAGAGTGGACAGCCTTGTCTAGTCCCTGATTTTAGTGGGATTGCTTCCAGCTTCTCACCATTTACTTTGATGTTGGCTACTGGTTTGCTGTACATTGCTTTTATCATGTTTAGGTATGGGCCTTGAATTCCTGATCTTCCAAGACTTTTATCACGAATGGGTGTTGGATCTTGTCGAATGCTTTTTCCACATCTAATGAGATGATCATTTGGTTTTTGTCTTTGAGTTTGTTTATATAATGGATTACATTGATGGGTTTTCGTATATTAAACCATCCCTGCATCACTGGAATAAAACCTACTTGGTCAGGATGGATGATTGCTTTAATGTGTTCTTGGATTCTGTTAGCGAGAATATTATTGAGTATTTTTCATCGATATTCATAAGGGAAATTGGTCTGAAGTTCTCTATCTTTGTTGGATCTTTCTGTGGTTTAGGTATCAGAGTAATTGTGGCTTCATAGAATGAGTTGGGTAGAGTTCCCTCTACTTCTATTTTTTGGAATAGTTTGTGCAGAACTGGAATTAGATCTTCTTTGAATGTCTGGTAGAACTCTGTCATAAACCCACCTGGTCCTGGGCTTTTTTTGGCTGGGAGACTATTAATGACTGCTTCTATTTCTTTAGGGGATATGGGACTGTTTAGATCATTAACTTGATCCTGATTTAACTTTGGTACCTGGTATCTGTCTAGAAATTTGTCCATTTTGTCCAGGTTTTCCAGTTTTGTTGAGTATAGCCTTTTGTAGAAGGATCTGATGGTGTTTTGGATATCTTCAGGATCTGTTGTTATGTCTCCCTTTTAATTTCTGATTTTGTTAATTAGGATGTTGTCCCTGTGCCCTCTACTGTGTTTAGCTAAGGGTTTATCTACCTTGTTGATTTTCTCAAAGAACCAACTCCTCATTTGGTTCATTCTTTGAATAGTTCTTCTTGTTTCCACTTGGTTGATTTCACCCTGAGGTTGATTATTTCCTGCCATCTACTCCTCTTGGGTGAATTTTCTTCCTTTTTTTCTAGAGAATTTAGATGTGTTGTCAAGCTGCTAGTGTGTGCTCTCTCCAGTTTCTTATTCGAGGCACTCAGAGCTATGAGTTTCCCTCTTAAAAATGTTTTCATTGTGTCCCATATGTTTGGGTACGTTGTGGCTTCATGTTCATTAAACTCTAAAAAGTCTTTAATTTCTTTCTTTATTCCTTGCTTGACCAAGGTATCATTGAGAAGAGTGTTGTTCAGTTTCCACGTGAATGTTGGCTTTCCCTTATTTATGTTGTTATTGAAGATCAGCCTTAGGCCATGGTGGTCTGATAGGATGCATGGGACCATTTCAATATTTTTGTATCTGTTGAGGCCTGTTTTGTGACCAATTATATGGTCAATTTTGGAGAAGGTCCCGTGAGGTGCTGAGAAGAAGGTATATCCTTTTGTTTTAGGATAAAATGTTCTGTAGATATCTGTCAGATCTATTTGTTTCATAACTTCTGTTAGTTTCACTGTGTCCCTGTTTAGCTTCTGTTTCCACGATCTGTCCATTGATGAAAGTAGTGTGTTGAAGTCTCCCACTATTATTGTGTGAGGTGCAATGTGTGCTTTGAGCTTTACTAAAGTTTCTTTAATGAATGTGGCTGCCCTTGCATTTGGAGCATAGATATTCAGAATTGAGAGTTCCTCTTGGAGGATTTTACCTTTGATGAGTATGAAGTGTCCCTCCTTGTCTTTTTTGATAACTTTGGGTTGGAAGTTGATTTTATCCGATATTAGAATGGCTACTCCAACTTGTTTCTTCAGACCATTTGCTTGGAAAATTGTTTTCCAGCCTTTCAATCTGAGGTAGTGTCTGTCTTTCCCCCTGAGATGGGTTTCCTGTAAGCAGCAGAATGCTGGGTCCTGTTTGTGTAGCCAGTCTGTTAGTCTATGTCTTTTTATTGGGGAATTGAGTCCATTGATATTAAGAGATATTAAGGAAAATTAATTGTTGCTTCCCTTTATTTTTGTTGTTTGAGTTGGAATTCTGTTCTTGTGGCTGTCTTCTTTTTGGTTTGTTTAGGGATTACTTTCTTGCTTTTTCTAGGGCGTGATTTCCGTCCTTTTATTGTTTTTTTTTTCTGTTATTATCCTTTGAAGCCCTGGATTCGTGGAAAGATAATGTGTGAATTTGGTTTTGTCGTGGAATACTTTGGTTTCTCCATCTAAGGTAATTGAGAGTTTGGTTGGGTATAGTAGCCTGGGCTGGCATTTGTGTTCTCTTAATGTCTGTATAACATCTGGGCAGGCTCTTCTGGCTTTCATAGTCTCTGGTGAAAAGTGTGGTGTAATTCTAATAGGCCTTCCTTTATATGTTACTTGACCTTTCTCCCTTACTGCTTTTAATATTCTATCTTTATTTAGTGCATTTGTTGTTTTGATTATTATGTGTTGGGAGGAATTTCTTTTCTGGTCCAGTCTATTTGGAGTTCTGTAGGCTTCTTGTATGTTCATGGGCATCTCTTTCTTTAGGTTTAGGAAGTTTTCTTCTATAATTTTGTTGAAGATATTTGCCGGCCTTTTAAGTTGAAAATCTTCATTCTTATCAACTCCTATTATCCGTAGGTTTGGTCTTCTCATTGTGTCCTGGATTTCCTGGATGTTTTGAATTAAGATCTTTCTGCGTTTTGTATTATCTTTGATTGTTGTGCTGATGTTCTCTATGGAATCTTCTGCACCTGAGATTCTCTCTTACATCTCTTGTATTCTGTTGCTGATGCTCGCATCTATGGTTCCAGATTTCTTTACTAATTTTTCTATCTCCAGCGTTGCCTCACTTTGGGTTTACTTTATTGTGTCTACTTCCCTTTTTAGGTCTAGTATGGTTTTGTTCATTTCCATCACCTGTTTGGATGTGTTTTCCTGTTTTTCTATAAGGACTTCTACCTGTTTGGTTGTGTTTTCCTGTTTTTCTTTAAGGACTTGTAACTCTTTAGCAGTGTTCTCCTGTATTTCTTTAAGTGAGTTATTAAAGTCCTTCTTGATGTCCTCTTCCATCATCATGAGATATGCTTTTAAATCCGGGTCTAGCTTTTCGGTTGTGTGTTGGGGTGCCCAGGACTAGGTAGGGTGGGAGTGCTGCGTTCTGATGATGGTGAGTGGTCTTGATTTCTGTTAGTAGGATTCTTACATTTGCCTTTTGCATCTAGCATTCTCTGGAGCTAGTTGTTATAGTTGTCTTTGGTTAGATCTTGTTCCTTAGGTTATGTTAGCCTTATGTTAGCCTCCTTATGTTAGCCTCTATCAGCAGACCTGGGAGACTAGCTCTATCCTTAGTTTCAGTGGTCAGAGTACTCTCTTTAGGCAAGCTCTCCTCTTGCAGGGAAGGTGCCCAGATATCTGGTGTTTGAACCTGACTCCTGGCAGAAGTTGTGTTCCACTCACCAGAGGTCTTAGGATCCCATGGCTGATCCTGTGTGGGTCCTTGCGGGTGTTCGGAGACTCCCTGGGCCAGGGATCCCGGTGCTGCAGTGGGCCGGAAGGGTTATCTAAGTATTTAAAATAAACAAAACAGACTAAAGCCTTAGCAAGGCCCAACCCTTCAAATGAATGTAACCATTTTTACATATATGTGACTAGGAAAGGCACCTTTTCAAAGTATCCTTTAACTTGAGATTCATATTTTAGTATACACATTTCTGATATGATATTTTATATTTTTATAATGTATTTAGCAGAAACATAAAACACTGTTATTAATTTTCCCAATCTGATTTCTATTTATAGTACCTTAGACAAATGCTATTTATTTTTTGACAATTTATTATATTAGTACTATAGTTAGATTATTTCCTTCTCTTCTTTCCTCTAACTCCTTCTCTGTCCCCCTTGTTACACAAATGAATGGTATCTCATTCTTTAATTATATATATATAATATATATATACATGCATATACTATAATGAATATAATTGACCGAGTCTATTGTTTTGCCTATATGTGTTCAGAGATGAACTTTTGAAATTGGCTAACTTATTAGGGAACCCATTCCTAGAGAAGACAGATTTTCCCTCTCTTAGCAGCCTTTAATTGCCCATTAGTACTGTCCTTTTGGGAGTCCTCTTTAGTCCATCATGTTATTGAAAGTTTATTGAGCTCAATATCCCTGTCATATGTAGAAGACATCTCAAAGCAGATATCCTGGTCTTCTGGACCATATTATAATCCTTATACCCTCTCTTCCATGATGTTCCATAAGCCTTAGCTCTAGGGATTGTATCAGTTGTATCAGTTGGGCCTAGAAACTCTACTCTTACTTGTTTTCTGAATTTGACCAGTTGTTACATTCTGTAATGATTGGTCTGCTGCAGCAAAAGGAAGCTTCTTGAGGCTGTGTGGGAGTTACATTTATCTGTAGTTAAAGTGGCAAGTTTTAGAATGCAATTCTAGTGGTTTAAGGAAGTGGCCATAGTCGATTTCTCTCCTAGTGTCCATGACCACATCATTTATTCTTAGCGGCCTAGTTTTACAGCACGTGGTATGAATTACCTTCTGTTGAGCAGGACTTCAGTCCAGTTACATAGCTATTGGTTCATACCAGAATATAAGTACCACTATTGCACTTTTGGGGGTTATCTTAGCATTCTGGTCTATTTTGATGTTCACAGACACTGCAACACAGTAGAACTACAGATTGCCTTTCTCTTTTGGCAGCTTACATAGTCCTTGTGACACTGCAAGCTAGGATTCTTCGAGTTCAGATCCAAATAAATTCTTCAATGGCTTCTGTCTGAAGTGTGTGCTGTTTTCACGAAGAGAAATTACAGTTTCTAAGAGTCAGCTAAGGAAAATGGCAATACTCATTTGAGGATCTCTTGGGATTCCTTGACTGTGTTTTTCCATGCATGGAACTCTGGGCTTTGTTAGATATCTATGGCTCTTGGAGGGAACATTGTCACTTAAGTGGCACAAGTTCAGACACACACACACACACACACACACACAATGTATGTAATTTTAAATAAATTCTTCTGTTTATTTAACTAAATAAACTCTTCTGTTTATTTATAAAAACAGAGCTCTTCTCCGTTTTTATCTCTGTAGTTCTTTTAGACAGAAACAATTTTGGGTAAGAGTTTTTAACTGTGAGATGACAACCCCATCCTTCCACTTGATGCCCTGTATTTTTACTGGAGGTGGACTCTACACATTCGTTTCCTTTGTAATGATATAGTCTCTCTTTATAGTACTAATAAGGGCTAACATACTACATGTTAGATCATTTCTAATGTCATTAGTGTCCAGAACAGCAAATGCAATAAATAAAGACAGAATATTAAAAACAGTAAGGGAAAAATGTCAAGAAACATATGAAGGTAGGCCTATTAGAATTACTCCAGACTTCTCACCAGAGACTATGAAAGCCAGAAGATCCTGGACAGATGTTATACAGACACTAGGAGAACACAAATGCCAGCCCAGTCTACTATACCCAGCAAAACTCTCAAGTACCATAGAGCGTGAAACCAAAGTATTCCATGACAGAACCAAATTCACACAATATCTTTCCATGAATCCAGCCCTTCAAATGATAATAAAAGGAAAACACTAACACAAAGATGGAAACTACACCCTAGAAAAAGCAAGAAAGTAATCCTTAAACAAAAATAAAATAAGAGCCACAAGAACAGATTTCCAACTTTAACAACAAAAATGACAAGAAACAATAATTACTTTTCTTTGATTTCTCTGAACATCAATGGAATCAATTCCCCAATAAAAAGACATAGACTAACAGACTGGCTACACAAACAGGACCCAATATTTTTCTGCTTACAGGAAACTCACCTCAGGGATAAAGACAGAGTGAAAGGCTACAAAGCAATTTTCCAAGAAAATGGTCCAAAGAAACAAGCTGGAGTAGCCATTCTAATATCGAAAAAAATTGACTTCCAACCTAAAGTTATCAAAAAAAGA
This sequence comes from Mus musculus, assembly GCF_000001635.26. Classification (NCBI taxonomy): domain Eukaryota; kingdom Metazoa; phylum Chordata; class Mammalia; order Rodentia; family Muridae; genus Mus; species Mus musculus. Next base: position 113,516,909 of record NC_000086.7, read on the forward strand.
CAAGGAGGGACCCTTCATACTCATCAAAGGTAAAATCTACCAAGAGGAACTCTCAATTCTAAATATTTATGCTCCAAATGCAAGGGCAGCCACATTCAGTAAAGAAACTTTAGTAAAGCTCAAAGCACAGATTGCACCTCACACAATAATAGTGGGAGACTTCAACAACCCACTCTCACGAAAGGACAGATCCTGGAAAGAGAAACTAATCAGAGACACATGGACACTAACAGAAGTTATGAAACAAATGGATTTAACAGATAACTACAGAACATTTTATCCTTAAAAAAAAAAAAGGATATACTTTCGTCTCAGCACCTCATGGTACCTCCTCCAAAATTGACCACATAATCTCTCACAAAACAGGCCTCCAGATATATAAAAATATTGAAATTATCCCATGCATCTTATCAGATCACCAAGGACCAAGCCTCATCTTCAATAACAACATAAATAATAGAAAGCCAACTTTCACGTGGAAACTGATCAACACACTACTCAATGATATCTTCCTTGGTCAAGGAAGAAATAAAGAAAGAAATTAAAGACTTTTTAGAGTTTAATGAAAATGAAGCCACAACATACCCAAACTTATGGGACACAATGAAAGCAATCCTAAGAAGAAAACACATAGCCCTGTGTGCCTCCAAAAGAAACAAGAGAGAGTATACATTAGCTCTCTGACAGCACATCTAGATCAAAAGGAAGCAAATTCACCCTAGAGGAGTAGACAGCAGGAAATAACCAAACTGGGGGCTGAAATCAACCAAGTGGAAACAAGAAGAACTGTTCAAAGAATCAACCAAACCAGGAGCTGGTTCTTTGAGAAAATCAACAAAATTGATAAATACTTAGCCAGACTACCTAGAGGGCACAGGGACAGTATCCTAATTAAGAAAACCAGAAATGAAAAAGGAGACCTAAGAACAGAACCTGAGGAAATCCAAAACATCATCAGATCCTACTACAAAAGGCTATACTCAACCAAACTGGAAAACCTGGATGAAATTGACAACTTTCTAGACAGATACCTGGTACCAAGGTTAAATCAGGATCAGGTTAATAATCTAAACAGTTCTATATCCCCTAAAGAAATAGAAGCAGTCATTAATAGTCTCCCAACCAAAAAAAGTCCAGGACCAGATGAGTTTAGTGCAGAGTTCTATCACACCTTCAAAAAAGACATAATTCAAACTTTCCTCAAACTATTCCAGAAAATAGAAACAGAAGGTACTCTACCCAATTAATTCTATGAAGCCACAATTACTCTGATATCTAAACCACATAAAGTTCCAACAAAGAAAGAGAATTTCAGACCATTTTCCCTTATGAATATCAATGCAAAAATACTCAATAAAATCCTTGCAAACCAAATCCAAGAATACATCAAAATGATCATCCATCATGACCAAGTAGGCTTCATCCCAGGGATGCAGGAATGGTTTAATATTCAGAAATCCATCAATGTAATCCACTATATAAACAAACTCAAAGACAAAAACCACATGATCATCTCGTTAGATGCTGAGAAAGCATTTCACAAAATCTAACTATAGGTGGAACAACAATATGAACTAACCAGTACCCCGGAGCTCTTGTCTCTAGCTGCATATGTATCAAAAGATGGCCTAGTCCGCCATCACTGCAAAGAGAGGCCCATTGGACTTGCAAACTTTATATGCCCCAGTACAGGGGAACGCCAGGGCCAATAAGTGGGAGTGGGTGGGTAGGGGGGTGGGGGGTTGGGTATGGGGGACCTTTGGGATAGCATTGAAAGTGTAAAAGAGGAAAATACCTAATTAAAAAAAATAAATAAAACAGGGTCTTGTAAAAAAAAATTAATGAGCTAATATTAACATAGTTTTGGGAAATGTAGTGGTTTGAATATGCTTAAACCATGGGAAGCAGCACTATTAGGAAGTGTGGCCTTGTTGGGATAGGTACGGCTTTGTTGGAGGAAGTGTGTTGCTGTATAGCAAGCCTTGAGGTCTAGTGCTCAAACTCTCCCCAGTGCAGAAGAGAGCCTCCTCCTGACTGCATGGGGAAGAAAGGCTCCTTCTGGCTGCCTTCAGGTCAAGATGTAGAACTCTCAGTCTCTTCTTCAACAACATGTCTACCTGTATCACTGCCATGCTTCCTATCATGATGATAATGGACTGAAGTCTGAAAATGTAAGCCAGACCCAATTAAATGTTTTCTTTTATTAAAAAAAAAGTCATGGAAAAATCAGGAATTCAAGGCCCATGCCTAAACATAATATAAACATTCTAGAGCAAACTAGTAGCCAACATCAAAGTAAATGGAGAGAAGATGGAAGCAATCCCACTAAAATCAGGGACTAGACAAGGCTGCCCACTTTCTTCCTACCTATTCAATAAGGTACTTGAAGTCCTAGCCAGAGCAATTCGACAACAAAAGGAGATCAGGGGATACAAATTAGAAAGGAAGAAGTCAAAATATCACTAATTGTAAATAATATAATAGTATATATAAGTGATCCTAAAAATTCCACCAGAGAACTCTTAAACCTGATAAACAGCTTCAGCGCAGTAGCTAGATATAAAATTAAGTCAAACAAATCAGTGGCCTTTCTCTATACAAAAGATAAGCAGGATGAGAAAGAAATTAGGGAAACAACATCCTTCACAATAGTCACAAATAATATAAAATACCTTGGTTTGACTTTCTCTAAAGAAATGAAAGATCTGTATGACAAGAACTTCAAGTCTCTGAAGAAAGAAATTGAAGAAGATCTCAGAAGATGGAATGATCTCCCATGCTCATGGATTGATTGGCAGGATTAATATAGTAAAAACGGCTATCCTTCCAAAAGCAATCTACAGATTGAATGCAATCCCCATCAAAATTTCATCTCCATTCTTCATGGCCTTTCAAACCTTGAGTTAGAAAGGGCAATTTGCAAATTCATCTGGAATAACAACCTATGTTAGCAAAAAATATTCTCAACAATAAAAGAACCTCTAGGGAAATTACCATGCCTGACCTCATGCTGTACTATAAAGCAATTGTGATAAAAACTGCATGGTACTGGTACAGCAACAGACAGGTAGATAAATAAAATAGAATAGAAGTCCCAAAAATGAACCCACACACCCATGTTCACTTTATCTTTGACAACGGAGCTAAGACTCTCCAGTGGAAAAAATACAGCATTTTCAACAAATAGTGTTGGCACAACTGGCAGTTATCATGTAGAAGAATGAGAATTGATCCATACTTATCTCCTTGTACAAAGCTCAAGTCTAAGTGGATCAAATGACTCCACATAAAACCAGAGACACTGAAATTTATAGAGGAGAAAGTGGGGAAAACCCTTGAAGATATGGGCACAGGGGAAAAATTCCTAAATAGAACAGCAATGGCCTGTGCTGTAAGATTAAGAATTGATAAATGGGACATCATAAAATTGTAAAGCTTCTGTAGGGCAAAAGACACTGTTAATAAGACAAAAATGCCACCAACAAATTGGAAAAGGATCTTTACCAATCCTAAATCTGATAGGGGACTACTATCCAACATATACAAAGAACTCAAGAAGCTGAACTCCAGAAATTCAAATAACCCCATTAAAAAATGGGCTACAAAGCTAAAGAAGAATTCTCAACTGAGGAATAACAAAGGGCTGAGAAGCACTTGAAAAAAATGTTCAACATCCTTAATCATCAGGGAAATGTAAATCAAAAAGCCCCTGTGATTCCACCTCACACCAGTCGGAATGGCTAAAATCAAAAATTCAGTGACAGCAGATGCTGGCGAGGATGTGGAGAAAGAGGAATGAACACTCCTCCATTGCTGGTGGGATTGCAAGCTTGTACAACCACTCTGAAACTCAGTGTGGAAGTTCCTCAGAAAATTGGACATAGTACTAATGGTAGATCCAGCAATACCTCTCCTGGATATATACCCAGAAGATGGTCCAGCTAGTAAGAAGGACACATGCTCCACTATGTTCATAGCAGCTCTATTTATAATAGCCAGAAGCTGGAAAGAATCCAGATGTCCCTCAACAGAGGAATGGATACAGAAAATGTGGAACATTTACACAATGGAGCACTACTCATCTATTAAAAAACAATGAATTTATGAAATTCTTGGGTTAATGGATGGATCTGGAGGATATCATCCTGAGTGACATAACCCAATCACATAAGAAGTCACTTGATATGCACTTGCTGATAAGTGGATATTAGTCCAGAAACCTAGAATACCCAAGATACAACTTCCATAACCTAAGAAAATCAAGAAGGAAGACCAATGTGTGGCTACTTCATTCTTCCCTATGAAAAAAATATCCATGGAAGGAGTAGCAGAGACAAAGTTTGGAGCTAAGATGAAAGGATGGACCATCCAGGGACTGCCCCACCCAGGGGTCTATCCCATAATCAGCTACCAAACGCAGACACTATTGCATATGCCAGCAAGGTTTTGCTGAAAGGACCCTGATATAGCTATCTTGTGTGAGGCTATTCCAGTGCCTGGCAAATACAGAAGTGGATGCTCACAGTCATCGATAGGATGGAACACAGGGCCCCCCAATGTAGGAGCTAGAGAAAGTACCCAAGAGATGGAAGGATCTGGAACCCTATAGGAGGAACAACAATATGAAATAACCAGTACCCCCAGAGCTCATGCCTCTAGCTGCCAATGTAGCAGAAGATGGCCTAGTCAGCCATCATTGGGAAGAGAGGCCCCTTGGTCTAGCAAACTTTATATGCCCCAGTACAGGGGAACACCAGAGCTAAGAAGTGGGGTGAATGGGTACAGGAGCAGGGCATGGGGATGGTATAGGGGACTTTTGGGATAGCATTTGAAATGTAAATGAAGAAGATACCTAATAAAAATTTTAAAAAAGAAATATATATGTATGTACAAAATAACTGACTAAAGACTAAATACTCAATTTAATATGGGGAAAAATGTACCCCTGCTTCTGCTTGCTTGTAGAAATGTTAGTTTATATATGTACATACACATGAATTCAATCATTTTATGAAGCTGAGCCCCACTAATTTTCTATAGCTTATTCACACATGAAAAACTATCATTCATATATGTGTTTAAACTTATGTATACTGTGCAGTTAATCAACTTGGAAAGATGGAGATAATATTTTCATTTTAACCACTTCATAAATTTGAAGCTTATCAATAACTTCTTGTGTTTACTATAACTTTACAACTGGCCATGAATGAGAGACAAGCAGTTAAATTGCTATCTCTGTGCATTTGTTGTAATATTAAGTAAAATCCTAATCTTTGTCAAGCAGAGTAAGCCAAATTGAGTCTATCATAGTACAGTCACAATTTTTAAACATGCTTGGAATTCTGTGATGTGCTAAAGAAAGAACATATGGAAATGTCTTTCTCTAAGGTACCAGTGAGTATGGTATGTATATTGCAGTGTGCCTACTGGCACCATTGCAAGTTCAGCACCCTGGGAAAGGCAATGCTTTCAAACACGAATAATTGATGAATTGTATGTAATATGCAAATGTGAATGCATAAATCTCCTGAATGACAGCTTAATTTATGTGCGCTTTTAAGAATGTGGGATTAGATTTTAATTAAATATCTTCAAAGGCATCCTGACTTATTCTGGTTTTGGGCTTCTGTCTTTAGAAAGTAGCATGTGAAGGTTTAAATCATAATTTTTACATACACTGTCCATATTTTTTGTACAATCTGGCCATTGTTTTATAGTAAAATAAAGGTATTTAAAGGAAAAGACATTTGTATTTAATTATGTATACAATGATCTTTAATTACAATTGTTGAAGGTTGTCATATATGATAGATGGATATAGGAAAAATATGTAGTTTGAAAATAGATTACTTGCATTTTATGTATAATTTTTCATTTTTTAGCAATTACTCTAACTTTTATGTCAAATTAAATAATGGTAATTCCTCTAAGTATTTCTTAGTACACACTGTTAGTATGATAATCCTGCCTTCAATGTTCAAATTATTACTTTGCTATGAATTCAAATAGTCCCTGGAGATAGAACAGTTTCCCTGGTTCTTTCCCTTAGATGTATTTTGTGAATATATGTAGCTCTCTGTGTATACAATGGTATCTCAAATAACAAAGTGTGTAGATAAGAATAAAAAATTTTAAGTTTAGGATTATGAAATTTATAGCTACTCTGTTAATCATCATATTTATTCAAATAGTAGATTTAAAGCAAATGAATTTTAATTGACTATATAAAATATGTGGCTTATTATTTTTAAAACATTATTCACTCTACCTACAGTATATGATAGTCATATTTCCTATAAGTGTAATATAAAAGGATACTTTATTATTATGCATAATGCCAGGCTTATATACATTTGTTTTTTCCTCCATATTTATTTGCTCTTGGTTCAAGATTTTAATGTTGGCCTCAACAAAGTAACTATGTATATCTCTTTTCTTAAATATGTTTCTCCTGTGGTATATTTTTATAGTGGTTCTCTGCATGAATTCAGGACTCATCTTTCATCCACTTCACCAACTCCCAACTCTCTACTTACTATGTGACTTCACACAAACCATTTAAATGTGCCAATTTCTGGGTTATCTGAATTAAATAATTTAATATGAAGTGTTATGAAGAGTACCTTTTTCTTGAACCAAATTGTTCTCATTCATCTCTGTTGTATGTGTTTGTTAAGTGATTTTTCCTGGAAGAAATGAATAAAGGTCTGCTTTTTCCATATTGAAGACCCATGGCAGGCCAGAGAAACAATTCTACTGAAGTTTAGTGTTTATTAATATTATTTTCAGAAGAATGGGGGACCCTAAAACTGCTGAATTACAGAAATATCTACTTGAGCATGGATGATCTGTTATAAAAGTTTCATCACTGGAGGATCCTGCACAGTTTTCAAGAAGTTCAGCTGGTCAGAGAGTTTCTTCTCAGAAAATATTAGTTTATATGTATATGCATAGGGGCCTTGTCAGTCTTGTAAGCACCAGGAACTTCTTGAACTTTGTTAGTTTTATTCACTTTCTGAGTTTCATAAGAACCCCTTTCATCCCTCTGCAAAGAAATTTTAAGTAGAGATGAAATAGCTAAGCCGCCCCTTACCTCTCTGTCTTATATCTTTTTCTTCTCTCTCTCTCTCTCTCTCTCTCTCTCTCTCTCTCTCTCTCTCTCTCTCTCTCTCTCTCTCTCTCGGTTTTTTGAGACAGGGTTTCTCTGTATAGCCCTGGCTGTCCTGGAACTCACTTTGTAGACAGGCTGGCCTCGAACTTCGAAATCTGCCTCCGGAGTGCTGGGATTAAAGGTGTGTGCCACCACACCCAGCTTTCTACTTTCTCTTTGATCATGTTCCATGATTCATAGAGCAGGTGATGGAGATGTCTGATTGTTTTTCCATATATGGCTGAGCAATGGGAGAAAATGACACAGCAACATTTTTTTATTTTTTCCTGAGGAGCTTGACTTCTTATACATTGTTTCAGAACACCTTCCACTGGAAATAAGGGTGGCATCAGTAGTCATATATAGACATAAACAGAAATGTTTAGAAGTCAGTTTGATATGCATATCACATTCATTGCAAAAAAAAGTATCCTCCATGGACATTCCCAGTGCTTACAGTACCAAATGAGAGTTCTCTATTGTAGAGTGGGTCTTCAATTTTACTAAAAATCTATTAGGTATAGTTATAATAGTCATGCTACTGTGCACAAGTGTGCAGAACTTGCCTGTCATATTAATATTATAGCATGCATGTACCACAGCCAAGGAGGACTCTTAATGACAATTTTCCCCCTAACAACTCACATGACATCACATGAGCAAACAAACCCAACCAACAAGGAAGGAGTTTCCAGTTCAACTCAGCTTATAGTCAAAGTGTTCAGTGTTTTCAGCAGCAGGGTATGCAGCCACCAGCAGTGACAATAACCTTTATGATTCATATGTCAGGATTTTAAGGTATATCTGGCAGGACCAGATACTTTTTTTTTTGTCAACTTGACATTAATTTGTGTTATCTTGAAAGTGGGAACCCTTGGTTAAGAAAATGTTTTCTAAGTTTCTGGGCTAATGTCCATTTATCAGTTAGTACATATCATGTGAGTACTTTTGTGATTGTGTTACCTCACTCAGGATGATGCCCTCCAGGCCCATTCATTTGCCTAGGAATTTCATAAATTCATTATTTTTAATAGCTGAGTAGTATTCCATTGTGTAAATGTATCACATTTTCTGTATCCATTCCTCTGTTGAGGGAAATCTGGGTTCTTTCCAGCTTCTGGCTATTATAAATAAGGCTGCTATGAACATAGTGGAGCATGTGTCCTTCTTACCAGTTGGGACATCTTCTGGATATATGCCCAGGAGAAGTATTGCAGAATCCTCCAGCAGTACTATGTCCAATTTTCTGAGGAACTGCCATACTGATTTCCAGAGTGGTTATACAAGCTTGCAATCCCACCAGATACAATTTGCAAAACACATGAAACTCAAGAATGAAGACCAAAATGTGGACACTTTGCCCCTTCTTAGAACTGGGAACAGAATACCCATGGAAGGAGTTACAGAGACAAAGTTTGGAGCTGAGACAAAAGGATGGACTATCTAGAGACTGCCATACCCAGGGATCCATCCCATAATCAGCCTCCAAATGCTGACACCATTGCATAAACTAGCAAGATTTTGCTGAAAGGACCCAGATATAGCTGACTCTTGTGAGGCTATGCCAGGGCCTAGCAAACACAGAAGTGGATGCTCACAGTCAGCTATTGGATGGATCGCAGGGCCCCCAATGGAGGAGCTAGAGAAAATACCCAAGGACCTGAAGGGATCTGCAACCCTATAGGTGGAACAACAATATAAACTAACCAGTACCCCCGGAGCTTGTGTTTCTAGCTGCATACGTATCAGAAGATGGCCTAGTCGGCCATCATCGGAAAAAGAGGCCCATTGGTCTTGAAAACTTTATATGCCTCAGTAAAGGGGAATGCCAGGGCCAAGAAGTGGGAGTGGGTGGGTAGGGGAGTTGGGGGGAGGGTATGGGGGACTTTTGGGATAGCATTGGAAATGTAAATGAAGAAATTACCTAATTAAAAAAAAAAAGAAAATGTCTTCATGAAATTGTCCAGTAAGCAAATCAAGTTCTTTCTGAAATGACATCAGAAACTCAGTTGTATGTTTTCTGGCTCATGCCAAAGACCATGTAAGTAATGTTACAGCTCACTTAGGATCCCATGATATGTTTTGATTTCAGGGAATAGAATATATTGGGCGTCTTCTTCATACCCTTTATGGCAACCTCTATCAAGAAGGCATGGTATACCAACTATAGCAAGTAGGTGAAGATAAATAGTCACACTGGGACTCCCCTAAGGGTCCTACATTATCAGCCAGATCTGCTATGGTTCCATGTCCCATAACTCATGACAGAGAGCATGCATCAGTCACTTAAGGCAGGAAGTGAATTATCCCATATCACATTGAAAAAGGTAGCTACATAGAAGTTGGTCCTATGATCTTGCCATCATCACAAAACCTTAAAATACAGGTTTCAGTGTCCATTATGGTGACAGTGCGATGCACCCATTCAACTCCAATTCATTTTGATTCCTTAGGTCCCTGTTTAGTATTTAAAAAACAGTCTACTATGGATATGTAAATAAAATCTATTAATTCAAAGTAGGACACTGGCAACAGACCAAAGTAATGGACTCACTCAAGTCTAGCTTTATCAACTACTGGTTTTATTGGTGTTCTTTACAGGTGACTGAGAGGCACAGAAAAGCATACTATTTTACGAGTACCATGAAAACTGCATCCCTTGAGCTCACTGCATGACTTGCAGGCAGCTTCTTTGGTGAGATCCTCCTCTGCCTAGCAATTATTTCTGCTTACATACATTTAAAGTAGTAGTTAGCAATTTTGTAAGTTTCAGCAGCTTGCTGAGCCTTGCAAGTTTCCTTTGCTCTCTGCTTCTCATAAGCCTTGCTTCCAAATTGGAGGAAGGAATATCTGAATCTAGAAACAAGAAATATTTGAATCTAGAAACAAGAAATAGCTATAGGTTACTATCACAGCCTCAGTTTTGTTTAAAGGCCTGCTTTCCTACCTACTGGCTTCAGAATAATTTCATTTCCATCTGTATAGTTGTATGTCTATAAAACAAGCTCATGGTAGGTTACCTTGTACTTTATTTATTTATTTATTTATTTATTTATTTTACTTCACACTTAAGTAAGTGAAATTTATAGTTCACTTGCTTGGTTTCTTTCAAGTATGTTGATTAAAAAATTATTCCTAGTGTTGAATCCCTAGATCTCATATCTGTAACCTTGTCTAGGCTTGCTACATTACAGAGATGAAGGATAATACTTCAAGTGAGATAGCCATAAACCCCCCTTCCCTTTTCAATCTATGTTTATGCTGCTTGTTATAGTTGGGATTGTTTTCTCCATTCTGAAGAGATACTTTTCTGTTTGTCCGAACTTAAGTAAGATCATTTCTCTCCTGCAAAATAAATTAAGAAGATAGAGTTGGTAGGGTGAAACAAAAGAGAGCTACAATCCTGGATATGTACTGGCTAACTTTCAGAAAGTGAGCTTCTTTCATGCGTATTTTCTCATTTTAAAGACTGGATCATAATAATCATCTTAAGGAACTATTTAGAGAATTAAAGGATGATTATGTAAACCTAGCATTGTGTTTGACACACAGTAAGCATTAATCTACCCCTATATTTCCTTCTCTTTAATCATGCAGCAGCAGTAACAAAAGCCATAATAATGGACTATACAGTGGAATTAAAGCCCATCTTTCATTGAGATCTGAAAGTGGAGGAGAAATGAAAGTTTTTTTCCAGAAGTAGCATGGGACTAAGTTTCCTAATTTCTTCTCTGAATGGGCCAGGATATATAGACATCTAATTTTAACATATAATATTATTTTAAAGGAAATGAAAAGAACTGAAATCAGGATACATCTGTTTGCTTTTTTTTTTTCAAAAGCATAGAAAGTGTCTGAACATAAACTCTCAAGTTGTTCCTGATTTGATAGCAGAATACAAATTCCATTTAACTGGATACATTGAATTAGTCACTTTAATATTTTTTTAGCTATGGAGAGTTTAATTCTGACAACAGCCTTTGTCTCTTCAAAATGGGGAAGCAAGCATACTGTATTAAATGCTATAACAGAAAATGTAGTAGAATCAAAGGTGAAATCAGTAAGCCCTACACAGCAATGGACATGAGGATCAACATGGAGAGGAACTCTTATAGAGCAATTGGCTCACTATTTACAAAAATGTACATTAATATAAATATTTATTAGTTGTATTAATTTTAAAAATAGCCTTTTGTAGATGGAATTCATATACTCAAACTATTTTAGCTTCAGTAAATTCTACATATTTTACAAGTTGTACATTTTATATCCATTTTAGTGATAATTTATCCAAATTAATTCAATGACCAGTAATAAACACTATCATAATTATAGTCACACTTATTAACTGTATGTATTCCAGAAAATTACATTATTTATTTGTAAAGACAAAAGAAACAAAAAACCTTTCTCCATGGAATAAGTAATTACAAAGAAGTAAAACTTAAAAGAATTTATTTTTATAAATTTATTTTTTCATATTCATATTTATTGATTTTTTTCTAAGCAACAGAAATGCTTTAAAATATTTTTCAAGTCTCCATCGATAGAGTTAGTAAACATTCTGATATATTTTATAGAAAATACTATAGTGACAATCATGATTAGAAAATGTACTGTATTAAATGGGATAATAAATATTATATATAAGATGTTTTGAAGATCAGAGTTAATATAGTTAACCACAATGTGTTATGCATTTAAAGGTTTCTTAGTTTGTGAGGTAAGATATCAAATAGCTTGTTTAAAACATTCTCCAATATAAAAAAAGTAAAATCATTTGTTGTATTCCAAAAATTTAGACAATCATTATGTATCAAACTCAAGGAAATAAATCAGTAGATGTACATTATAGATTGCATCACTTTACCAGTTATATTTTAGCCTAAACTAATTTTGCTCTTATGCTTTTATTTTCTTCAAATAAATAGACTTCCTTCTATTATCTTCTAAATTTCCACTGCACCTTGCTTGTACTTTGAATTTTGAAAGCTACATTGTTGTTGACAGTACAAAGCTGCTTTTGTTGATAGAATTTTCGAGACTCTCTATGCCTGTTCTTTAAAATTATTTTGAATTTTTACTTACCATGAAGCCTTAAAGGAAATAGACTAGAAAATTACTAGAAAATAACCGCTTTGGACAACAAGACTATTTACTGTCATTAATGTTTATTTAAGAAAAATCCAGAAAGTCACAGTACCCTTTAGAGTGAACACTAACCTTGTCTTCCAGGGTTGAGTACCAAAAGCATCCACTTGTGTTTTTATTCATTTTGAAATATGCTTCATGTCTATATATTTTAATTTGTGAACTGATTATATTTTGCATGTTGCAAAATGGAGACAGGGTTGTTTTTTGTTCTTTTCTTCCATTTTAGAAGGAATATCAAGTATTGCTATCCTTTATTTGCATTTTGGGACATTTTAAAAGTAATTATAAGGAAAATGTGTTATGTGTCACTGCAAAAATAAAGCAAGTATAGGGTAATTTAATACAGTGTCACAATGAAGCCATGAGGATAATTTCTGCTACTGGGCTTTTCGCTTCAGGCTATTAGAGATTTTAGAAGTGTATACAGTCATTGCTCTTGTAACCTGGAATCAATTTAGTAAGTAGTACTCAAAAATAGAAACATGATAGTCAGGTAGTCTGATTTGACCTGGATAACAGTTCCAAGAAATGCATTTTTGGGTAGTAGAAACAGATGCTATTTAAGTTTGTTTTATTTTAGTAGAATCAGGCCAAACAGATATCTTAGTCTTATTGAGTTATTATCTAGATTTCATCAAGCTATGTTCTAGTTAGATTACTGTTTAGTAATTCACAGTTCTCTGTGGTTTAAAAGTTAGCCCCTTTAATTCAGAATGTCTAGTCTTTAATTCAGAATGCCTAGGTTAAGACATGGGAAGTTGACATTTTATTTTAAAAGCTTGACAGGAAATTCTGCTGTGTGGTTTGAGAATTTCCCAGTTACTTTTCTTTGTATAGCAATCTGTCTTTATTTCCCACAATCTGCAGGTTAAACCTAGCTTCCCAGTGTGAGACCACTAATTGAGTGGTGATATGTTGTAAACTTCAGAACACTATGCTTCAAAACTTTTGAAGAGTATTATAGTTCTCCTATGCAAGTAGGCAGCTCCTTTCAATAGATGTGTGTGTGGATTCATCAGTATTATTTTCTGTGACTGGATTTAATAAACCACTAGCAAAAGACATGAAAATTTACCTAGCTATCTGAAAAAAGATCCTGTGAATTTCTTTATATCATGCACCCTGTAATTAGAATTTTTTCAATTAATTGCACATTAAAATTAAACTATACTCTATAACAAGAAAGCCAATGTATCTTCTTGCTACTTGCTATATGTAATGCTTTTTAATATAGATGCTTTAGTTGCACAAAGCCACTGTATAAGACATTTCTTAATACAGTAGCTGAGTTTCTTAATTGTGTTTAGGTGTAGCACATTTACCATCTCAGGAAGCTAAATCTACTTATTTAAGGGAGTTTTCAGATGCAAAGAACCCCCAATACCTTTATATATCATCACCCATGCACAATGATGTTAGTAATACTGACTATAATCAATATTGAAATAAAATTAAAAATATTTGATTCAACAAAATATTTGCCTCTGTATGAAAAAGAAATTAACCTTTATTTTGGCAGCAAGCATTTCCAAAGGAAGCAAATGTTTAATCACTGTAGCCAAAATAAATGTTTTCTTTTAGGCTCTTAAGGCAGCCAAATGTTTTCATAGCATTTTAAAAATGTTTCCACCCTTTATTTTTTACACAGAAAATCTCTCTTCTTCCCACCTATCACCCTATGGAAATATTTTTGTGGACGTATTTGGCCATGAAAACAGCAAAAAAGTTTTAAAAGTGTTGCATTTATAAGTCGTGAAAGGATACTCTCAATGTTAAAACAAAAAAATGAGTCTTGATGGTGCAATTTGAAGAAAAATATAAGCAATAGAACTAAGTCCTATTCTTAATTGTAGATGATATTTTAAATGGTAACTTTACTTTTAAAAACATTTTTATTGTATTAATGAATAAGATGCAGTTATACTCAATGTCCTCTAATCTGTATTTTACATTTTCTTTGCATATAATAATACTTATATAATGAGTACATGACATTTAACATCAAAATATCCTCCTCTCCCTACACACACACATACATACACACCTGTGCATACACACTTACACACACATACACACACACAAGCAGTTTGGTATTGCATTTTGTTTTGGAACACAATCTTACTATGTAGTACAGAGCAGCCTAAAACTCTCTGTAGTCCTTTTGCTTCAAACTCTTGCATATGAGAATTTTAGACTGACTGAGACATAGCACCCCTATATTCTATATACTTTAACTTCTTGTTGTAGTAAGAACACTTAATTTCATGAATCTTTACTCGTGTGTATGTGGTATATGTGTTTTATGTCTGATGCATGACTGTATATCCACCCCTGCCTTTGTATCCAATGAATCTGTTGGATGTCTTTTCTATACTATTACGATCCTTAAGACAGGAGCTAAGACGAAATGATGGACCATCCAGAGACTTCCCCACCCAGGGGTCCATCCCATAATCAGACACTATTGCATATGCCAGCAAGATTTTGCTGAAAGGACCCTGATATAGCTGTCTCATGTGAGGCTATTCCAGGGCCTGTCAAATACAGAAGTGGATGCTCACAGTCATCTATTGTATGAAACACAGGGCCCCCAATGTAGGAGCTAGAGAGAGCACCCAAGGAGCTGAAAGGGTCTGCAACCCTATACATGGAACATCATCATTGGGAAGAGAGGCGCCCCTTGGTCTTGCAAACTTTATATGTCCCAGTACAGGGGAATGCCAGGGCCAAGAAGTGGGAGTGGGTGGTTAAGGGAGCAGGGCGTGGGGAGGGTATAGGGGACTTTTGGGATAGCATTTGAAATGTAAATGAAGAAAATATCTAATAAAAAAAATAATAAAAAAAGACAGGGTCTTTCCTTGAACCTGAAACTTACCATTTTGGCTAGGTTGGCTAATCTAAAGTTCTCATGTTCTACCTGTCTCTGTCTTCAAATTTTGGAGTTAGAGGCACACAATTGGCTTTTCATATGTTCCAGGAACATAACTAGCTTTTTATGTGGTAATGATAACTTAAATATAGATACTTATGTTTGCAAAGGGTTTGCAGTACCCCACACCTTCTCATGAAATTTCAAATAGGTATTATGCTAACCATGTATATATATATATGTATATATCCAGAGAGCTTAGTTAATTTATATAGCTAAAACTATCTCCTATTAAATAACTTTCCATTTCCTCTTATCCATAGCCTTTGTAAGTCACCATTCTACTCTACTCAGTGATTATTTCTTTGGTTATTTTGATAACTCATGGAAATGGAATAATAGAGTAAGTTTCTATAATGTGCTTAATGTTCATGCAAGGTGTTTTTATTCTAGATCAAAGGCAACTCATATCATAATTTTAGTTTTATTAATGACACATTCTCTTATTTGTGCTTTGTTTTAATATGAAGTGAAACACAAATGAAACAAAGATCTTTCTAAAATTGGGTTAGGTTTTGGCAGTAATACATATTTTCCAGCAGTTGTATATGGATCCAAACTTTTTTTTTAACTATAGCACAGTTACATCCAAAACTCATCTAAAGTCTTCCTTGTCTCAGTTTTCCATACTAAAGAATAAAGTATCCTGGAATGACTGAGTTGAATTTAAGAATGACAGAAAAAAAGCAAATATAATTAGCAATTCAAATATAAATGACATTCTTCTCCTCTACTTGCATTTACTGTTTCTAATTATTAGTTAGAATTAGGCTTTCTTAAGGAGCTTTACCCAAACTGCATTGATAAGATGTTGCAATAGAATGTGAAGCCCATTATGCACCATACCAACATGCAAGAAAAAAATCCTGAAACAGTGAAGACCTTCAGTTTAACTCTTCTGTAATTATGCTACTAACAATTGTTGCAATATTATTAATCATCATTATTAAAGATATCGTGCCAGGTGATTATGTTTCCCTCTTTATCTCTCACTTTCACCTTCACGATTATACAGTACCTGTGTGCATGTACATTTGCATATTTGTTCCTTTACAATTTAGATGTCAGTACTTCTAGTTTGTTGATTAGGAATCTGATATCTAGAATTTAAATGATTTCTGTAGTAACACAGTTGATACACTAGAAAATAATGGATTCAAAACTTTATCGTATACTAAAGATTTTGCAACTACTATGTATTATTTTTTCTTAAAAATTACATAAAGTAAAACCCTTTATGTTAGTAATACAAGAGATTGGTCAAGAGTATTAACTGAACATTTCTTCAGTTCCTAGATATCACTTAGACTGTTCAATTGGAGTAGAATAGAAGGAAACTTGATTGCCTTGATAAATTATTTATCCCAAATTGGGCCTTAAATTCTCATGGTCAATCTAAGAGATGGATTTGGAGACTGAGAAATTAGAAAGTCAAACGGTACAGGCAACTTACAAATGTGGCCTAAATGGAGAGTGCAGGATCTGTTTGGTTTGGATGTGATCATTTATCTCTGACTATTTAGAACACACTGGAACTTCTGTGGCTACTAGTGAGCATATAAGAAGTGGTCAGTAAAATACACCTAAGATAATCCACATACATGGAATAGAGTCAGAACCAAAGCAATCAGTTGTCAGACAGAGGCATTTGTTTGAATTTTAATTTGATCATAAGAACCACTCTTGATTTTTAATTTCTTTTAAATTAGAAGACTTCCTGTCTGAGGAAATTTTATAAGTAATAAATTATATGGACACTTTATAGGACCAAAATTATGTATTCTTAAATGTTTTCCTTTATTATGAATTTATAATATAATTACATCATCTCTCCCCTCCTTTTCATCCCTTCTTTCTTTCAAATTTGCACACTTTATATTCATTAATTGTTGTTAAATCCATATATATATATGTGTGTGTGTGTATGTATATATGTATGTATATATATGTATGTATGTATGTATGTATATTCCTAAATATAGTCTGCTCATTCTGTATAATATTACATGTATATACAATTCTAGCACTGATTATTTGGTATTGGATTACCAATTGGTATGCTCTAGGAAACTATTTCTTCCACTCTCCTTAGCTGTCTGTCTGTAGACTTTTTGTGTAGGGTTGAGGCTCAGGAAACATCAAGGCAGAGAGGGCTAAAAGACTAAGAGTTTGAATTCCTTTTAATCATCAATGGGTGATGTAAATAAATAGATTCAGTTATATTCAAAGAATTTGAAATAATGTTAGGAAAATGAAATAAAATTCTTATTTTGTTCTTTTTCTTCTCTCATAAATTATATCCTGACTGCAACTGCAATTTGCCCTCCTTACATTCCTTCTAGCCTGCTGACCTCTCCCCTACCCCAGATTCCCTCCTCCTCTGTTTTCCTTCAACAAACAAACAAACAAACAAAAACAAAGAAAAGGAAGAGGAAGAGGAGGAAGAGGAAAAATAAGAGGAGGAAGAAGAAAAAGGAGAGGAAGAGGAGGAGGAGGGGGGAGGGGGAGGGGAGGGGGAGGAGGAGGAGGAGGAGGAGGAGGAGGAGGAGGAGGAGGAGGAGGAGGAGAAGGAGAAGGAGAAGGAGGAGGAGGAGGAGAAGGAGAAGGAGAAGGAGAAGGAGAAGGAGAAGGAGAAGGAGAAGGAGAAGAAGGAGAAGGAGAAGGAGAAGGAGAAGGAGAAGGAGAAGGAGAAGGAGAAGGAGAAGGAGAAGGAGAAGGAGAAGGAGAAGGAGAAAGAGGAGGGTAGCTTTCTCACACCTAACAAAATACAAGCCTAGGCACAAACCCTGAGTAGTAATTCAAATATGTCAAATAAAATTATAATAAATATCACATTGTAGGTGAGTGAAGCATGCAAGAAACATGTTACTTCAGAACTGATTTGATACTGCAATTCCTTTTATTGAAAATAAAGTCAGATTTTATAGAGGCATTTTCTCAATTAAGATTTCCTTTTACAGATAACTTTAGGTTGAATATCAAGGTGATCTAAGACAGCAGAGTTGGTATAGATGTTTGCCTATGAGAGCACAAGGACTTCACCTTGGATCTTAGAATCTCAGAACACACATTCAAAATCTAGAGACAATTAGTAGTGTCTTTTTTTTTTCCCCCGGGACAAGGTTTTTCTGTGTAGCCCTGGCTGTCCTGGCCCTCACTCTGCAGACCAGGCTGGTCATGAACTCAGAAATCCTCCTGCCTCTGCCTCCTGAGTGCTTGGATTAAAGGTGAGCACCACCACACCCGGCTAATAGTAGTATCGTAATCACTAGGAAGTTTAAGACAGACACCTCCTTGGTCCTCACAGCCCGTCAATGTAGTCTATTTGGCAAGTTCTAGGTCAGTGAGATATTCTTTCTCAAAAGAAAATGGTTCATGGAACTTCTGGCCTACACACACACACATTAGTAAATATATCTAATTAGTAAATTATATATATATATATATATACATATATATATACATATACATATACATATATATGTGTATATATATATACATATACATATACATATATATGTATATATATACATATGTAAAACATCCACATAAGCATATGGACACATAAAAATGATAATAAAATGAGACAGTTTAAAATGTTTAGATCATTTGAAACATTAACTGCCAACATTGTGCATTAATTATGAATGTATATGCAGGAAGTTCATTTCTTCTGAATTCTACTTCTACTTGGATGCCAAAAAATGAAATTTTGGATCAAAAAATAGCCACTTTTTAAGTGGAAATGAAAGATTTAATTGCATAGCATGTAAATGATTTAGCATAGGATTTATTGACATTTGTGATATTTAATAATCTGAGAAGGAAAATTTATCATACTTTAGAAAGTAAATAAGTGAAAGATTCTGAAATGACAAGTTACAGCTAAATTCTTCATAAACTATTTCAAGTGGTTACCTACCCCAAGATACAAAAGACAGGAATAATTGACCCCTGTATAGGCAAATAACTCCACTATGATATAACCAAAATATCCTGTAATGGGCCTGGCAGGTGGTTCACCATGTGAGGTTACTTGGCGCCAACCTTGATGACTTGAGTTCAATCTCTGGTAAAAGGAGAGAACATACTTTATGAAGTGCACAGTGTGGTACAGGCAACATCTCCCACTTAATAACTGTAAGTTTTAAAAATGTTATAGTATTAAGTCATGAGAAAAATAAATCATTCAGAATAATATCTTCAGATAAACAAATATAGTTGTCCAGAAAGGTTAAATAATTTCTGAAAGATTGTAGAGATAATATGTTCCAAATTTGCTATAAAAATCTTATATCTGTGTGATCAATTTTATAACTTCTAAATGTTTTTCATATACTTTGCTACGTAGTCATTTTTCATAGCTAGATTATGTTAAAATGTGATGCTTTATAATATATCAGTAAACTTTTCACTGCAATATTTTATTATAATTTCATAAAAATGGAAATTAGTGAACTCTAAACAAGCACTTGTTTTCAGAAAACAGGACCGCATGATTTGCTGGTGATAGTAAATATTTGGTAATGGATGGAGATGGTGTATAGCCCTGATATGTAATGCTACTGGTTTCCATGGTGTCAATACTTTAACCTTAGCTAATTTCAAAATACCACTAAGAGGTTCTTAATATTTACATTGGGAAGGGATACACACAATTAGTGGTTGTAAATAGATATAACCTGACTCAAGTATGTTATAAATTCACAAAATAAATGATGCATAACCAGCTAAAGTGATGAGAATAAGAGACTGGATGCTCTGCTCTCAAGGAAATCTATATCACTCTAGCCAAAGCTCAGGGAAAATTGAAGAAGTGGAAAGAATCAGTGAGTTGGAAGATGGAAGGGGTGTTTTATGATCAGGACAATATAAATGCATACATGAAATTATGGCAGCCATGATTACCTACACACACACACACACACACACACACAAAGTTAGACAAAGTGCAAGCTTAGATGGAGTAGATATTGTCCAGGCCTCATTCTTACAGAGGAGCTTTTAACAGTGGATAGTTAGTAGGGAAGAAGAATCAATGTTTTGGAAGATGAGGCCAAATGTAGCTTCCCCATGCTCCAGTGGATAGCCCCATACTGATTCACACATAGGGAACATTTATTGGACTTAATAAGTTATCAAAATTTTTTAAAAAGTAGTTAAGAAGATGGGGTAGTCATGTAGGAAGATAGAGAGAAATTTATAGGTGATAAATATGGTATAGCAATGTCCTATTTCATTGTACACATGCTTGTAGTCCTCAAAAATAAAGGAATGTTTGTATGTTTCTGTATATGTAACCATTTTCTTCAAGCACTAAACTGCCACTTTGAATTATAGTTGTTTATTCAAAGGAGTATATATAGTTTTACACTAGTCAGTAGGAAAATAATCAAAACAAAAGAAAAGGAACTTCATGACAACACATTTAGCTAGCTTGAGACAAAATCCCCATGCTTTTGACTTTGATCTTAGATCCTAAGTAATACAGCACATCTCCTAAATGAATGTATTTACCCACACTCTACACTCCTAGTCCCTCCTTCAAGGAATAAAATTGTACAAAAGATTGCTGATTTAGGCAGAATTTTTGGAAAATAAACTATAGTCTTCTAGCATAATGTTTCAGAGGACAGAGGACGGAAACATCTTGTATTCATTGCAATTTATGTGGAACACAACTTACTTAGACTTTCTGTGGTACTCTTAGTCAGAGGTAATTAACCACCAATTTTAGAGCACCAACAATTGCCAATGTTAATGTTTAATTAGCGAAAGGGAAGCACCTGTAGTGTGGAGGAAGAGGCTCCAAGATTAGACTATACACATTCAGGTTGCAACAAAAAAGAAATTAAATGAGCGTACTTATCTTCGGGGGAATACAGTTACTAAATTATTAGATAGCGTCAACTTACAGGAAGTAAAATTAGTAAGCAACCTTTTGCATATATAATTCATTATTGGCTTTTTACCAATAAGCTTCAATAAGTGTTTGTTAGCTTTCCTGTCCATTTAGCACAAAGGGAAGTTAGTTGTTCTTGGGACAATTAAATAGATCTATGACAGATTTAGCTGAATATGTCATCCTTTCTACTTGACATGTTGCCTCTCAAAAAAAAAAAAAAACCTGGCCCATATTTTTATTTTTTCATATTTCCGAGTTCATCTGGGGAAGACTATTCTGAACGCTTTCTCACAACAGTAACTTTCCTGCCATTTTAACATTTATAATTATCTTTTTGTGAAAAGATAAAAAGATTTAAAATGATTGTTCTTGGCAGTGGGCCTAAGGTGAAACTCTGTTGTATTTAATGTGTAAATTATAATGTGTGCAGATGTGAAGAGGGATTTTGTGAAATGCTCATTTAACCACAAGAATTTAAAGGAAAATGTCAGAGAGTTTGTACTCTTTCGCAGTGAATAATCATTGCAAAGCACCTCATAATATGTTATATACAAAGGGTAAATGAATAGTTTAGGTTAAATTCAACCAATATCTTTCTAGAAGACAGGAAGATAAAGGGAACAGTAGCTTGTCAGCAAGAATTTAGCAAAAAGCAAACCCTTTCCTTTCTGATTGTTACTTTGGAAGATATTTGAAATAAATAATTTTCATGTATCTGAAGGTAAATTGAGAATTGTCTTGCTCATCAACGGGCCTCACATCCCCTTCTTTTCAAGCTGAATTCATTTAATGCTTTCCTGATCAAATGCATGTGTAGTAGAATCCTAGCATCTAACTAGGAAACTAAAAGAAGACATCTTTAAGTTTTTGCATCTTGTCAATTAAAAATAAATGTTCCTTTCCTAAATTTAGATTGTAAAAATATTCAGTGTGCTTCTCTTCTGTTGTACCGATTAATAACATTGCCACCTGCTTATTCTGCTCCTTTAAGCTAGTTAGGGGACAGTACTTAGCAGTCATTAAATTTGGCTTATATTATACATCTAGAACTCCAAAATGGGAGAAGATTATTCAGTTAAGAGAGCTGGCTGCTCTTCCAGAGGATCCAGGCTTTTATTCCTAGTGCCCACATGGCAACTCATAAACATCTGTAACAGGAAAAATAAGGGCTATGGTACCTTCTTCTGGCCTCTGTGGGCACTGCATGCATGTGATACACATTTATGCATGCAGGCAATACGCCCATACACATAAAATATAATAAATATTTAAAAAAAACCAAAAGGGGATTGGCAAAAGTGCTTCAACTAGAAAAGAACTAAGTATTTGGGGAAGAAAATTCAATAGTTTTCTTATCTTCTCTCCCTCCCTCCTTCCCTCCCTCCTTCCTTCTTCCTTACCTCAGCCTCTCCCTGCATTTCTCCATTCTCTCATTTTCTGGTGAGGTTTCATTTCTTCTAGGCAATAATTTGGGTAAAGCCACACAATAAGCAATGCTTAAATAGAAAGATACACCATCAGCAATACATTTATCCTCTGTGTAAGTAGCTGTACTCTACTGATTATATATATTGTAATAGGTAGGGTATTACAAACTATCCACTTTACTATGATGATGAGAGGAATTAATTACATTAAAATTATGACTGAAATGATGAAAGTGCTATAAAAATTCAGGAAAGCCCAGCAGCCCTGAAGATGGAAAGTGTTATTGTGAAGATTTTTACTGAGGAGGAGGGATCATTTCACCATCCATGTTATACTTTTCTAACATATTTTAGGGCCTAAATGCAATTTTCATTATAGTTATTTAAACTTACTTTTTCACACTTTCTGACTTTTACTCAACACCCTTGCCACCCCTCATTATCCCTTCTCTTTGATAATAACCATTCCAACCTGTGTGAAATAATATCTCATTCTAACTGTTTTTCCTCTGACTATTCAAGATCGGTAAGAATATTTTTCATATACTTATTAGAGAATTTCTTATTTTCTATTAAAATTTTTTTCTGTATAGAATCATATCTACTACAGTTGTCTTCTTGTTGTTTGATTGTTTGAGTTCCATATAAATCATATTCTATTTATATGATTCATAGTTTTAAAGAAATTTATCCAACTCTGTGGGTAATACATATATATCTCCTGATATATGTTTTGAGCATCTTTGTTAGTGTAAATATGTTTATATATTTCTTGGCTTTCTTTGTATTGGTAAAAGTGTCTGTATTTATGAAAGTACCCATAATACTTTGAATTCTGTAGATTCACAACACACTTTAAAGTAAAATAATGTGACACTCATTTTTTTTTTTGGCTTAAGACTTGTTTTCTTTAATTCATTGACATTATGATGGGGATTTCCTTGATCACAATAGGTACTGTGAACATTTTAAAACTGCTTTCAACTAATAGGTTTTATTCTCTGAATGTTTCATAAATGTAATCAATGTAGTTTACTATATATATTCCCACTTCCTTTCCTATCTCCCATTAATGCCTTCTATCTCATCTCCCACACATCTACATATTTTTTACTTTTTTAGCTTAAGAAATAAGAATTTATTGTGTAGCTCCAGAGAAGTCCAAAACTGAAGTATTGGTCAGGATTACAGTTAGATTCCTTTAGGGTGCTGGAAGGGAAGATCAGTTACAGGTCTTTCTCCATGCCTCATGGGTGGCAATATTCAATAGTACATAGTGTTTTTCCTTTATGTGCTGAGCATGTCCCCAGGTATTCTCCTTTTACAAGGATGCCATCCATATTGAAGTGGGGTCCATACTAGTGATTCGATCACCACTGTAAAGACGCCATCTCTAAGCACGGGCACATGCACAGGTTTTGAGATTCAGGACAGCAGCATCTGAATTTTGAGGGTTAAGCAGTGGGATCTACTACAATAAAGAAATTTATTATCAATTATTAGTATCAGAGTTAACAATGAGCTACTTGAAAAACACCAGAGAGGATCAATGGAACTGAACAAAAACATTGATTATGACATAAGTATGTCCTTGATGTTAACAAAGATGGCGAGGCAAACACATAGGGAAGGATAGTCGTTTTAGGGTTTATGGTAACATAATAATTGCACAAAATTGTTTTGTTTTATAATTTCTATAGATTAATATAATGTACTTTGATCATATCCACCACCCTATTAGCATCTCCTCCTCCAAAGTTGTCAACAAACAGACAAAAAAAAAAAACAGTTGAAAAAGAAACACAAAACCAGAAACTGCCTACTCTTTACCTAACTCACACATATATATAAGTTTATGTTAAATATAGTACCATCATAAATCTAAGCAATAAAGCCATAAGTGTTTTAGAAGTAAACATAGAGTGAAATACTAGATTTGACAAAGGCTTTAAAAAAAATATTTCATTTATTTACTTTTTTACACTCCAGATTTTATTCCCCCTTCCTGTCTACCCTCTGACTGTTCCACATCCCATACCTCATCCCCACCCCTGTCTCTATAAGGATGTTTCCACCCCTCCCCATCCAACCAGACCTCTAAACTCCCTAGGGCCTCCAGTCTCTTGATGGTTAGGTGCATCTTCTCTGATTGAACCCAGACCCAGCAGTCCTCTGCTGTATATGTGTTGGGGGCCTCGTATCAGCTGGTGTATGCTGCCTGGTTGGTGGTCTAGTGTTTGAGACTGCTGGTCCTCCTACAGGGTCACCTTCCTCCTTAGCT
Source organism: Mus musculus (assembly GCF_000001635.26). NCBI lineage: Eukaryota > Metazoa > Chordata > Mammalia > Rodentia > Muridae > Mus > Mus musculus. The sequence continues at coordinate 113,541,758 of NC_000086.7, forward strand.
TCTTCCAGCCTTTCCCTAATTCAGCCACAGGGGTCAGCAGCTTCTGTCCATTGGTTGGATGCAAATATCTGCACCTGACTCTTTCAGCTGCTTGTTGGGTTTTCTGGGGTGCAGTCATGATAGTTCCCTTTTTGTGAACGCTCCACAGCCTCAGTGTTAGATCTTGGGACCACCCCTTGGGCTGGATTCTAATTTGGGCCTGTTGTTGGACCTTCTTTTCCTCAGGCTTCTCTCCATTTCTATCCCTGCAGTTCTGTCAGACAGGAACAAGTATGGATTACAGTTTTGACTGTGGGATGGCAACTCCCTTCCTCACTTGATGCCCTGTCTTCCTACTGGAGGTGGGCTCTATAAGTTCCCTCTCCCTACTGTTGAGCAGTTCATCCAAGGTCCCTCCCTTTGAGTCCTGAGAGTCTCTCACTGCTCAGGTCTCTGGTACACTCTGGAGGGTCTCCCTACCCTCTTCCCTCCCAAGATTTCTGCTCCCATTCTTTCTTCTGACCCTTAGGGATTCAGTCCTTTTACCTCACCAACATGTCTTTTACTTCTATTGTTAATAACTCCCTGTGTATAAAAGAGCTGCCTATGTGCTCATAAGTATACAGCCCCCCACCCCCATCTACTGGCCATAAGGAACCTACCTAGCATGGCTGTTCCAAGAGTCAACTTATAGCAGCTAAGGTTACCAGCATAAAATGAAGCCAGTCAAATCCTCCTAAGGATTGGGGAGGTTGCTCTCAAGGTCCTGCCCTTATCAGTGGAGAGTATGCTGCTAAAGGAAAGTTACCCAAGAAAAACTAAAGTACTTAAGAAAAACAACTTAGATTGGAAAGATACATTTTATTTCATAGTTTAATACATCTCAGATCACTGTAGTTTTGTTTGGCAAGGCATAACATCATAACAGGAGATGCCCCCCCAATGATAATCAGGAAGGAGAGAGGGAAATATAAGTGGGTTGGGGAGGGAAAGGTAAAATGAACAACATACTCCATTGTTCTGGGGGCACACTAACAATGGCATAATTTTTCCAAGAGTACTCTGCCTCCTCTGTTTCATAACTTCTTAATAGTGCCAGTGGCTGGAAATAAAGACATTATAGGCTCTTTGAAGGGACAACTAATGTACAAATTATAATGTGTTCTGTCTCTGATATTGTCCTGTTAGATTCTTGTGAAAGTCTTATGTCCTGGTGAGGCTCTGTTTCAGAGTTCTCTGATAGTAGCCTAAATATTTGGTATGCTTGTGGTTGTGGTTGCATACATGACAGGAAGTTCTCACACTGGATCATTGGATATTTCTCTGAGTTGGGTATTACTTATATATCATGACCATGATGGGCAGAAACGTTTTGGTTTTTGTTTGTTTGTTTGTTTTGAGACAGGGTTTCTCTGTATATCTCTGGCTGTCCTGAAACTCACTTTGTAGACCAGGCTGGCCTGGAACTCAGAAATCTGCCTGCCTCTGCCTCCCAAGTGCTGGGATTAAAGGTGTGCGCCACCAGCGTCCAGCAGATGGGCAGAAACTTAAAAACAAGTTTGTTTTGAGACCACCACTGAAACTGACATCCTCAGGTCAATCTCTGGGTTATAAATAGACAAAGCCACAGTGGTTTTATGGTTGAATAGATCATAGTATTCCATTGCAGTTGTGGAATGTAGTAGTTTGTTTTGAGGGATGTTTCAAGATCTACAATATGGTTGAGGTCAAGGATCTATAGGGAATTTTATGAAAGTACATGTCTCTAAATTTCTAGTAGGCAGAAATACTGTCCTCCTACAGGAAATATAGGCAGAACAAAAATAAAGTGATGTTAAGGATCTTCTGGAGATAGTGTTTGGTTTGTCTGACACTAGTTCCCAGGCCACAGCTGAGACATGCTTTAGCTGAACTTTTGGGTAACTTGTGGTAACCTGCTTAACCCATGTCAGTAAGAAGTCCTTGTGTACTAAGGTATCAATGTATAGGGCTGTTCCTTGATTTCTAGGTAAATGATATGTTTTCTGGGGTCAAGATTAAAGGAGGCTATTGTCAAGCTATTACTGGAGAAAAGGGCTATTTCTGGGTTGTATGCCTGATGCATAATTTGTAGGTCTATCACATAAATACTTTCAAAATGATATTTCTAGGCCATAGGTTCCACAGAGATGTTAAAACCTCTTATATGATCTCTAGGATTCTGAAGATAGTCTTTGTCTTTGTATGCAGGTGAAAGTGCTGTTGTGTGAGATGGGTCAAGAGAGTTATTTATAATTTTATGCATTGAACATCTTTAATGAAGTAAAATGGACATGTTTTAGAGGATAAAATCATAGTGTTGAACAATGGATACAGATAACCTGATAGCATTTTACTTCTATTTCAATACATAACTCGAAGAACTTCCTTGTTGAAATATAGTACATAATCATTTGAAATTAGGCTGTGTTAATGGTCCTTCAAAATTATGCATACATAAACATAAAACATGTATGGATGGGGAGCTGGTCTCACTTCTTTCTTTTAGTACTGGGCTTTTGTCTGGCTTGAAACTGCAAGCCCTGTGCACGCTTCCACAGTCTCTCTGTGTTAATTTGTGCATGGTCTTGTATCTGGAAGACACTGTATCTTGGATTCATTCATCTACACTGATCCTTAAAATCTTTCTACATATTCAGTATAGATCCTTGAGCCTTGTGAGGAGGGGTTTTATAAAGCCATACCATTTAGGACTGAGTGCTCCAAAGTCTCTCTCATATATATTGTTCATTTGTAGGCCTCTGTGTCAATTGCAATCTACTGCAAGAAACTTCTTGGATGTAAATTGAGTGATGCACTTATCTACAAGTATAGAAATATAATTGAATTCCTATCCATGGGCATCAATATAAAGAACTTAAATGTTTTCACTTTCCTAAACAACTAATTTACCTTCTTATGAACATCTTAAGCTGGACGTGGTGGCACATGCCTTTAATCCCAGAACTTGAGAGGCAGAGGCAGGCAAATTTCTGAGTTCAAGGCCAGCCTGGTCTACAGAGTGAGTTGCAGGACAGCCAGGACTGCACAGAGAAACCCTGTCTTGAAACCCCCCCAAAAAAACAAAAACAAAAAACAAAAACAAAAAAAAACACCTTAGGTTGGACATTAACATTATGCTGGCTGCTTTCTTTGATTAAATTTCATATTTGTTAAATATCTAGATCATTGGGGGATTACACAGAGAATGGAAATTGCTGAAGAGACTTTATATGCTCAGTATGTAAGACTATATTATCATTAGTTTTAATAGACTCTTTAGTGCTCATTTTAACATATCCTTTGGAATAACCATTAACTATGCCCTATATGTTGATATGGGCTAACAGGCAGAGGAAAAGCATGAAAGTAAACAAAACTTAAAATAGCAGTCAGCACAGTAGATTATATGAACGCTTCCCAAGGTAGCAGAGTTTAAAAACATTGGCCTCTGAAACTAAAATCACTATGGCATTTTGCATAGTGAAAGAGTTCTTCTATCAAATACTATAATTAACCGAGTAAATACGGTAGTCCAGCTGGCATGCTGCCACATACTTGTGATGCCAGAACTGATATTTACACTTTATTTTTATATGTCATAACTAAAAAAATTAGCTCTTGTAGAGCAGACAAAATCATGATGAAAGAAATATTTCATCACAGTTCTTGGAACACTTTGCTAGACTGTATTAAAAAACAATGAATCAACCTGTCATATGTAGTTAGAGCTTGATGAAGCAATGAAGTCTTGACCTAGAGTGTCAGAGGTAACTGAAAAGAGAAGTTAGAATAGCAATAAAATATGTAACAGTGAACTACAAATACTGGAGATTGGCAAGGAAAGACAACAAGAGAAGACTGGAGAGTGGAGTTTGGGGATGGATGTGTAGCTCATCAAATGTAATTGTTCAAACTCTTGCTAGATGTTTTCCACAGTTATGTACTTAGTGATGCCTTTATTTTTCCAAAGCTATCTGAAACCGATTTGATATACATTGGGGGAGTCATTTCTTTAATTTGAAACCTTCTGAAGTTTGCTAAGGAACATTGATTCTATTGATGTTACTAGTAGCTATTCAAGCGGAATCCGAAGTACCTCCAAAAATTTCCACTATATCTTTTGTTTTTTTATACTAAAACGTTATTACTATTAAGTAAATGTATGACAAAACGACAAACTCTTTGAAGGATATTAGGACCAGGCCTAGAATATATTTTGTTTAAGTAGAGAACAGTCTGGTAAATGAAGTATAAAATAACTTCACAGTTATACCTTATATTAAGTAATTAGTCAACCCTTGAGTTTTTAATGACATCTGATTTCTTCTTCAGCTAGGCTAAGAACAAATATTTAACATTAGCAAGGGGATGAAACATCTCAATAGTAAATAGTAACTATAAGCAATTCAATTCATTACACTTATAATATGAATGCATAAACATGAATTTGTCCCAAGAACCTTGATATTATATGCATTAGCCCTTCAAACTGTAGATTATCCTTTCTCTTTTCAGTATCTTTATGCTAAAAGTATTTTTCCAAAAGTTTCCAATGCTAAAATACAATATCCATTTACAAGTCCACATTTACCTTTTGGGTGTGCTTTAAAAATACCACAAATATAATGAACAAATAGTAATTGCTCCTTGTATTAATAGCTCTCAGAGATACTTAAGCTACCATGAACCAAGAACTGCTTGATGTCCAGTTTCACATAAACACCATTTTATAAGTTACCATAGTGACCCCTTTCTAGTTCTGTACTTGAACCATTTCATTTACGATAAATATTAAATATTCATTTTTCATGGAGTACTTTTTTCTTAATTGTTGAATAGGTTGCTGATTCCATTGATATAGACTGGAATAGAATCTAGTGGAATGATTAGACAACTGATTAGTTTGCTGTCACTGAGAAAGGATGAATTCAGGTTGCTGACAGAATTTGTTTTTCTTCATAAACACGGAAAGGTCAGGTAGAGTTTAACTACCATTGGTGTCTTTGATACATTGTAATAAATGTCAACCCCAAATATTAATTCATGATGCAATTAAAATTCTTAGTGTTCCAGCAAGAAATATCCTGACTTAGTTAAACATGCACATAGGTAATCGTTAACAGTGCTTTAATAGGCAGGCGGACATCTTCAGAGACATTGTCAGTTTTTATTTTGAACATTTACTATAAGATAAAACATTACACATTCATGACACTGTGATAAAGTTTTTTAAATATCAATAATTCTAAAAAGTGAAGACTGAGTCTTGCATTACTACAGACAGACCCCTTTTAAGGAATTTAGTTGAAGTGTTCTCACGTGCTGCTAGTAAATATACCCTTAACTGTCAGTAAGTAAATCTTTGGCTGTTTTTTTAAGTCTGTCACAGAATGTAGCCTTTTTTTTTTTTAAGGAATAGTACAAATAGTTGACTGACAAAGATGATCTAACCTTATTTATCATGAAATTAATTACTGCTCATAAAATTTATATTAAATAATGTAAAGGTTCAAGGCATCATAGATTTATAGTGTTTTCTTTATTTCAAACAATGAAACCACGTGCTCTCACATTACTCTTTGATTCATAAATGGATAGTTGTATGAAATAAAAAAGTTTGAAAGGGAAATTTCATAATCTCAGTAGGTAAAGAATCAGCTTCAATGAACATTACACTGGAGACAGATATGGCACAGAATGTCATATGTTGCTCCTAGAAGACTTATTGAACTTTCTTGGAGAGCTGCCAACTTACAAAGTTTATAAGGTGATAGTGACTCTAGTTCAATCACAGAAGTATGAAGTGCTGTTATTATTCATGTGATTTAAAAAAAAACTTACACATTAAGTTCTCCTAAACAGTTTTATCAAATGATGAAAAAAAAATCTGTATTAGGATAAATTACTTAAAAAGATAGACCTGAGTAAAATCAGGACACTGAAATAATTTAAACGTACATAATGTTTAGATGTTATAAGTGGCATTAATTCTATAAAACAGAATCTCATAGTTTAGCTAAATAATGTAGGAATATCATTGCTATGTTGTGGGCTTATCTGACATGTTTCTTAGCAACTTCTTTTTATGTAGTATATAAGGTTGACATACCAGCAGAGCTATTTGTGTAGGAACTTTAAAGGAGGGGGTGTTTCATTTTACACAGTACAAATAACCTTGTAATTAAACTGAAACAAATAATTGCCAAGAAGCAATTATCATTCAATTAAAGAGTAATTACATGGTTATTTGTGCCCTGTAACGTAAAGCATTACTGAGATCAGTAATGCAATCAATATTTTAGTGGAAACAGGATGTTGCAATGATGGACCTTTCAACCTATGCTGATTAAATTGTCATCCAAATAACAGTTTTCTAGTTAAATCGCCACATGTTTATTTGTCTTGATTAATATGTAAATATCTTCCTGATGATAATAAAGCTTTTTAAGATAAGAAGCATCACAGGATCATCTATCAAGATGTGTGATCTTTTCCAGCTTTTACAGAATTCTGCATACTCTTTCATCATTTTCTCAGAATTATCTTGGAAATGAAACATAGGAAGTTTAGAAGTACTAAAGTGTCACTCTATATTGTAATTCAGTCTGAAGTTATAAATAATATCAATATTCATATTCTATTGAATATTTAATAGAATTTTACAAATGATACATTAATTTTACTAACCTAATTTCAATAACTTTATTCTAAGGAACTTAAATCTTACAAAAATATTAAAGTTGATATCTGCATGGGATTTCTGTTCATATACTTTTAAATATGTCTATAAAGAGAAAGCACATCACCATCCTCATTAAATAGTGAATAAAAATTTAAATTATAGTCAAAGTATATATTTCTGTCACTAGAATATACATTTTTCAAAGACACAACTTGTTCTGTGTTTTCACATTATCCAAATAGTGAAATCATAACAAATAACCTTTTTATCAGCTTACATTTTAACCTATGAATAACACTACCATAGTCAGTGAATACCTAGTACTTATGTATTTACTGGATTACTGGACAAGTGATATGGTTACATATATATGTGATTGCAGGAGCAGTTAGCTGGTAGTCAGGTCTTTAAGCTTCTTGTGTCTCTCAAAGCATAATAAAGTAATATCTCCCATATACTTTTTGACAATATATGGTCAGATTTGAATAAATCATAGGCTCATGCTTATATAATTGCAGTAGAGTGCAGGATCTGAAATACAATAATTTCTGATGAATAAATTCATAGAAATGGCCCTCTGTTCATTTTATTAAGTAGAAAATAACATTCTAAGAATATTTGGAAACTGTAGAAACAGGGAAATAAATATTTTCCATCTGTCAACAAATACGTTTAAGCAACTATTTCCTGGGCTTCCTGCATGCTACGAACCATAGGAATTCTTAAAGATTTGGTGATCTATAGCACTAGCCATGCATATGTGCTCATGAAACTCATGCTCTAGTTTGAGTGACTCACATTCAATCATGTCAAAAGGATAAACTAGAAAATTAAAAGCATAAAAGAATGGAGGATTTAATCCCCTGTAATTTATATGTGTTAAATGTGACAAAAGCCATAGATTCTCCAGTATATATCCATCCAATTTTAGAAGTCAAAGTGCAACCTTTAAACCACGTGTTTTCTCAATTTGTTTGAAGAACACTGTTTCAAATAGGAAGAACACAGAGACAAAGAGAGACAGAGACAGACACACACCCCCACAAACACACACACACACACTGAAAAACAGTTAAGCTATATAGCTTTTAAAGTCTTTGTTAACAGTTGGCTGTCATATGGCTTAACTTTAGACCAATTTCCCTTACAAATATCGATGCAAAAATACTCAATAAAATTCTCGCTAACAGAATCCAAGAACACATCAAAACAATCATCCATCCTGACCAAGTAGGTTTTATTCCAGGGATGCAGGGATGGTTTAATATACGGAAATCCATCAACGAAATCCATTATATAAACAAACTCAAAGACAAAAACCACATGATCATTTCGTTAGACGCAGAGAAAGATTTTGACAAAATCCAACACCCATTCATGATAAAAGTCTTGGAAAGACCAGGAATTCAAGGCCCATACCTAAACATCATAAAAGCAATCTACAGCAAACCAGTAGCCAACATCAAAGTAAATGGTGAGAAGCTGGAAGCAATCCCACTAAAATCAGGGACTAGACAAAGCTGCCCACTTTCTCCCTACCTATTCAACATTGTACTTGAAGTTCTAGCCAGAGCAATTCAACAACAAAAGGAGATCAAGGGGATACAAATTGGAAAGGAAGAAGTCAAAATATCACTTTTTGCAGATGATATGATAGTTTATACAAGTGACCCTAAAATTTCCAACAGAGAACTCCTAAACCTGATAAACAGCTTCGGTGAAGTGGCTGGATATAAAATTAACTCAAACAAGTCAATGGCCTTTCTCCACACAAAGGATTAACAGGCTGAGAAGGAAATTAGGGAAACAACACCCTTCTCAATAGTCACAAATAATATAAAATACCTTGGAGTGACTCTAACTAAGGAAGTGAAAGAACTGTATGAAAAGAACTTCAAGTCTCTGAAAAAAGAAATTGAAGAAGATCTCAGAAGATGGAAAGATCTCCCATGCTCATGGATTGGCAGGATCAATATAGTAAAAATGGCTATCTTGCCAAAAGCAATCTACTGATTCAATGCAATTCCCATCAAAATTCCAATTCAATTCTTCAACAAATCAGAAAGAGCAATCTGCAAATTCATCTGGAATAACAAAAAAAAAAAACCCTAGGATAGCAAAAACTCTTCTCAAGGATAAAAGAACCTCTGGTGGAATCACCATGCCTGACCTAAAGCTGTACTACAGAGCAATTGTGATTAAAAACTGCATTGTACTGGTATAGCGACAGACAAGTAGACCAGTGGAATAGAATTGAAGACCCAGAAATGAACCCACACACCTATGGTCACTTGATCTTTGACAAGGGAGCTAAAACCATTCAGTGGAAAAAAGACAGCATTTTCAACAAATGGTGCTGGCACAACTGGCGGTTAACATGTAGAAGAATGCAAATGTATCCATTCCTATCTCCTTGTACTAAGGTCAAATCTAAGTGAATCAAGGAACTCCACATAAAATCAGAGACACTGAAACTTATAGAGGAGAAAGTGGGGAAAAGCCTTGAAGATATGGCACCGGGAAAAATTCCTGAATAGAACAGCAATGGCTTGTGCTGTAAGATCAAGAATTGACAAATGGGACCTCATAAAATTGCAAAGCTTCTGTAAGACAAAGGACACCGTCAATAAGACAAAAAGGCAACCAACAGACTGGAAAAGGATCTTTACCTATCCTAAATCAGATAGGGGACTTATATCTAATATATATAAAGAGCTGAAGAAGGTGGACTCCAGAAAATTAGATAACCCCATTAAAAAATGGGGCTCAGATCAAAACAAAGAATTCTCATCTGAGGAATACTGAATGGCTGAGAAGCACCTGAAAAAATGTTCAGCATCCTTAATCATGTAGTAAATGCAAATCAAAACAGCCCTGAGATTCCATCTCACACCAGTCAGAACGGTTAAGATCAAAAATTCAGGTGACAGCAGATGCTGGCAAGGATGTGAGAGAAAGAGGAACACTCCTTTATTGTTGGTGGGATTGCAAGCTTTTACAACCACTCTGGAAATCAGTCTGGCGGTTCCTCAGAAAATTGGACATAGTACTGCCAGAGGATCCACAATACCTCTCCTGGGCAGAGATGCCCCTCAACAATGGAATGGATACAGAAAATGTGGTATATTTACACAATGGAGTACTACTCAGCTATTAAAAAGAATGAATTTATGAAATTCCTAGACAAATGAATTGACCTGGAGGGCATCATCCTGAGTGAGGTAACCCAATCACAAAAGAACTCACATGGTATGTACTTACTGATAAGTGGATATTAGCCCAGAAACTTAGACTACCCAAGATACAAGATACAAAGCACATGAAACTCAAGAAGATCGAAGATCAAAGTGTGGACACTTTGTACATTCTTAGAATTGAGAACAATTCTGCCATTGGCAGGTGGATCCCTGTCATATCCAGGGATCCACCCATAATCAGCATCCAAACGCTGACACCATTGCATACACTAGCAAGATTTTATCGAAAGGACCCAGATGTAGCTGTCTCTTGTGAGACTATGCCGGGGCCTAGCAAACACAGAAGTGGATGCTCACAGTCAGCTAATGGATGGATCACAGGGCTCCCAATGGAGGAGCTAGAGAAAGTACCCAAGGAGCTAAAGGGATCTGCAACCCTATAGGTGGAACAGCATTATGAACTAACCAGTACCCCGGAGCTCTTGACTCTAGCTGCATATGTATCAAAAGATGGCCTAATCGGCCATCACTGGAAAGAGAGGCCCATTGGACTTGCAAACTTTATATGCCCCAGTACAGGGGAACGCCAGGGCCAAAAAGGGGGAGTGGGTGGGTAGGGGAGTGGGGGTGGGTGGGTATGGGGGACTTTTGGTATAGCATTGGAAATGTAAATGAGCTAAATACCTAATAAAAAATGGAAAAAACAAAGAATTGAGAACAAAACACCCATGGAAGGAGTTACAGAGACAAAGTTTTGAGCTGAGACAAAAGGATGGACCATCTAGAGACTGCCATATCCGGGGATCCATCCCATAATCAGCTTCCAAATGCTGACACCATTGCATACACTAGCAAGATTTTGCTGAAAGGACCCTGATATAGCTGTCTCTTGTGAGGCTATGCTGGGGTCTAACAAACACAGAAGTGGATGCTCACAGTCAGCTATTGGATGGATCACAGGGCCCCCAATGGAGGAGCTAGAGAAAATACCCAAGGAGCTAAAGGGATCTGCAACCCTATACGTGGTACAACAATATGAACTAACCAGTACCCCCCCCCCCCGAAGATCGTGTCTCTAGCTGCATATGTATCAGAAGAGAGGCCCATTGGTCTTGCAAACTTTATATGCCTCAATACAGGGCCAAGAAGTGGGAGTGGGTGGGTAGGGGATTGGGGGGGAGGGTATGTTAGACTTTCGGTATAGAATTGGAAATGTAAATGAGGAAAAATACCCAATAAAAAATTAAAAAAATAGAAGCATACTTTAGCTGACTGTGTGAGTAGTGATACAGGAACAAAGCACTGACTCAGGAGGAAAATACAAAGAATAAGTGTGTGAGTTTAAGTAGGAGGCTTGAGATCTGACAAAAACAAGACACAATGAAACATTTAGAATGTTTAGATATAGTGACTATTATTTAACAAAATATTTTATCTTCTCATTTTTCCTTTATTTTAAAATTAGATATTTTCTTTATTTACATTTCAAATGTTATCCACTTTCCTGGCTTCCCCTCAGGAAAAAAACAAAAACAAAAACAAAAAAAACTATCCCATCCCCCCTCCCTTTGCTCACCAACCCACCCACTCCAGCTTCCTGGTCCTGGCATTCCCTTACATTGGGGCATCCAGCCTTCACAGTACCAAGGGCCTCTTCTCCCATTGGTCCCTCCATGTGTACTCTTCGGTTGGTGGTTGAGTCCCTGGGAGCTCTTGGGGTACTAGTTGGTTCATATTTTTGTTCCTCCTATGAAGCTGCAAACCCCTTCAGCTCCTTGGGTCCTTTTTCTAGCTCCTCCATTGTGTACCCTGTGCTCAGTCAGTCCAATGGTTGCCTGAGAGCATCCACCTCTGTATTTATCAGGCATTGGTAGAGCCTCTCAAGAGACAGCTATATCAGGATGCTGTTAGCAAGCACTTGTGGGCATTCGAAATAGTGTCTGGGTTTGGTGATTGTATATAGGATGGATCCCCAGGTGGGAACAGTCTCTGGATGCTTCAGTCTCTGCTCCACATTTTGTCTCTATATCTCCTCCCATAGGTATTTTGATCCCACTTCTAAGAAGGGCCAAAGTATCCACACTTTGGTCTTTCTTCTTATTGAGCTTCATGTGGTCTGTGAATTGTATCTTGGGTATTCTGAACTTCTAGGCTAATATCCACTTATCAGTGAGTGCATACTGTGTGTGTTCTTTTGTGATTGGGTTACTTAAATCTGATAGAGGGCTAATATCCAATATATACAAAGAACTCCAGAGAAAGAAAGAAAGAAACAAATATTTATTTCTCTTCAGAGATATAAACAAATAATTCTCAACTAAGGAATACAGAATGGCTGAAAAGCACCTAAAGAAATGTTCAACATCCTTAATCATCAAAGAAATGCAAATCAAAACAACCCTGAGATTCTACCTCACACCAGTCAGAACTGCTAAGGTCAAAAGCTCAGGTGACAGCAGATGCTGGCAAGGATGTGAAAAAAGAGGAACACTCCTCCATTGCTGGTGGGATTGCAAGCTGGTACTCTGGAAATCAGTTTGATGGTTCCTCAGAAAATTGGACATAGGAGGATCCAGCAATTCCTCTCCTGGGCATATACCGGAGATGCTCCAACATGTAATAAAGACACACACTCCACTATGTTCACAGCAGCCTCATTTATAATAGCCAGAATCTGGAAAAAGCCCAGGTGTCCCTCAAGAAAAGAGTGGATACAAAAAATGTGGTATATTTACATAATGGAGTACTTCTCAGCTATTAAAAACAATGAATTTATGAAATTCTTAGGCAAATGGATGGAACTAGAAAATAATTTACCTTCAAGTGATAAATATTTTTCAATGATCTTGGGCACCTAAAGCATATTTGATGTAAAAAAAAAAAAACTCATTTCCTTTTCTGTACCCTTAAATGATCTAAGAAGATATAAAATAGGGCCAAGGTAAAAACATTTTTTTGCTAGATTGATACAGAATATTAATGTTTAATGGCAGAAAATAACACTAGCACAATTTGTGAAAAATGAGAGTGGTAATAGTACTACTGTGTAAAAATTTTTTCGACCTGTCCTTATTGGACAGCAGAGTTTCTTTTATATCGATAGAGTGAGTGCATCACTACTGCTAAGTTGATAGGATGTAGTTCAGCTTCTATGTCTTTGTGAACAAGAAGCCAATTTTGTGGAAATGTTGCCTATCTAAATGAACCACAGACTTTTTTTAATGCTCACTATATTTAACATAGTATTTTACAACTTTTGTATTAAGCAAAAGTCCTTTCTTTTTTTTTATAAAATACTTTTCTATTAAAAGGAAATAATGGCATCTTATTCAAGATTAAAAGTAGTATGTGAAATATTGGGCCTGCAAGATGGCTCAATGGATAAAGGTACTTGTTGATAAACCTAAGAGCCTAAGTCCAATCTCAAGGACCAACACTGTAAATGGAGAGAAGTGCTTCTCCCTAGTTCTCTGACATCGTTAAACATGATCTGACATGCAATACTGCCACAGAACTAAAAATAAATATAATAAAATATATAGTAACTTGAGAATAACTTTATTCTAATATTTTATTATTCATATGTATGCAATTTTGTCAACCTCCAAATTATGATTTTAGAATACTATATAAGGGCATGAAATGGTAAAAAACAGATACACACATTTGTATTTTATTACTGAAACTATCATTTATTTATTCCCCACCCCTTTGTACTCATGATTAAACTCAGGACTCTGTGCATTCAGAGCAAGCTTTCTACCACCCAAATATAAATGACAGTTTCTGAAAATATCTTTTTTGAACTTTGCACTAGAGCTAAGAATGTGTGAATGTAACAGTTTTCATAAATGCTTTAAGTGTTGATTCAACTAGAATATATGGGCAGCACAAGTTGCATTTGATGGGTTCAAACCAAAGATGATAAAACGTTGGGTGGATATGGAGAGAGGAAGAGATGGAGGAAGGGTGAATATGACACATTATACAAATTTCTCAGTGGTCCAATAAGATTGTGTGAAGAAATATTTGATCTGAGAAAAAGACAGCCTACATGGCAAATTTTCTTTGTGTGGTCACTCCAAAATAGGCAGAAAAAAATGTAACATACTAGGAATGAGTTTCCATTGTTTCTCATGGCTTTCCAGCAGCTGTGGAAATGCTAATGACCACTATGGTTTATTTCATTACTCACAGCTCTGTACCCATCTCCTCTGCTATGGCAAGTGGAGGCTTACACTGTCTGATTTTGTTCCATCTGAGTTCTGTGACTCATTAACTCAGACCTTAATAGCATATATTGATGTCAGGGATCACATGGCTTTAAGAACAGGATATAGTTTATAGATTCTTCACAACAGGTGGTTTGTTTTGCAAAGTACTGGCTTACAAATGAAATGAAAACCTAGAATAGAATTTGATTCTTGGCAACTTTAATATTAGCCATGACTAAGTTGTAAAATTTGTTGTAAACTGTTGGTTTTCCTTATTAACCTATGAAACTGCATAGTCTCTAATACAATGCTTTATTTATTCTTGACAATTACATAAGATACAGAAAGCAAATGTATCAAGTAATAGTATTTGAGCTTTATCTTTGTTTTCCAACAGTTCAAGGCCTGGCAGGCCCCCTAAGCGTTCTTTGGGAGTATTGCAAGATAATGCCCGACTTCTGCCCCATGCAGTCCCAGGCCTCTTATCACCAGGACTGATCACTCCAACAGGTAATGCAATCCATCAGTCTTGTCTCTTCTTACTGCCAAGAGTCTGAAACAAACTAATATTGATATAAGTGTCTTTTCCATCCAAGCTTTTCAAGCTCTACTAGAGGTTACATTATTGAATTTTTTGGAGTATTCATGCAAACACAATTTTTATTTTAACTTCAATTACTAAAATTAAAAGGATATGATTTTCTAAATGTCATATCCTAATGTGAAATCTCTTTCAATGTGTTTATTGAGGGCTGGGAGTAAAGATGTGGAATGAACAAGTTAGCGTTATCGGAAAGCTTCTTGTGAGGTGCTTACCTTATGCATCTCACCAATATTTGTTTATTCTGTTGTGAGTATCTCTGTATATTGTCAGATACTATACCAGCTTAAGAACCTGGAAAGAAAATACGCATCCTCTGATGAGCAGTAATATATTAGTAAGTAAACCTGTGGGTGGTAATTGTCCTGAATAATTTTTTTGGAACTGTGAAGTAAGTAATACTACCCATTTCATAGATTATCATAGAACTCTCTCAATACTCTAAAAGTGCTCATGGTTATACAAGAGTCTTGAAAAATTATCTTAATCGTTCTCTAGTAAAAAATAAGATCTTTAAAACTATTATATCAAGAAAAAATAATGAAAAGTCATTATCTATCATTAACACAAATTTATAAAATACACATCTTATTTTTTCCTTAGAAAAGGAACAAATATATGAGTACTCCTCTTGGTTGTCCTAGAATTAAGGACAAAAGATATAATAGTCATATTGGAGCATGGCAGCGGCCATAATACAACTAGATACACGGAGTCACAAGCTCTCAAAGGTGCAAGCAAATAAATTAATTTGTTAAATTAGGTAATGATCAGAAGATTGATTCTTTAGATCTATTTGTATTTTGTAGGCTTAGTGTCAGACATGTGGAGAATGAAGGGATGACACTCCAGGCACATAGAAGCACTGAAGGGATAAGAAAGTGCTTATTGTGACAGGGAAATAGCAATGAAATTAAAGAGACTAAAGCAGAGATTTGAGGTGGAAAATGTGTAACTGATGTGCTTTGAATAGAAAATGAAGGAAATAAATTGCAGCTTGTGAAACTAGCATTTGATTTACTAATTTAAACCGTAGGACCAGATACTTCCAAAATATATTTCAAAACTTTCTTTTTCTTTTCATTTTTTTTCTTTTTGTATGTAGCTCATATGAAATTGTGAAAATAGTTCAGGCTTCACATTTCTGTGGCAGAGACTCATGTGCTCTAATACATAGAATTTTACTTTTGTTGAATCACTTTATTTATTAGAGTAACCATTTACTGAAGAACTGAGTTAAGATTTTAAAATGAATGGCTGTAAAGGGTACATAAAAATGAAGCTAATAGTAGAAATTCTGAGCAGTTGGCTCTATTAGAAGTGAGAAATATGGGGTATCCGAACTAAGACATAATCAGTTCTGTGGAAAAGAAGTTCCAAAGTGATTTATTAATAAGAATTTGTTGTTAGATAATTGATTAGACGTAGATATGGAGCCAGTAAAGTCTAAGATAATTTGTGTTCTGTTTTAGTGTCATCAGCTATATATATACATATATATATATAGATTCAGGTTTTGGCGAAAGGACAATACTTTAATGACTTTAAATATTTATATGCCAATTCTTATATTACAAAGGTTGTCGTGTACATATAGCCACATGTAGATATATAATAGTTTCTGGACTGTATATTAATACTCAACAGATAATCTGTATCTGGACTTCTAGAAAACATCATGAAATGTTGTTCAATGTTGAGTAAACAGTAGTAGTTTATCTATTTTGGGGAAATCTCTAATGAGTATTATGGTCCTAGTATGTATGAGGCATTGGTGCTAAATGTTTCATATATACTTCATTTCATCTTTGTAGTAATCTCATAGAAAGTGCCTTCATTTTTCAAGTGATATGTGGCTCGGTGAGTTTAATTGTTTTAAGCCATAAAGTGAATGGTAGAGTTATGTTTAAACATAGCTGTTATTTTTCATTAATCCATTTGTGTATTCCAGTTACATCTCAATATTTAACAGCTCCTATTCCCAGTCCTTCCTCATAAAAAGCCCCCTCTCCCATTTACTTTACATCTCAATCACCATCCCTCCTGTCTCCTCTCCTCCCCTTCCCACTCTCACACCTGTCTCCCCCATCACCTTCCATTTCTCCCTGGCTATCAGCCTACCTTGGCATATTCAATCACTGCAGGACTAGTTGCATCCTCTCCCAAGGATACCAGACAAACCAACCCAGATATGCAAAACATGAAATTTACTGATAATAAAATGGAATCTTAATTCTGTAGCATTTGCCTTTCCTAGTGGAAGAGAAAATAGTTTGCATAGTTCAAAATAAGATATAATCTGCAAATTGTTCATACTTGACTTCATAAAACATTTTTTAACTTCAGCATATGAAATAATATATGCATGGTTTTGCCTACTTTCAGATATTGTAATTTTTATTATTTTTCCTTTAAATTTGTATAAAGTAGTTACTCAGTAAAAATACTAGCAAAATTAAGAAATTTCTAAGACATCATTGGTAGGTTTACTTAAAAATAGTCCTTGAACTTAGCTTGCCATGTAGATCTTAAAGATGGGCATGACATAATTTAAGCTTTACTTATATAATAGGAGGTAAATATTTTCTATTGTGTATGAATATCTTTGGTTTTTGTGATTTATACTTTTCCTTTAATTTCAAAGATGTTTATTCCTCTGGGTTAAATTTTCCCCCACAGGAATGTTGATTAATTTAAACTTTAACTTGCTCAGATTTTATACTCATTTAGGTAACAACTACACTGAGGTGTCTATTACTAATAAAAATACCTTGTTACCAAATTGAGTATTTAAACAGAAATTTTTGTGAGTGGGAGAGAATGTGTGTAGAGATATTACAGTACTTAGACTTCAGCTTGACACTAAAAAATATATCTGTAGTTTCCACATTTGTGAACTGGCGACAAATATCCTGATTTGAGGCTACAGAGTAACTTTCTTGCCACCTTAGGCTATTTAAATAGATTCTTTCTAAAACTGTACTTAAGTAAAATTATTAGCCTTTAATTACTAAAGTCTGGTCTTTGTTCATAAACAGAATCAAAGATCTATTCTTTACAATGATGTCATATATTTATTTCTATAATATAACTATAGCTACATAAACATAAAAGTATATATATATGTATATATATATAGAGAGAGAGAGAGAGAGAAAGAAAGAAAGAAAGAAAGAAAGAAAGAAAGAAAGAAAGAAAGAAAGAAAGAAAGAAAAATATATGCTTTTATTTCATTGAACATATGTTTATGGAATAATTTCTTCTGTAGTAAAACATTACAAGATAATATAACACTAAAATACATTTTGAGAATTATAATTTTCTCAAATTCCACCTAGATATATTCCCTAGTGATCTTTGAATGAAGATGTTAGATCATACTTTAGTTTCATGTAATTGAACTTATGATATTATCATACTGTATATATTTTATATGTTTTGTTAATTTTTAGTTTTTATCCACTTTACATCCTGATCACACTCCTCACTCCTCCTTTCCCAGTTCCCCCTTATACAAATCCCCAGCTATAGCTCCCTTTCTTTTCCTTCAGAGAACAGGGAGCCCTCCTTGTCTACTACCCAACTCTGGGACATCTAGTCTCAGCAGGACTAGGCACCTCCTTTCCTACTGAGGCCCAACCATAAAGTCCAAGTAGAGTAAGGGTATCTAATCTCATGTAACAGAACCTGAGACAGGCCCTGCTCCACTTTTTAGGGGAACCACATGAAGACCTAACTACAAGTTTGCTACAAATATGTAGGGGACCTATGTTCAGACACTGCAAGCTCCTTAGTTAGTGGCCCTGTCTCTGTGAGTGCACATGGACCCAGGTTAGTTGACTCTGCATCTTCTTGTGGTGACCTTGACCCCTTTGACTTGCTCACTTTTATCCCCTTCTCTTCTACAAGACTCCCTGAGCTCCCTGTGATGTTTGACTGTGGAACTCTGCATCTGCCTCCATCTTACTCTTCTGTGATCAATATCTTAGTCCCCAGACAAGAGTATTCATACAAGTAACTTTTTTTCTTGTAATATACAAGAGTGAAAAAGAAAAACAATCTCTTTTGCATCTCTTGATCTATGTAACTTGCAATTTACTGGAAGATGTCTACTCTCTTCTCCACAGATTATAAAGTCTTTCAAAAGGACCGATGTGGAAACAGGCCTGAGCGTGCTTTAAACTAGTAGATTACAAGGAAGTAATAAAATAATTCTGATGAAATCTTGTAGTATTCACTCCTGAAATGGTGGTCAAATCTTTAGTTTGCTTGATTGTTTTCCATCTTGGTATATTGTGACAAAGTATTTTTTGAATATCACCTGCCATCCAAATCCCCATGAAATTAATTCCACAAAAAAACCCCCAGACATTTGAATAATCAACTCAAGGCAGAAGAATTATGACTGGTTTTGATTGCATGGTGTCATTTTCATTTTCTAATTACATCATTGGGATGAATATTGCTCATTTTTAATGATGCATTGTATTTTTGCACTTAAGTTTAGAATCTAAGAATCAGTCATAAAGATATGTCTCATAGTATTCTGAATACTAAAAGACAAGTGTAAATAGAGTCTAGACAAACTAAGCCCATAATTGTGATGTGATGACTGATTTTTAAAACATATTTTGAAAAAATTGTATATTTATATTAGATTTTTCAATAAATGATATTATAAAACATTAAATACTTTCCCTTATCTAGCTGCAATTTCTTTATATGTTCTGTGTTTGAGAATAACTATTGGCCTAGCAAGAGGACTACCTCCAATTATTAATTTTTATTTTTTATTTTTGGTTTTTTGAGACAGAGTTTCTCTGTATAGCCCTGGTTGTCCTGGAACTCACTAATTAATTTTTAAATAGTAATTATATTAATTCTTTGACAATGTTATATGATGTATTTTGGACACAGTAGTTCCCTACATTAACCTATATAGATGGACTCCCACCGATTTACCTATCAAAGTTTATGCCCCCTCCTCCTTTTTTTTTTCCAAATGTATCAAGTCCATTTATATTAACCTGGGTATGAGAAATGCCCTGAAATGTAGTTAGCATTCCAAGTGTCCCATCATTGCAATTATCAGACACAGACAATTCTTCTCCTATCAGCAATCAATTGCTTGAAACTGCAGCTAGGAGTGGGAGTTTGTGTATACTTCTCATTCTTCATTCTGTGGTTTTTGTCTTGCTAGAGCTTGTGCATCTCTTATGCATACTGTCTCAATCACTGTAAATTCATGTGTCTATCTGCCTTATTTTGGCAGGAAATAGCCCCCTGGCAGTTATCCACTACTTCTAATCCTATATGATTGCACATTTTCCAGTTTCTTCTTTCTCTAAGATCCTTGAGCTTTGAGGAGAGGGGTGTGATGTAGCTGGTTCAGAGGTGATTCATGATTCGTCTGGTATTCCAAATGAAATAGTATTCTAAAAGTTTAAATTAGGAGAAACATGAAATGTTTGTCTTCTGTGGTTTGGGTGCCCTCACTAAGGATGTTTGTTTCCAGTTATATCCATTTTACTGTAAATTTTCTAATTTCATTTTTCTTAATAGCTTAAAATATTCAATAGTATAAATATACTATGTTTTATTGTACATTCATTAGTTTGCAGAATTTAGGTTGTTTCTGTTCCATGAATATTGTGAAGAGTGAAGCAACAACCATGGATAATCAAGTTTCTTTGTAGTAATGTGTAGAGTCTTTTGGGAAGATATCCAAAGGTAATATAACTGGTAGGTATATTTTCTGCCTTATGAGGAACAGCTAACACCAATGTGTGTGTGTGTGTGTGTGTGTGTGTGTGTGTGTGTGTGTGTGACTGTGTGTGTCATCTTGACTGAAGTAAGATGAAATCCTCAAGATAGTTTTTATTTGAATTTTCCTGATGGCTAAGGATGTTGAACATTTTAAAAATATTTATCAATTATTTATATAAACTCTTTCTAGTTCTATGCTCCATTTAAATTGCATTATTTGTTTTGTTGAATTCTTTGTATATTCTAGAGCCTAAGCCTCTGTCAGATATATAGTTGGCAGTTATTTTTTTTCCACATTCTACAGTCTATCTCTTCACTAGAATGAGAGTGTCCTTGGATGTACGGAAGCATTTCAGTTTCACAGATTCCCATTTGTCAATTCTTGATTCAGTGACTGTGTGCTCAGGGTCCTTTACTGGACCAGTGAAGTAAAGAGTACTCTTTGTTTTAAGGTTGTGTGTTTAATTGTGAATTTTAATTTACTGTAGGATGTTGGCAATAGGATGGGTTTCTAGTTTTTTTCTACTCAATAACAGGCTTAAATATCCCTGAATCATAGTAATGGATAGGCTGTTTTCTGTTTTGTTTCTCAATTTTCATTTTCTCTGTAATGGTTCAATGGATTTTTAAAATGGGTAGCATAGCATTTTAACCTAAAATAACAAATTTGAAGCTTTTGGCAATATTTTTGCCTATTTGTGGATAGCACATAGAACAAAAAACATAGTTTTTTTTAAAAGTATAGTGAACAGGAAATTAAATACAACTTACATTATGTTGTTGTAGATGATCATCAAGATTATTATAACAAGATTATGATGATTATGTGCTAACATATAACAATAATCTCTGTAGTACTTTATAAACATCCTCACATCTTTATGTTCCATTTTAAACACAGACAAGCACATAGATAAATTTTATCTTTCAAAAGAAGTGTTTTAAATTATTGTTTAATACTCTTCATGTAGGAGATTGGCATTATTGATTATTATTATTGATTATTATCACTGTGTTGCTGAAGATCTAGTCCAGGCCTTTGCACATAATTAGAAGGCAATCTACCAATATGTCCATCACATTTCTGCAGTTAACATTGTCATTATTTGTAAGTAATGAGCAAAGAAAATGAATTTTTATGAAGCTCATTAACATGCCCTAAATCACTGAAATTATAAGACATAGAGTAACTATTTAAAGCCTAGATTTATTCTGTTATAAGGTTGATGCCTTTTCAAATACCTTGAATGATCTCTTTAAAAAAAATCTTTACTTCAAAATTTTCAATTATAAAATCTAAGGGTCATACTAAAACAAGTTCCTCTTCCTCTTCCTCCTCCTCCTCCTCCTCCTCCTTCTCTTCTACTTACATACAAGTGATCTAATATCCTAGAAACAATATAGCTAATTAATTGCTGATGATCATATGTTCATTATACTAGAACATTGTCATTTGATTTTTGATGATCATTGAATTGGGTCACAGTGTTTGATAGCTTCTGTAAATTAGTTGATGACTAATACTACTGTATGTAGATATATTGTTTTTTCATGATGAATTTCTGCTTTTCTGAAATCTATTTATTTTACATAGAGAATATTAAAATGTATATTATTGTATATGACAGTATCTTGTATGAAATACTTCAGTATAGATGTTTAATGGATTAATATGATTAAGTTAATGAAAAATACAAACATTGCCAAAATCCAGTTCTCCCAATATCATCCTATAGAACCATTGCTTCTCCCTGTATTAAAATGATCCCTGATGCCTACACACTGTCATTGTGCTGGACATTTCACTGTCTATGATTTCCATCTAGATGATACTGTAGCCACATCCTAAGTGAGAGAGCACATAAAAAATCATAGTCATGTGCCAAGTCAATGGGAATATAAAAAGATGTTCTTATCTCTGAGTACCAACTTTTAACTACTTCCCCCTTCCATATACAACTTATACGAAGTGAAATACACAATTCTACTTTTTCTGTTATTCTTTCGGTATCTGTTTTTAAATTTTGGAGTTTTTTTTTCCTGTCAATAAGCAGGATGTTTAAAATGATAACAAAATTCCTGTCATACGAAACATCTGAGATAAGACAAGCTTCCTTGTTAGTACTTTGATTTATTGGGCATAAAGAATGACTGCACTGAAATAACTCAGTATAATAAAACATGCCACTTGGTTTGTTAAATTATATTGTACATAGATGTTATACAAAATACACTGTTAGTTATGCAATGAATTTTGCAGAACAAAATATATTTTATCATTTCATATCAAAAGGGCAAAAGGTAATAATATATAACATGTATGGCTATAGTCTGCATATTAGAAGAATCTTTAACATAAAAGCAGCTTTGATACTTAGAAAATCCCTCTTGGGGTGGCAGAAGCAGCATAGCTTCTGGGACAGGGTCACTTGTGGGCCTATATCTTCAGTCATGAGGCAGATCTGAGCTCCAGACCTCTGTGCATTTTCCCCACCAGAGGGGAGTTTGCCTCTAGGGAAGGCTCCTACCGCAGGACCAGGTGAGAGTGCCATCTTGTATCCCAGGTCTTTCAGAGACCAGGCTGGCAAGGATAGTGGGTGGCAGAAGCAACATGGCTTCTGGGACAGGGTCCCTTTCATGCCTTCATCTTCAGCCAGGAGGCAGAGCTGAGCTCCAGACCTCTGTGCACCTTCCCTGCAAGAGGACAGCTTGCCTGCAGAGAGTGCTCTGACCACTGGGACTCAAGAGAGAGTTGGACTCCCAGGAGTGCTGACAGAGGCTAACAGAATCACAGGAGGAACAAGCTCCAACCAGAGACAGCTATAACAACTAACACCAGAGATTACCAGATGGCAAAAGGCAAACATAACCATCTTACTAACAGAAACCAAGACCACTCAGCATCTTCAGAACCCAGTGCTCCCAACACAGCGAGTCCTGGATACCTCAACACACCCTAAAAGCAAGATCTGGATTTAAAATCATATCTCATGATGCTGGTAGAGGATTTTAGAAGGACATTAAAAACTCACTTACAGGAGAACGCGGCAAAACAGATAGAAGCCCTTAAAGAGGAAGCACAAAAATCCCTTAAAGAATTACAGGAAAACAAAACCAAACAGGTGATGGAATTGAACAAAACCATTCAAGATCTACAAAGGGAAGTAGACACAATAAAGAAAACCCAAAGTGAGGCAACACTGGAGATAGAAACCCTAGGAAAGAAATCTGGAACCATAGATGCAAGCATCAGCAACAGAATACAAGAGATGGAAGAGAGAATCTCAGGTGCAGAAGATTCCATAGAGAACATCGGCACAACAATCAAAGAAAATGCAAAATGCAAAAAGATCCTAACTCAAAACATCCAGGAAATCTAGGACACAATGAGAAGACCAAACCTATGGATAATAGGAGTAGATGAGAATGAAGATTTTCAACTTAAAGGGCCAGCAAATATCTTCAACCAAATTATAGAAGAAAACTTCCCAAACCTAAAGCAAGAGATGCCCATGAACATACACGAATCCTACAGAATTACAAATGGACTGGACCAGAAAAGAAATTCCTCCTGACACATAATAATCAGAACACCAAATGCACTAAATAAAGATAGAATATTAAAGCAGTAAGGAAAAAAGGTCAAGTAACATATAAAGGCAGGCCTATTAGAATTACACCAGACTTCTCACCAGAGACTATGAAAACCAGAAGATCCTGGAGAGATGTTATACAGACCGTAAGAGAACACAAGTGCCAGCCCAGGCTACTATACCCTGCAAATCTCTCAATTACCATAGATGGAGAGACCAAAGTATTCCATGACAAAACCAAATTCACACATTATCTTTCCACGAATCCAGCCCTTCAAAGGATAATAAAGGGAAAATACCAACACAAGGACAGAAACTACACCCTAGAAAGAGCAAGAAAGTAATCCTTCAACAAAACTAAAAGAAGAAAGCCCCAAGAACAGAATCCCAACTCTAACAACAAAAAATAACAGGAAGCAACAATTACTTTTCCTTAATATCTCTTTGTATCAATGGACTCATTTCCCCAATTAAAAGACATAGACTAACAGACTGGCTACACAAACAGGACCCAAAATTTTGCTGCTTACAGGAAACCCACATCAGGGAAAAAAACAAACACTACAACAAAGTGAAAGGCTACAAAACAATTTTCCAAGCAAATGGTCCAAAGAAACAAGCTGGAGTAGCCATTCTAATATCGAATAAAATCGACTTCCAACCAAAAGTTATCAAAAAAAGACAAGGAGTGGCACTTCATACTCATCAAAGGTTAAATCTTCCAAGATGAACTCTCAATTCTGAATATCTATGCTCCAAATGGATATCAATGCAGCCACATTCATTAAAGAAACTTAAGCTCAAAGCATACATTGCACCTCACACAATAATAGTGGGAGACTTCAATACCCCATTCTCATCACTGGACAGATCCTGCAAACAAACTAAACAGAGACAAAGTACTACTGGAAGATCCAACAATACCTTTCCTGGGCGTATACCCACACGATGTTACAACTTGTAATAAGGACACATGCTCCACTATGTTCATAGCAGCCTTATTTATAATAGCCAGCAGCTGGAAAGAACCCAGATGTCCCTCTACAGAGGAATGAATACAGAAAATGTGGTACATTTACACAATGGAGTACTATGCAGTTATTAAAAACAATGAATTTATGAGATTCTTAGGCAAACGGATGGATCTGGAGTATATCATCCTGAGTTATGTAACCTGATCACAAAAGAACACACATGATTTGCATTCACTGATAAGCAGATATTAACCCAGAGTACTCATGATAAAATTTGCAAAACAAATAAAACTCAAGAAGAAGGAAGACTAAAGTGTGGATACCTTGTTCCTTCTAGAATGGGGAACAAAATAACCATGGAGGGAGTTACAGAGACAACGTTTGGAGCTGAGACAGAAGAAAGACCATCCAGAGACTGCCCCACCTGAGGATCTATCCTATAAACAACCACCAAACCCAGACACTATTGCATATGCCAGCAAGATTTAGCTGACAGGACCCTGATATAGCTATCTCTTGAGAGGCTATGCCAGTGCCTGGCAAATACAGAAGTGGATGCTCACAGTCATCTATTGGATGGAACACAGGGCCCCTAATTAATGAGCTAGAAAAGTAGCCAAGGAGCTAAAGGGGTCTGCAACCCTATAGGAGGAACAACAATATGAACTAACAAGTACCCCCCAGAGCTGTGTCTCTAGTTGCATATATAGCAGAGGATGGCCTATTCGGCCATCAATGGGAGGAGAGGCCCTTGGTCTTGTGAAGATCATATGCCCCAGTACAGGGGAATGCCAGGGCCAAGAAGAGGGAGTGTTTGGGTTGGGGAGCAGGGTCGGGGGAGGATATAGGGGACTTCCTGGATAGTATTTAAAATGTAAATGAAGAAAATATCTGATAAAAGTGGGTAGGGGATTGGGGGGTGGATGTGGGGGACCTTTGGATAGCATTGAAAATGTAAACGAGGAAAATACCTAATAAAAAAATTTAAAAGCAAAAAAAAAAAAGAAGAAAAGGAATGAAAAAATCCCTCTTAAAAATCAGAAAACACTGTATATCCTGTCTTTTTTATTTATCCAAAGAAAGAGGTATAGGTGTGTTATTGTCATGGTAATGATAAAATGTTTGAAATGCCCTTTTTCATAAAGTGTATATTTTGAATAATATTTTGAACTCATTTAAATTCATATCCAGTATGGGCAAATTCTTAAGAGTTCTTATGATATAAATACTTATTGATCAAAAATTGATGTTTTTATAAAATATTCAAAATGATGCTCAAATGCTGACATTAAGTATTTTATGACTGAGCTGGCAGATTGCTTCCCATTCAAGTATGAGTATCTCAGGTCCATCCTTAAATAGGGATTTAAAAAAAGCCAAGTATGGTGATCTATTCCTGGAATTCCAGCATTGGTATAGTAGAGTGAAGAGAATCCTTTGATTTTCTAGCTAGCTTTAAGGGAGAGACCATGTCTCAAGCAATAGGGTCAAAAGTGGTTGAGCAAGACATCCAACATTGAACTGTGGCTTGGCTTCCACCTGTGAGTGTGAACTGAAGTTCAAACACATTAACAAGTACACATTCATACACACAAATGCCATTGATGCATGCTTCTTTTTTTTCTGAGAGTATTCTTTTTAATTGAGTATTCTCTCAATTTGTATTTGATTGTGCCACATTAGTGTTTATTTCATTAATCTAGATTAGTAAATTTTGCCTCTTGCATTATAATATAAAATAAAAGAGTTCTACTAGAATTCACCATGTAGCCCTAGCTAGCCCCAAACACAAAGCAAATTTTATACCTCAGCCAAACAAGGACAAGAATGATAAGAACGCACCACCTTTTTCAGCTATGTTTACTTAGTTTTTGTCTTATTGCAGATTAAAATCAGTGCCTATAGCATTCTTAGCAAGGCATCTGCCATGGAGCAACATTCCATACCCCACCCCTCTGGATTTATTATTACAAGAATCTTTAAATGGCAATTATGCTCTAGCTTATACCTTCTCTTTCTCTTCACAATAGATCCTCAACAGTGATTTTACCATTTTATAGTTTCATAGATAAGAATTATATTTACACCATTTCTACCCATTTCTCCCATGCCAACTCCTCCCATGTCCCCCGTTCCCTATTGAACTCTTAGTTTTTATTGCTACATATATATATATATATATATATATATATATATATATATATATATGGAATGAAGTCAGAAGTTTGAGTGTGTGTGTGTGCTCTCATGTCCATGTGCACGAACACATGCATGTGCCTGTGTTTAAAACGTACTACTTTGGATTTAACAACTTATCAGGAGGCTTATTCCTGGAAAACACTGAATCTCTCCTCTCTCTCTCTCTCTCTCTCTCTCTCTCTCCCTCCCTCCCTCCCTCCCCCTCTCTCTCTTCTCTTCTTCCTTCTTCTTCTTCTTCTTCTTCTTCTTCTTCTTCTTCTTCTTCTTCTTCTTCTTCTTCTTCTTCTCCTCCTCCTCCTCCTCCTCCTCCTCCTCCTCCTTCTCTCTCTCTCTCTCCCTCTCTCTCTCCCTCTCTCTCTCCCCCTCTTTCTCATGCACCATTGATACCTCATAGCTGCTCATATAGAGGGTGATTTTGTGAAATTTTCTCCATTCATATATGAATCAGAAAAGTGGGATACATGCTCCGAGAGTGCATCTTCTAAACAAGACAGGGAATGTATCATGAAATGTACACAATGTGATTTGATTACCTACAAGACCTGCACAATAGGAAAAGCAGTTGACATGCCAAAATGACTGATATATAAATGTATGTATAAACATATATAAGTATATATATCTATATCTACATATAAAAGCATGTATACAGATATAAGCATCTATACCTATATCTATATCTGTGTAATGTTTGTTACCTGTGCAACTCAAGGATTAACAGAAAATTTATATGAAAGAAAATCCAGAGCCATAGATGCAGTTCTATAAATTGGTTTGAGTAAAAATAGTAAATACAACTGAAATAAGCTATGTAAAATAGTGCTGAGTAGTAAATTTAAGTCAGGTAAGGAAGGAGGAGAAGGTTTCCATAGATTGGCAATACTATGAGAGAAAGCAGTTTGTAATAACATTTTGAACTAGATGGAAATTTGAAATTGTGATTGCCTATATATGATTATTTGAAAAAGATTGAGTATGTTGTTTCTGTCTTTTTGACAAAAATATGCAAGAACAAGCAAAGTGAAGAAAAAATATATTTTGGTTCATGGTTTCAGGGACTTTAATCCATGATTCTTTGGTATCATTGTATCCGAGACAATGAATGCTGAGGCAGAATATCCTGGTGGAACATTTCTACTTCAACATGGAGCAGGTCAATGTGGGAAAGGACCTGAGACTAGATACAACATTCAAAGGCACATACCTCAGGATCTCCTTATGTTTTTGCTATTTCTACAATACATTTCATCTATAATTTTTCTTCTCACAATTCAGCATATGTGGGAAAACAATTCTACAAGTGCCTTGACTGCTTTGCCATTTAAATATTTGTACTCTCAGTAATCTCAGACCATCACTTTCACATTCTGCCTTCCACCAGGGCCTTTGAGCAAGCAAATAGTTCATTAAACTGCTTTGCCATTTTGTAACAAATATCTTCTTTAATACACTTTCAAATAAATTACTTAACTTTCAAGTAAATTAAAATGGCCATATTTCAATTTGTTGACAGTTTCATGCATGCACAAAATTTCTTGTGTTTACTCTCTGTTATCTTCTTCTTGCTCCCTGTCTATGTTTCCTCTGCAGTATAAGGCTCTTTCGAACATTTCATGTCTTTTGTTTTGTGGTTAAGATGAACCAAAGCCATCTGTATGGCAATAGATTTTAAAACTATTCTTTAAGGGAATCAACTTTTCATTTTAAATATATAGCTTGAGACTCTTTGTCCTTCTATTTGTGGTGACATTTATGCTCTTAAATGTGTATAGCATTTTAGAGATCTTTATGAACTTTGGTGACTATTACCACATGAAATTTGAAAAGGTAGACTAAACAATCTAGCCAATATTTGGATGCAGAAAAACCAGAGACCTAGAAAGAAGTTAACTGTAAAGGTCTTATCAAAAATGTATGGTCAAGTAGAACCAAAATAAATATGTGACTTTTCTGACTTCATAGTAAATGTTCTTTCAATAGCAGCATGTTAAAAGATTTTTGTATTGACAAATGAGTACCTGTATATATGAGAGAGAAAAATGATTATACAACTAAGTACATGGTTCCAAACATATTAATTTTCCATTTTCTTCCTGGCTTTGCTCATATGTGAAATGAAGATGACAAAAATCAGTTTCTTAGATTTGTTGTATTGAGTGAGATTATCTTTTTAAATAGCATATTGGATGGCTTATAAAAGATAGCCATTTTTTATTCCTATTATTAAATACTTGTGAAGCCTTACTAATAGTAATAAATTTATAGTATACATACTTTGTGATAGTTGATTCTTTTCATGTCTCTATCTTATTTGATTTCAAAAGTTTAGAAAACACATAATTTATTTAAATTGTGAATAAATATCAAATCATAGTTTTAGGGAGTTTATTTCTCTCTAGCTCATAATGTTTTCAATGAATTTTATTGTTAGTTATAATAAACCAAATAGAATAGATCTTTGAATATCTTCATTTGAGTACAGAATAATTTCTGTAGAGTTTACATTTTCTTTTCATATGTTTATGAATATGTGCATTGGAGGGCTTGCACATGCCATGATGTGTATGCAGAAGTCAGAGGACATATTGTGCAAGTCAGCTCCCTCCTTCCATCATGTCTTATCCAGGGATCATTCTCAAATATTTATGCTTGGTGTCAACCTTTCCCTGCTGACTCATATCAATGCCCCATCATTTCACTTATTTTCATGAGAATTATGAAGAATTCATTTGAATTACCTTTTCCTGCTATGGATTAGTTATCTACCTTGTTCAAGTTAGTTTTTGAATACTTCCTCATTAGCCTTTATGTATTTTTGTAGAAAATAATGTAGGGTCTGCAAATCTGTATAGTGACCAGTCTATAATGGGCAAACTACAAAATATAAAATGCCAGGAAGTTTACAAAGATAAGACATTAAATATTAAGGAACCTGATCAATTATAATTCAACTATTATATGCTAATAGAATTTTTTCACATAGCTCACATGAGAGGCATTATCACACTCCGATCCATCTTTTTATCAACATTTGTATACATAGAAAGTTGTCCAATTGTCAGTTATGAAAAATGACAATGTGTGTCTTAATCCTTTATATGGGCACATTTAAGAAACTCACATCTTTTAGTAAATATCCAAATTGTGGTTACTGATCTAAGAAGTAAATTCCTGGATTGATAGCTGACTGTTAGTTGGAATACAGCAAGAGTTATTTATATATATTTTTAGCATAGCGCTGATTCACTTTGTCTCAAAATTATAAACTCCAAATTAGATAAATATTTCCTCTATGTTATAGTTTTTAGTATAATGATAGCTATAATTTTTTTGCTTCTATGGCAGACTTTGAAAGGATGTGGGTCTTCACTACATAAAAATGCAATAAATTAACAGAAACTACTGTGTTAGAGAAATAATAGTCCATATGTTTACGAATGCTGATGGGATGCCTGGTTGGCATCCAAGGATGTTAAGGCTAAACAAAGTTTCCATCTAATAATGAATATCATTTCTCACTTTTTGTCCTTATGAGCTGAGGGACTGAAATATTCATGACCAAATGCTTACCTGTGAAAAAAGCTGTGTGTTGCAAAACTGTGGGTGCTAATATAATGATTACAGTGTTTGGTTAAACCCATAAATCAGAAACATTGTGTGCAAAGCAAATTTTCTGACTTGCTTTAAAATTAGTGTTCACTAAAGCTTAAACTAGTTTTGTTTTTCTATGATATTGAATTTTGAAATTAGAGAAAATGCATGCTATATGATAGTTTTGGAAAAGTGTTCTGTATCACACAGTTTTGCTCTCTATGATGTTGTTTCTCTACATCTATACTGAAGTGATAGTTGCTTTACTCCTGTCTTCTTTAATATGTTCATTGTGGTCCAAGTCTGAATGTCTCCTACTGTTATATCCCATTTCTAAAATAGCACAATTTCTTTAAAATGTATTGAACATGTTACTATTAAACAAAAATGAGTATAAAAATAATGTGCAATCTACTGATGCCTTATGAAAAGGAACTAGAAATCAGTTAACTGTGAACTTTTTTTTTAATAGAGAAAAAAGTTTTCCTTGGACTAACATTTGTATACATTAGTTTCATAAATGGGAAATAGAAACTCCTGATTTTAATTTAATAATTGTTATAAAAGGTAAATGACCAAAATAAACTTGATTGATGTTTTATTTAATAAAACAATAACATGATAGTTAATTTTGATGATCAATTCAACTGGACGGAGATGCCCTAGAGACACTCCTCTTACTGAATGTGAGGATGGTTTCAGAAAGTTGCACCTAAAGAGAAAAAGCACACCCTGAGTCAGGGTGGTCCCAGCTCCTAAACTAGTATCTCAGACTGAATTAAAGGAGGGAGACAGCTGAGCATTAGAAGTCTTTGTTTTCAGATCCCTGACAATATGCCCAGCTGTAACATGTTCCTATTGCCATGATGAATTTTAACTTTAAACTTTTAAACTAAGAAGTTTAATGCCACCCTAAGCTACATGAATCTTGACTCAAAAAAAAAAAAAAAAAAAAACCCACATAGTACAAACAAGTCAGATACTGGCATGATTATTGCTATCAGTCAGACATACTGCATTAGAAAGCAGAAATATGCGGAGTGGGCAGTTTAGTGAAGACAAGACAGGTGAAGAAAATCCAGAAGTAAAAGTTAAAAATATTAACAAAACAAAGGAGAACCCTCAGCCTTGCCATTGAAACAATAGGAAAAAAAAAAAAAAAAAAAAAGGCCTGAAGGCAGTAACTCCACCCACCAAAAGATTCAACTTGTTAAAATGCAAATCCATTTGAAAGGACTGAGCTTGAGCTGAGAAAGCCCAGGTGGATAATATCTGCAGAAAGATGGGTGTTTTCACATTTAGATTACAAGGAACCCTGAAGACACCAAAACATTAGCCACATTAAGTTGGCAGAAGAGTTTGATAGCATTGTCTATGTAGTTGCACTCACAAAGGCATGGTTATTTGTGCCAAAATGCCAGAAAGCTGATGAGGTCAGAAAATTTGTGTATGGTAAGATTCGCTGCAACTGGGCTAGAGAGGCCATTGTGTGAAACTTGCTTTGTGATGCAAGTTTCACACAGAACAATAGTGGCTATATACTGAAGAACCTTAAAGTCAGCCAAAGAGACATGTTATTGGTACTGCAGGCAACAGGATTGAAAAGACAAGGCCTTCCCCACCATAGTGAAATAAAATTCTAAAATTTGTACATAAATTCTTCTTTTATGCTGTTTTTCACTATTTGATCACAGTAAAGATTATTAAATAATGCAGATAATATTAACAAAATTATATTATAGGCCCAAGAATGTAAATCATTATGTTATATATTCACAAGATTCATATGAAGTACATTTATATTTCTGAGTTTATAGAACAAATCAAATTATGGACCTATGTGTATAGATATAATATTGTTTTTTTCTAAGAATTTATTTTCATAAATCTTGTTTATGGGCTTTACAATTTATAAAGAGTTCGATAGCATTGTCTATGTAGTTTCACTCACAAAGGCATGGTTATTTGTGGCAAAATGCCAGAAAGCTGATGAGGCCAGAAAATTGTTCTAACAACAGAACTTGAACTATTATCCCAAAAATGATGTACAAGCTGAGCGTGGGGGCACACACCTTTAATCCCAGCACTTCGGAGGCAGAGGCAGGCAGATTTCTGAGTTCGAGGCCAGCCTGGTCTATGATGTGAGTTCCAGGACAGCCAGGACTATACAGAGAAACTTTGTCTCGAAAAACCAAAACCAAACCAAGCCAAAACAAAAAACACAAGAAAACAAAAAACAAAACAACAACAATAACAACAAAACCAACAACAACAACAACAAAAAAGATGTACAAAGAACTTTTTTGTGCTTATGAGAAAATCAATATCTGAACATTTTATGAGTATATTTTATAAAAACTTCATTATGAGTTCAATTATTGCACCATTATTTCATTACAAAATTTTGGGACTAGAAACATAACTAAGAGCACTTGAAGCACTTGTTTGTGACCTGGTTTTAGTTCCCCATGCCCACAATGAGTGGCTCAGAACTGCATGTAATATGCTTCACTGGGGTGGTGCTCAAGTGCATATAATATACCCACATGGGTGGCTAACAGCTGCATGTAATTCCTGTTTCATCGGAACCAATAACCCTTTCTTGCTTTTGAGTATACCTGTGCATATACAGAGCACATAAATTCATTCAAGCACATACACACAAATAAAAACAAATTTTAGGACAATTTGTTACTCTTCTGTATTATCTACCGTATCTATTCTTTATGTTTTTGTTTGTTTGTTTGTTTGTTTGTGTGTTTGCTTCTTGATCACACAAGAAAGGTAGAAAAAAAAAAGAATCCGATATTCCTGAAGCATTAATAACGTATTAAATTTATCTTAGTGATTCAATCACCTTCATTAAATAACACTGATACAATAGAGTTTAATATGATCATCATTTATCATTACAGTGTAACTCAAGGCTAGGGTTTTAAGCTGATTTAGAACCTTCTTTTTGGTAAATGGATTTTCTTCCCACTCTCAGTCTATTCTGAGAAAGTCTATGCATAATGTTTCTGTTAGCCCCCCATCTCCGTTTGTTTTAAATTTAATTTTATTGTAATTCATTTTTTACACTCCATATTCCATTTTCCGCTCCTCCCCATCCACCCTCTAACTGTTCCACATTCCACACCTCCTTCCCACCCCACCTTGTCTCCACGTGGATACCCACACCCACAACCCCACCTGACCTCTAAACACCCTGGGGCCTCCAGTCTCTTGAGGATTAGGTGCATCATCTCTGAATGAACAGAGACCCTGCATTTCTCTACTGTATGTGTGTTGGGGGCCTCATATCAGCTGGTGTATGCTGCCTGTTTGGTGGTCCAGTGTTTGAGAGATCTCAGGGGTCCAGATTAATTGAGACTACTCATCCTCCTACAGGGTTGCCCATCTCCTCAGCTTCTTTTAGCTTTTCCCTAATTAAACAACAGGGGTCAGCTGCTTCTGTCCATTGGTTGGGCACAAATATCTGCATCTGACTCTCTCAGCTAATTGTTGGGTCTTTCAGAGGGCAGTCATGATAGGTCCCTTCTTGTGAGTGCTCCATAGCCTCAGTAATAGTTTTAGGCCTTGGGACCTCCCACTTTGAGCCTGTGGCTGGACCTTCTTTTCCTCAGGCTCCTTTCCATTTCCATCCCTGTAATTCTTTCAGACAGGAATAATTATGGGTCAGAGTTGTGACTGTGGGATAGCAATCCCATCCCTCATTTGATGTCCAGTCTTCCTGCTGAAGGTGGGGATCTATAAATTCCCCCTCCCTATTGTCTGCAATTTCATCTAAGGTCCCCCTCCCTATGAGTCCTGGAAGTCTCTCACCTCCTAGGTCTCTGGTGCATTCTGGGGTGTCCCCCCCAACCTCCTATTTCCTGAGATAGCCTGTTTCCATTTTTTTTCTGCTGACCCTCAGGGCTTCAGTCCTTTTCCCTCACCCAATACCAGATCAGGTTCCCCTCTAACCCCCCACTGCCCCCCACCCCACCCACATTCCCTCCCAAGTCCCTCCCTCCCTCCCCACTTGTGATTGCTTTGTTCTCTCTCCCATCTCTGGTTTAAATTAGAAATAAGACATTCATTATGAAAAAAAGAGATGTACATATTGCATAATAATTTGTTGTATAATAAATAAAAGTTGATTAAACATGAATTGTGAGAGAAAAGAATAAAAATATAATCATATATTTTATAGGTTATCCATTGAAAGACTATTTCTACTTTGTCTTATTAAATTGAGCAAAGTAAACTTTGTATTTTACTAGCATATTTTTCCTAATTGTGTTTTCAAAATTTGCATGTAAAATGGGTGAATCATTTTGTAAAATTTGAATAAAATGGGATGAAAAATATTAAAACAAACATTGCATATGTACATGAATTTGTCAATGAATTCATAAAACATTTTTAAATGGGCTGATATAATGGTATAGAAAGTATTTGTTATCTTTACCTATTTGCATTAGAACATTTTCTATAAACAGTTAAATTAATTTGGTAATACTTTTTGCGTAGTTTGAGTAGCTATACTTTTAAGTCAAACTATTTGCTAAATTACACCAGTAGCAGTCCATCCCAAGTCTGCTAATATTCAGTGTTTAGTTTGATGAGCAGATCCTCTTGTATCTCAGGTCTTCTTACTGCCTACTTTACAAATTATGGATCATTGGGCAAATGTTACCGGACTTCTATTTTCTGTTGTCTACTCATTGCAGTTTATAAATCAATAGAAAAAAATTGATTTATAAACTTTAACTTACTTTAATGATTAGTTCTGCTTGGATTTATCCTTGCTGTGTGTGTGACTGTCACCTTCCAAAACTATTTACTTAGAACTATTGGACCTAAAGTGTGCAGAAAATTTTGTGCCTTAGACCTACAGAATGTGTGTGCTTGTTTTACTTAAGAAGTTAGAATAATGACAATTTCTCACATGCTCCAAACCAATTATTTTTTTCTGCTGTCCAATTAATTTTTGTCAAATCTCTATTATGTGAAGTATAAGTTCCACATTGGAGATAATATATATATGTATATGTATATGTATATTTGTTATATATCTACATAACATATATGTATAAACAAAATATGATACATGTATATGAAATAAAATTACTAAATATATACAATGCTCATTTCCTTAGTAATTGAAATTATATATATATATATATATATATATATATATATAATACATCTTGATAATAAATAGAGATGTATTTACAAAAGTCCTTTTGTGCATTAAAATGTGGATTTGAATTTAATTATTTTTCTCTTTTTTACTTTGCTTCAGCCTTGCCATTTGTTGTGTTGCTTTGCTCCATATATGTTAGAATGACAACATTTCAATTAAGTTTAAAATAAATGAAGCTTATTATAAATGGTACCATTTAGAAGGATACTTAGTAATTTCTTTAAAAATGCACAGTTAGTGTAGTTTTAGTCCATTTTCTATATATGTTGCAATCAGTTGGTAAAAGAAGAGAGCACACCATTACCATTGATTAGACTGGGAGGTAACTTGGGATAAGAGATGCAGATTATCGGACATTACATCATACCTGGTAAGGAAAGAACAAAGATGCATTAGGAAGTGCCTATTCCTGCTCTCACCAATACTCAGTAATTCAGCACACACATGCAGGATGCTGATCTTCTCCTTCCTGCACACAGTCAGTGCTCAGTAGAGTGCAATTAACTTGGCCACAACAATTGCTGAGCAGGTGACTTGATTACACTGAAATCAGGCAGAAAATGTCCTCTTCTGGCCACTCAAGTGAATCAGTAAAATTATGGAGCAGCAAAACTAATTCACTGCCTTGGGCCATCATAAATGCCACTTCCTGTAAGTCAAGCTTTCACTTAGTGTGAAATCGTTTTGTTTTATTGTCTTTCACATAATGCTTATTTGAGCTAATCCACTTAGGATATGTGAATTGGTGAGTGTGTTTGGATAGTTTAAGATACTCAAACTTTTCATCTACTAGTATTTAAATATTGCATCATTAGTTTTTGAGCGCTCTTTCATACATGAACTCTGTATTTAAATTATTTATGCCCCTCCTGCCCCCTTTACCTCCTTCCATACCTACTGACTTTTCTTAAAATTCAAGAGCTACTCTTTTTTAAAATAATTATTAAATGATAATATGTGTGTGTGTGTGTAGGGATTTGTTTTTGTGTTTCTATATGTAAGCTACTCAGTCTATTTAATGTTGCACATATCTGCATACATATACATATACATATACATATACATATACATATACATATACATATACATATACATATACATATATAATGTTTCTAGGGCTGACTACTTAAGACTGGGTAACTCATCAGGAAGCTAATCCTTCAGAATACCTGGCTCTCCCTCTCTCAGCAGCCATTAAATTACCTGAATCTCATCATCTATGAGCAATACCCTGTGAGTTTCTCCCATGCACACTGACATGTGACTTGGTGTTGTGATTGTGCAGGCCATTTATATGTGCTTATATTGTAATTATTTCGTGGGTTCAAGGTAGCACTATCAGCAGATAGCATGATCCTCAGCCTCTTACTATCTTTCTGTTTCTTCTACAGTGTCCCCAAAACCTTATATTTAGGGTTTGTTTTGTAGAAATATCAATTGGGTTGGACAATATTTGGACATTTGTTCTCTGAATTTTGATTTAATGTTACTTTCTGTAGATATCTCTGCTGCAAAAGTAACTTCCTTGATTAGTGGTAAGAGCTACACCTATCTGTGAGTATAAGTGTACTTGTTGAGAATACAATTAAGAATGATACTGGTTTCTGAAAGAGTCAGTGGTAGGCTTTCCTCTGGGTCAATGGCCTTTCTAGACAGAGGTGGGTTTACAGTGGCTGGCATGATTTCCCTTTGTTGTGTGAGCCTTAGTCTAATTAGACTGCTGTTGATTATCCCTATTGAACCTTTGTGGGTATATTCCCAGGCAGATCACTGTTGTGATTAATAAGGAACTAAAGGGGGTCTGCAACCCTATAGGAGGAACAACAATATGAACTAACCAGTACCCCCCAGAGCTTGTGTCTCTAGTTGAATATGTAGCAGAGTTTGGCCTAGTAGGTCATCAATGGGAGGAGAGGCCCTTGGTTTTGCAAAGATCACATGCCCCAGTACAGGGGAATGCCAGGGCCAGGAAGCGGGAGTGGGTGGGTTGGGGAGCAGGGTTGGGGGAGGGTATAGGGGACTTTTGGGATAGCATTTGAAATGTAAATGAAGAAAATATCTAATAAAAATAAAAATAAAAAAATAAGCTTTAAAGCAGAGTAGGACTATTGATTGTTTTTCTCCACTGGCAACTTGAATAATACCTTTACATACTATGAGAAATAATCTTCATGAAAGACTGTGAATTAGTTACAGCATGAATTTTCCAAAATGTGTTTTATCTGCAGCAATAGGGTCTTACCCTTGAATTCTGGGGGACAACCAGGGACAGCAACACTACTACTGTTTGGGAAGCCTCTTATACTTCCATTCCCAATGACTTGAAGGGGGTTTCTTATTCTTAGTACTAGGGGTTTTGGTTAGCATATATCTCCAATGGGTAATATAATTACCCCACAAGGCATGATTTTATTAGAGAAGTAAATACAGAGGAACAGTGAGGGAAGAAGAAAAACATCATTAATGATGTTTGGAAAATCCATTTGAAAATATATTTTTAACGTTTAACTCTTACACATTTGTAAAATGTGTTTAATTGTATAAACATCTTGATGTAGTACTGAAATATTATAAAATTTGAAATTCATTTGGGAAACATCCCAAATTTGTTACCGTACAAATTGCTAGTTGGTACAAAGTAGTTCCTGTGATGTAAAATTGATTCACAATGGGTAATAAAAGTTTAAATAAGTTCAAATGTAATAAAATTTTTCTTCTATTGCATTTGTCTTAATAGAAATTTAGACACCTAGACTCTATAAAATGAAACATAACTTTGGTTAAATAGAGATTTTTTTTTTAAGTGAGACATAACTTTCTGCTTATATTAGCTGTTCTTTTTTTTTATTTCTGGATAAAATCTCCATGTATTCTAGACTAGATTTAATATGATTAACAAAGTAATTTTATTTTTATTAGCAGAATGAGAGATTTTTATTTACTAGAACAGATGATACATTGAAACCATCTTTCTCAAATTTTGGAACAGTGAGGGATAAGATTTTTGTTCAGGTTTGTAACATATATTTGTTGATATTAAGAGTGTACATTAGAATCTTAATGTACATGATAATGTCTCTTAGTTGTCTCTTGAATGAGACAAAGTATTCAGGCCATGAATTTTAAAGTATTTCACAAAGAATTTGTAGTAGTCCAATTATATACCAATTTCTGCTTATTGAATACTCAAATATTCCTGTATTAGTTGACAATTTGTAATCATTAAAGTATTACAATTTCATATATATATATATATTCTAAATTATGTATATGCATGTATGTACTTTATTGAAAATTCTATTAAATAGGCTAAAATTCTATTTTAAAATAATGGCATTAAGAAATTTAAAACACTGATTATAAAAAATATATTGTGCTCTAAACCTGGTTATATCAAGTGAGAAAAGATAGCATTACAATCTTTATCAGACTATAGTGATTTTGTGCTATGTTGTTCCAAAGTAGAAGCATTCATATCACTGAATCTCAAATATAAAAATACATCATTAAAGTAAAAGAATATGTAAATATAAAATACAAGATTTTTGTTTCTGGCTGTCAAGCTAAAGAAATGTGATCTACATTATTGTAATCCAGTTTTGTAAGTATAATTTAATTTTGTCAGTATATAAAAGTTTAATTTCCATTCTCTGTTAAAAATATAAGAGAAAATCTATGTAGTGAAAATTTGCACAAAATTTACTATACTACTAATAAAGTACAGATTTGTTAAATGGTCTCCAATTAAATTTTGCTCTACCAAAAAAAAAAAAAAAAAAAAGACAGAACGAAGGAAAAAAAGAAAGAAAAAAGAAAATTTCAAATGGTTCTGTATAGGGTACAACTTATATTTTAGTAAATCTACATTTGACTTTGCTGACATAGGGTTAAGAATAGTTCATTGGAGTAAAATTTATTTGCATATTAAGATGTTCAGTTACTTTCAGATTTCACTTTTTAAGGTTAATATCTGTGAGTAACTTTTTGGTCAAAGAGTGCATTAAGCAGATATAGTTATCAACCCCAAATTACCTACTTTTAATAAGTTACTAGATTTATGCTGATAATATAATCATCTTCCTTATCTAATAACAAATATGAGGCTCATTTTCCTGGTTCCTAAATGTGAGTATTTATAAAAGATAATTGTATTAATCTTTGTCTTGATGATTAGAGTGTTTGGATACTAAATTATATTGCCTCTAAATACCAAATTGAATGCTCAATAAAGATATAATTTAAGTGTTAAGTTTTTGTAATATCTTTATCTTATTCATTTTTGAAGACACGAGCATACACACACACACACACACACACATATGTATTCCTCTGGGATTTTTGTACAATGTCTTTTGATCATATTCACCCCTTCCCTCAACTCTTCCCATATACATCCCTCCTTTTCTCCCTACCTAATTTGTATTGTTTTTGAGACAAGTTATTACAATGTAGCTCTGTAATCCTTGAGCTCATTATATATACTAGGCTAGTCTTAATCTCACAGAGATAGACCTGCTTCTGCCCCTCAAGTGCTGGGATTCAAAGCATGTGCCACTGTGTCTGACATGTATCTTCTTTTGTAAACCCATCAATACAAATATATACTGTCCAAATACTCTTGGGTGTGTGATCTTCCACTGAAGCTTGGTCAGCTTACCGACGACTACACTCTTAGAGACAATAGTCTGTCCTCCCAGCAGCTAACGACTTACTGCTAATATCTACATGGCTTCTGTTTGTTTCATGTTTCAAGCTCCCATCTCTGTGCTGAACCTTGGTCTGGCTTGGGCTTACACGGGTCTTGTTCATCCTGATGTGAGTTTATGTATTCAACTGCCCTGCTGTGAATAGAAGACACTGTGTCCCGATAGCCATATATTTCCTAGTTCTTACATTTCTACCCCTCCTCCACAATTATCCATGAAGAATATATATTGCACCCCTTCCTTTTGTACCCAGGGAGGCACAAAGGATTATTGTGTAGAATAAATGATCTTTTTCTGCAGTTTAACTTAGCAATTAAAATTCTATTAAATGACAAGTACAGGAACAGTCTTTTATTTTTCTTTTTCATATTTTTCAATGTTATGATGAACCTATATGAGGTTGTACCAGTGAAATATCATTGACCTTACAGGAGGTAAAAATCGTTCTTCCCAGACATTTTCATGAGTAAATGTTAGTCTGTGATTATAGCTGTATGCTGTCAATTCATCAGAGTCCTAAGGAGAATTCAATGATTCACAAATAGTCAGTGATGGACATCTTGATCAAATGCTTCGATTTTGCAAACATTGCACTAAAACTTAGAACACCGTGGTGGAAACTACTGAGCATAATATATAAAATGGTATAGTTTTTATACAACTGCTAAACTCGGTTGCTTAAAGATACATTTTACATGGGAAATATGACTTACAGAAAGCTCTCAAAATGAAAAGGAAAGGACCAAGGGGAGAAGTGTGGTTTCAGTGTCCCCTCAGTAGCAATAAATGAAAGATTTGTTCCTCATTAAATGATTTCTTGATGTTTCTCAATAGATTTTCAGCTAAACACTTGTTAATCCCAAAGCTCTGACAAGCGCGGCCAGCAGAATTAGGCCAACCACTGCTACAAATAGCTAGTGTACATGAAACAGTAATCATTGCTTTCCAGTCTATTATTAGATTAACTTCATAGGGATTGCTTTTTTCTCCTGTGAGTTGAGGCATAAATGACATGCTTTACCCTCCAATAAATCTAATAGCAGAGTGGCTATGACATGATGTTCATAGCCCTGCTCCCATGACAGATTATTTTTGATTGCTTCAGGAGTTTCTAGCAGCTTGAAACCATTAGAATTTAAGGCATCATTGAAATGTTACAGTGTATCTAACTCATACAGAATATTGCTGATTCTGAATTATATAGTCACAGCTTTTTGTCCTATGGTATTGACTGTCACTCTGTGACTAACTTTGGAAACCGAGTAGAAATAATCAATTGAGTTGACAAAAATTATACATAAGAATGATGTCTCTATAAGGATTTCTAGCATTTATAATTAACTGTGGGTAGGGGGCAGCTGTCATCTATATGTTGCATGTAACAACTTTGCTTTCTTCTTTTAAATTACATTATAAATGGATGCTAAGAGATACCAAACCTTACACAAAAGTAGCTGTAAATACATTTTTCTGCAACAAAGTAATTCTATTGTTTCAACAGATAAGTTGCTTGTGCTTTTGTGCATTTGGTTTACATTTCCTTTTATTTTAAAATATTTTTATGATAGGTTAAATAAAACATGTTTGCTACTTTTATGTCACTTCAGTATGACTTAAAATAATCGTTCGGTAGAAAATGTGTTTTCTCTTTGTTGTGAAACCTTGAGAACTAACAGAACTGGTTCCAATTGATTCTTGAACATAATTTAATTTTAGGTGTATCTTTTTGTGTTGAGATTAAGGTGACGCTTTTTCCTATTAACTTCTTTGTGTTATTGTAAATAGTGTAGATTGTATGTCTTATTCCTCCAATATATATCCTTCAGTATATCTTGTTTCAGAGATTATACAATCACCTTATTTGCTAAAACACATAATATTTTTTTAACTTTATTTTCTACTTATTCACTTTACATTCTACTAACTGGGCTCCTCCTGGTCACCCCTCTCAGAGTCCTTACCCCATTTTCCTCTCTACTTTTCCTCTGGGTGGGTGGGTCACACTGGGTATCTCCCCACTTTGGCACTTCACGTCTTTCACACTGAGGAAACTTCCTCTCCCACTGAGGCCAGACAAGGCAGCCAAGCTAGAACATATCCCACAGACAGGAAACATGTTTTGGATAGCCCACACTCCAGTTTTTTGGGAGGACCACATGAAGACCAAGCTGCACCTCTGCTACATATGAGCAGGGAGGCCTAGGGTCCAGCCTGTGTATGTTCTTTGATTGGTCCTTCAGTTTTGGAGAGCCCCAAGGGACCAGGTTATTTGACGCTGTTGGTCTAACTGTGGAGTTTCTATCTCCTCTGAACCTTCAATCCTTCCTCCTATTTTTCTATAAGAGTCCCCGAGCTCCATCCACTATTTGGCTGTGGGCATCTGCATCTGTTTCAGTCAGCTGCTGTGTGTAGCCTATCAAAGGACAATATTCTCCTCTCTGTAAGCATAACAGCGTATCATTTAATAATGTTAGGGATCAGTGCTTGTCCATGGGATGGGTCTCAGTTGGGCCAGTTATTGGCTGGCCATTCCCTCACTTTACTCCATTCCCAATGCCTGAATTTCTTGTAGAGAGGATAAATTTTGGGTTAAAAGTTTTGTAGGTGGGTTGGTATCCCTATCATTCCACTGGGGTTCCTGTCTGGCTACAAGAGGTTGCCTCTTCAGGTTCCATATCCCCA
The DNA here is from genome assembly GCF_000001635.26 of Mus musculus. NCBI lineage: Eukaryota > Metazoa > Chordata > Mammalia > Rodentia > Muridae > Mus > Mus musculus. Next base: position 113,585,154 of record NC_000086.7, read on the forward strand.
AAGATTGATTCTTGGATACCTCCCTTATCCCAGGCCTCTGTATTGTCCTGGAAATGCACTCCTTCCGCCCCTGTCAGATGCAGGTTTCTATTCATTTTCATGCCATCTTGCCACCTAATCTTAATGGATCTAAATTGATCTATGACTGTATTTTTGTGTTTAATATATCTAAAAATGACTTTTCACATTATTTCATATCCCAGACCTTTCAACTCAATACTTTTCTGACTTAAAAATAAAGCAATGCATTCTATATAGCAATCTTCTTCATTTCAGATATACTTATCTGGAAGAAATGGTAGTGCTAAGTTGCATCTAAAAATTTGAAAGCATCATACCAACCACTGGTATTCACCCATTCCTTTGGTAGTTATAAACTAGCACTCTATGTACTCTTTTTTTCCCTATGTCACCAAAATATAAAACACTATAACATATTTAATGATATGTTTCTTTCCACTGTATAAGGCAGTGACATTATTGCAAAGCACCCTAGGCATTACAACTAATGAGGGGGCTAAAGATGTGCCTTTTAAAAAAGAAATATTGAAATGCAAAAAAACTTAGAATTGCTTTAATCAGAAATTTGGGGTACTTAAAAAAATTGTAAGTAACAATGCAATTCATTCTAAGAAAATGCACAGTATGCTTGAGTATAGCTGCATATAGAATAGAATGTACTATAATTTGATTGAGAAAGGGTTTCATGAATTTTTATCAAGATATCTTAGACAAAAAAATCTACAACTAATGTCAATCTAATGTAATCTAGCAATTGTCAATTCTTTATTGTTTATAAGAGTCACTTACAGTGTGTACATGGTAGTAGTGACAGAAAATAAAGATAGTAAAGGACAATAGCAATGTTCCCCCAACATAATATTTATTATTTTACTAATGTATATTTTTTAACTAACCAAATAACTATCAGTTTTTGCACAGTGTAGTTTATAAGCAAGGTCCAAGCAGTAGCTACAGTTTGGGCACATAATTCAACTTAAAAATGTACATAATAAGAGGTAAAGCATTGTATTTAGATATTTAGTATGTATAAGTAGGTTGGAAATCTTAATATGTAGACATTTAGTGAGTATATGTAGGTAGGAAATTTTAACATACAAATACGTATGTCAAGCAGTCAAATGAATTGGATATCTTTGATTTGATACAGGCTAATATAAGGCCAGATATGTTAAACAACTGATTCTTATTTCTGCATCACTTAAGTTTCCCTGGTGGTGATATTTTCCCCTAAACATCAGTTACAAACTTTAAACATTTTTAACAAGTAAAATGATTCATGCATATATACATGTTAGTACTTTGACAAAGATACCCTAGTGATTCTTCAGGGCAGGTTTGGACATTGTACTTTTTTAAAAAATAAAACTCATTTATTGTGCTGTTAATTCAGTACAGAACATTGTTCAAGCTGATAGTATACTCTGTCAATGAACTACATCTCTAAATATATGTGTGGGGTTTTATTTTCTATTGAGGCTACTTTAGAAAAACTTTAATGCTACTGCATTATGTAGTTAGTAGAGATGTTGGGTATATTAGTGAGAACTTAGAATAGTTGATTTGCTATGAAGTATAACACGATAATTGTCCTACTCATAGGCTGTGTATAGCTAAAATCATCACCATCATCACCATGAACACCAGAACCACCACCATCTCCATCACTTCGCAAACAAAAACAAGTCTTTCATAAAAACTGCATTATATTAATTATAGTTTCTCCCTCATTAGAAATGTGATTTCTGTCTTATTCTTAGTTTTACATGCTTAATTCAATTTACTAGAAAGTTGTTACATATGAATGTACTGAAAATAGAAACAATGTGTCAAATAGAGTTTGTTAATACAAGTTTATACAGAAGTGTTATATAGCATGTAGTAACATGTGTTTTATTAATTCAGTTACAAGTGTTTGTAAATTACAACTTGGGAGAGAGCTGTACCAGAGAAAGCTATTAAGTTAGTTTCTATTATAACGTTTTAAGTTTGACAATATATCTTTTCTCACCTGTAATGCCGTCATGATATGATAGAAAAATGTTAATTTTGTTTTTATTTAATTGATTGTCATTTCTGATTTTCTGGTAAATCTTTTTCACATTCTCTAAGAAATATATTTTAGTCATGTTTGCCCTTTTTTTTCTTAAGTTGTTCTACACTGTACGAGAAAATGTGAATTGTATGCACTTTGATGATGCAAATTATTGTAGCTGGTGCAATTCTTATCATGATTTGAATTTATTTATTTTCCTGTCAGTTACTACTTTGATAGTGATGTACGCTACATTATAGGACTGGAACATATATAAATGAGAGATATATGATTTTGTGGGCATCAGAGATTTTTTTCTGATCTATGAAATATGTTTAATTATCTCAAAAATATTATTCATCCACTGTTTTGATCTCAAGTGGTTAATAACTTAAAATAAATCCACACACCGGAAGCATATATCTTATGTGGACTGAAGCATACTTCTAAAAACAGCAGTGCTATCCCAAATCACATGCATGCTGAAACACTTTATTGTTTATGGGTTTGGGTTTTGTATATATTAAATGTAAATGTAATGATTATAATATATATATATATATATATATATATATATTCTTCATTATGTAAGAAATAAATTTCAAGGCTCACATATGTTCTCAGGAATTAATATTCTCAATATTTACAACAGTAAGTCACTAGGGAATTCCAAATGCTCTCAGTTGGCCAAGCAGCCCCCATCTGAAGAAACTATTTCCTTATGTCTATCACCCTATCATTTACTTTAGTAAAACATAAAGCATAGTTTGTACCATTGAGGGGAAAATGGTAATTGAATTTAAGTAATAAATGTGCAATTTAGCAAGACTTAGGGTTTTTGGGTTTTTCTGTTTGTTTTGTTTTTACTATTTTATGCCTATTATTTTTAAAATTACTTGAGTATTAAAAAAAGCTGTAAAATTGTGCTGGGTGTCAGCACATTGCATCTTCAAACAATCTTTCATCTTCACTTCCCTTTGCTTGAATAGTAAAAAACTTTGTAAATTAGGACCTAAAATTAATTGAATAAACTTCAATGGAATGTTTTTATGTTTTTATATGCATTTTAAAAAGTGCATTGTAAACTTTTCAGTGCTAGAGACAGTGGCTAACATGTCCATCCCTATTGATTTTAGTGCAGTGCAAGGAAAAATAATGCTGATGTTGTGTGAAGCATCATTTATTTTCTGTTTTTAAACTCAATATGTTTACTAATTTAATATACACTTTAATGCCAGTATCTATGATATCTAAATTAGATTTGACTAGAGTGATTTCCCAGCCAATATAGCAACCATGATTTGTGCAGTAGCTATTTTGTTTCAGTCTCCTAAAATACCTTATGTGATAATGAATAATAAAAAAAAAGGAGAGGCATTTACCAGTTTAATGGCATTCTTTCTCTAAGTCTAGCATGCCTTTACTTGCTTGAATAATAGAATTTTCATAGTTCTAGAAATTAGGGGTTTTTCAAGTACCATGTGGCTTTAGTGTTCAACAGAAAGCCATACCCAGCAGTGGAGGACAAGGTGACAGAAGCCTACAATAGCTCTCCTTACTTTTACATACAAGGAAATCTCTCAAGAGGGAAATATAATGAAGGGAAAGCTAACTCTCATTTATGGCCTTGAAAGAAAATTGTCGCTTGTTCTGGAGTTAGAATAGGCAGTTTTTCTATAGTTCAAATATGATAACCTACTCATATTGTATAATATAAACTCTTTAACATGTGTTTACTATAGGACAAAAATGTTCTGCTAGGTACTGTCTGTATGCTTGATACTTAACCCTATCAGGTGTTTATGACCTAATGAACTGAGGTTCAGAGAAATAACACTTCTAGTGAAAAAACTTGCCAAGTCTATGTTTCTTAACCAATAGGGGTGAGTTGCTTAAAATTTTATTGCACAAGTTTTACCCATCACCTGAGAATGACAATCACAATCAGTGCCTAAAAGTTACTGGGAGAATAGATTAGATAATAGATTTCTATTAAGTTTTCTAGGGTCATTAAGATTTTATAGGTAAAAACTACAGGGAATATATTATGAGACCTGGTTCAAAGAAGTACAGTGATCAAGAAACTACACACAATGTTGTCTGTGGGCTCAAGAAAAAGGAAAACTGAGCTCCAGTGAGCTAACTCAGTTTCATTTCCAGGAGCTTAAATGTAGTGTAACTCAGGATATGGTCAAAGCTAGCAACAAAAGGGTCAGAAGCCTGAACATCCTCAAAAGCTTGGGTGCCTTAAGGTAGAAAGTGAATATTCTAACTTAAACAGAAGCACACTCACCTGCGCTCTGACATTTTGCTCTATCTGGTCCTTCATCAAGTTGGATAAAGATCATCACCATGGGTAAAGGTGGAACCTCTTATCTAATCATCATGCTAATCACCTCTGTAAAGATCTTTATAAATCAACCCAAAATAAATGTTTTGCCAGTTTATCTGGCTGGCCCTGAATATAATCATGCAAATTCCTAATATTAGCCATTACAACATTTGAGTGTGGTTTGAAAATATCTTTTCAGCAAGTCATGCAATTGATGGATATTCTGAATATAAGCCATCACTTTAATATGTACTTCCTTAATTTTCCTTATGTTTTAATATCTGGGAAGAAGATATTATTTTATTACTTTTCCTCACATAAAATTGACCATATAATCATATTTATTGTAGTGCTCCCTGACTGGTTGTTTGAATTTTCAAGAGACACTTCCCTTAATTTATTGAATTTATATTCTTCTTTTTGTCTTATCCCCCATTCCAAGTTGACCAATGCCAATGTAATTACATATTTCCTTGAAAGAAACAGTTGCTATGTTGGAAAGAATTCAGGGTAGTTTCCACTGTAATTTTTTTTAATTTAAGGATTTTTCTTTTGGAGAGTTTTACAAGTGGGAACTGTATTTACATAATTTCCACCCCTATCACTCCTCCCTCCAACTCTTCCTATGCTCACATTCACGAAATCTTCTTTAATAATTGTGTGTGGGTTGTGCAACATAGTGTGTCCTTTTATGTGCTTTAGTGTTCCTTGTATATATGTGTTATGAGATTATTATGAGTAATTTATAGTTTTTAAAAAAAGGATTAGGAAAGGTGGATAGAGTAAAATCTTTTTCATTATAGCAAGACAGTAAGATAGTCATATGAATATTGTTGATGCTCACTAACAAAAATGTCCTATACTTCATATGTGAAGCTGCCTATTCAGTTATGTAATACATACACATCCACTATATTCATACTGCATGAATCAAATAGATTTCTCTGTGTATAGAGAGATATTTTATGTATATTTATGAATAATACACAACTCAACATATATGTTTGATGGGGTTGTATACACAGTTCCTTGTTTTGTCTAATTTCTGTTCTAAGTCTTTGTAAAAGTGCTGTATTTTCTTGAGACTTCAAGTGGGTTTCTTTGCTGTCATCTTCCATCTTTGGCTCACCTCTGTTAAATACTCTTTAAGTATATTACATATTTATTATTGGTATCATAAGACAAACAGTACTATTGATATTATATTATAACCCACATGAAGTCCCAAAATATGTAAATAAAAATTTTCCATTTCCATCTTTTTATTAAGTTAAACAAATTTGTACCAGTTTACAATTAACTGTGTCAAATAATCTTCCATATGTATTATGCCAATACATACCTGTTATGGAAGACAGGGATATTTAGAAATACTCAGCCAACCTAAGATAATTGATGAAAACTTATGTGGTTTCCTACTTTCTTTCCTTAAATGTGGCACAGTATCCAAGCCAGTGTTGTATTGACATAGTTTTCTATTTGCTATCAGTTATAAATGCTGAGATTACCTGAGTGATTGTTTTCTCAGAAAGCCATAATGTAATCTCAAACCTAATACTTCAACAACCATGCACTAATTAAAACTCCAATTATATTTTTGCTCAAACAAAACGACTTAATAAACATTATCACAAACTGTTTACCCTTCCCAAAAACAATTTATGCTCACTAATACAATTTCCCATTAAAACTGCTGCCAGGTAAATTAAAAACTCTTGAAATAGTAAGTAAGTGGGAAATTAATTCAACAGTTTAATCTAGACCTAATAACAGTTGCAAGCTCAGAAAAAGATTGCTACAGCGGGGAGTTAATTAACAGCTTATTCCCCATTTGATAAAAGTAATCCACTCTAATTCCAGTGTAATTTACCTCAATGTAATATAAAACCACAAGCTGCTTCTGGTGCTAGTAATTATTAGCTTTGTCCTGTGGCCACATTGACAATAAAAGTCAGCAGTATCTTAATAATATGAGGCTGTCTGTTAAATGCCCACACTTAAAGATATAATATGAAATCTTCCAACAGCAGCAACCATGCATATTGCCATCCAAGCAGGGGATGCAGGTTAGATTTAAACTGCACTTAATTGCTCTATCTCATTCTAGAAAACAGGTGTGACAGGTGACAAGTAAGCATTCCATGGGCTTCATATGGGGAAGCAGAGGGAAGATAGATGTTACACCCAACAGCTATCATCTCTTCCTATTTAGAATATTGTACAAAACCATGTCTTTTCTCTCCCTTCCTTGCTATACAATTGACCACATACATAGTCAGATACACAAACCTCATTATGCAACCTGCATGGATATGAACTTTTTTGGGGGAGAGGTATGAACTTTTATATATTACATACAATCTGAAGTATGAAGTTTAAGTTCCTTAACATAATAAACATATAAATCCTTCTATGTTTTAGCTATAGTAAACCACCCAAATCCTTCTCATGAACTTTAAAATAAAGTAAGATGACTCAGTTTTCTGTTAAAGACCATTTCATTGCTTGTCTTGGTTTCCTGTTGAGTTTTGATATTCTTTATGAAATGTTATTATATATGACTGTGCACTTTGTCATCAATTCATAAAATACCTGCATGTTTGAAATTCATTTTGCATTTAATTTTTTCTTTCCAGTTTCATCACTAAAATTTAAATTTTGGGGAAACCCTTCATGATCCTTATTTTTCAGATGAGATAAAGACCGAAAATTATGAACATAGAATTAGAACCTAGTTTGCACAAACTCAATGGTCCTTTTTGTCATGCACTCAAAAGTATGACTTGAAGTATGGTACTATTTATATACTTACTAAGCCAAAAGCTACAATAACTATAAACAAATTAAAACATATATGGTTTACCAAGCCACAGCATGTGGCAAATGGGTGCTGGGTAAAAATTCACTTTGAAGAGAACAAGAAAGTGAAATTGTAAAATCAGTTTGGTATTAGAATGTCCTTTTCAAATTTGAATTTAGATTTGATTCTGTATTATATCTGAAAATAGTGGCACTCTTAAAAAAAAGAGGATGGTTGGGATCGAACTTATAGGGAGATTTTTCTGGAAGTTCTAAAAGTGGTTAAATTTGAATAGGGAGGTGGCAGTTAGGAGTGTCTACACATTTAGAGGTTGATGATCTCACGTTGAGAAGATAAAGTTTGAACAGTGACAAAAGAAAAGGTGATATGTTCATTGATAAATCTTTCCTTTCCATTTTAAAGAATATCTTTTCTAATGTATATTATGTTTATGTTGTGATTAAACTACACAAATACAGGTAAACTTTATTTGTGATGAGTTTTACAGTCATCCTCTTGATTTTACAGCATAGCCCCTTATTCATATTTCAAATAACTTGTTAGTTCTGAATTTAGTCATTCGATGAGTACATGCTTAAACAGCAAGCTCTTCATGATGAGAGGATCAGTAATAACTTCTCCTTATCTTCAAAGAACATATTTTATCATATCCCAAGCAGGACATAAAGGAGAGTATAATGAAATAGTATAAAATAGGACATTAAGTAGGGAGCAAGAGTGGTTGGTGATTCTGGGAGAAGATTTCTTATAAGAAATAAATGAGCTTCCCCACCCAGGGATACATACCATAATCAGCCACCAAACGCAGACACTATTGCATATGCCCCACTTGGGGATCCATCCCATAAACAACCACCAAACACAGACACTATTGCATATGCCAGCAAGATTTTGCTGACATGACCCTGATATAGCTGTCTCTCATGTGAGGCTATGCCAGTGCCTGGCAAATATAGAGGTGGATGCTCACAGTCATCTATTGGATGGAACACAGGGCCCCCAGTGGAGGAGCTGGAGAAAGTACTCAAGGAGCTGAAGGGGTCTGTAACCCTATAGGAGGAACAGCAATATGAACTAACCAGTACCCCCAGAGCTCATGTCTCTAGCTGCATATATAGCAGAAGATGGCTTATTCGGCTATCATTTGGAAGAGAGGCCCTTGGTCTTGCAAAGATTATATGCCCCAGTACAGGGGAATGCCAGGGCCAGGAAACAGGAGTGGGTAGGTTGGGGAGCAGGGCAGGGGGAGGGTATAGGGGACTTTTGGTATAGCATTTGAAATGTAAATGAAGAAAACATCTAATAAAAATTTAAAAAAGAAAGAAAAAGAAGTAGATGGGTTTTAAAAAAAAACATGGTATAAAACAACAGTTAACGGGAAAAAAGCTGTGGGTTTTCAAAGAGATGGAGGGGATATGTGGATGGACTTGAGGAAGAAAATGGAAGGAGGAAGTGATATAAGTATAATCTCAAAAATAAATGAAATAAATTCATTTTATATCTGCACTAATTTTAAAAGAGTAAATGTAAAACTTTTCTAAAACAGAAGTAAAAATGAGCATAAAAAATGGAAATTATTATTGTCTAAAGGTCTGTGATTTCTGAAGAATGATACCCCAGACTCAAACTGTATGCAGCAGCAAAGAGCAATTATTCTGCAGAGAACCTGCATGCAGGAGTCTACCATACATCAGGATGGAAGACAGAGGTGTGGACTTTGCAGGGTCAGTTTAAAGCCTGTTAGAGTAGTAGTGAGTGACTTTTACCTTTTTTCCTTTGATCGGTTGGTTCTAGCTCCAGGTTTATCTAGCTGCTTTTGTGATTGGTTAAGGCTCTGAGAGATTTGGAGAACTTTTGCTAATTAAAACTATACTTGGCTCAAGCTAGGTGGTAGGGTGGCTTCTACAGCTCCTTATGATTGGCTCAGGCCAGGTGTTGGGGCAGCTTTCTGATTAGCTACCCCTGAGGGGTAGGTTTGTCTTTTTTTTCTTTTTTTCTGGAATTGACTGCTTTGCACATTTCCACTTCTGTCAATCAGAAACTTAGGCCTAGACTTCCAAACTGCCATTTTGTAGCCTGTCACTGAGTCAGCCTGGCTCTGGCTAACTCAGTCCTCTCGGTTTTCCTTCAGCTCATATGTTCTGAATGTTCATACAACTCATGAAGGTTAGAAAAAGGTATTGTTCTCCTAGAACTGAAGTTATAGGTGGTTGTGAGCAATTATGTGGATTCTGGGAATTAAACCAAGAACCTGTGAAGGAACAATAAACACCCTTATTCCCTGAGCAATTTTTTCCACCCACTTTAAATTTGCTTCTAATTTGTACCCTCACTTATTTTTATTTATGTACAAAATATTTAATTTTCCTTTGTGGGCGTTAAATGTTATATTCATATACATTGTTCACTTTTACAAATGTAAAAGGAGAGGCCCTTGGTCTTGCGAAGATCATATGCCTCAGTACAGGGGAATGCCAGGGCCAGGAAGCAGGAGTGGGTGGGTTGGGGATCAGGGTGGGGGAGGGTATAGGGGGCTTTGGGGATAGCATTTGAAATGTAAATGGAGAAAATATCTAATAAAAATAAAGTCAATATAAAAATTGTATGTGTTTTAGATATAAAAATAAAATCATGTTTAATTAAATGAATTTTCTTGTTAGGTTAAGGAATATATTTTAATATGCTTTTATAACAGAAGATAAGTAAAGTTAGATTGAGTTCTCAAACATAATGTTGAAAACAATTAAGTACTTACATAGTAAACAGTGCATGTTGTAACTGTTGTGTCCTGAGTTCACAGGAAACCCAGAGGAGCCCAAGAATTGCAAAGTCTGCTACAGCTCACAAAAGAGTCTTTTTCTTTTCAAATTCCTCTAAAATTTTCTTATAGTTACTTTGTGAAAGTGAATTATTTGGAGGAACACAACAAGGAAAATATCTCATATCTGTTAAGAAATACTGCTCATTTTTGTTGTTGTTGTTGTTACAGGCACAAAAATACAAACATGTTTCAAGGCCAAAATTTTAATCAAACATTCAAAATCATTATTTCCTCCCTCCTATTTATTTCTACTCAGTGAGAATCTGACCCTTTAGCTGTTTCTAAATGAAAGTATCAAATATATGTTTAGAATTCTATTAGTTTCCAGAAATTTTGAGGAAAAAAAAAACAATCTACTTTGAAATACTAAGGAATATATGGTGTTGATTAGTGGAGGAAATCAAGAGGTGGGAGAGACTGACATTTCCCTCTACAATGTCTTTGAGAGTGGAAAATAGAAGCACAATCAATCCCATGTTAATAAAAATCTCATAATATAACAATATACCACATTGTTATTTGTTTACTAATATTTTATGATTAATACTTCACACTTGTTAGTGTATCTGGATGCAATTCAGGTAAGCAAAATTTTAATGGAAGGAGGGGGTGCTTTTATGGAAATGTGGGTCATTGGTTTGCTGATGTGCCATGTTGAATACTTTAGTGTAAAGAATTGTTTTCATTATAAACATAATTTTAGAGAGTTTAAAAATATAACCTATAAAGATAGATGCCAACTTTAAACTCTTTCTATAATAGATTTGGCACTTGAGAGCAATTTTTTCTTTACAAATTTTAATGACCAAAAAAATTGATCTGGCTTGCTTTTGAGTTACCGAGAATTGGAACAAATTGTTAATTATGTTCAGCTGCAATTTGAAGACTTAGAAAACCCCCAAACAATGACTATGATTTCAATAACAGTTGGCAAGTGATTAGTTCAGAGTTTAGTTGGGTTGTGTGTGCCATTTAACAGAAGAGGCATAAGATAGAAGATTTAACCTTGAAGTATTCTCTACCTAATTTTCAAATGAAATTTCTGTGGTGTTCCTAGTCTTTTCAGAAATTTCCTGGAAATTCTTAATAATATAATTGTTCATTATAAAAAAATCAGTAAAAAAGAATATAAAAATTATATATAGAAAGGAGTGACTAGCAATTGAAATAATAAAAGTCATCACATTACAAGAGGGATAAAAAACTATTCATAGAAACGGATGTAAAGTAAATGCATTGCATTATGAAACTGCACTGTATTTGACTGTGGGGTAGCTAAAAACACAGGCCATAACAACAGATTGTATGAAGTTGAGAGTAAATATTTCCATGGATATAGATTACTGTTTCCCTTCTACACGATTGATAGCCAAAAAATAATCTATCTTTACCGTTGCATAAAATCACGTGGTGCATACATGGTATATTCATACATCTACATGAACAAGAGCACTGTATACCTTCAATATGTCATATATGAACACATCTCTCTACCTACCCAGTTTTATGTTTCCTTCACTTCCTTAATTTTCTTTCTGTTACCCATCCCTCAAAAACTAAGCAAAACCAAATCCAAGCAAAAAATTACAATAAACACACAAACAAAACACCACAAAACCAGAAAGCAGAATAAATAATCAGAAGATCAATTTACAAATGCCCAAACAAAGCAAAATGAAACTAAAAGTCTACAGAAATACTGTTTCTTTGTTTTGAACAACTACTCCTCAGCACGAGGCCAGCACTGAAGTGCAGTTAATATACACATTGACACTTATAGGAGAAAACTAGTTGTTTTTTTCCCCTTAATAGCAGATATCAATTGCAGATAGCTTCTTGGTTTGTGGTGGGAGCCCACAATCACATAACCATTTCAGTGCTGCAAATCCATCTTTCTTAAACCTGTGGAGGGCTTGTGCGACCTTCCACAGTCTCTTTGAGTTCATAGATTCATCAGTACTTTTGTATCTAAAGGACAATGTTTCCTTGTAGTCAACCAATCCCTCTGGTTTTTATGATCTTTCCACATCCTGTTCTTGAGCTTTGAGGGGAGTACTTTAATGAAGATATCACATATGGTACCGACAGAGTATTTCAAAGTATCTTAGTACATTGTGGAGTTTTGGTTCTCTGGTTTCAATCCCAGCTGCTGTAAGAATAAACTTCTCTGATGAGTTTTGAACATGACCACAATCCATGAGTATAGCAGTATGCAATGAAAAGTCATTTTATTGCTATGTAGCCTCATGTTCAAGTTCTTGGCTACTTTAGAAATGTTAAACTAGAAAAGAAAAGAAAAGAAAAGAAAGGAAAGGAAAGGAAAAGAAAAGAAAAGGAAAGAAAAGAAAAGAAAAGGAAAGGAAAGGAAAGGAAAAAAAAGAAAGGAAAAGAAAAGAAATGTTAAACTTAGGTTCCATCTTATGCAGTAGGCTTTATCTCCAAACAGAAAGTAGTTTGTCACAGGCTTGTATCTGGAAGAAAATGAGTATTATCTTTCTTCACCAGTAGTGTTCACAGTACATTCCAGTACCATAGTTGCTAGTCAGTAGAGGTGAAACTTGTAGTTAGGCATCAACTTGATGACATATGTTAGTGCTCTCTCCAAAAATAGGGCTTTACCATCAAGTTGCAGAGAGTAATCTGTAGCCTTTGGCTATTGTGATGTGTAGGGGTTTTCATGGGGCTTTATTGGCCAATGATTCAACAAGATTTAACACATTTATGTCACTGGACAATTTATATGGTGCTATAATATGTCTAGTTGTGGCATTAACTAGTCCATTATTTGGTGACTACATTTAATTCTCTTTCATGTGTATATATATATATACACACATATGTATATATATGCACATTACATACATATATGTGTGTGTATGTATATATATATATATATATATATATATATATATATATATATATATATATATAATTTGAGGAAGCTTTTATATAGCTTACATATAGCTTAAAATGTCCCTTAGTGTTAGTTGTCACTCTCCCCATATCTTCTCTCTTACCATTCTTTTCTATCACCCTCCCTATTTAATCCCCACTCTCCTGTCTTCCCCTCTCCTATTTCTCCATTATAATATTCTGTTTCCCCTTCTTTGGGACACCCGCTCTTTCTCTAGTACCTTACTATGTACCTAACTTCTGTGTTCAAATGGGTTGTAGCATGCCAATAGATAGGAGTTATCATGCACATATAAGAAAAAACATATAGTATTTGTCTCTTTGCATCTAGATTACTTCATTTAGGGTGATTTTTTTCTAATTTTATCAATTTATCTGTAAATTTAATTTTTCCTAATAACTAAATAATATCCCATTATGTAAATGTACCATTTTTTCTTAATCTATTCCTCAGCTGATGGACATCTAGGCTGTTTCTAATTTCTGGGTATCATGAATAGAATAGTAATGAAGAGAGATGTGTGAGAATGTCTGTATCAAGATATAGAATCATTTGGGAATATGCCTTAGAGTGGTATATCACAATAAGAGAAAGAAACTAGGCCAGAAATCTGTACCAGAAGATGGGCTATCACTATGACAGACATGACAATGTTGCTTTGGGAAAGTTGTGTAAATGTCTGGAATTTGGGGGTTTGAAAATCCATTGATTGCTCAAATGGTCTTAATGGGGTGTTTTGTGGGAGCTTAGCAATAAGAATGTTAACAGAAATGAAGACAATAGGAGACCTGGCTTGTGAAGTTTACGAGGGATGCAAAAAGGGAAACAGGGCCATTCATGTGATATTTTGAACTAAGAATCTGTGGTTTCTGGTGAACAGGGGTTAAAGAATCAGCTGTTATTCCCAAGAGAATGGCACCTCAAAAATGAAACTTTTTTTTTTTTTTTTTTTTTTTTTTTTACTGTGACAGTTGATGCTGGGTAAGCTGGGTCAGAGAAATCAACTGTGAATGAGATATTTATGTATTATTGAGGTGAAAACTAGGTGATACCCTTCTGGATTAACATATAGAATTTGTGGTCCTGAAGGGCATTACATCTCCATTGAGAAGCTAAACATAGTTGTGACTCAGATCTCCTATGAAAGCAATGAAAACCTTAGGATCCAAGGGGTCATGGAAAACAGATGAGGCCTGGCATTGTGATAAGCTAAGAAAAGTTGTTGGTGAGGGGACATTCTCAATCACAATAGCAAGTCTAAATTTAAAGGGCTCATAGAGAGATTTGGACCATGGCACCATGTGAAACGTTGGGGTCTCTTAAGACAGGCCAACAGTTACTAGTGATAATGTAGCAACTGCATGTTGGAGAGGCCAGGGCCATGGGATGTCTGCCAAGGACAGTAGCACATGTGGATCAAAGCAGGATTCCTCATAGCAGACAACCTGTGTGTGTACTGTGGAGGGCAGAGCTTGAGAAGGAGAGCAGTGCAAACATTTTAGTGGCCAAAATATTGTGATTGCTAGATACCAGACAGTGATTTATTTTCACCTCTGGATCTGGGCTTTGAGTTTCTTTGACGGTGTTTGTTCCCTGGTTCTTTCTTTCGAATAGGGAAAATATTTAATTTGGTTTTGCTTTTGCGGTAACCTATAGAAAACTTAGACTTTAAGTTTACATTTTTTAAATTGTTGAAAAATGTAAAGACTGTGGGATTTTTAAAAGTTGGAATATGATTTATATTGTGATACTCCTATCAAAATGGCATCTTAGAGACAATCATGAAAGGAAATGCTACGTTCAATAGCTATATATTTGTATGTCAAGTTGACTAGGAGTGAATTGTGCTGATTAGTTTTGCCGACACAAATTAGAGCCGCGTGGAAAGAAACTCTACTGAAAGATTGCTTCTCTGATATTGTCCTGTGGACATGTCTGTGGGGTATTTCCCTGACTAATGTATGATATAGGAAGGCCTACCTCACTGTGTGGCATCTAATGACTAACCAGTTAGTACTGGGTAGTGAAAGAAAGCAAACCGAGTAAGCCATGAAGGACAAGCCAGTAGGCAGTCATTATCCCATGAGTTCGGTTTCAGTTCTTGTCATCATGTTTCTGCTTGGAGTTCCTGTCCTCACATCAGTGTTGAACTGTAACCTGGAAGTGTAAGATGAAATGAACCCTTTTCTCCTCAAGTTGATTCTGTTCAATGATGCTGTATCCCAGTAATAGAAAACTAGGACACAGCACTTGTTCTGCTTTCCCTAATAGTCTCTGTTACATATTTCCAATCAGCAGATTCTCCTTCCCTGACCCAATGCCATGAAGGAAACATATCTTATTCTTATTATGTGATCCTCTTACCTTTTCTAGAAGCAAAACCTCTAAAAGTTTTGGACTTTTATGAAAATTGTTTTTCCCGTAAAAAAATTAACTTTAATAGTAACATACAGAATGTTTGGCCACCTGCCATTTATAAATTTTCTAAGTTGATCATAGCTTTCAGTGCTTGGTTCCGTTCTTAGGCTTCTACTTCATCAAGTTATGATTCTATCTTTTCAAGCTACTTCTGTTTTCAGCATTGACTTTGAGGATTCACCATGTTACTTTAATTCTCCGATGAATCTAAGTAAAATCCTAATTTTTAAGCTTCCTAAGCTTTTCCTTGTTATTGAAAAGGGAATGATGAATTTTAGATTCCTAAGTAATCCTTCATTATGATTTTGATTTGCATTTCCTTAACATTTAATAATATAAAAATGTTTGAACTTACTTGCTGACCATTGACCTTCATCCATTGGATTGAAGTTTATTTAGATCCTTTGCTCATTTCTTATATTAAACTGTTTGAATTTTCAGTATTTTATTTTCATGACTGCACCATCACACTAGGTTTATATCTCAGTTTGCTAAATTTATTCCTAAATAATTTGGTTTTGATGGTACTATAAATGGATTGTTCCCCTACATTAATTTTCAGTTATCCCTTTGAAGATCACAGAAATATTACAATTATTTTTGTGTTGATTTTTTTTTTGTTGTGTAACATTTTAAGTTGATGTAAAAAAATCTGTTTCCTATTCATTGGTATTTTGTTTGGAATTTCTATTTTAGAAATCTAGATTTCTAAAATATGATTTTCTGTGCCTTTCTTATAATATTTATGGTTTTGATAAAATAATAATAACATCATAGAATGAGTTAAAAATTATTCCTCCTCTTTGGGGAGAAAATATTGATGGGCATGTGCTCATTAGCATGAAAATGGAGAGTTGAAGAGCCCAGGTAGATGCATCTATAAACTGACTCCTATGCCTAAGGCTCATGGATTAGTGTAGAAGTGGAGGGAAAATTGTAGGAGCCAGAGGATCAGAGAGTTTGCTGTGATACTATGTGTCTTGGGAATGCCAGAAGCTGTACATATATTCTCACCAGCATGTTTGCTTAATTTTTAAAAAAATTTTATTAAACTAATTGAATTTATTTTAAAATATACAACTCAGTAATGGCACTTTCTTAAGTCATCAAAATAAATTACAGTACTTAAATACCTCTTAAATATACATGATATCTTCTGAAGCTAAAAGTAATATGCACTCAACCAGTTTTTCTTTTTCGTCAATAAATTACTTTATTTATTTAAATCCTAAATTCCCCCCCCCCAGTCCTCCTCAGTGTTCTTTCCTGCATCCCCCCTTCCCTTCATTCTCTGAGAGGGTGCCCCTCCCCCAGATATCCCCCTTATCTAAAGTATCAAGTCTCTACAGGATTAAGTGCATCCTCTCTCACTGAGGAAGACTAGGCAGTCCTCTGTTACATATGTGCCCAGGCCTCGGACCAGCCCATGTATACTCTTTGGTTGGTAGTTTAGTCTATGGAAGTTCCCAGGAGTCCAGGTTAGTTGAAACTGTTAGTCTTTCTATAGGGTTGCCATCCCCTCCAGTTAAAGGACTAAAATGAATTCTCATTTGTAGACAACTTCTCACTTCTTTTTTTGTTTATTAGATAATTTCTTCATTTACATTTCAAATGCTATCCCAAAAGTCCACTATACACTCCCCCTGCCCTACTCCCCAAACTACAAACTCCCACTTCCTGGCCCTGGAGTTCCCCTATACTGGGGCAAATAATCTTCACAAGACAAAGGTCCTCTCCTCCCAATGATGGTCAACTAGGCCATCTTCTGCTACACAAGCAACTAGAGACACTAACTCTGGAGATGCTGGTTAGTTCTTATTGTTGTTCCTCCTATAGTGTTGCAGACCCATTTAGTTCCTTGGGTACTTTCTGTAGCTCCTTCATTGGGGTCCCTGTGTTCCATCTAATAGATGACTGTGAGCATCCACTTCTGTATTTTCCAGGCGCTGGCATAGCTTCACAAGAGACAGCTATATCAGGGTCCTGTCATCAAAATCTTGCTGGCATATGCAATAGTGTCTGGGTTTGGTGGTTGTTTATGGGATGGATCCCCAAGTGGGGCAGTCTCAGGATGGTCCTTTCCTTGGTCTCAGCTCCGAAATTTGTCTCTGTAACTCATTCCATGGGTATTTTCTTCCACATTCTAAGAAGGATTGAAGTATCCACACTATGGTCTTCATTCTTGAGTTTCACGTGTTTTGCAAATTATATGTTGGATAGTCTAAGTTTCTGGGCTAATATTCATTTATCAGTGAGTGCATATCATGTGTGTTCTTTTTTGATTAGGTTACCTCACTCAGGATGATATCCCCTGGATGCAATCTTTTGCCTAAGAAATTCATAAATTCATTCTTGTTAATTGCTGAGTAGTACTCCATTGTGGAAATGTACCAAATTTTTTGTATCCATTCTTCTGTTGGTTGAGGGACATCTGGGTTCTTTTCAGGTTCTGGCTATTATAAATGAATTTTATATGAACATAGTGGACTATGTTTCCTTATGACAAGTTGGAACATCTTCTGGGTATATGCCCAGGAGAGGAATTGGTGGATATTTCGCTAGTACTATGTCCAATTTTCTGAGGAACGGCCAGACTGATTTCCAGAGTGGTTGTACCAGCTTGCAATCCCACCAACAATGAAGGAGTGTTGCTCCTTATCCACATCCTAGCCAGCATCTGCTGTCACCTGAATTTTTGATCTTAGCCATTCTGACTGGTATGAGGTGGAATCTCAGGGTTGTTTTGATTTGCAGTTCCTTGATGATTAAGGATGTTGAACATTTTTTCAGGTGCTTCTCTGCCATTCGAAATTCCTCAGTTGTGAATTCTTTGTTTAGCTCTAAGCCCTATTTTTAATGGGGTTATTTGATTTTCTGGAGTCCACCTTCTTGAATTCTTTTTTTTTCCATTTTTTATTAGGTATTTAGCTCATTTACATTTCCAATGCTATACCAAAATTCCCCCATATCCACCCACCCTAACTCCCCTGGCCACCCACTCCCCCTTTTTGGCCCTGGTGTTCCCCTGTACTGGGGCATATAAAGTTTGCAAGTCCAATGGGCCTCTCTTTCCAGTGATGGCCAACTAGGCCATCTTTTGATATATATGCAGCTAGAGTCAAGAGCTCCGGGGTACTGGTTAGTTCATAATGTTGTTCCACCTATAGGGTTGCAGATCCCTTTAGCTCCTTGGCTACTTTCTCTAGCTCCTCCATTGGGAGCCCTATGATCCATCCATTAGCTGACTGTGAGCATCCACTTCTGTGTTTGCTAGGCCCCGGCATAGTCTCACAAGAGACAGCTACATCTTGGTCCTTTCAATAAAATCTTGCTAGTGTATGCAATGGTGTCAGCGTTTGGATGCTGATTATGGGGTGGATCCCTGGATATGGCAGTCTCTACATGGTCCATTCTTTCATCTCCAAACTTTGTCTCTGTAACTCCTTCCATGGGTGTTTTGTTCCCAAATCTAAGGAGGGGCATAGTGTCCACACTTCAGTCTTCATTCTTCTTGAGTTTCATGTGTTTAGCAAATTATATCTTATATCTTGGGTATCCTAGGTTTGGGGCTAATATCCACTTATCAGTGAGTACATATTGTGTGAGTTTCTTTGTGAATGTGTTACCTCACTCAGGATGATGCTCTCCAGGTCCATCCATTTGGCTAGGAATTTCATAAATTCATTCTTTTTAATAGCTGAGTAGTACTCCATTGTGTAGATGTACCACATTTTCTGTATCCATTCCTCTGTTGAGGGGCATCTGGGTTCTTTCCAGCTTCTGGCTATTATAAATAAGGCTGCTATGAACATAGTGGAGCATGTGTCCTTCTTACCAGTTGGGGCATCTTCTGGATATATGCCCAGGAGAGGTATTGCTGGATCCTCCGGTAGTACTATGTCCAGTTTTCTGAGGAACCGCCAGACTGATTTCCAGAGTGGTTGTACAAGCCTGCACTCCCACCAACAATGGAGGAGTGTTCCTCTTTCTCCACATCCATGCCAGCATCTGCTGTCACCTGAATTTTTGATCTTAGCCATTCTGATTGGTGTGAGGTGGAATCTCAGGGTTGTTTTGATTTGCATTTCCCTGATGATTAAGGATGTTGAACATTTTTTCAGGTGCTTCTCTGCCATTCGGTATTCCTCAGGTGAGAATTCTTTGTTCAGTTCTGAGCCCCATTTTTTAATGGGGTTATTTGATTTTCTGAAGTCCACCTTCTTGAGTTCTTTATATATGTTGGATATTAGTCCCCTATCTGATTTAGGAT
Source organism: Mus musculus (assembly GCF_000001635.26). Taxonomy (NCBI): domain Eukaryota; kingdom Metazoa; phylum Chordata; class Mammalia; order Rodentia; family Muridae; genus Mus; species Mus musculus. The sequence goes on from NC_000086.7 coordinate 113,604,786, forward strand.
AGGTAAAGATCCTTTCCCAATCTGTTGGTGGTCTTTTTGTCTTATTGACGGTGTCTTTTGCCTTGCAGAAACTTTGGAGTTTCATTAGGTCCCATTTGTCAATTCTCGATCTTACAGCACAAGCCATTGCTGTTCTGTTCAGGAATTTTTCCCCTGTGCCCATATCTTCAAGGCTTTTCCCCACTTTCTCCTCTATAAGTTTCAGTGTCTCTGGTTTTATGTGAAGTTCCTTGATCCACTTAGATTTGACCTTAGTACAAGGAGATAAGTATGGATCGATTCGCATTCTTCTACACGATAACAACCAGTTGTGCCAGCACCAATTGTTGAAAATGCTGTCTTTCTTCCACTGGATGGTTTTAGCTCCCTTGTCGAAGATCAAGTGACCATAGGTGTGTGGGTTCATTTCTGGGTCTTGAATTCTATTCCATTGGTCTACTTGTCTGTCTCTATACCAGTACCGTGCAGTTTTTATCACAATTGCTCTGTAGTAAAGCTTTAGGTCTGGCATGGTGATTCCGCCAGAAGTTCTTTTATCCTTGAGAAGACTTTTTGCTATCCTAGGTTTTTTGTTATTCCAGACAAATTTGCAAATTGATCCTTCCAATTCGTTGAAGAATTGAGTTGGAATTTTGGTGGGGATTGCATTGAATCTGTAGATTGCTTTTGGCAAGATAGCCATTTTTACAATGTTGATCCTGCCAATCCATGAGCATGGGAGATCTTTCCATCTTCTGAGATCTTCCTTAATTTCTTTCTTCAGAGATTTGAAGTTTTTATCATACAGATCTTTCACTTCCTTAGTTAGAGTCACGCCAAGATATTTTATATTATTTGTGACTATTGAGAAGGGTGTTGTTTCCCTAATTTCTTTCTCAGCCTGTTTATTCTTTGTATAGAGAAAGGCCATTGACTTGTTTGAGTTTATTTTCTATCCAGCTACTTCACCGAAGCTGTTTATCAGGTTTAGGAGTTCTCTGGTAGAATTTTTAGGGTCACTTATATATACTATCATATCATCTGCAAAAAGTGATATTTTGACTTCCTCTTTTCCAATTTGTATCCCCTTGATCTTCTTTTGTTGTCGAATTGCTCTGGCTAATACTTCAAGTACTATGTTGAAAAGGTAGGGAGAAAGTGGGCAGCCTTGTCTAGTCCCTGATTTTAGTGGGATTGCTTCCAGCTTCTCTCCATTTACTTTGATGTTGGCTACTGGTTTGCTGTAGATTGCTTTTATCATGTTTAGGTATGGGCCTTGAATTCCTGATCTTTCCAAAACTTTTATCATGAATGGGTGTTGGATCTTGTCAAATGCTTTTTCTGCATCTAACGAGATGATCATGTGGTTTTTGTCTTTGAGTTTGTTTATATAATGGATTACATTGATGGATTTTCGTATATTAAACCATCCCTGCATCCCTGGAATAAAACCTACTTGGTCAGGATGGATGATTGCTTTAATGTGTTCTTGGATTCGGTTAGCGAGAATTTTATTGAGGATTTTTGCATCGATATTCATAAGAGAAATTGGTCTGAAGTTCTCTATCTTTGTTGGGTCTTTCTGTGGTTTAGGTATCAGAGTAATAGTGGCTTCATAAAATGAGTTGGGTAGAGTACCTTCTACTTCTATTTTGTGAAATAGTTTGTGCAGAACTGGAATTAGATCTTCTTTGAAGGTCTGATAGAACTCTGCACTAAACCCATCTGGTCCTGGGCTTTTTTTGGTTGGGAGACTATTAATAACTGCTTCTATTTCTTTAGGTGATATGGGACTGTTTAGATGATCAACTTGATCCTGATTCAACTTTGGTACCTGGTATCTGTCCAGAAATTTGTCCATTTCGTCCAGGTTTTCCAGTTTTGTTGAGTATAGCCTTTTGTAGAAGGATCTGATGGTGTTTTGGATTTCTTCAGGATCTATTGTTATGTCTCCCTTTTCATTTCTGATTTTGTTAATTAGGATTTTGTCCCTGTGCCCTTTAGTGAGTCTAGCTAAGGGTTTATCTATCTTGTTGATTTTCTCAAAGAACCAACTTCTCGTTTGGTTAATTCTTTGAATAGTTCTTCTTGTTTCCACTTGGTTGATTTCACCCCTGAGTTTGATTATTTCCTGCCGTCTACTCCTCTTGGGTGAATTTGCTTCCTTTTTTTCTAGGGCTTTTAGATGTGTTGTCAAGCTGCTAGTATGTGCTGTCTCCCGTTTCTTCTTGGAGGCACTCAGAGCTATGAGTTTCCCTCTTAGAAATGCTTTCATTGTGTCCCATAGGTTTGGGTACGTTGTGGCTTCATTTTCATTAAACTCTAAAAAGTCTTTAATTTCTTTCTTTATTCCTTCCTTGACCAAGGTATCATTGAGAAGAGTGTTATTCAGTTTCCACGTGAATGTTGGCTTTCCATTATTTATGTTGTTATTGAAGATCAGTCTTAGGCCATGGTGGTCTGATAGGATACATGGGACAATTTCAATATTTTTGTATCTATTGAGGCCTGTTTTGTGACCAATTATATGGTCAATTTTGGAGAAGGTCCCGTGAGGTGCTGAGAAGAAGGTATATCCTTTTGTTTTAGGATAAAATGTTCTGTAGATATCTGTCAGGTCCATTTGTTTCATAACTTCTGTTAGTTTCACTGTGTCCCTGTTTAGTTTCTGTTTCCACGATCTGTCCTTTGAAGAAAGTGGTGTGTTGAAGTCTCTCACTATTATTGTGTGAGGTGCAATGTATGCTTTGAGCTTTACTAAAGTGTCTCTAATGAATGTGGCTGCCCTTGCATTTGGTGCGTAGATATTCAGAATTGAGAGTTCCTCTTGGAGGATTTTACCTTTGATGAGTATGAAGTGTCCCTCCTTGTCTTTTTTGATAACTTTGGGTTGGAAGTTGATTTTATCCGATATTAAAATGGCTACTCCAGCTTGTTTCTTCAGTCCATTTGCTTGGAAAATTGTTTTCCAGCCTTTCACTCTGAGGTAGTGTCTGTCTTTTTCCCTGAGATGGGTTTCCTGTAAGCAGCAGAATGTTGGGTCCTGTTTGTGTAGCCAGTCTGTTAGTCTATGTCTTTTTATTGGGGAATTGAGTCCATTGATATTAAGAGATATTAAGGAAAAGTAATTGTTGCTTCCTTTTATTTTTGTTGTTAGAGTTGGCATTCTGTTCTTGTGGCTGTCTTCTTTTTGGTTTGTTGAATGATTACTTTCTTGGTTGTTCTAGGGCGTGATTTCCGTCCTTGTATTGCTTCTTTTCTGTTATTATCCTTTGAAGGGCTGGATTCGTGGAAAGATATTGTGTGAATTTGGTTTTGTCATGGAATACTTTGGTTTCTCCATCTATGGTAATTGAGAGTTTGGCCGGGTATAGTAGCCTGGGCTGGCATTTGTGTTCTCTTAGTGTCTGTATAACATCTGTCCAGGCTCTTCTGGCTTTCATAGTCTCTGGTGAAAAGTCTGGTGTAATTCTGATAGGCCTTCCTTTATATGTTACTTGACCTTTCTCCCTTACTGCTTTTAATATTCTATCTTTATTTAGTGCATTTGTTGTTCTGATTATTATGTGTCGGGAGGAATTTCTTTTCTGGTCCAGTCTATTTGGAGTTCTGTAGGCTTCTTGTATGATCATGGGCATCTCTTTTTTTATGTTTGGGAAGTTTTCTTCTATTATTTTGTTGAAGATATTAGCTGGCCCTTTAAGTTGAAAATCTTCATTCTCATCAATTCCTATTATCCGTAGGTTTGGTCTTCTCATTGTGTCCTGCATTACCTGGATGTTTTGAGTTAGGATCCTTTTGCATTTTGTATTTTCTTTGACTGTTGTGTCGATGTTCTCTATGGAATCTTCTGCACCTGAGATTCTCTCTTCCATTTCTTGTATTCTGTTGCTGATGCTCGCATCTATGGTTCCAGATCTCTTTCCTAGGGTTTCTATCTCCAGCGTTGCCTCGCTTTGGGTTTTCTTTATTGTGTCTACTTCCCCTTTTAGTTCTAGTATGGTTTTGTTCATTTCCATCACCTGTTTGGATGTGTTTTCCTGTTTTTCTTTAATGATTTCTATCTGTTTGGCTGTGTTTTCCTGCTTTTCTTTAAGGGCCTGTAACTCTTTAGCAGTGCTCTCCTGTAATTCTTTAAGTGACTTATGAAAGTCCTTCTTGATGTCCTCTATCATCATCATGAGAAATGTTTTTAAATCTCTGTCTAGATTTTCGGTTGTGTTGGGGTGCCCAGGACTAGGTGGGGTGGGAGTGCTGCGTTCTGATGATGGTGAGTGGTCTTGATTTCTGTTAGTAGGATTCTTACGTTTGCCTTTCGCCATCTGGTTATCTCTGAAGCTAGCTGTTTTAGTTGTCACTGTTAAGAGCTTGTTCTTCAGGTGACTCTGTTAGCCTCTATAAGCAGACCTGGAGGGTAGCACTCTCCTTAGTTTCAGTGGGCAGAGTGTTCTCTGCAGGCAAGCTCTCTTCTTGCAGGGAAGGTACCCAGATATCTGGTGTTCGAACCAGACTCCTGGCAGAAGTTGTGTTCCACTCACTAGAGGTCTTAGGATCTCGAGTGGAATCCTGTGTGGGCCCTTGCGGGTGTCAGGCGACTCTGCTGGCAAGGTAGCCCGAGGCTCGAGTGGAGTGGAAGGGGTTTGTGCCCCAGATCAAGCCCGGGTAGCCTGCTTCCCTATGTACCGCAGTCTCAGGTTCCGAGCGATTGGATTGGGTCAGGCGCTGTGTTCCACTCACCAGAGGTCTTAGGATCCCGTGGGGAGTCCCGTGTGGACCCTTGCGGGTGTTGGGCAAGACTCTGCTGGCAAGGTAGCCCAGGGCTCGTGTCGAGCGGAAGGGACTTGTGCCCCAGATCAGGCCTGGGTAGCCTGCTTCCCTATGTACCGCAGTCTCAGGTTCCGCGCGATTGGATTGGGGCAGGCGCTGTGTTCCACTCACCAGAGGTCTTAGGATCCCGTGGGGAGTCCCGTGTGGGCCCTTGCGGGTGTTGGGCAAGACTCTCGAATTCTTTATATATATTGGATATTAGTCCCCTGTCTGTTTTAGGATTGGTAAAGATTGTTTCCCAATCTGTTGGTGGCCTTTTGTCTTATTGACAATGTCTTCTGCCTTACAGAAGCTTTGCAATTTTATGAGGTCCCATTTGCTGATTCTTGATCTTACAGCACAAGCCATTGCTATTGTGTTCAGGAAATTTCCCCCTGTAACCAAATCTTTGAGGTTTTCCCCCACTTTCTCCTCTATAAGTTTCAGTGTCTCTGGTTTTATGTGAAGTACTTTGATCCACTTAAACTTCAGCTTTGTGCAAGGAAATAAGAATGGATCAGTTTGCATTCGTCTACATGATAAGTGCCAGTTGTGCCAGCACCATTTGTTGAAAATGCTGTCTTTTTTCCATTGGATGGTTTTAGCTCCCTTGTCAAAGATTAAGTGACCATAGGTGTTGTAGGTTCATTTCTGGGTCTTCAATTCTAGTCCATTGGTTGACTTGTCTGTTGCTGTACCAGTACCATGCAGTTTTTATCACAATTGCTCTGTAGTACAGCTTGAGGTTAGGCATGGTGATTCCACCAGAGGTTCTTTTATCCTTGAGAAGAGTTTTTGCTATCCTAGGTTTTTTGTTATTCCAGAAGAATTTGCAAATTGCCCTTTCTAATTCTGTGAAGAATGGAGTTGGAATTTTGATGGGGATTGCATCAATTCTGTAGATAGATTGCTTTCAGCAGGATTGCCATTTTTTACTATATTGATCCTGCCCATCCATGAGCATGAGGGATCTTTCCATCCTCTGAGATCTTCTTTGATTTATTTCTTCAGAGACTTGAAGTTCTTATCATTCAGATCTTTCACTTCCTTAGTTAGAGTCACACCATGGTATTTTATATTCCTTGTGACTACTGTGAAGGGTGTTGTTTCTCTAATTTCTTTCTCATCCTGTTTTTCCTTTGTGTAGAGAAAGGCCACTGATTTGTTTGAGTTAATTTTATATCCAGCTACTTCACTGAAGCTGTTTATCAGGTTTAGGAGTTGTCTGGTGGAATTTTTAGGGTCACTTATATATACTATCATATTATCTGCAAATAGTGATATTTTGACTTCTTCCTTTACAATTTGTATCCCTTTGATCTCCTTTTGTTGTCTAATTGCTCTGGCTAGGACTTTGAGTACTATATTGAATAGGTAGGGAGAAAGTAGGCAGCCTTATGTAGTCCCTGATTTAAGTGGGATTGGTTGGAGTTCCTCTCCATTTAGTTTGATGTTGGCTACTGGTTTGCTGTATATTGCTTTTATTATGTTTAGGTATGGGCCTTGAATTCCTGATCTTTCCATGACTTTTATAATGAACGGGTGTTGGATTTTGTCAAATGCTTTCTCAGCATCAAACAAGATGGTCATGTGGTTTTTGTCTTTGAATTTGTTTATATAGTGTGTTACTTTGATGGATTTCCATATATTAAATGGTCCCTGAATCCCTGGGATGAAGCCTACTTGGTCATCCTTTTGTTGTGTTCTTGGATTTGGTTTGCGAGGATTTTATTGAGTATTTTTGCATTGATATTCATAAGGGAAATTGGTCTGAAGTTCTTTCTTTGTTGGGTCTTTATGTGGTTTAGGTACCAGAGTAATTGTGGCTTCATAGAATGAACTGGGTAGAGTACATTCTGTCTGTCTCTATTTTGTGGAAGAGTTTGAGGAGAATTGGAATTAGGTCTTCTTTGAAGTTCTGGTAGAACTGTGCACTAAACCCATCTGGTCCTGAGCTATTTTTGTTTGGAAGACTATTAATGACTGCTTCAATTTCTTTAGGGTATATGGGACTATTTAGGTCATTAATCTGATCCTGAATTAACATTGGTACTTGGTATCTGTCTAGACATTTGTCCATTTCACCCAGGTTTTCCAGTTTTGTTGAGCATAGCCTTTTGTAGTAGGATCTGATGATGTTTTGGATTTCTTCAGGATCTATTGTTATGTATCCTTTTTCATTTCTGATTTTGTTAATTAGGATGCTGTTCTGAGCCCACCAGTTAGTCTGGCTAAGGGTTTAATCTATCTTGTTGATTTTTTCAAAGAACCAGCTCCTGGTTTGTTTGATTCTATGAATAGTTCTTTTGTTTCCACTGAGTTTGATTATTTCCTGGATTCTACTTCTCCTGGGTGAATTTGCTTCCTTTTATTCTAGAGCTTTTAGGTGTGCTGTCAAGCTGCTAGTGTATGCTCTCTCTAGTTTCTTTTTGGAGGCACTCAGAGCTATGAGTTTTCCCCTTAGGGATGCTTTCATTGTGTCCCATAATTTTGGTATGTTGTGGTTTCATTTTTATTAAACTCTAAAAAGTCTTTAATTTTTTTCTTTCTTTTTTCCTTAGCCAAGTTATCATTGAGTAGAGTGTTCTTCAGGTTCTACTTGCATGTGGACTTTCTATCATTATTATTATTATTATTATTATTATTATTATTATTATTATTATTATTAATTGAAGAAGAGCCTTAGTCTGTGATGATCTGATAGGATGAGTGGGATTATTTCAATCTTCTTGTATCTGTTGAGGCTTCTTTTGTGACCAATTATATGGTCATTGTTGTAAACAGTACTGTGTGTTTCTGAGAAAAAGGTATATTCTTTTGTTTTAGGATAAAATGGTCTATATACACATGTTAAATCCATTTGGTTCATAACTTGTTTTAGTTTCACTGTGTCTCTGTAATTTTTTCCCCATGATCCACCCATTGATGAGAGTGCAGTCTTGACATCTCCCACTATAATTGTATGAGGTACAATGTGTGCTTTGAGCTTTAACAAAGTTACTTTTATGAATGTGAATGCCCTTACATTTGGAGCATAGATGCTCATAATTGTGATTTCCTCTTGGTAGATTTTATCTTTGATGAGTATGAAGTGTCCCTCTGTACCTTTTTCGATAACTTCAGGTTGAAAGTTGATCTTATTCTATATTAGAATGGCTTCTCCTACTTTTTTCCTTGGGACCATTTGTTTGAAAAATTGTTTTCCAGCCTTTTACTCTGAGTAAGTGTCTATCTTTTTCACTGAGGTAGGTTTCCTGTATGCAGCAAAAGTTTGGAACCTCTTTACCATAGCCAGTCTATGTCTTTTTGTTGTGGAATTGAGTTCATTGATATTAAGAGATATTTAGGAAAAGTGATTGTTGCTTCCTGTTATTTTTGTTGTTAGAGGTGGAATTATGTTAATGTGGATATCTTTTTTTTTTGGTTTGTTAAAAGAATATTATTTTCTTGTTATTTCTAGGGTGTAGTTTCCCTCCTTGTGGTGGAGTTTTCCCTTTTATCATTTGAATGGCTGGATTTGTGGAAAGATATTGTGTAAATTTGGTCTTGTCATAGATTTATTTTTTTCTCCATCTATGGTAATTGAGAGTTTTTCTGTATATAGTAGTCTGGGCTGGCATTTGTGTTTTCTTAGAGTCTGTATGACATCTGCCCAGGATCTTCTGGCTTTCATAGTCTCTGGCGAGAAATCTCTTGTAATTCTAATAGGTCTGCCTTTATATGTTACTTGACCTTTTCCCCTTACTGCTTTTAATATTCTTTCTTTGTTTTGTGAATTTGGTGTTTTGATTATTATATGATAGAGAAATTTATTTTCTGGTCCAATCTATTTGGAGTTCTGTAGGCTTCTTATATGTTCATGGGCATCTCTTTCTTTTGGTTAGGGAAGTTTTCTTCTATTCCTTTGTTGAAGATATTTGCTAGCCCTTTAAGTTGGGGATCTTTGCTCTCATCTATATCTATTATCCTTATGTTTGTTCTTCTTGTTTCCTGGTTTTACTGGATGTTTTGGTTTAGGCTTTTTGCTTTTTATATTTTCTTTGACTGATGTGTCAAAGTTTTCCATGGTATCTTCTGCACCTGAGATTCTCTCTTCTATCTCTTGTATTCTGTTGGTGATGCTCGCATCTATGACTTCTGATCTCTTTCCTAGGTTTTCTGTCTTCAGAGTTGTTTCCCTTTGTGATTTCTTTATTGTTTCTACTTCCATTTTTCGATCTTGGATGATTTTGTTCAATTCCTTCAACTGCTTGTTTGTGTTTTCCTGTAATTCTTTATGGGATTATTTTTGTTTCCTCTTTAAGGGCTTCTACTTGTTTACCTGTGTTCTCCTGTATTTCTTTAAGGGAGTTATTTATGTCTTTCTTAAAGTCCTCTATCAGCATCATGAGATGTAATTTTAAATCCAAATCTTGCTTTTTCTGGTGTGTTTGTGTATCCAGGAATTGCTGTTGTGGGAGAACTGTGTTCTGATGATACCATGTAGCCTTGGTTTCGGTTGGTAAGTTTCTTGTGCTTGCCTTTTGCCTTGTGGGTATTAGTTGGCCTTGCTGTTTTTGGTTTGAGCTTGTCCCTTCTGTGGGCCTGTAAGCCTGTATCAGCACTCCCTGGAGACCAGCTCTTCCTTGGCAGGAACTGGGCACAAAGGGCTGTGGAACATCCCCAGCTCCTTCGTGCAGATGGAGGTCAGAAGGCCTGTCTCAGCTGCTCTACTGCTCCTGAGCTCTGTGAGCTCTTGGCTGGTCCTGCTTCAGACAGTCATTAGAACAAATGACCTAATCTATGCTTTCTTTGTGGTACAAAGTCTAGTTTTCTTTTTAGACTAAAGTCTTTCTAGTATTTTTAAACATCTTATTTTTCCTTATTGCTGGAAATTTTTAATTACCTTTCTTTTTCCTCTTTGTCTGCATATTTCCTGCCATTCTTCTGTGCTGACTATTTTGTCTGCTACTTTTCTGTTTTATTGCTTATATACTTTTTGCTTTCTTTATTATTTCAGTCTACTTAAATAAGTATCTTCTTTCAGCAAGTTTACTTGACAATATAGCATATTGTTTGGGGTCAGCAAGAATAATGATATCTCAATGGAGTATACTACCAATTATCTGGTGACTGACTCTTTAGATGGAAAGTACTGGAAATATCATATCAAATTTTCTATTTTGACCATCCAGGCAGAATTTCATATTTTTTCATAAAAATGTTTTAATCACTGAGTTATTTCAATTCTGTTTTTTACTAAGAATAAAGTACTATCATTGATGGCTTCTCACCAGATGGTGTGATCCCTTGATACCTCATATAAATATAATATATATGCATTCATACCAATAATTCAGGACCTGTGGCATAAATCAGTCTCCTGGCCTGTTACAACAGATGGAGAAAAATCTTTCCATTTTCATACTTTGTTCGAATTCCCAAGACATTATTGAGCTTATTCTGCATAACTCCCAAATAGCACATGAAGTAAAAGTTCAGAATATATTTTTGGTATAAACTAATGTTACCATTACTGACAAATCACTATGCACATATAGAAATGTAAAAGATTAGCTAGCTGTATGATATAGTTTATTATTTTATTAAGAGGAAAAACTATAGGACAAGAATAACAATTATTTAAAGAATGAAATGTCTGTATTTAGTCAAATGAGAAACCAGATCTGTGAGAAAATAATTTTTTATCTTTTTCAATGTTTATTTCATACTGACACAAATAGTTAAGTGAATATCAGTCACTATTAAGATATAATTATTTTAAAGTTTATTGTCATAGCTCAAACTTGATAGTGTTCTGAAAATATTTTTTAAAAGATTTATTTTCAATTTTATGTATGTATGATGATCTCTATAATAATATGTGCATGTGTCTAGAACAAAGGCCAGAAAAGGACCTTGGCTTCTTTGAACTAGAACTGTAATCTATTGGATATAGTTACTTGGAACAGTACTCAGGCCCTCGTCAAGACCATGTAACTGAAAATCATGAGACACTTCACCTTTGTCTTAAACAAATAAGCTTTTTTTAAGTGAAAAATAGAATTCATTTGCAACCTTGACTTAAAAATTTCAAAATTGCATTGGAAAAATAGAAAAGAGGAATATGATTTTGATATGATTTTAAAATCATGATGAAAGAAAGCACCCTATAATGAAAGCACCTTAAACCATATAATGGTTTAATAATTATGGCTGTTGTCTTGGGTACAGCTTATAGTAACTCAGCACAAATGTCTCCTGCTTAAAAGGAGAGCAGTTTACAACACTGTTTATTGACATTGTCTTGATCTTTGTACAATATCTTTTCTACCATCTTCAGAATGAACTATAATTAAGAGGATGATCTCAAGAAGTTCTAAGACTTCAACAGGGGGAATTCCATATATGATAAGCTTCATGTTGTTTATCCAAGTTCTGACCTAACCTTTGGCCAAAAATCTCAAGGTATTTTTTTTTAATTTTTCTGTTTCTTACAATATTGTACCCTTCATTCAGATAAAGGCCTCTCTGTAAGAGTAATAAAATAAAGTCTATGAAATATATTTCAATGAAAGTTCTATCATTGCCTATTGCCACCCACTCCTAATAGCACATTCTGAAAAACTATCATAAAGCAAAGCATAAATCTATACACTTGAAAAAAATGAACCGTACCGTTTACAGAATGTGAACTGAAGTCTCATGAAGGAATTGAACCATGATTTTGTATTTCTATTTTTTATTATGTATTTTCCTTAATTACATTTCCAATTCTATCCCAAAAGTCCCCCATACACTCCCCCCCCCACTCCCCTACCCACCCATTCCCACTTTTTAGCCCTGGTGTTCCCCTGTACTGAGGCATATAAAGTTTGTGTGTCCAATGGGCCTCTCTTTCCAGTGATGGCCGACTAGGCCATCATTTGATACATATACAGCTAGAGTCAAGAGCCCTGGGGTATTGGTTAGTTCATAATGTTGCTGCACCTACAGGGTTGCAGATCTCTTTAGCTCCTTGGATACTTTCTCTAGCTCCTCCAGTGGGGGCCCTGTGATCCATCTAATCGCTGACTGTGAGCATCCACTTATGTGTTTGTTTCTTATGTAATGTAGTGAATAAAATTTCAACTTGTTCTGTAACAAACTTAGTTGAAGAAAATCTTACATGATCAAATTACCTTCTTTTCTTCTTATTTCTCACTCTGCTATTACATAGTTTTTTTAATATGTGAGAGAGCTAGAGTTATGACAGATAAAGTTATTTGTATATGATTGATAGAAAAGAAAAAATAAAACCACATTAACATATCTATATCACTATGGTATCTTTATAAGAATTGAACATCATAATTCAAATATTACTATTACTGCTATTACTACTACTACTACTACTATATATAGTATATTTCATTATTCAGTATATGTAAAAGTTTCCTTTGTGATCTGCATTAAAACTCATAGCAGAACTATATGCTCTAAATTATCAATTAGTTTACGAACTGGAACAATGGGAGCTTACATAAGTTCATACATACAAACAGTGTCTTTTAAAATTTGATATTACATGAACACAATACATGTGTTAAAAATTTGGCCCCCAAATTTTACAGTAATTAAAGGTGTGGTGCTATTGTGATGAGAGGGATATAATTTCTTAAGAGATTTGGAGAATATGGTCACTTTTCTTTTACTCCCTGGTCAACACTTTAAGTGCTTTTGCTACATCATATGATTCTGCCTTGATGGGTACTTTAACAGAGGTCCAAGCAATGGTAATAGTCATCATGGACTGGGAACCTCCAAAACCATGGCAAAAGTCCTTTCTTTTGATAAGTTTCTGGGATATTTTGTTACATTAATCATAAGCTGACTGATGCAATGATGAACCTAGTATTTTAGAGCAAAAATTACTGCCATTTCACCCTTTACTCTGACCTCTAAGCACACTGATGTTATAGAGAACACATATCCATCTATATGTCTAAAATTCTTTAGAATAAAAATTGTTTCTACAAACATTGACACAAGTTTGTTTTTACAAAATGCCAGTGAAAACTATATGGACTCTCATAAGTCATATTTAAATATCTATGTGGTAACCATATGTTATTAGAAAATTTATACTTTACACATAAAATATATTTAAGATATTATTATAGTTAAAGGCTTGATTTGTCAATGCAAGTTAACGACTTTTTTTACTTAAAAAAAATCAAGGTAAGGCGAATACTCCTTCCTTTTAAATTTCTCCCTTACCTTCTTAATTTGTTGACTTTTGTGGCTACTTCAATTTACATGTACATAACAAAATATTCAATGTCAGCTCCTCCATATGAGAAAAAACTTGTATCATTTGGCTTTGGGGACTACAATTTCTCAATTAGGATGATAATTTCAAACTCTATTCATTTACTTGTGGATTTCATTTCTTAGGCTATTGTAAAAACTTTAAGCTACCATAGTGGCTGGCTTGGCAATATGTGCCCACTGCTGAAAAAAATGGCACAGATGCTATGGGAGTAACACTTTATGCTTGGATATAAAGCCTGCTGCACAGACTAAACTCATTCCTTGTACCATTAACTGGGCACAAATCCTTCCATAGTACCTAAAGGAGAAACAACTACTATTATTCCACTAAATGTGCATAGTAATAAAATAACCAACAGGTTCATATGTTTGTATACATAGATTAATGCCTCTCAAAACTATCATCAGAGAAACCACATTTTCTCACAGTAAATGGCAATGAATAAGAAAGATTCACAATTTTTTGACATGTAGAGAATAATAAACCATCGAGTACTAACTTTTACATGGGACATTTATGATGCTTTGTATATACTTGGCTCAGGGAGTGGCACTATTAGAAGGTATGGCCTTATTAGAGTAGGTATGGCCTTGTTGGAGTAGGTGTTTCACTGTGGGCATGGTCCCATGCCCACACTCACTCTAGCTGCTTGGAAGTCAGTATTCTGCTACCAGCTTTCTGATGAAGATGAAGATGAAGCTGAAGATGAAGATGTAGAATTCTCAGCTCTGCCTGCATTGTGCTTGATTTGATGCTGCCATGCTCTTACCTTGATGATAATGGACCGAAACTCTGAACCTGTAAGCCAGCCCCAGTTGTCTTGGTCATGGTGTCAGCAGTAAAACCCTAACTAAAACAAACATGTGTATCCTACATGGTTTAGTATTCATCATGGAAGAATTGACAGTAAGACTGCACAAGCCAGAGGCAGTATATGTCTTCAGTGAAACTGTATTTGTTGAAAATGACAGAACTGTTGAAGCCATGAACTCAGCAGTTGACACTGCTTTTACAAGATCTATACATGATCAAATCAGATAAAATGTCTATATGGGTGAAGAAGAGGCACAATCAAGTTATAATTCTTGCTGAGGAACAATTAGCAGTTGGTTGCTGTTAGAAAAGGGAGAGTCAGTTTCTTCAACATGAAGACACAGACCCATCTTCCAGTAAATATTCCTACACCCATGTAAACATTGACACTATAAGTAGATTTAGTGGGTTTGTCAATGAAAAAAAAAGTGCCTGGAGTTGTGTTGGAAAGCTTAAGGAGAAGGTATTAGAACTGACAAGATTTAACGTGAGGAGTTAGGAGTGAATATGATTAAAATATGTTGCGTGATATTTTGAGAAAATTAGTAAACATATCAAAAATAGAACCTGTAGAGTTGAAAGAGAAAATAGTAGAGGGTATGGGAAAAGAAACAGAAGGAAATGGATGTGTATTCGATTTTATCAGCACACATTATAAACATATATGAACTATTCAAACAGCATTTTAAAATTGAGGGTAGTGTATCCTGAAACTGACTTATGTGTCAATACTGTAGCTTATAGTGCAAATCATTACATTAAATTCTGGATGCTCCTCGACTTACTGTTATAAAAGAGACAGGTAGCTAATATTTCTTTGTCCCACATTTAAGATCTGTGATATATGATGACTTTTTGTTACTTTTCTTCTATTGGGGGACTGTATGTTAAAGATGCCCTCATATATAATTTTTGAGATAAATATATTTTAATGAGTCACTGAAAATATTCTATACAATTTTGAGTAACTAGTGAATTAATTTGCATATTTAACTCACAATTTAATAAGCAAAAAATATTTTTGTACTACTCTACATTAGAAGATAATCTCATACATAAATATAATATATTTGATCATATTCATCCACTTTCTTTAAAAGCAAGATTACTGTGTGTAGCATGTCATTTTATAAAACCCAGGCTTGGTCCAGCTAGACTCTGGGACCAGCAGTCACCAGCCCGCTCCTCCTAGCCACACCCCTCTCCCACAAATGCTGGCTTTGCCTCTCCAGAGCTACAAGATTGCTCTCTTGCCAGCTAACCACCGTGTGGCCAGCTCTGCCAGTGTCTGTCCTAGTCTGGCTCAGCTCCCTACCAGACCACTTTAATGCCGCGAATGGAAAATACCAGATACTTTTATACTTTAGAACTGACCAGATAACTCAAAGGCTGGATAAAGACTATCCTACCCCATCTTCCTTGGCCTCTGCAAGCTGTGGAGGCCACAAAACTACCAGTGCCCTGAGAAACCTACATGTCTGCCACTTCACCACCACCTGCCTAATCTGACCCTAATCCTCTCTCCTGTCCTGCCCAGAAAACCCTGCCTCCATATCTTCAACCAGTGATTACCTTCTACTGTCATTATTAACTAATCAACAATTAGGGAAAATAATTAGGAAAAGAATCAGGGAAACTCCCCCTATAACTTTCAAGTTACACTGGTGCATTCATGTGTTGAAATTTGAAACTATAAAACTATTTCAAAGAAATCAGAATTCAATTGTAATACATAAGCAAGAACAAACTATCTTTTTTTTAAGACTGTAGAGGTAGAAATGTAAAACAAATTAACATTAATCCAGTATGTATATTTAAGTAATGTTTTTTAATCACAAAATTTATCTTAATTTTAAAATTAAGCAATAAGTAAAATCAAAGAAAATTTATTTGGTTTTATCTATGTAGCTCCTGAACTACAGTTTAGTTGGTTGGTTGGTTGGTTGGTTTATTTTTTCATTTTGTTTTATACATATTGTAAGAAAGAATTTCTTCTCTGTGTAGCCCTGGCTTTCATTGAACTCATTATGCAAACCAGGCCACTTTTGAGCTCAGAGATAGGCATGCCTCTGCCTCTTGGGTGCTTGGAGTAAAGGCATGGAAGTTTTGTAATCACATCATCTATTGGAAAACATGAGAAACCTGAAGTATGTTGGTTCCTTTTCCTTTAACTGATTACTCTATTTAGGCCACAAACAGTATTTGGCAGTAAAGGTAAAATAATTACAGTTTGTTAGAACTTAATCCATATGGTAAGTAGAAAAACTGTCTTTAAGTGGCCTATAGAGAAAAGGCAAAATAGGATGGCATCTTCTTTTTCTTTTCTTTTCTTTTCTTTTCTTTTCTTTTCTTTTCTTTTCTTTTCTTTTCATTTCTTTTCATTTCTTTTCATTTCTTTTTTCCTCTTCTCTTCTCTTTTTCTTTTCTTTTCTATTTTTTATTTTTTAGATTAGAGGGATTTATTTGAAAGCAGTCCATGACCTTTAGCTCTTTACAAATGAAGTGGTTTTGTCTGGCTCCTGCTCCAGCTACAAGTCTGGATTTTTCAGCGTTTTGATTTAGGGCCATATTTATGAAGCAGCCTTTGGCCCTGCTGGCTTACTCTCTTGCTCTCACAGTGTCTCTTCGGGATCCTAAAGGCAAGGTCAGCTCACACTCGTGGGTTTCAGTCTCTGGGTTGTTACCTAGGCCACAGGAGTTCTTACTGCATCACAGTGGCCATTGTGCAAGGGCTCCTGTAGCTTGTATTCCTTGAAGTGGGGTTCTTTTCAGTGGTTGCTAGGATACATCTTCAGAATCTGCTCACCCTGTAAGCCCAGCTCTTGGAGGTGGAGGTTGGAAGATCAACAGCTCAAGATCATCATCAGCAATATATCCAGTTGGAGGCCATCCTGGGCTACAAGACACTTCTTAGACTAGTGTTTCAGTCTCTGGGAGCCCCCAGTGGTCCAAGTTAGTTGACTCTGCTGGTCTTTCTGTGGAGTCCCTAACCTCTTACTGACCTTCAATTCTTTACTCAACTCTCTCTTCTATAAGACTCCCTGAGCTTCATCTAATGTTTGAGTGTGGGTCTCTGCATCTGTTTCCATTGGCTGCTGTATGGAGCCTCTTAGTTATGCTAGGGTACTAGGCAAAGGCATCTTCTTTACAATCAGACAATTACTGAGACTCTCAGTTCTATTTGGTTCGAACACTTACAGCATTGGAATGAGCTATTTATCCTATATTGAGAATATTTTTCAACTCTTCTTTTTTTTTTCTCTCTCTAGGGAATGTGATAAGCACCATTTTCTAGTGTCTTTATACTTTCCACTGTGGGGGAAAACTCTTCAGAAAATCTTTAGTCTTTCTATATTTTGTTTCCCCTCACAAAGATTTTTATGTTGAAAGATAGAAAAACACCCTAGACAGTCTCCTGAAATATTGGTCTGTTTTCTCCTTGAAACTAGAATGCCAAACATATTGTAAATCCTTTGAGTCTCAAAAGAATTCTAATCTGAGCCTTGTGTCCTCAGGATATTTAAACTTTGATTTATTTCAGAGAAGAGTTAACACAGTTCTCTTATCATTTTCTCTACTATGCCTTCTGTTTATGATTGAGAAGGTCTTTACTAAGGGTTAGAATTGGGGACAGGAAAGTGGGAACCATGAAAGTGTAGTAAATGGCAGTAAATAATCTTTTGACAAGGACAGAAAGTAAGGGAAAGGTGAGAAAGAGGATGTTCTAATCTATTGTTTTCAAAGACAAGTAGATTTGAGTTGATTACCAATTCTGGATAGCTGTCACTTTTCAATCCAGAGAGTTCTTAGGTTTTTTTTTTTTAATTTTTAAATTTTTTTTATTGACAACCCATTATATAGAGATCAGTGAAACATAGTAACCATTGATATATATTTTAATAAAATTGTGATATTCAAGATAATATTTCTTTTGACATTTTCTATTTCCTTTTGATAACTTTTGATAATCCACATTTTCAATACAATTGAGCTTTGTGGTGATGATTTTGTTTAGAGAATATCTACCAAATAACAACCTTTGATAAATGATTTAACATAGCCATGGAATCTTTCTCACTCATAGAAAGTGTGCATCCAAATAATGGGTATTAGATCGAGGCCTTTGTAAATGTAAATATCAGTGACTCCAGTCTTGGTTTTCTGTGAATTAAATTTTATGTTTTATTTTACATTTGTATAAATATATAATGGTATCATATTAAAATGTTTGAATAAAATGAAAAACTCCTGTTTATAACTAACATTGCACTCTCAGATCACAGGGTAATAAGTGTTTTACTAAACTGTTAACTGCCAAAGTAATACATAGCTATAAAACTTTCAAGAAGAAAGCCAATTCATTTCAATCACGATATCACCTAAAACTGAAGTATTATATAAAAGCTAAACAATGCCAAATGGATTTGGCTGAGATCAAAAGCCAACCCTATTTCTTTTCTTTCATCTTCAGTGTTCCATTTCCTAGGAGTATGACCTTAGTCAAACATCTATTAAAGTTAGCTTTTGATCTCAACCCCCCTTTCGTTTTTTTTTAAGTCTATCTTTAAATTTTTCTTCTTGAGACAATCATTCTATTGTGTTTTAATGTTCCAGTAGTGTGTGAGTAAATAGGATTCTCTGATATATGTGATAGAAGACTGGTTAAATGGGACAATCATTTTTGTGTCAGAGACAAGAATCAAAGGAAGCATTCTTCAGATGCTATTAACTGTGGGGAAAATTCCCTGCAGGTCAGTGAAAACATGCTAACTGGTCATTTTGCTAGCTCTTTAGGTCTTTGAAGAAAATGCCTTGTAATTTGATAACATGTAGCTGCTCATTTGTAAAAGTAATTTTCTTCCCACCACTTAGAGCCACTCTGTGGTTTGTGAGGAGCAGATAGTTCTTTAAGCTTGTATATTAAAAAGCTGAAAATTTTGCTTAAAAACACTTTAATATATTTTAGAAAAATAATACATTTTATTGCTTGTGCCATTGAATAAATATGGCATAAAGCAATCTTCATGTTTGAATAAAAATACTAGAAAGATTACAACAAATGATAATTAATTGAATTTAAAAATAAATTGCATGTGTGCATTTGTAAGTACATTTTAGCCACTGTATGTCTACATGCTAAATACTGAGAACTTTATCTTCTTTTGGAGTACTTTGTTTTATAGACTAGTAATTTATTAATATTCTAACAATGCTATACCCTTGAAAAAGTATTCTAGATCCTTTTCAAAGCAAAAAAAAAAATAGTAACAATTAGTAAGTATTCAATAATAGTTGTCACAACCTTTGATTTCTGTGAGGTAAAGAAAGCATAAATGCAATCATAATAAAATTCAGAAGAGTAATAGATATCCATATATTTGTGTAGAGTACTCTATAAAAATGAAAGAATAAAATATTGTTTCAAGTTGTTAGAATAAAGCAAAATTTCAAGTTAAGATCTAAAGTGATACTTTAAAGATTGGTTAGATTAAAATTACATCTCAAGTTAAAAGTGACAAATGCACAGAAATAGGAAGATGAGTCCTAGCTAATGTGGGCAAAAGGGTTCATTCTATCTAGAGTAGTGAATGTGCGATAGAAATAAGTAGGAATTCTACATTAAAATGGGCACAGTAAGATTTCATGAGGTTATCAATACCACATTTTTAATTTAGAAAATCATTGCATAGAATGTTAGGAAGAGCTAGATACCTTTGAGGAATGTTAAAACATTTATTTGTGAGAATGTCACTAATTAAAGTATATAGCCTGTACTGAAGAAAAATTGGAGACTTAAAGATAATTCAGAAAGTTTTTTTTCCAATAGTCTGGTTGAAAAATAATATAGATATTTTAGAATAAAATGCCTCTTATATAGTCAGTGTGTTCTGTTTTACCCTTGTGTTAGTTGATTGTGAAGTAAAGGTACTTCTGATCAGCTTTGGAAAGATAATCAGTGTAGTTATTGGTAGCCACAACAATGGAAACTAAAAATCAAAATGTATCTTGTATGTAACTTTGTTGTTTTATGTACCCCTGTTAAAGTTCCTATATATTAGAATCAATTGCTGTAAAGCAGACAGAATGAAAAAAATATTTTAGAAAATATATTTGCATCATCTGTGACATATAACAGTTGTTTTAAAAATGTAAACTATAATTATGCATTAAAAATCTCAATAATAACTGGTTAAAAATCATAATTTGACAGAGCTATATATTTTTTATTACTGGCATCTTCAACAGAAGGAATGAAGCTATAACTCACTTTGAAATTATACATTTGACTTCAGACAGCCCATTATTTATGCCAACTGTTTGAAACTGTTACTATAATCTTTCTGGAAGCGCATTCTTTAAACAACATCAAAGACCCAACACAAAATGGCAAAAGGCACAAATCAAATGAAAGAAAAGAAACTAACAAAACAAAGTTTAATTATAATTCTTTCCACTAACATATGGGTTATGTATGTAAATGTATTGATGTGAAATAGTTTTAGAATTTGCAATCCACAAAAGACTGAATTCCTTATCTCAACTTCAAAACAGCATAGTATTTCTTACAGTGTATTAAGCCATTTCATCCTCATCTATGTCCCAGCTGTGTATTGTTTGATCATTTCTTGCTGTGGAAGTTTTGAGGTCAAATATATTATCACCAAAATGTTTGTAATTCTGACTGGAAAAATGGGGTTAAGAAAAGATGAATTTCTTTATGGCTTTTCTTTCACTTGATCGCTTTTTTTTCCCATTTTTTATTAGGTATTTAGCTCATTTACATTTCCAATGCTATACCAAAAGTCCCCCATACCCACCCACCCCCAATCCCCTACCCACCCACTCCACCTTTTTGGCCCTAGAGTTCCCCCGTACTGGGGCATATAAAGTTTGCGTGTCCAATGGGCCTCTCTTTCCAGTGATGGCCGACTAGGCCATCTTTTGATACATATGCAGCTAGAGTCAAGAGCTCCGGGGTACTGGTTAGTTCATAATATTGTTCCACCTAAGGGTTGCAGATCCCTTTAGCTCCTTGGGTACTTTCTCTAGCTCCTCCATTGGGAGCCCTGTGATCCATCCAATAGCTGACTGTGAGCATCCACTTCTGTGTTTGCTAGGCCCCGGCATAGTCTCACAAGAGACAGCTACATCTGGATCCTTTCGATAAAATCTTGCTAGTGTATGCAATGGTGTCAGCGTTTGGGTGCTGATTATGGGGTGGATTCCTGGATATGGCAATCACTAGATGGTCCATCCTTTCATCTCAGCTCCAAACTTTGTCTCTGTAACTCCTTCCATGGGTGTTTTGTTCCCAATTCTAAGGAGGGGCATAGTGTCCACACTTCAGTCTTCATTTTCCCTTAGCCACCTGAAGCTATTGGTCACAAGAAGAAAAACTGGTTTTTATCTCTTTCTGAATTTATTGTTAATAAGACTGACAGAATTGTGGGAAGCCAAAGAATGTGCCACATTATAAATCACCTAGTCATGTACTAACTGCACATAGTGTCCTTACTGCATGTGTATGTGTGAGTGTATGATTATGGTTCTTTGGTCTATTCTTTGGGCTAATCATAGTCTTTACACATATTTTTCTATTATTCTCAAGAAGAAATTCATGTCATTAGATACTTTGGGGCAACAAGGGAAGAGGTCAGTAATTTTTGCACCTTGTCATTATACTAGGGCACAAGAAATTGGTGGGTGCCTATAGTTCAAACACATACTATTGTTGCCCTAGTTGATGAGAATATTCTCCAGAAATTTTAGTAAAAAATAATCACTGTGCTTTCATATTTTTAGAGGCAATGACTCAGTGTCCCAAACCCCATCTATTCTAGAAATAATACTGCTCTGGTAATAGTAGTAACTCTAGTTAAAAGGTAATAAATAGGTGTTAGGGTGGTTTGGTACCTGGGCATGGGGGAACATCCCCCTTTTCAGAGGTGATCTGAAAGGGTGGTGTGGAGAAGGTTCATGTGAGAGGATGCTAGGAGGAGAGGGGGCTTCCTATTGAGATGTAAACTTAATAAATAAATTAATTAATGAAAAAAGAAAGAAAAGGGATGCTAATATGATACAGACTTCTAGGTCATCATAATAAAACGTCAAAGCAATTTTTTTTCTGGTCACAGAAACTCAGTGTAAAGTTTTAATACAAGAGTAGCATTATTAGTTTGTTATATTTAGCTGTTAAAGTAACTGAATGAGTTTCAAAGGTCCTCATGGATTCTAATTCATGTGGCAAAGTAAAATAGGCTTTAAAAGCTTCTCTTGTATCCATGAAAGACTCAAATACCAGATTAATATTTGTATTGTATCTGTTTGCTTTTCCATAGCACTCATGTGCAATTGATCATGTGGCTGTTTCTGGTATCTTCCTGTGCATCACTATATTATTTGATGTGGATATAGTTGACAAATCCATATTTATACTTTATCTATGTAATATATGTGTGCATGGCACATACTTACATTCTCCAAAATCTGTTTTTTTCTCTTTTAGTTAGAATATAAGTATTTAGAACACAAAGTGTTATAATGTTTAATGAAAATAGCAAAATATCAAAGTAGTTGTTTTTTGTTTTTTGGCTTTCAACATTTTTGAGAACAAATGTCACGAAGAGTGAAGACCCAACTACATGTTTGATTCTCTGGTACTTATCTGATATGTCTCAGGAAAGAGTGGTTCCTAAAAGATATTAGAGGAAGGAAGCCAATTGCCTTTCTGGAGTGTGGTGCATTACTGATTTTTCATATTTTCCTAGTAGCAGTTTGATACCCTTTGACAAACACAAATCACATTTGAATTATCTTTAGCTGCTACATGGTTAAAACTGCAGTTTAATTGTAGACAAGTTATATTTTGAATATGAGGGTAATTTCCCATTCATTTTGTTTCTATCAGGAAATAGACAGCTTTCCTCTTATTTTGCTTTCTAAATAAGAATGTATTTTACTTTAATTTGCTTTGGAAGGTAATCTTTATATTTAACAAAAGAAGAACTGATCTCCCAAAAATGAAGTAGATTGATGTGTATTTAGCCAGATGAATGGTGTGTAGACAATGAAATTTCACAGAAATTACCTCTGATTGTGAATGGTAATATAATAAAACATTTTATCTTAATATTATACCTGAAATAAAAATTGTTAAATGATATCCTAAACATTGTACTCCCTGAAATCTATATGGCAAAATACAGGTAAATAATTAAATATGCTTCTCTTTTGAGAACGATCTAGGCATGAGATGTATACGCATGCTTAATTTGAATTTGTCTAGGTCTTCTCTTTTCTTCCTTCATTTCCCTTGCTATGGCTAGTTTGCCCTCTTCCACTTGTCCCTGGAAGTCATAACTGCTACAAACAAACACTTGATTATGCAAATGTATTCATTATTTGAATTAATGACTGTTATTATTGTTCTTTACATGCAAAAATATCAGTAAATGAATTAGTCAAGTATGTTTGCTTTCAGCTTTCTTCCGATAATGTTATCTTTTTCTAGCAAGTTTATCCTTATAAAATGTTTCAGGGTCATATAACTGATTGCTTTGTTGTTATAATCCAGTACACTGCCAGTATATATTAATTTCAGTTTAAACATTAGATGTAAAACATAAATACCCTTAAGCAATTTTCAAAAAGCCAAGATTTGTACTTAGTATCAATGCTAATGATCCTTTGTTTCTATTTTATTGTTATTAGTATTTGATTATAGGTGATTGCTGATGGAACCAAATACACCTTTTATTCTTTTAAATATACAGTTTACCCATTTTAAATTATTCATACCAGTGTATTAAGTGTATTCAAACAGTTGTGCAGTCATTAAACAGAAACATTGGAGACATTCCCATGTTGTCTTTATATAAGAACCAAGCTAATTTTCTCTGTTTGCTTCCTAATTTTGCATTAATACTGAAGTTAGCATTCTAATTTGTTTTGGAAAGTTCTTCAAATATATATGTCTCTGTTTGTGTCTATAATAACGAATTTAAGCCCTGACTAATAGGAAATGTAAGTGTGTTACCAGGTATGCTTGTCCCTTTGAAGCAAGGCTGCAATGACCATTTGGAGATCTGTTCAGGAGTGTGAAGTTACTGTGTTACTGTTTTGGGTTTCTCAGCATTACAGGTTGTTTTTCAGTTTTTCTAAGCTAATTCTTTTTTTTAATAGTTATTTTCTTCATTTACATTTCAAATGCTAATTCTTAGAACCAGTTATTCACATTCCAATGACATAAATTGCAAGAGTTTTGTCATATCTACTCTCTATATAACGTACATTCTCAAACAGACTTACAATGGATCTACTAGAACTAGAACTTACAGTAAAAAGGTCATAAACCTATGGAGATTGCGACAGTAAGGTTATCAGAAATGATCTTTATGTGACTTGTAACACCATGGAAGAATGTTCAAATGAATTACCTTAGAATTTGTATAACATAATAGAAAGTATTCTATCTACTGTTCATAAGTCAATATTTATCATTTTTTTCTTAAAATATCCTTTGGTGTTATGAGCAAAGTAATTGACAACTTTTTTGTGATTAATTATAGATAGCTGGAATGTTTTCCATTTAAAATTATATCAGAACTTACAAGTGTAAATGATTATTATTCAAAGAAACATTCAAATGCAAAAAACAAAAGTACCCAAGAAGTTGAATTTGCATCCAAGTCAGAAGCCTCATTATACCTTTCTCAAATTAGTCTCCTTATAGTGTTATTATATTTAGAGCAGTTGTATTCTATGTTTAAGGTGATAAGCATTGCATCTAAAACACTGAATATCTGCAGTAAGAAACAGAGAAACTAAAAATAGCAGCTAGCAGTAGATATGCTGTGGGACTTGAGAGGCTGAGGCAAGAAGATTGCTGTAAAGGGAATTTAGCCTAGATTATAGGATGAAACCCTGTGTCAAAAGCCCCACAAAAAGTAAAGGAAGCAAAGAAGATACATGTCTTAATTGTCATTTTTCTCTCTGGCTCAATTCTGAAATTAAAATTCACTGTCTTATATATCTTCCAAGCTTTTCATTTTAAAAAGCAAGTTAAATATTAACATAAACTGATTGCATCCAGTTTTAATATCTAGCATACCTGGATGTAAACCCAAACTGAGATACTAGTTACTCTTTAAGATTCCAGGATTCAGGATCTGTGCCTCATTTTCCTCATTTGATCAATGTCAACTGTAAGGTTATTATGCATATAAAGTTAAAAAGTAGAAACCATTTAAACAAGTACCTGTTTCAGTAATGCCATACACAGTTTTCTCTTATGTACCTAGTATGGGCGAGTTTGGTCTTTGGATAACTTTATTTCCTTTCCAACCCTCCCCACTTTTGGAAAAAAGGAATAATACAATTTGTGTTGTAGAATTAATATTTATTTGTTTATAATAATTATTATTTTTAAATTTATTTTTATTAGGTATTTTCTTCATTTACATTTCCAATGCTATCCCAAAAGTCCCCCATACCCTCCCCCCCCCAATCCCCTACCCACCCACTCCCACTTCTTGGCCCTGGCGTTCCCCTGTACTGGGGCATATAAAGTTTGCAAGACCAATGGGCCTCTCTTCCTAATGATAGCCGACTAGGCCAAACACAGCTTATAAATGTTGTTTAAAAAAATAGTCTTGCTATGTTGTTACTTTCTTACTTATAATTATTGAGGAGCAGATGAAATGGTATTTGAGAAGATTTTTAGTTTTTTTAGATTGTTCAATGCCTATTACTTTGTTTAGACAAATCTGTATAAGAGAAATACATAGTTGCTTAGCAACTGAAAATTTTGTTAGGCACATAAAGCCACAGTAATTTGTTCAAAATTTCAGCCAGCCTTGTAAGTTGTGTTTTGGTTGCACTCTAAAATGCTTTGCCAATGGTTAATTGTCATTTCCCTCTCTGGCTCCATTCTGACATCAAAATTCACAGTCGTATTGTACATCTTCCAATCTCTCAATTACAAAGGTTAAGTTAAATATTAACATAGACTGATTTTATCCACTCTTAATATCTATCTTCAACTCACCTAAGTCTACAATAAAGTTTCTTTGTGTGTGTGTGTTTGATATCTAGTGACTATACTATTTCATGGCTAAATCTAAGATCTATCTGATATTGAGCGAACATGTAGTTTGTCAAGCTTTCCCTCATTCAAAAAATCTGCATTATTTTTTAATATTTTGTTTATTACTCCATGGTGATCAGAAGAGTCACTGTAATGTTGATTTATATTTCCTTATCAATGCCTTCTTTCCACTGTCATTATTGGCCGTTTTATTTAGTTACTTGCCTATACTTATTTTTACCATTTTTGACAATTTCATACATGAGTATTATACTTGCATCATTTTCACACTTCCCTCTCCCTACTCTAATTTGTTTCTTGTACCTACACTCTGAATTTCATGAATTTCATATATATATGTAGTTTTTATAATTAATTATTTTTTATTTACATCCCAAATGTTATCCATCCTTCTGGTCCCCGCTCTCAGAATTTTTCACCACATCTCCCATTCTCTTTGCCTCTGAGAGGGTGCTGCATCCTCAGCATCTCCCTTCCCTGGGACACCCAGTCTGTACAGGATTAGGCACATACTCTCACATTGATACCAGGCAAGGCAGTTTTCTGCTACACATATGCCTCGGGCCTTGGACCAGCCTATTTATGCTCTTTGGTTGGTGACTTAGTCACTGGGAACATGCAGGAGTCCAGATTAGTTGATACTGTTTGTCTCCCTATGGGGTTGCCATCATCTTCAGTTTCTTCAGTTCTTCCCTTAACTTTTCCTTAGGGATCCCTAACCTTAGTCCAATGGTTGGCTGTATCTGCATCTGTCCCAGTCAGTTGCTGGTAGAGCTTCTCAGAAGCCAGCATGC
This sequence comes from Mus musculus, assembly GCF_000001635.26. Classification (NCBI taxonomy): domain Eukaryota; kingdom Metazoa; phylum Chordata; class Mammalia; order Rodentia; family Muridae; genus Mus; species Mus musculus. The sequence goes on from NC_000086.7 coordinate 113,631,577, forward strand.
TAGGCACCTTTCTGCAAGCACAACATAGCATGGTTTGGTGCCTGCCCATGGGATGGATCTCAAGTAGGGTTGATCACTAGTAGGCCATCCCTTCAGTCTCTGATCCATTTTTGTCCCTGTATTTCTTTTAGACAGGAACAATTCTGGGTCAAATTTATATAAATACGTACATATACTTAGGCTTTGCCACTTGAGATTATATAATCTGTCATAGGACCCTTACTAGTGAAGTGTTATTCCTTTCTGTAGATTGCCATCTAAGTTTGAGGCTTTGTGAATTTTTCTCTATTCACATTTTCAGGTCAAGTATCGTTATTGTTCAGGTCTGTTTTAGGCAAGCATATTGAGATTTCTTGGGTACAGCTTTCCCTGTAATGCAAACATATACTATTTTGTAGTAGAGGACCAGTCCTCCTGGCTCTTATTCTATCTCCTCTTCTATTATACTCCCTGAACATTAAGATTAGGCATTGTATTGTAAGTATATCAAGTTGGTTTGGGCAACTCATAGTCAATTGATTTTTGTTAGTTTTTTTTTGTATTTATATTTTATCAGTTTTACATTTCTGTAATTGCTTCTAATTTTCAATTCTTACAGGTTTCCATTTATTGCATTCTGATGTTTTAAGGTAAAAGTGGTAGATTCTTTTTAGTATTTTTGTGTTTTTTTTGTGGGCTTTTTTGCATAGAGTTCAGAGAATTACCATCTTGTAACAAAGAACCTGAATACTATATCTATCTAGAAGATTTACATTTTCATAACTGACTTATAGGGAATTTCAAAGGTGTTTTAGTACATCATACTTGACCAAAAGCAACTTTAATTGCAAAGAACAAATAAGTCATTGCATGGTACTTGAAAGGTAGATTGAAATTATATGAACTGTTTTACATTTGGGAGGTATATTATTGGCAGAAAAGCTTTCAAAGTGTTATGAAGTGATGGTCACACTATAAACAACTAGGAAACTAAAATTTTCTTCCTTCTTTTCAAGTCACATCAAGAATCTATCGTAATTATCTTTTTTGGTAGTTTTGCCCTTATAATTTTAAAATCATTTTTCATAAAACATATTTTGATAAAGTTCTTTTCTTACCCAATTCCTCTTAGAACTCCCCCACATCCCTAATCACCCAAACTCGAGCTTTCTATCTCACAGCAAAACATAAATACATTTTCTCCTTCTTAATTTTGTTACAAGTTATAGATAACCTTATATTAATCTTGTAGTTTAATGGCTATAATTATAATATATTTGTAAATTTAATATTCTTTTCTAATGAAAAATATTGGGAGGAAAGTTTTCTGTAGGTATGTACATGGATAATAATAATGATAATGATTAATACAAACTACATGGGGTTTTCACAAAAGCATATAATAGAAAGAAAATGGTCAATGGATTAATTGTTTTATAAGGTCATTCTGAGAAAATTTAGTCTAGCTTTTTTCTGTATATATATTGATAACTGAAAGCACAGCAAAACTATATAATACAAATACCCCCAATAATCTGTTCAGTGACTGAGATGACAAAAATCCATTTTGGAGTTATTTGAGTTAAACAAGAATCAAGAACAGAGGATTAGTTGTTGAACCCTTGAAATAAGCAGGAGGCAAGAAAACTTCTGTACTACTTACTGGCCAGCTCCAAACTTAATACAAGTTCCATTCTGGGTTTCAGAGATCCTCATTTATAAAACCGGAATGCTAATTTAAGTATTTATGTAACTTCTTCCTCTGAAGACGATTCCTAGATTCTTTAATCCTAATATAGCATCACATGTACTTAATAGGATTATAGAGTTTAGAATATTCTTATGTTGAACTTAGGTTAAGTGGAAAGTGTAGAAAAATATACAACGGGGCAGTAATACCCTCCTCAATAGCATGTGTTTGAAAAAAACTGGGTATCTACAAGCAGAAATGGGAGACTGAGCTGTTGTCCAAATGAATTAAAAACTTAAACTATGTGATAAGAAATCGCACAACTTCCTGAACAAAGTACAGAAAAAGCTCTTGACACTTGCTGTGGAAGTGATTCCTTGGAGATGACACAAAATAGGTGATCAGGGGGAGAGGAGACAGGGGATTTTCGGAGGGTAAACTAGGAAGGGGGATAACATTTGAAAAGTACAAAAAGAAAATATCTAAAAAAAGTAAGATCAGCATACACACAAAATATAGACATGTGAAAAGCTCCTGAGCAGCAATTCCTTGTTGAAATAAAATAAAACAAAACAAACCTAATGAAATGAAAAAAAAAATTTCTGACCACTTATCCAAGAAAAAAGTTAATATTCTAACATATGCACAGAAGATTTAAAGCTCAATAACACTAAGAACAATGTCATCAACAACATAAATATATACTAGTTGTTACATGTAGGAAAATCAGAATCAGAACTACAAATCAATATTTTATTTCTCTTTTAAATGCACCATTCATGATAGCCAAAATATAACTTACATTTCTATGAACAGATGTGTACATTACGAACTTATTCATGTCGGGGGGTGGTGGTGCATGCCTTTAATCCCAGTACTTGGGAGGCAGAGGCAGGCAGATTTCTGAGTTTGAGGCCAGCCTGGTCTACAAAGTGAGTTTCAGGACAGCCAGGGCTATACAGAGAAACCCTGTCTCGAAAAACCAAAATAAAAAAAGAAAGAAAGAAAGAAAGAAAGAAAGGAAGGAAGGAAGGAAGGAAGGAAGGAAGGAAGAAAGAAAGAAAGAAAGAAAGAAAGAAAGAAAGAAAGAAAGAAAGAAAGAAATTATTCATTATCAATAGTATATCAATAGTATATACAGTGGAATATTTCTAAACTTAAAAATAGATTTTGTTATTTATTATTACTTGTGACATATAGATGAACATCAAGGTTATTATTGTAAGGGAGATAACCTAGACAGAAAAATCCATGGAATGTGTTATATAATGAATATAAAATTCTCAGAGTTGTAGATGCAAAGTGAATTTGCATGTAGGTTTGACAGTGCAGGGATCAGGAAAATACTAGTTAAAGGGTCTAACATAGGATGATCAAAGGTGTGCATATTTAAGATTTTGTTTCTCCTTGTGCATCTCCTCATGGATCCTCCACAATGATTCAATCCTGTTCATTCTTATTTTTTTCTTTTTCTTTATTTATTAGATATTTTCTTCATTTACATTTCAAATGCTATCCCAAAAGTCCCCTATACCCTCCCCCTGCTCTGCTCCCCTACCCACCCACTCCCACTTCTTGGCCCTGGCATTCCCCTGTACTGGGGCATATAAAGTTTGCAATACCAAGGGGTCTCTCTTCCCAATGATGGCTTACTAGGCCATCTTCTGATACATATGCAGCTAGAGACATGAGTTCTGGGGATACTGGTTAGTTCATATTGTTGTTCCACATATAGGGTTGCAGTTCCCTTTAGCTCCTTGGGTACTTTCTCTAGCTCCTCCATTGGGGGCCCTGTGTCTGTTCATTCTTTTTCTCTCTCTTTAGAAAACAAACAGTAAATCAAAAAGCAAACAAATGAATAAAAAAATTAAAAAAAAAGAAAATTCATGAGAAACACAGAGGGACACACAAATGAACAGAAACAAATTCCATCAAAACACAAAATCAGAAAACATAATATATAGAAAAACAAGCAGTAGGATTAAAATGTCCAGACCTCCTTGGAGAAAACTAATCTTTCTTTTGCAAGAGTTTTCAAGTGGAGATAGCTTTTTTGTTAAAGAAGGGGAATCCTTTCTGATTCATATGGACATTGTGCATGCTGCCCTTGTCTCTGTGAGTCCATATGTACCTCAGTCCTGCTGTGTCTAGAAGACCTTATTTCCTTCTTATCTTCCATCCCCACTGGTTCTTACAATACGTCTATCTCTCTTCCATAGAATTTCCCAAAACCTAACATGTGGGATTTGATGGACACATTTTGTTTAGAACCAAGAATTCCCACGTTGGGAGTGCAGGTTTTATTTTGGCTATTCTTATCCTAGCCTGTGCCCCAGAATTTACACTGCAGGAATCTTCATAAAGGATATTTATGACACAGATTTTAGTAATGGTTTAATTTATGTGTTTTTACCTACAAAGACATCATGTTATACACTATATAAGTGTAGCTTTTTATATGTACTTTGTTCTTTAATGAAACATGAAAGGAAGTAGATAGCAAATTAAATATTTTAAAAATATAATTACAAAGGATAAGGGTATAGACTGTTGTATATGCCGCATGCTATCATATAGTCTGTAGTCAGAGTAACTACAGTCTTTCTGTTTACTCTACTGTGCAGAGACATAGAGTGTGTTATGCAGAGGTCCCAATTATGACTGAGCATTCCAAAGAAACTTATTATCTGCACTTTGACAATTAATAAGTCTCTACATTCATTGTCATCCACTACATAAAGAAGCTTTTTGGATGAGGAATGAAAGCTACACTACTCTATGGTCATAGTGGTATATACTTAGAAACACTTGAATAATAATATATCAATTTAATATAATAATAGTAGTTGATCCTCCCCCTAAGATCTTCGAGCTTTCTTATCAGGTCTTCTTGGTTAGATTTACATCACCAGATAGTATTTTCCTCTTTAAGGGAGTGTCATAAATTTATTCAGACATCATTTTTTACCATCATAACAGTTATTTCACCTTTGTGTTTGTGGCTATATTCTTGCTAGACTGATTGATATTGTAGCCCTCAGGGTTCACAACTGGGTAAGAGTGTTGATTACTGTTTCCCTCATCAAGCTACATTGCAACTTCTGGCACTATGGAAGCTTGCCAAACGTGATAAAGCTTCTAGATCAGAAATAGCTCGATTTAATTTCCCATGTAGTGCTTTCAGCCATGGGGTCTTACTCTCAACTTTTGTTAGGAGAACAGGAACTATGAACACAACCAGTATTTTTAGGGATCTTTAAGTCTTCCAACCTAGCAGATTGATGGGACATATAACACTTCTGGCATTGAACTTTTTATTTGAAGGGACTCAAAGTTCATATGATGCAAAAGGTAAGCAGTAGTGGGGTAAAACAATATTTTGTTGATATGACTGTTATATTTATGGACTCACAGCAGCTGTGGTTGTCTACATAATGCCTGCACAAAATTAAGTCAGTTAGAATTCAAGCATAGATATGGAAGGGACTCAAGTGCTTACAATCCTAACTGAGGAGTTATTGATAATTAATGGGTACCATATATAAGAGTTGGTTTTTAGAGATGTGCCTTCTGGTAGGCAGACCATGCTTCAGTTGATGTACCTATAGCTATTCATAATACACCCATTATGAATAGCTCACTAATATGGCTGCCTTAATAAGACCTAAGCAATAAAAATACCAATAGACATGTTATCAGGAAACATACATGCAATGTGAAAGGGGCAAATCTCCTGATTTACCACCTGTAGATAAAGAGCTACACACAACTAAGGACTGTTGAGAAATGAGTAGCACTAAATAAATTTAGATGACTATGAAATAAATTTGGAGGGAAAATTTTGGAGAGAGGATTTGGAAGGAGTCAGAAGGAACTAATGAGATTGCATGAAATTGTCAATGAATTTAAAATGTTATAAATGTTAAAAATTACCATGACCAAATATTGGTCTGATAATGAAACAGGCACGTAAGAATAGAGGTTATAGAAGTAAATGTTCAAATATAAGTAAGTGTAATATATATGCATTTCCTTGAAACATGGGTATGTCTTCCATTCTAATTATATTTCAGTCCCTTAAATATAAATATTTTTCATTTTGTATTTTAATATAATTTTTATTTTTAAATTAGATATAATTACATTATTTTGTCCCTTCCCTTTCCTTTCTCTAACCTCTTCCATGTAACCTATTCTCTCTCCTTTCAAATCCATTTCTTCTTTTAGAAATGCTTATTATTGCATATATATATAAATACATCAATTTAGAAATATAGAAAATTGACTCCATTCAGTGTTACTAGTGAGCATATAATTTCAATGATTACCATTTGGTTTAGATATTCAGTTGAGGATTTTCATCCCTGCAGATGACTAAACCACATTCTCTCAGCAGTTTAGAGGTGGGAGCTCATGAAATTGACTCTTCCATGACAACATTTGTTATTGGTACTGTTCAGGTCTCATGACAGCCATATTCTTGAGCTATCATAGGTGTTTGTTGGAGACAAAGTCACATCTGATTTTCTGGTCTCAGAAAATTATTTTCCACTATGTACCTTGAGCATTAGATATGGGTGTTATACTATAAATGTATCCAGTGAGTCTGGGTACTACGCCTGAGATCAATTGTTCTCTGCATATTGATCAATTTTGTGGACTCTGTGAAGGTTTCTCTTCTGCATACAAAAGCATTCTTTGATGAAGAACTAGTGCCTCTCTTATCTATGGGTAGAAGGATAAGAATTTAAAATGCAGTTAGGACCTATGATAGCTTACTAAAATGGTAAAATGATCTTCTATAAGATCCAAAATATCAGAATCCCTGGAAACTTTGATAAACTCCAGTATCAGGTATGATTTTCATCCTGTTGAGTAGGTTTTAAGTCTAATTTATGTTGTTTACTAAACAGGTATAACTAACAATATTATGCTTGTAGGAATATCTTGCCAAGAAGATCATTATTGGGGTTCATAGGCTTCACAAATTGGCAAGATCTCTTGTTAGCAGTATAGTTAGTATTATGTGGTATTATCAAAGCTAATCCTCAAAAAGAAGGCTTTCAGGATAGATGCAGTTCAAATTCTCTGAGTCCTATGTCTAAAATGCATAGTATCTTTGATAATAGGAACTTCAACCTTTAGGATCAACCAAAGGCAATGAGAATAGCATGTATTGATTTTGGAATCTCTTGAATTCTCCTAACAACTTAAAATGGATTTTGTCATGCCTAGCAACAGGGTTCTTGTTAGTGATATGACAGTGTGTGTGTGTGTGTGTGTGGGGGGGTGTGTTTATGTTTATCCCATGTGTAAATGTGTAATGTTACATAAAACTAATATGATTCTTTACGGCTTTTTCAATCACACTCAGTATTTTTCTCTCTTCCACCCCCTCCTTCTTTATGGTAGTTGCCTCAACTAAAGCCTCAACCCCCATTTTTTTTTCAATTCTACCTTCATATTGCTTGTATCTTGCCACTGCCCTCTCTACCTCTCTAGTGCTTCCCCTCCTATAGTCCTTTTTTAAATTTACTTATCTCTCCTCCATCCCACATCCCGACTTCAGAGGGTGGACCCAACATTGAATATATCCATTCATCCTGACACATCAAATCACTGACAGATTAGGTGTATCCTCTTTCACTGAGGCCCGAGTAGGAAGCCATGGAGACTGAGCTGCACATCTGCTACATATGTGCTAGAGCCTCATTGCAGACCATGAATGTTCTTTGGTTGGTGTCTCAATCTCTGAGAGTTCTTAAGTGTCCAGGTTAGTTGACTATGTTGGTCTTCCTGTGGGGTTTCCTCCCCCTTTAGGGACTATAATCTTTCCCTCAACTCCTCCATAAGTGTTCCAACCTCCAGTCTAATATTTGCCTGTGGTTATCTGCATTTATTTCAGTCAGCTGCTGCATGGAGCCTCTCAGAGGACAGTTATGCCACCTGTCTGCTAGCATAACAGAGTATAATTAATAATGTCAGGGAATTGGCCATGGGATAGATTTCCAGGTTAGGTTGGTTATTGTTTGGCCTTTCCTTCAGTCTCTGCTCCATCCCTGCATTTCTTAGAGACAGGAAAAATTTTGGGTTGAAAGATTTGTGGGTGCATTATTGTCCGTATCTCTCCACTTTAGGCCCTGCCCTGGCTACAGGGGTGACCTCTTCAGGTTCCATGACCCCAATGTTTGGCATCTTGGCTATAGTCACTCACATTAACCTGGAAACCTCCAGTATTCAAGCTGTCTTAGACTTCATAGAGATTCCCCTCTCCCTCTCACCCCTAGCAGCTTTAGATTTCTGTTCATATATACACAGATTTTAAGTTTTTGCTGTTAATACTTTCTTTACTTAAATAATGAATAAAGTAAACAACTGTAATTTTTAATCTTTTTACTTGTTTCTCCGTGCTTTTAATTGGGGATAAGTTAACCCATAGTCTCATCTTTTAAAAATATATTTTCGTGATATTTGTTATCAGAAGTTATTATGAGTTGAAAATATAGTTTTCAAATATTCATTATTTTAATGCTTACTTATGTTTTACCTTTCTGCATGTCCATCGAGCACATTTCTTTTAAATAACTCCCCAGATTTTCCTGTCATTAAGGAATTATTCCCATTTTTAAATTGATGATTCTGTTTTAGGTATCACAGCTGCAGCGATGGCTGAGGCCATGAAGCTCCAGAAGATGAAGCTTATGGCAATGAATACTCTTCAGGGTAATGGAAGCCAAAATGGGACTGAGTCAGAGCCAGATGACCTTAATTCTACGACAGGTGAGTGATGTCGGCAGTTGCCCAATGGTGACACTTGCTGTTTTATCATATACTGGAAAAGAGAAGAAAAAAATGAGTGAGAATAGTTATTCTAGAGAGAGCTTTTAACTTTTTAAAAGCATGTACACTCAACTTAGAAAACTATTGCTGGTATAACTGTAAATTCCCATTTTATAGACATTTAGAACTCTCTGGGTTTTGTGTGTGTGTGTGTGTGTGTGTGTGTGTGTGTGTGTGTGTGTTTGACAAGAGGTTTCTCTACATAGCACAGATTGATCATAAATCCACACCTTTCTTCTTGCTTGGACCCTATGTCTGCCACCTTTCTACTGTTTTGTTGTGTAATTTCATTCTAATTGTTATAATATTAGCTATCACACTCCATATCTGAAAAACAGTGTCCTATTCTAGATGAAAGACATACTTCTTACCCCATCATTCTCAAAATGAAAGGCACAGCCCATATTCCAGGTTGACTGGATCAATCTTCTCAGTTGTAGAACTACCTGTTCAGGTAGATTCTGCTAGATTCAAACCATTATTGACCATGCCTACGTTAAAAAGCAGTACAAAAGAGAGCTAACAAAGAAGCAAAGACAGGAGAGAGAAAGAAACATACCTATAGTAATTCTATGACAATTGTAATGTGACCTTTATCATTTAATAGTGTTCTTATATTTCTGGAGTATGTGATCATAACTCTTAGCATATATGGATAAATAGATTAATAAATTAATGATTAAGATTTGATTTAAGAGAAAAATAACAATCAAGGCAACAAATATCTGTTGCAGAAGCTACAAGTTCCCAAGCTAAAATTAAACTCAAAATAGTGCAGCAAATAGATTGGTCGGCTTATTTCTTTACAACTAGGCTCTGAGAAAAAAGAATGCTACAACTTTATTTTGAAGGGAAATGGAAAACTGAATTAAGGAGGAAAAGTATTTAATCAAATCAAAATGTAAAATGACTGATTTTAATACACTGTGGATCTCTCTATGTATACTTGCTATGTTCCTGGTGAATTACAGACTTAGATCTTCTTTGAGCCAGTGGTATTTTTGTTGTATACTTCTGTATTAGTCAGGGTTCTCTAGAGTCACAGAATTTATGTATAGTCTCTCTATAGTAAAGGAATTTATTGCTGACTTACAGTCTGCAGTCCATTTCCCAACAATGGTTCAGTAGTAGCTGTGAATGGAAGTCCAAGGATCTAGCAGTTACTCAGTCCCACAAGGCAAGCATGCGAAGGAGCGGAGCAAGAGTGAGACTCCCTTCGTGAGACTCCCTTCTTCCAGTGTCCTTATATGGTCTTCAGCAGAAGGTGTAGCCCAGATTAAAGGTGTGTTCCATCACACCTTTAATCCCAGATGACCTTGAACTTGGAGATCTCCCTGTATTAATCATCTGGAATCCATAGCCACTATGCCTCAAGATCTCCATACCAAGATCCAGATCAGAAACTTCTATCTCCCAGCCTCCAGATTAAGGTCACTGGTGAGCCTTCCAGTTCTGGATTGTAGTTCATTCCAAATATAGTCAGGTTGACAACCAGGAATAGGAACTATAATATCTTTGGTACAATTTAACAGGAAATAAGTTGAAAATGCATGTCTTATGGATTTATAATATTTGGACTGCTGGCTTCTATAATTCCCACCAAAATACAGTGAAAGGGTTGTTCTAATATTTGTAGATTTTCAAATAAAAGAAACAGAGGCACACAGTAATATTCTTTGTCTAAGTCATAAAACTATTGAATTCTAGCCTTAAATATTGATCTCACATTTGACTCAGTCCAAAGGGTTGATATTTTTAGCATTCTGTCTAGTCACCAATGCTGTATTATAAAAAGACTGTGTCTTGATCTAATCACTGAACTAAGAAAATATCAAAATGAATATACAAGAAGAAAACTACCATCTTCTATCTCAAAAGGCCTATCAACTCAAGCTGAAATTCAGCCTTAAAGTGTCTTAAATGTGCCCAGAGTTAAACCAAGATCAGACAGGAGGCTAGTATGGCTGTCTTCTGAGAGGCTCTACCAGCAACTGGCTGAGACAGAGACAGATACTCACAGCCAACCATTGGACTGATGTCAGTGGCCCCTATGGAAGAGTTAGAGGAAGGACTGAAGGAGTTGAAGGAGATGACAACTCTGACCAACAAATGCCAATTATCCCGGACTCCTGGGGGCTCCCAGAGACTAAACCACCAAACAAAGAGCACAGATGGGCTGGTCCAGGTCCTCTAGCTTATGTAGCAGAGGGTTGCCTTGTCTGGCCTCAGTGGGAGAACATGTGCCTAATCCTCTAGAGACTTGGTGACCCAGAGATGGAGGATGCCCAAGGGGAGGTCACCCTCCCAGAGGTGAAGGGGAGTGAGGATAGGGGAAGAACTCTTCAAGGGAGGACTGAGAGGGAGGGCAACATTTGGGTTGTAAATAAATATAATAATTATCATTATTATTAATAAACCATTTTAATATGCAAAAATGTGATCAGTGTAAGAAAATAAAAACCTTTTGAAATTTAATGTTTTTATGAAGAAATAATTTACTCAGTATCCTACACTATATATATTTCAGGATATCACAAACAATTTTGAGCAACATACCAGTGCTCCAAAATCTGGCAGTAAATAATTATTGTTATTTTCTAGATACAATCTTCTTCTTAAGATGTAAATTACTACTGTAAAATTGATTTCCTACTGTATTTCATGCTATATGGGACACTATAGAAACAGAATACAGTAGTCTCTGTTATGGACCAGGCAACATTTATAACCCAATTTCCTCATTTTGATGTAGAAAGAAATTGTTTGTACCCTGTGTAGTGAAGGAAAGCAAACTGGAATATTCATACTGGTATTAATCTATTTAAGTTTCTGAGTTTTTAAAAGCCTGCATAATTAAAATCTTGATACACTACAAAATAATAAATTATAATTTTCAAAGTTTACATTAAAAATATAATCTTATTTTAAGAATTTTATGTGACATATTTTTCTTTATTTTTTAATTTTTTTATTACATATTTTCCTCAATTACATTTCCAATGCTATCCCAAAAGTCCCCCCCCCCACTCCCCTACCCACCCATTCCCATTTTTTTGGCCCTGGTGTTCCCCTGTACTGGGGCATATAAAGTTTGCAAGTCCAATGGGCCTCTCTTTCCAGTGATGGCTGACTAGGCCATCTTTTGATACATATGCAGCTAGAGACAAGAGCTCCGGGGTACTGGTTAGTTCATAATGTTGTTGCACCTACAGGGTTGCAGATCTCTTTAGCTCTTTGGATACTTTCTCTAGCTCCTCCATTGGGGGCCCTGTGATCCATCCAATAGCTGACTGTGAGCATCCACTTATGTGTTTGCTAGGCCCCGGCCTAGTCTCACAAGAGACAGCTATATCACCATTGCATACACTAGAAGCGTTTGATGCAAGGACCGTGACATATTTTTCTGAACCTGAGAGAGTAGTATGTCTTTGATGTCTTTAGGTTTCCTATCTCAGGATTTAAAATGAGATCAAAGACTGGGCCAGATTTCTCGTTTTTCAACTTCAGTTTATTTTAGTGCCTTCCAGGGAAAAAATGAAGTACAGGATCTTGACAAGGGAGATCAGAGTCAGCAAAATTTATGACCTAATTACTAGTTATGGGCATGATCTTCCTGAATGTTCATGGTTTAAACAGAACTGGGAAATTGCATGTATAATCCAAAGGAGAATAATTAAGACTATTTACATGGTAGATACTGGATAAGATCATGTAAACAAATTGTACTTACTATAGTAATAATATTCAATTAACTGCCTTATGAATTATCAGGAAAGAATTCATATTGAATTTTCATTTAAATGCTGACATAAAAGTGACCATTAAGTTATATGCTAATAGTCATTTTGTGTTTTGTTATATGGAATACTAATGACATGAAGCACTTAGGTAGTAACAGGCATTTCATACATGAAAAGTCTCTCTAGATATGCTAGTAATTTAATTCACTTGTTTAGGTTGGGGTAAATTTTTACATTAATTTTAGATTAATAATGTCTGATATTTAGCAATAAAAGGACAATATTTTGATCTCTAAAAGGAGAAAATAAAAATTGTTGAATTTTGATGATTATGATCTGAAACAGGTGTAAACAACCAAATCACTATAGAGGTAACTCTAATCTAAAGTAGATGGCAGTAAGGAAATAGGAAATATAAATTATTATGAAAATACTGAAAAAAAAGAGAAGAAATTTGTCATGGCAAAGAAAGACATAAAAAAGTTCCAATGAGGAGGCAGCATTTAAATTGCTATTTCAAAGATGTGATAGTGAAACTCACAGATGGAATGACTTTATTTGCTGAATTAAACTGCCTCTACTATCTCCGTGAATAATCGTTTACAAATGACTGGTGCCCAAGCCCTCAGGTCATATCTATATGTTTGGGAAGATTTGTGCTTAAGGATGGCAGAAATGTAGCATTTGTTCACTACAAAGTTACTTTTATTTTTGTTATTTTTTTTTTTACTTTTTGGTTTTTTTAAGGATAGCCCCACCACTCATCTGATGTGAGGTGCTGTGTGTGTGTGGGGTGGGGGGGTGGGGGTGGGGGTGTGAGTGTATATGCGTGCACGCGCCCTCGCATGTATGTGTATGTGGGTGATTCCCTCCCCACCTCTCAATACACCACCTGTTGCAGTCAGGAGAGCTGGCTCTGGAGTCATGAGAGTGGAAAAGCTGGCCCTGCACTTGTCTATTGTCATACTCTGAAGAGTGGGCTCCCCTGAGTAGCACAATAGAGCTTGTCCTGGTGTAGAGGGGCACAGTTGAACCCACCCTGAGGGTGAGATCATGGAAGAACTGGTCTGGCAGCTCCTCTGCCCTGAGGTGGCATGGGTGCAGGGGAGATGCCCCTACCACCACCTGCAGCAGATAAGAACTGCCTGTAGCATCCTGGAGAGCAGGCCCTTCACTTCACCTGGGCAAAAATTGGAGCTGGCCCTGATGGTGAAGGCCCAAGTGAGCCAGCCATGAGGGCATGAGAGTGAGAGAATTGCCTCAGCTCTTTGCAAGCTGTAGCACTGGGAGAGTGGGCCCTGAATTGCACAGAGGAGCTGTCCCTGGAGGCAAGGTTCCTGGAGAGTTGGCTTTGAGGGCATGAAATCAGGAGAGTTTACCCTGCCTCCTGCCTATGGAAGCATAGGGTGGCCTCGCCAGAGCAGTGGAGAGCTCTACTTAGTGGTGTTGATAGGGTGAAGCTGACCAGATCACCTACCATGTAGTCCCAGATTCAGGGCTCTGAGTTGTCCCAACCCCAAATCTATATCATCTGAGAACGGCTGGGATGTGTTAAAGGGCTTAGCCTGCTGATCCAAAGCTACAGGATCTCCATGACACAGGGCAACAACAGGATAATGGTGAAGAGACCCAGTGAGGATCTAATATTGATGGTGCCATAGAAGACAGAGACCTCAAACCAGACTAATGACTCATTGCAATAAACCTTTGCAAGTGAAGGTGTATGGACATATATACTGTGTGACACACTGTGACATACTAGTTTCTAAGATGAGATTTTTTTATGCTTCATTCTCTTTGGTGTGTGTGTGTGTGTGTGTTATTTGGGGGGGTGTTGCAAGGATGGAGAACAGATACAAGGGGATGGAGAGATGAGTGGACTGGAGTGTATGATGAGAAACCCACAGAGTTGGTCCCTGGAATGTGGTCCACAATTTAGTAGAAGAAGATACATCCAAGAATACCTGGGTATCACAAATTGGTCTCAATGAAGTAAAAAAATAAGACACAAATCCTGGTGGGTAAAAAAAGGGGGATAGATAGAAAAGATCTGGGTGAGACAGGTGAATGTGATCAAAACATATGACATTCTTTAATGTTTATTTATTCCCTATAGTCTGTACTGATCCCTGTGACTTGTGAGTAGAGGTGAGGTGTACATGTTACTGTAGGGCTGAAGATTTTGTTGTATCTTAGTGTCCCAACTTTGTCATCTGAGGGTCTTTTTGTTACTCATTTTATTAGTTGCTTTTCTATTGTAAGAAAATACCATGACCAACACAACTTATATTTAAAAGTATTTCTGTCTAGGGTTTAAAAGTGTTAGAGTTTGTGATAGCTGAACAAAGATATGATAGCAGGAACAGCTGAGAACTCAAACCTCCATCCACAAATATTAGGTAAAGAAAGCATACTTAAAATTGCATGAATCTTTTTTATCTCAAATCAGGTTCCCAGTGATACACCTCTACCAATAATGCCACAGTTCCTAACCCTTCCCAAAGAGTTTCACCAACTGAGGATCATGCACTCTAAAATATGAGTCTATGGGGCCATACCTGTTCCAGTACCCACATGCATCATTTTCTGCATCATTTCTCATCATTTGTGTAGCTTTTAAAATTAGGTTTAAGATATATTTGTCCATAGGTATAATGATAAACTATTTGGAATCACTTTAATTTTTTTTAACTTTCATTTTTTAATTACTTATTTATTTCATTTACATTTCCAAATGCTATCCCAAAATTCCCCACACACCTCCCCTACCCACCCACTCCAACTTCTTGGCCCGGGTGTTCCCCTGTACTGAGGCATATAAAGTTTGCATGACCAATGGGCCTCTCTTTCCACTGATGACCTACTAGGCCATCTTCTGATACATATGCAGCTAGAGAAACGAGCTCTGGGGGTACTGGTTAGTTCATATTATTGTTCTACCTATAGGGTTGCCTATCCCCCCAGCTAATTAGGTACTTTCTCTAGCTCCTCCATTGGGGGCCCTGTGATCCATCCACTAGCTGACTGTGAGCATCCACTTCTGTGTTTGCTAGGCCCAAGAATAGCCTCACAAGAGACAGCTATATCAGGGTCCTTTCAGCAAAACCTTGCTAGTGTGTGCAATGGTGTCAGCGTTTGGAGGCTGATTATGCGATGGATCCCTGGATATGGCAGTCTTTACTTGGTCCATCCTTTCATCTCAGCTCCAAACTTTGTCTCTGCAACTCCTTCCATGGGTGTTTTGTTCCCATTTCTAAGAAGGGGTAAAGTATCCACAGTTTGGTCTTCATTCTTCTTGAGTTTCATGTGTTTAGCAAATTGTATCTTGTATCTCGGGTGTTCTAAGTTTCTGGGCTAATATCCACTTATCAGTGAGTACATATTGAGTGAGTTCCTTCGTGATTGGGTTACCTCACTCAGGATGATGCCCTCCAGGTCCATCCATTTGCCTAGGAATTTCATAAATCCATTCTTTTTAATAGCTGAGTAGTACTCCATTGTGTAAATATACCACATTTTCTGTATCCATTCCTCTGTTGAGAGGCATCTGGGTTCTTTCCAGCTTCTGGCTATTATAAATAAGGCTGCTATGAACATAGTGGAGCATGTGTCCTTCGTAGCAGTTGGAACATCTTCTGGATATATGCTCAGGAGAGGTATTGAGGGATCCTCTGGTAGTATTATGTCCAATTTTCTGAGAAACTGCCAGACTGATTTCCAGAGTGGTTGTACAAGCTTGCAATCTCACCAACAATGGAGGAGTGTTCCTCTTTCTCCACATCCTTGACAGCATCTGCTGTCACCTGAATTTTTGATTAGCCATTCTGACTGGTGTGAGATGGAATCTCAGGGTTGTTTTGATTTGCATTTCCCTGATGATTAAGAATGCTGAACATTTTTTCAGGAGCTTTTCAGTCATTCGGTATTCCTCAGGTGAAAATTCTTTGTTTAGCTCTGAGCTCCATTTTTAATGGGGTCATTTGATTTTCTGGAGTCTACCTTCTTGAGTTCTTTATTTATATTGGATATTAGTCTTCTATCTGATTTAGGATAGGTAAAGATCCTTTCCCAATCTGTTGGTGGCCTTTTTGTCTTATTGACAATGTTTTTTGCCTTACAGAAGCTTTTCAGTTTCATGAGGTCCCATTTGTCTATTCTAGATCTTACAGCACAAGCCATTGCTGTTCTATTCATGAATTTTCCCCCTGTGCCCATATCTTTGAGGCTTTTCCCCACTTTCTCCTTTATAAGTTTTAGTGTCTCTGGTTTTACGTGGAGTTCCTTATTCCACTTAGATTTGACCTTAGTACAAGGAGATAGGAATGGATCAATTTGCATTCTTCTACATGATAACTGCCAGTTGTGCCAGCACCATTTGTTGAAAATGCTGTCTTTTTTCCACTGGATGGTTTTAGCTCCCTTGTCTAAGATCAACTGACAGTGTGTGGGTTCATTTCTGGGTCTTTAATTCTGTTCCATTGGTCTGCTTGTCTGTTGCTATACCAGTCACATGCCATTTTTATCACAATTGCTATGTAGTACAACTTTAGGTCAGGCATGGTAATTCCACCAGAGGTTCTTTTATCCTTGAGGAGAATTTTTGCTATCCTAGGTTTTTTGTTATTCCGGATGGATTTGCAGATTGCCCTTTCTAACTCAGTGAAGAATTGCGTTGGAATTTAATGGGGATTGCATTGAATCTGTAGATCGCTTTTGGCAAGATAGCCATTTTTACTATATTGATCCTGCCAATCCATGAGCATGGGAGATCTTTCCATCTTCTGAGATCTTTAATTTCTTTCTTTAGAGGCTTGAAGTTCCTCCTATAGTGCTGAAGAACCCTTCAGCTCCTTGATTACTTTCTGTAGTTCCTTCATTGGGGACTTTGTGTTCTATCCAATAGAGAACTGTGAGCATCCACTTATGTATTTTCCAGGCACTGGCATAGCCTCACAGGAGACAGCTATATCAGGGTCCTGTCAGCAAAATCTTGTTGACATATGCAATAGTGTCTGGGTTTGGTGGTTGTTTATAGGATGGATCCTAGGGAGGGGCAGTCTCTGGATGGTCCTTCCTTCAGTCTCAGCTCTGAACTTTGTCTGTAACTCCTTTCATTGGTATTTTGTTCCCCCTTCTAAGAAGAAACGAAGTATCCATACTTTGACCTTCCTTCTTCTAAGATGTTCCAAATTGTAAGAAGGACACATGCTCCACTATGTTTATTGCAGCCTTATTTATAACAGCCAGAAGTTGGAAAGAACCCAGATGTCTCTCAACAGAGGAATGGATTCAGAAAATGTGGTACATTTACACAATGGAGTACTACTCAGCTATTAAGAACAATGAATTTATGCAATTCTTTGGCAAATGGATTGATCATCCTTAGTGAGGTAACCCAATCACAAAAGAACACACATGATATGTACTCACTGATAAGTGGATATTAGCCCAGAAACTTAGAATACCCAAGCTACAATTTGCAAAACTGTGGTAGATTTCTTGGTATTAAATTAATTATGCTCTATTTTATTCCTAGAAAAACAAATGGTTCATTTGGAATTCTAAAACAATTTCTGAATAATATTTCATAAAAAATTTTCAGCACCCACAAAAAGCTCAAATGATTGAATAAGATTTTAAATTTTCTATACCCTTTAAGGTCAGGTTAATGATTTAGGCTCCAGCTTTGTTTTATTGACTTTTATTTTTTTAGATATTTTCTTCATTTATATTTGAAATACTATTTCCAAAGTCCCCTATACCCTCCCCCCACCCTGCTCCCCAACCCACCCACTCCTGTTTCCTGGCCCTGGCCCTCCCCTGTACTGGGGCATACGATTTGAAATTTAACTGAGTATTTACTTATTCTCTTTATAAGCACCATTTCCATTACGGAGAACTCTTGATAGTCCTATGAAGATATTAGATGAGAAATTTTGGGCTCATCAATCACTACTTTTACACTGGCCAGTGAATATAAAATTTACAGGATGATTTACAATTTAATCATTGTTATTAGTATTTTAAACTTCAGAAGAATATCAGCTACAAAAGCATAGAAAATATCCAGTTATAGTTTTTTTTTGTTGGCATTAATATATTTACTTGTCACTGAAAAATTGCTCACATTTTCTTCTTATTTTTCTTCTTCTTCTTCTTCTTCTTCTTCTTCTTCTTCTTCTTCTTCTTCTTCTTCTTCTTCTTCTTCTTCTACTTCTTCTTCTTCTTCTTCTTCTTCTTCTTTTTGTTTTTTCTTTTTTTATATATATTTTTTTTCCATTTTTTATTAGGTATTTAGCTCATTTACATTTCCAATGCTATACCAAAAGTCCCCCATATCCACCCACCCCCACTCCCCTGCCCACCCACTCCCCCTTTTTGGCCCTGGTGTTCCCCTGTACTGGGGCATATAAAGTTTGCAAGTCCAATGAGCCTCTCTTTCCAGTGATGGCCGACTAGGCCATCTTTTGATATATATGCAGCTAGAGTCAAGAGCTCCGGGGTACTGGTTAGTTCATAATGTTGTTCCACCTATAGGGTTGCAGATCCCTTTAGCTCCTTGGCTACTTTCTCTAGCTCCTCCATTGGGAGCCCTATGATCCATCCATTAGCTGACTGTGAGCATCCACTTCTGTGTTTGCTAGGCCCAGCATAGTCTCACAAGAGACAGCTACATCTGGGTCCTTTCAATAAAATCTTGCTAGGGTATGCAATGGTGTCAGCGTTTGGATGCTGATTATGGGGTGGATCCCTGGATATGGCAGCCTCTAGATGGTCCATCCTTTCATCTCAGCTCCAAACTTTGTCTCTGTAACTCCTTCCATGGGTGTTTTGTTCCCAAATCTAAGGAGGGGCATAGTGTCCACACTTCAGTCTTCATTCTTCTTGAGTTTCATGTGTTTAGCAAATTATATCTTGTATCTTGGGTATCCTAGGTTTGGGGCTAATATCCACTTATCAGTGAGTACATATTGTGTGAGTTTCTTTGTGAATGTGTTACCTCACTCAGGATGATGCCCTCCAGGTCCATCCATTTGGCTAGGAATTTCATAAATTCATTCTTTTTAATAGCTGAGTAGTGCTCCATTGTGTAGGTGTACCACATTTTCTGTATCCATTCCTCTGTTGAGGAGCATCTGGGTTCTTTCCAGCTTCTGGCTATTATAAATAAGGCTGCTATGAACATAGTGGAGCATGTGTCCTTCTTACCAGTTGGGGCATCTTCTGGATATATGCCCAGGAGAGGTATTGCTGGATCCTCCGGTAGTACTATGTCCAATTTTCTGAGGAACCGCCAGACTGATTTCCAGAGTGGTTGTACAAGCCTGCACTCCCACCAACAATGGAGGAGTGTTCCTCTTTCTCCACATCCACGCCAGCATCTGCTGTCACCTGAATTTTTGATCTTAGCCATTCTGACTGGTGTGAGGTGGAATCTCAGGGTTGTTTTGATTTGCATTTCCCTGATGATTAAGGATGTTGAACATTTTTTCAGGTGCTTCTCTGCCATTCGGTATTCCTCAGGTGAGAATTCTTTGTTCAGTTCTGAGCCCCATTTTTTAATGGGGTTATTTGATTTTCTGAAGTCCACCTTCTTGAGTTCTTTATATATGTTGGATATTATTCCCCTATCTGATTTAGGATAGGTAAAGATCCTTTCCCAATCTGTTGGTGGTCTTTTTGTCTTATTGACGGTGTCTTTTGCCTTGCAGAAACTTTGGAGTTTCATTAGGTCCCATTTGTCAATTCTCGATCTTACAGCACAAGCCATTGCTGTTCTGTTCAGGAATTTTTCCCCTGTGCCCTTATCTTCAAGACTTTTCCCCACTTTCTCCTCTATAAGTTTCAGTGTCTCTGGTTTTATGTGAAGTTCCTTGATCCACTTAGATTTGACCTTAGTACAAGGAGATAAGTATGGATCGATTCGCATTCTTCTACATGATAACAACCAGTTGTGCCAGCACCAATTGTTGAAAATGCTGTCTTTCTTCCACTGGATGGTTTTAGCTCCCTTGTCGAAGATCAAGTGACCATAGGTGTGTGGGTTCATTTCTGGGTCTTCAATTCTATTCCATTGGTCTACTTGTCTGTCTCTATACCAGTACCATGCAGTTTTTATCACAATTGCTCTGTAGTAAAGCTTTAGGTCTGGCATGGTGATTCCGCCAGAAGTTCTTTTATCCTTGAGAAGACTTTTTGCTATCCTAGGTTTTTTGTTATTCCAGACAAATTTGCAAATTGCTCCTTCCAATTCGTTGAAGAATTGAGTTGGAATTTTGATGGGGATTGCATTGAATCTGTAGATTGCTTTTGGCAAGATAGCCATTTTTACAATGTTGATCCTGCCAATCCATGAGCATGGGAGATCTTTCCATCTTCTGAGATCTTCTTTAATTTCTTTCTTCAGAGATTTGAAGTTTTTATCATACAGATCTTTCACTTCCTTAGTTAGAGTCACGCCAAGATATTTTATATTATTTGTGACTATTGAGAAGGGTGTTGTTTCCCTAATTTCTTTCTCAGCCTGTTTATTCTTTGTATAGAGAAAGGCCATTGACTTGTTTGAGTTTATTTTATGTCCAGCTACTTCACCGAAGCTGTTTATCAGGTTTAGGAGTTCTCTGGTAGAATTTTTAGGGTCACTTATATATACTATCATATCATCTGCAAAAAGTGATATTTTGACTTCCTCTTTTCCAATTTGTATCCCCTTGATCTCCTTTTGTTGTCGAATTGCTCTGGCTAATACTTCAAGTACTATGTTGAAAAGGTAGGGAGAAAGTGGGCAGCCTTGTCTAGTCCCTGATTTTAGTGGGATTGCTTCCAGCTTCTCTCCATTTACTTTGATGTTGGCTACTGGTTTGCTGTAGATTGCTTTTATCATGTTTAGGTATGGGCCTTGAATTCCTGATCTTTCCAACACTTTTATCATGAATGGGTGTTGGATCTTTTCAAATGCTTTTTCTGCATCTAACGAGATGATCATGTGGTTTTTGTCTTTGAGTTTGTTTATATAATGGATTACATTGATGGATTTTCATATATTAAACCATCCCTGCATCCCTGGAATAAAACCTACTTGGTCAGGATGGATGATTGCCTTAATGTGTTCTTGGATTCGGTTAGCGAGAATTTTATTGAGGATTTTTGCATCGATATTCATAAGAGAAATTGGTCTGAAGTTCTCTATCTTTGTTGGGTCTTTCTGTGGTTTAGGTATCAGAGTAATAGTGGCTTCATAAAATGAGTTGGGTAGAGTACCTTCTACTTCTATTTTGTGAAATAGTTTGTGCAGAACTGGAATTAGATCTTCTTTGAAGGTCTGATAGAACTCTGCACTAAACCCATCTGGTCCTGGGCTTTTTTTGGTTGGGAGACTATTAATAACTGCTTCTATTTCTTTAGGTGATATGGGACTGTTTAGATGATCAACTTGATCCTGATTCAACTTTGGTACCTGGTATCTGTCCAGAAATTTGTCCATTTCGTCCAGGTTTTCCAGTTTTGTTGAGTATAGCCTTTTGTAGAAGGATCTGATGTCTTTTTGGTTTTTCAAGACAGGGTTTCTCTGTGTAGTCCTGGCTGTCCTGGAACTCACTCTGTAGACTAGGCTGGTCTCGAACTCAGATTCACCTGCCTCTGCCTCCCAAGTGCTGGGATTAAAGACATATGCCACCATTGCCCAGCCTCCTCCTCCTCCTCTTCCTCTTCCTCCTCCTCCTTCTCCTCCTCCTCTCCTCCTCCTCCTCCTTCCTCTCTGTCTCTCTCTCTCTATGTATATATATATATCCTTATATGTATATGTATATATATACTTGGAGTTTTTTAATAAAAATATACTTTTTAAATATAATATACACCAACTCTTCCAAGAACCTCTCTATCTCTCATCCCATCCAAATCCAAAAATGTTCTGTCTCTGAATTTATGAAATTCCTAGCCAAATGGATGGACCTGGAGGGCATCATCCTGAGTGAGGTTACACAATCACAAAGGAACTCACATAATATGTACTCACTGATAAGTGGATATTAGCCCAAAACTTAGGATACCCAAGATATAAGATACAATTTGCTAAACACATGAAACTCAAGAAGAATGAAGACCAAAGTGTGGACACTGTGCCCCTTCTTAGAATTGGGAACAAAACACACATGGAAGGAGTTACTGAGACAAAGTTAGGAGCTGAGACGAAAGGATGGACCATCTAGAGACTGCCATATCTAGGGATCCACCCCATAATCAGCTTCCAAACGCTGACACCATTGCATACACTAGCAAGATTTTGCTGTAAGGACCCAGATATAGCTGTCTCTTTTGAGACTATGCTGGGGCCTAGCAAACACAAAAGTGGATGCTCACAGTCAGCTATTGGATGGATCACAGGGCTCCCAATGGAGGAGCTAGAGAAAGTACCCAAGGAGCTAAAGGGATCTGCAACCCTATAGGTGGAACAACATTATGAACTAACCAGTACCCCGGAGCTCTTGACTCTAGCTGCATATGTATCAAAAGATGGCCTAGTTGGCCATCACTGGAAAGAGAGGCCCATTGGACACACAAACTTTATATGCCCCAGTCCAGGGGAACGCCAGGGCCAAAAAAATGGGAATGGGTGGGTAGGGAAGTCGGGGGAGTGGAGGGTATGGGGGACTTTTGGGATAGCATTGGAAATGTAATTGAGGAAAATACGTAATAAAAAATATTAAAAATTAAAAAAAGAAAACAAATAGGCATCTAAAGAGTAATACTAAAACAAACAAAATAAAATAAGATAAACCAAAACAAAACAGAATAGGACAAAAGAAATAAACAGAAAACAAAAATATCTAAACAAAAGGCACAAGAAACACATATTGAAGCAGAGATACACATTTTTAGACAAACAGGTCACATAAAAGGAAATAACTAGAAGCTGTTATATATATATATATGTTCTAAGGACCTGTGGGGGAGGGAAAGCCATGGCAAAACATGTAACAAATAACCACTAATAATATCATTGAGTTTGGTGGCTGATTATGGGATGGAGCTAGAGAAAGTACCCAAGGAGTTGAAGGGGTCTGCAACCCTATAGGTGGAACAACAATATGAACTAACCAGTACCCCACCCCACCCCCAGAGCTCATGTCTCTAGCTGCATATGTATCAGAAGATGGCCTAGTCAGCCATCACTGGAAAGAGAGGCCCCTTGGTATTGCAAACTTTATATGCCCCAGTACAGGGGAATGCCAGGGTCAAGAATTGGAAGTGGGTGGGTAGGGGAGCAGGGAGGAGGAAGGGTATAGGGAGGAGGGAGGGTATAGGGAACTTTTGGGATAGCAGTTGAAATGTATATAAAGAAAATATCTAATAAAAAAAGAAATATAAAAAAAAATCATTGAATTCTTTTCATGTTGTTCATCTGCTGAACACAATGCCTGATCCTTAGAGTGGTTAGTATATCAGGTGAGACTCCTTTGAAGAGTACTTTCATTACTATGAACACTTCTCTGTAGGGGTGAAGGCCCTTGATAGACACTGAATTGACATTTCTGTGTTCAGTGTGTTCTATATGTGCTGTCTTTGACAATAGGGCCTTATAGTAAGTTTGTGGAAAGTCACCAATAGCCTTGGCAATAGCATGGGTTATTTGAGGATTCCCCTGGGTCCCTTTTTAAAAACAACTGGATTAGATGTACTTCATTCCTGGTACTGGAATTTTCATTTTTTTGACAAGTGGTATACAATTTGGACTTCATCTTTCCCATTATTTCGATCGTTTTATATGTCTATATTTTAGGGAGCTTCTATCACAATGCATTTTTTTACACTTTTTTAAAAATGTTTTTTATTATTACATATTTTCCTCAATTACATTTACAATGCTATCCCAAAAGTCCCCCATACCCCCCCCCCCACTTCCCTACCCACCCATTCCCATTTTTTGGCCCTGGCATTCCCCTGGACTGGGGCATATAAAGTTTGTGTGTCCAATGGGCCTCTCTTTCCAGTGATGGCCGACTAGGCCATCTTTTGATACATATGCAGCTAGAGTCAAGAGCTCCGGGGTACTGGTTAGTTCATAATGTTGTTGTACCTACAGGGTAGCAGATCTCTTTAGCTCCTTGGATACTTTCTCTAGTTCCTCCATTGGGGGCCCTGTGCTCCATCCATTAGCTGACTGTGAGCATCTACTTATGTGTTTGCTAGGCCCTGGCCTAGTCTCACAAGAGACAGCTATATCAGGGTCCTTTCAGCAAAGTCTTGCTAGTGTATGCAATGGTGTCATCATTTGGAGGCTAATTATGGGATGGATCTCTGGATATGGCAGTTTCTAGATGGTCCATCCTTTTGTCTCAGCTCCAACACAATGCATTTCTATATGGATATTCAAATAGCCATTAGTTTTTCGTTGTTGTTGTTCTTCCCTGTCTTTCCTCCCTTAATCCTTTGATCCAGGATTCTTCTCTGTCCTGCCCATTCATAATTATCTACTTGAATTCCCCTACCTATGGTGATAGAATATTCCCCATTATTCCATTATCTAAAATCAGTGGTTATATAGATTGTAGCTTGCTTAATTGAAAATTCATACCATATTTGTCTTTTGAGATCTGGGTTACTTTTCCAGCTCTTCCCCATGAATTTCATGATTTTCCTTTTTAAACAGATTAGTGATTAATACCTCATTGTGTAAATGTAACATATTTTTATTATACATTAATCTTTTGACATACATCTAGGCTGACTCTAGGTTCTGTCTGTTACAAATATTACAACAGTGAACATGGCTGAGAAAGAGTCTCTACGGTAGGATGAAATGTCTTCAGGGTATATGCACAGAGTTATAGCTAGGTCTTGAAGTAGATTCATTCTTCCTGAGGAACCACCATAGTGTGCAACCATAGTGTCATTCCCACCAGCAATACATAAGTTTTCTCCTTTCCCAACATACTAGTCAGCATTAATTCCCACTTGTTTTATTGAACTTTGCTATTCTTGTAGGTGAAAGATGAAATCTCAAAGTAGTTCTGATTTATATTTCGCAAGAAGACTAAGAATGTTGATCACTTATTTAGGTGCTTATGAGCCATTTGTCTGTCATATTTTGAGATTTCCATTAAGATATCTACATCATTTTTAAATTTGGCTTGTTATTTTATTGATACATACTTTTTTTAGTTCTTTATATGTTTTAGATATCAGTCCTCTATCAGATGTGTAGTTGGTAATTTCTTCTCCATTCAATAGCTTTCTACTTTGTTCAAATGATGTTGTCTTGTGACTTACAGATTTTTTTTTAGTTTCATGAGGTCCCATTTATTAATAATTGGTCTGATTGCCTGTGCTAATGTTGTATCTGTTCAGCAAGACTTACACATGATAATGAGTTCAAGGCTATTCCTCACTTTCTCCACATTCAGTGTATCTGGTTTTATGTTGAATACTTTGATCCATTTACAGTTGAGTATTGTGAAGGATGATGAGTATGGATCTAGTTACATTCATCTACATACAACAATCCAGATGGACCAGCATCTTTTGTTGATACTTGTAACTTTGTAGCTTTCACTTTTCATTGACCCTTGTCCTCTAATTGTGGAACTTCAGGATTATATTTAATTGTAATAATTTTAACAAAATATGACTTGAAATGTCATCTTCTCCATATAGACACAGAACAGCATACAGAAAATTATTATTTTCCTAAAGAGATTGAGGTTAAACATTCTGAATTTTTCTGTTCACACAAACCATCTAGACAATATCAGAATTCATACTCCATGACATGAAGAAATTTCTGAAACTTTTGACTCATCATAAAATAAAGACACTTTTGATCTAAAAATATATTTATATTTAGTTTATATTTAGTCTATATTTAGTTGAAATGTTTGAATAACTGTGGGAAAAAGACATTTTTCATTTTAGAAATTTTTATTTCATTTTAGTTAACCATTTTGAAACATTCTGTAAAACCAGAGGTAAGAGGGACAAATTTAAAATTAATAAATATAGACATTAAGGGGAAAAAGCAACTATAAATGCTTGAAGAATCATCAGGCAAGAAGAGCATTTTCTTTTGTGAAGACAAACTGATAGCTTCTCTGATTCATGGTATTTAATAGGTTCTGTAATGGCAGCACCATGACTCTGCATCAAGATTTCAGCACAAATAACAATCTGTTTTTGTTTCATTGGCTCCAAATGAGAAATTCTGGGGTTTTTTGTTGTTGTTTTAGGAAATTAGTCTGTGTATTATTGCTCCTGGAGCTTTGTAATTAATCACTAAAGATTGCTAATGTGGAGAGTTTGTGGGAAATAGATGCCTGAGTGATTATAACTGCAACTATCAAGTAACAAGTATACCTATATAGAAATGGGTCTCTTTAAATGACTATAATGAAGTCTTTGATACATTTCTATTTACTAGCAGAAATACATTGTTATTTCTTAACTCTGGTGCTTTTTTTTTTTTTTCAGGAAGATCTGTACCATGATTTCCTGTCTAAGATCATAATCATGTAAATCTTTTTTTAATTAGGTATTTTCCTCATTTACATTTCCAATGCTATCCCAAAAGTCCCCCAGACTATCCCCCCCCCCACTCCCCTACCCACCCACTCCCACTTCTTGGCCCTGGCGTTCCCCTGTACTGGGGCATATAAAGTTTGCAAGACCAATTGGGCTCTCTTCCCAATGATGGCCAGCTAGGCAATCTTCTGATACATATGCAGCTAGAGTCAAGAGCTCTGGGGTACTGGTTAGTTCATATGTTGTTCCACCTATAGGGTTGCCGATCCCTTTAGCTCCTTGGGTACTTTCTCTAGCTCCTCCATTGGGGGTCCTGTGATCCATCCAATAGCTGACTGTGAGCATCCACTTCTGTATTTGCTAGGCCCCGGCATAGCCTCACAAGAGACAGCTATATCAGGGTCCTTTCAGCAAAAACTTGCTAGTGTATGCAATGGTGTCAGGGTTTGGATGCTGATTGTGGGATGAATCTCCGGGTATGGCAGTCTCTAGATGGTTCATCCTTTAGTCTCAGCTCCAAACTTTGTCTCAGTAACTCCTTCCATGGGTGTTTTGTTCTCAATTCTAAGAAGGGGCAAAGTGTCCACACTTTGGTCTTTGTTCTTCTTGAGTTTCATGTGTTTTGCAAATTGTATCTTGTACCTTGGGTATTCTAAGATTCTGGGCTAATATCCACTTATCAGTGAGTGCATGTCAAGTGAGTTCTTTTGTGATTGGGTTACCTCACTCAGGATGATGCCCTCCAGGTCCATCCATTTGCCTAGGAATTTCATAAATTCATTCCTTTTAATAGCTGAGTAGTATTCCATTGTGTAAATGTACCACATTTTCTGTATCCATTCCTCTGTTGAGGGGCTATAATAGGCAGAAGCTAGAATCATGTAAATCTTTATTCTACTTATTTAGAGTTCTTTACTGGTTTAGCTTCTGTGGAGCAGATGTTGTATGTTTTGCTTTTTTTTTAAAGATGTTTTCTTCATTTCCATTTTAAATGCTATCACCTTTCCTAGTTTCTCTCCAAAGATACCCTATCCCCCTGCAGCCCTGCTCCCCAACCCACCCACTCCTGCTTCCTCTCCCTGGCATTCCCCTGTACTAGGGCATAGAATCTTCACAAGACCAAGGGCCTCTCCTCCCATTGATGGCCTAGTAGGCCATCCTCTGCTACACATGCAGCTAGAGACAAGAGCTCTGGGGATACTGGTTAGTTCATGTTGTTGTTCCTCCTATAGGGCTGCAGACCCCTTCAGCTCCTTGGGCACTTTCTCTAGCTCCTCCATTGGGTACTCTGTGTTTCATCCAATAGATGACTGTGTGCATCCACTTCTGTATTTATGCCAGACACTTGTATGGCCTCACAAGAGACAGCTATGTCAGGGTCCTATCACCAAAATCTTGCTGGCATATGTAATAGTGTCTGCATTTGGTGGTTGTTTATGGGATGGAACCCTGAGTGGGACCGTCTCTGGATGGTCCTTCCTTTAGTCTCTGCTCCAAACTTTGTGTCTGTAACTCCTTCCATTGGTATTTTGTTCCCCCTTCTAAGAAGGAACGAAGTCTCCACACTTTGGTCTTCCTTCTTCTTGAGTTTCCTAAGTTTTGCAAATTGTATTTTGGGTATTCTAAGTTTCTGAGCTAATATCTGCTTATCTGTGAGTACATATCATGTATGATCATTTGTGATTGGGTTACCTTACTCAGGATGATATCTTTCAGATCCTTCCATTTGCCTAAGAATTTCATAAATTCATTGTTCTTAATAGCTGAGTAGTATTCCATTGTGTAAATGTACCACATTTTCTGTATCCACTCCTCTGTTGAGGGACATAACTAAACATAAAAGAATCAATATACAGCAAACCAGTAGCCAACATCAAACTAAATGGAGAGAAACTTGAAGCAATCCCACTAAAATCAGGGACTAGATTAGGCTGTCAATTTCTCCCTACCTATTCAATATAGTATGATTTTACCTCTTTGAGCATCAGTTGATTGACTATAGCTCTCTATATAGGAGTGATGAGACCTTGTAAAATTTTCGCTATCTACATTGGCATGTTAACATATGTTATTGAAAAGTTCTTTTTGTTAATCATACTGTTCGCATTTTATAGGTATAACTTTCCTATCATGTTTAGTAGATATTATATACCTGTTTGTGTGTTGGTCTAGCTTTCCATTTTACTGTGCTCATTTCTTTAATCTTCCTAAACCTTAGATATAGGGATTATGTTACAGTTACTTGATTGAATTGGTTATGTACCAACTTGTGCCAAGTTGTTCTCTTCATTTTGACCAGTTATAGATCTCTGTTATAACTTTTATTTATTGTAGAAAGAAGCTTTTTGATGAGGGGTAAGAACTACATTTATCTTCTTTGTTCTTGCACGTTAGGACTGCTTGATAGGAAGGCAATTGTGACATGTAATATAAACCTAGCCACCTACAAATGTTATTGAAATCATGGCTTTCAGAGAACAACATACTATTGGCACATCTTTATACCAGAATAAAATTTTGCCTATTTTTAATACCTTAATAGGGAAATGGGAGCTTCTTTTCTGTGTATGTACTGTTAAGGTTCATTTGTATGGATGTTAATTTTAAGCATCACTATTTTTATCAGAATACTTATTTTAAATTAATGTTATTTTTCTCTACAAGTTTTCCCCCAGTCTCTAGTATTTATAACATTTCTTTACAATTGTTTACTTTTTTGTCACCAACTGCATATTATTACCAAATATAAAACTCTACGTATAAGAAAAGAGAAAATTATTGTTGCATCTACTCTGTCTCCTTATATTTTATATGCATTAAGTGCCCCTGAAATTTAACACTATGTATGTAAGTAACTTGAAAAAAAATTTACTGTGATTTTAAATAAGTGCCTCTTTCTTTTGGATTAGTTACAATTTAGCATTTAATGGTTAAAATATTAGGTATAAATTTTAATTTCCATTTTTTAATTTTTAACATCAATTGTCCTTGCCCAGTTCTGTTGGTTTTACATAGTAATCGAACATTATCCTGAATCTGATATTCTTAGTTCAAGATATTATGTTTACTGCTACTTCCAGATTCTGAACTCATTCTAAAATGTTTTATATTTATGTTTCCCTATTTAAATGTACCTCTGTCAATGTTTGGACACTGACAGAAACATGTAGCCTGTGTGGCCTGCTATGGATAGCCAAGAGAGTCTTTTTTAAAGCATAGCCCCAAATAGACATTGATCCATTGCGATCACCTTTGAATGCACATTTCTCTTTTTATGAACTTTCTACAGGTATGTGACTTGCCTGGATTTTCAGTTTATTGATGAGTCAATTGTTTAGACTGGTCTGAAAACCTTGATAAAGTCAACATAAATTGCATCTAATGTTGCTCTTCTATTTCTCAAACTGTCATTCTGTCATAGAAGCGAGATTAGATTGGCCAGACAGGACTTGATCTTTAGTAAGCCAGGCTGAGTTTTACCTAGTATAATATTCTCCTCAAGGCATTTGGAAATCGAGTTTGTAGTGTTTGCCAGGATGTCTGTGCTATCATTCAGACTAGATTTTTTAAACTATGAAAAATACCAGATATAACAATTCTTTTTAAAATGGTACAAATTCCTTGTACATGAAACTGAGTTTCCTAAAAACATTTTAATGCAAGTATAAAATTTACTTTAAAGGTGTTCTCCAAATCCCTCTGTGCTTTCCATCTTTCCCTTACACCTATTGTTTCTTTTCATTCCTCATAGGCAGTTTTACTATTACTTTCATGATAGAGAGAGAGAGAAAAAAAAAGAAAAAGAGAGAGAGACAGAAAGACAGAGAGAGACAGAGAATGTATGTTAATGCATATATATGAAATCTACGTAGGAAATACAAATAAGGGAAAGTATGCTATTTGTCTTTTTAAAGTGGTATCTATTTGCTAAATATGATAATTTGAAGTTTAAGCAATAGATCCCAAACCTGGGACAAGTAGTACAGAACTTTAATTCTGTATCTAACACTCATGAGGACATTATTGCTATTGAGTTACTTTATTAATATTAATTGTAGATTGTCTTCATCATCAGATTTTATAGCAAGCACCATGTTGTTTTTATCAGTTCAAAACCATTCTTCAATTGTCACTAGATAAAAAGTTAATACTTTTTTTTATTCCAAATTTCAAATTTCAAAGCCTATTATATAATAGAGCTTTCTATGCTTTCCCTAATGGTATCTGCCTTTGTTAGTATATAAAGAAAATTATATTTACTTTTTATGTAATATTTCAATTTACGTCTCATTTTGAGAAATCCACACATTTCAGAAGGATTTATTAATTTTTTCTTTAATTTCTAAGATATTTAATATCTATATTCTATTATACATGTTATCTATGTATTTTATTTTGGTCATATCCATATCCAGTTCCTCTATCTAACTCCAACCTGGCCCCCATGTCAATGTATCTTCTGTTTTCCTCTCTTGTTTATTTTCAGTTTTATAACCCACTAAGTTTGATTAGTTTCACCCATCTGTGAGGGTCAATTTCTTAGAAGTATGTAATGCATTCTGATTAGTCTTATATCTCTGTACTTTTATCACCCTTCCAAACCTACTAGCATTTCCTCTTTCCTACAAATCTCATTTCTATGTTCTTTATGTTCTTTTTGTTCGGTTTGCTTTGTAAACAACTCATGGAATCATGCCGATATGTGAGACCATGCCTTTGGAACTATCCCTTTGAGCCTGGTGAGCTCACCAATTGTTCCATATAAGAATAAATAATCATGTTATCATTTAAGGAAATCCTAGTGGAAAACTCAAAAATTTTAAAAATCATCCTCATGCAATACACTTTAAAGTCATATTATTTTTGATTATTACAAATCAAGACTTTGTTGTCATAGTTTTGTTTCTTTATGTCTATATATTCAGTTAAACATTGTAATTAAATTGTGTATTATATATGCTGAAATTATATTAGCTGATATATTTTAGACAATGCTCTTTAGCACTCTTTGGCATGATAGTATACACAGGAGAGTATTTACATGTTCTACAGTAAAAAGGTTTCAGGGATGTAAAGTGATAGAGCATAAGTTAGTGCTGCCACAAACAATTTTTGTGAACTACACATTTTATTTGAATTACTTTATTGATAGTTGTACATTCAAAAACCTCTACTGTTAGCATAGGTTTTATAAACACTGCATTTACTTATTTGATGCTGTATTAAATTATAATCCACAGTTTAACTATCTAGGCTCCATGTAATAATTAGTTTTTGAGGATTTGTTTCCTAATATACATATCAATAATTTAAACTAATATCTATGGTATATTGATATGCCATCATTATTCCTACTGCTTTTAGAAAAGGCTGTTGGGTTGATGTGTGAACACCATTCTCCCACATTCAGTGGCTTCTTCTTTATGGTAGATATAAGTTTGGCATATGAAAATAGTTACATTTAAAAAAATATGTTAGCATGTATTTTAGTTGAGTATCATCAGTGCTGCATTTAAGAATGTGGTCTATATTGACATGCAAGTGTGGGGTGATATCCATGGGGACTCTCACCTGTTCAGAGGAGAAGGAAAGGGGGGATGGAAAAAAGGATTGCGGGAAGGGGTAGCCACAAGGGGGCAGTGAGTAGAATGTAAAATAAATAAGTACAAAATTAAATAAGTAAAAATTTAAAAAGAATGTGATCTATACATGCAATGAACTTAGTACTCAGACTGAAGTTTAATAAATACTTACATCCCAATAGATATATGTGAAAAGTTCTGGCATTTAGAAATTTTATGCATTTTTATCAAGGTATCCCTGGGCTACCCATTAACTTTTTCTTTGCACTGAAAAATACAATTTAGTATCTCTGAAGTGGTACATTATTTTAATGTTTTGGAAACCGAATTTTGTGGATTGTATATTCATAGATTGATTTCAAAATTTATAGTCATCATGCATTTCCTAGATATTCCATATTCTATGTAATTGGCTGTTCAAAATTTGCATTTCTTTTACATTATAGTTGCCTTTTATAAGTGCAAATTAATCTTGCCAAGAACATCCCCAGTGTTCTTAGTAATATTATGACACACAAAGGTTATGACTTTAAAGATATATTAAGAACTGTAATATGATAACCGAGTTGATGAAGGAGGAGCCATGACCTCTGACTTATAAAGCTTGAAGTATACCCATAAAGATTGACAAAATAAGCCATCAAAGTGTTATTCATGTAAGTATTTTCATCAAAATCAATAGTTTAAATGAAACTCTCATAAAGTTAGTTTAGCTTTCTAACCCTTAACTGGTTAAAAATAAAGGCAGAAGGTGATTTACGATTGCATAGAGGGAAAAGCAGATAAGTAGAAAGATAACAGTTCAATCAAAGTTAGGTATATTTGGTCCTGAAGGTTAGAGTTAGAACTTATATTTTTTTCTGAAGAAATATCATGAGTCTCACCCTAGGATTTGTAAATTACAGGATATTTTTTCACTGACTGAACTATTAATTCAGGAAGGTTGTTTAGGAGTTACTATATCATGTTAGGATAATTATTTCTTGGCTTACCAAAAAGAATGCAGCTTGACTCTTATTCCTTACTAATTAAATTAGAAACACTTTAAATTGTTTTATGAAATATTTACACATGTATTTATATTATTTATATGTGTATAGTATATATTTTGCTCTGTACAATATGCCATATAACAATAAATGAGTAGTTATTCAACTTGTATTTACCATAACTCAATCTGAGTTGTTGGATTCTGATTCAATTGTATAAGTAAGGACTTATGCATTAAGATATAAACTACAGAGGGTAAATAGTCCCAGTATAGTAGTTAAAAAAAGTCTCTAGTGTTCTGGGAATATCATTGGATAATCATTGTAGGAGCCACTAATAAGGCCACTGGCTCTCTGTGTGAAAAATTAAGTATATAAAAAAAATGTTGGCACTTGTTGTAGGAAACATGTATTTCATTACTGCATTAGAATTTTGGTTTTTTTGAAATGCTTAAGAAATTTGATAAGATACAGCTTATCACACATTATGTGCATGTGCATGTTGATGTGTGTGTATGTGTAACTAGAATCGGATATAGTAATCCAGTACTATAAGGCACTTCCTCACAGCTGCCTTATCTATAACAGGATTTCATGGACGTTAAGAAATTTCACTGTTTATTTCAGCCTCAAGTTTCTTTGAATGAGTTTTGTGCAAAGTACAAAGCTTATTTCAACAAAATTTATAAATTTCTGACTTACCATAGTATAAATTTCAGACTTATTGTAGTTTACATCTTAATGTGGATGCACAAGGAATAATGCTGGAGAGAGAGCGTTCTCTGGGAAAAACCTAAAAGACAAGAGAACAGGGCACTGAAAAACAGAAGCAAACCCAATTTTTTGCTTAAGGTTATTCCATTCTTTTCTGAAGTTGAAACATTTTCTTAAAATATTTTTTATTAAATTTTATAAAAGATAATGCACTTATATTTCTAAGGTAAACATGAGATTGTCATTACACAGGGGACATGCCCATTGAGCTGAGTTTCCCCTTTCTAATGCATTTTCACAATAGATCTTCTTGTCTGTTTGAATTAAATTGTAGAGCTTTTCTAGTTAGGTCACAAACAGTTCCAAGTGCCTTCTCTCCAAGATCATCATAGTATCCTAATGTATATCTTACATGGCTTACAGAAATTAATAAAGAAACCCCCAGAAATACTTTAAGCTGCATCTAAATCATTTTTTACTGAGTCAAAATGTGTTTGTTTCTCCAGATCCCCAAAGTTTGCATTAAACAGCTGAAAAATATATACCTCATTATAAAAATAGACTATAACTGCCCTTCTATCTAACTCTCAGACTTCTTCCCTCTGCCAAGAAATAATCAGTGGATTATCACTACATTACCATAGCCAGAAAATCTGCTCCCATAGAAGACTGAGCAAAGAGATAAAAACACTCATTTCCTTATGCAGATTCTAAAGTAAACCTGCATGCTTTCTTGAAAGCATTTTTGCTTTCTCAGGAGGAATATAAAATACTTTGAAGTATTATATTCATATTTCTTAATCAAATTCAAATGCTTCAAGTACAGACATTTTTTTAAAGAGTAAGAATAATATATTAAAGGAAACTATTTAAAGAATAAAGGCCATATAGGAAAGTGTTTGTTTTATTTTGTTTTGTACAGCTATATTGTTTTGGAATTAATATTTTTCAAATTATACTACCATAGAGTTTTCTCATAACTACAAACATCTTGAGAATCTGTGGTTAAAAAAGTCACATGTATAACACTCAGAGGTACAGTTAAGGAACCATGAGGAGGGACAATTTTATTGGTTTAATGAAATACTGTCAAGAAAAATCACCATCATGAACAACACTGGGACAGAATTTATACTTCTGGACTGTCATGTTAAAAGAAAAAAACTATGTTTTATTTAGAACACTGGGCAATGTGTCAGCTGTATGATTACCAAGTTAGCAGAAGCAGGAGGATGCTGCTCAAATTGAAAAGAAATTCGTAGGCATATATATATATATATATATATATATATATATATATATATATAGTGACCTTTCAGATTCTATACTCACCATGAATACTGAGATATTATATGGTCAGCATTTTAAATTTCAAGTGTATAAAAATGCAAAAGGAATAGATCATTCATTCTACAAAGGAAAACAAAAAACTGTCTAACCTGTTATTTTAGTGTTATAGTAAAGATGATAAGATTGGAAAAAAATTATCTTTCATTTTTATGGTCCTATAAATGTTTCTGAAAAATTCTTTTATAGTTATTGGTGTATGTATTATGTTTGAATATTTAACCTACAAAGTTTTTTCTTAGCCACTCTGCCTTCAGCAAGCATAAGGAAACACTTTGTTTATTGCTTTAAGTATATTATGGTAGAAGGTTTTCATTACTAGTATGATATAAATAAGACAATAAATATGTGAACATTTTTAATCATGTTAGCAATTAAGAAAAAAAGTAAATGTGGAAAGTTTTCTTAAGATACTGAGTTTAATGTGTTATGCTTTGCTGTGTCCCCAAACGTTCAGTATCACTAAATTTATATGACTTGCCAGAGAACTTAGCTAAAGAATTTGCTGCATTTTAATTTATGCTATGACTGATAAAGAAAATATCATATATCCAGGCAATCAGGGGAAATCAATAGAAATTAGACTAAAAACAGAAAATCAGGTTTGGGGTGTCATCTCTGTCATAAGATTGGTGTGCAGATGGTGGTAGCTTGGGCACAGAGTCTGCAGACACCCGCAGGTTACCCACAAGACTCTCCAAGGGATCTTAAGACCTCTGGTGAGTGGAACACAGCAGCTGCTCCAATCCATCACGTGGGACCTGAGACTGCATTAGTTAGGGACGCAGAAAACCCGGCCTGATCAGGGGCACAAGTCCTTTCCGGTCCACGCTAGCACCAGAGTACATTGGGCATGGAGTTTGCAGACACCCACAAGGTATACACAGGACCCTCCACGGGATCTTAAGACCTCTGTGAGTGGATCACAACTTCTGCCAGGAGACAGATTCGAACACCAGATATCTGGGCACCTTCCCTGCAAGACGAGAGCTTGCCTGCAGATAGTACTCTGAACACTGAAACTCAGGAGAGATCTAGTCTCCCAGGTCTGCTGATAGAGGGTAACATAAATACCTGAGGAACAAGATCTAACCAGAGACAACTACAACAACTAACTCCAGAGATTACCAGATGGCGAAAGGCAAACATAAGAATCTTACTAAAAGAAACCAAGACCACTCACCATCATGAGAACTCAGCACTCCCACCTCACGCAGTCTTGGGCACCCCAACACACCCGAAAATATAGTCCCTGATTTAAAAGTGTATCTCATGATGATGGTAGAGGATATCAAGAAGGACTATAATAACTCACTTAAAGAAATACAGGAGAACAGTGCTAAAAAGGTAAAGGACCTTAAAGAGGAAGCACAAAAATCCCTTAAAGAATTGCAGGAAAACATGACCAAACAGGTGATAAAATTGAATAAAACCATCTAAGACCTAAAAAGGGAAGTAGACACAATAAAGAAAACCCAAAGTGAGGCAATGCTGGAGATAGAAACCCTAGGAAAGAAATCTGGAACCATAGATGCAAGCATCAGCAACAGAATACAAGAGATGGAAAAGAGAATCTAAGGTGCAGAAGATTCCATAGAGAACATCTGCACAACAATCAAAGAAAATACAAAATGCAAAAAGATCCTAACTCAAAACATCCAGGAAATCCAGGACACAATGAGAAGACCAAACCTATGGATAATAGGAGTAGATGAGAATGAAGATTTTCAACTCAAAGGGCCAGGAAATATATTTAACAAAATTATAGAAGAAAACATCCCAAACCTAAAGAAAGAGATGCCCATGAACATCCAAGAAGCCTACAGAACTCCAAATAGACTGGACCAGAAAAGAAATTCCTCCCGACACATAATAATCAGAACAACAAATGCACTAAATAAAGATAGAATATTAAAAGCAGTAAGGGAGAAAGGTCAAGTAACATATAAATGCAGGCCTATCAGAATTACACTAGACTTTTCACCAGAGACTTTGAAAGCCAGAAGATCCTGGACAGATGTTATACAGACCCTAAGAGAACACAAATGCCAGCCAAGGATACTATACCCAGCCAAACTCTCAATTACCATAGATGGAGAAACCAAAGTATTCCATGACAAAACCAAATTCACACATTATCTTTCCACGAATCCAACCCTTCAAAGGATAATAACAAAAAAACAATACAAGAACAGAAATCACGCCCTAGAAAAAGAAAGAAAGTAATCCCTCAACAAACCAAAAAGAAAACAGCCACAAGAACAGAATGCCAACTCTAAAAACAAAAATAATAAGAAGCAACAATTACTTTTCTTTAATATCTCTTAATATCAATGGACTTAATTGCCCAATAAAAAGACATAGACTAACAGACTGGCTACACAAACAGGACCCAACATTGTGCTGCTTACAGGAAACTCATCTCAGGGAAAAAGACAGACACGACCTCAGAGTGAAAGGCTGGAAAACAAATTTCCAAGCAAATGGTCTGAAGAAACAAGCTGGAGTAGCCATTCTAATATCGAATAAAATCAACTTCCAACCCAAAAGTATCAAAAAAGACAAGGAGGGACACTTCATTCATATCAAAACTAAAATCCTCCAAGAGGAACTCTCAATTCTGAATATCTATGCTCCAAATGCAAGGGCAGCTACATTCATTAAAGAAATTTTAGTAAAGCTCAAAGCACATATTGTACCTCACACAATAATAGTGGGAGACTTCAGCACACCACTTTCATCAATGAACAGATTGTGGAAACAGAAACTAAACAGGGACACAGTGAAACTAACAGAAGTTATGAAACAAATGGACTTAACAGATATCTACAGAACATTTTATCCTAAAACAAAAGGATATACCTTCTTCTCAGCACCTCATGGTACCTTCTCCAAAATTGTTCATAATTGGTCACAAAGCAGGCCTCAACAGATACAAAAATGTTGAAATCGTCCCATGCATCTTATCAGACCACCATGGACTAAGGCTGATATTCAATAACAACATAAATAATGGAAAGCCAACATTCACATAGAAAATAAACAACACTCTTCTCAATGATACCTTGGTCAAGGAAGGAATAAAGAAAGAAATTAAAGACTTTTTAGAGTTTAATGAAAATGAAGCCACAACATACCCAAAATTATGGGACATTATGAAAGCATTTCTAAGAGGGAAACTCATAGTTCTGAGTGCCTCCCAAAAGAAACTAGAGAGAGCACACACTAGCTGCTTGATAACACACCTAAAAGCTCTAGAAAAAAGGAAGCAAAATCACCCAAGAGGAGTGGACGGCAGGAAATAATCAAACTCAGGGGTGAAATCAACCAAGTGGAAACAAGAAGAATTATTCAAACAATCAACCAAAGGAGGAGCTGGTTCTTTTTAGAAAATCAACAAGATAGATAAACTCTTAGCCAGACTCACTAGATGGCACAGGGACAGCATCCTAATCAACAAAATCAGAAATGAAAAGGGAAACATTACAACAGATCCTGAAGAAATTCAAAACACCATCAGATCCATTTATAAAAGGCTATACTTAACAAAACTGGAAAACAAGGACGAAATGGACAAATTTCTAGAGAGATACCTGGTACTAAAGTTAAACCAGGATCAAGTTAACAATCTAAACAGTCCCATATCCCCTAAAGAAATAGAAGCAGTCATTAATAGTCTCCCAACCAAAAAAAGCCCAGGACCAGATGGGTTTAGTGCAGAGTTTTATCAGACCTTCAAAGAAGATCTAATTCCAGTTCTGCACAAACTATTTCTCAAAATAGAAGTAGAAGGTACTCTACCCAACTCATTCTATGAAGCCACAATTACTCTGATACCTAAACCACAGAAAAATCCAACAAAGATAGAGAACTTCAGACCAATTTCCCTTATGAATATCGATGAAAAAATACTCAATAAAATTCTCGCTAACCGAATCCAAAAAACATTAAAACAATCATCCATCCTGAACAAGTAGGTTTTATTCCAGTGATGCAGGGATGGTTTAATATACAGAAATCCATCAAAGTAATCCATTATATGAAAAAACTCAAAGACAAAAAACACATGATCATCTCGTTAGATGTGGAGAAAGCATTTGACAAAATCCAACAACCATTCATGATAAAAGTTTTGGAAAGATCAGGAATTCAAGGCCCATACCTAAACATGATAAAAGCAATCTACAGCAAACCAGTAGCCAACATCAAAGTAAATGGAGAGAAGCTGGAAGCAATCCCACTAAAATCAGGGACAAGAAAAGGCTGTCCACTCTCTCCATACCTATTCAACATTGTACTTGAAGTCCTAGCCAGAGCAATTCGACAACAAAAGGAGATCAAGGGGATACAAATTGGAAAGGAAGAAGTCAAAATATCACTTTTGCAGATGATATGATAGTATATATAAGTGACCCTAAAAATTCCACCAGAGAACTCCTAAACCTGATAAACAGCTTCGTGATGTAGCTGGATATAAAATTAACTCAAACAAGTCAATGGCCTTTCTCTACACAAAGAATAAACAGGCTGAGAAAGAAATTAGGGAAACAACACCCTTTTCAATAGTCACAAATAATATAAAATACCTTGGCATGACTCTAACTAAGGAAGTGAAATATCTGTATGATAAGAACTTCAAGTCTCTGAAGAAAGAAATTAAAGAAGATCTCAGAAGATGGAAAGATCTCCCATGCTCATGGGTTGGCAGGATCAATATTGTAAAAATTGCTATCTTGCAAAAGCAATCTACAGATTCAATGCAATCTACATAAAATTCCAACACAGTTCTTCAACGAATGAGAAAGAGCAATCTGCAAATTCACTTGGAATAACAAAAAAACCTAGGATAGCAAAAACTCTTCTCAAGGATTGAAAAAAAAAAAAAAAAAAAAAAAAAAAACCTCTGGTGGAATCACAATGCCTGACCTAAAGCTTTACTACAGAGCAATTGTGATAAAAACGGCATGGTACTGGTATAGGGACAGAAAATTAGACCAATGGAATAGATTTGAAGACCCAGAAATGAACCCACACACGTATGGTCACTTTATCTTTGACAAGGGAGCTAAAACCATCCAGTGGACAAAAGAGCATTTTTAACAAATGGTGCTGGCACAACTGGTGGTTATCATATAGAAGAATGCGAATTGATCCACTCCTATCTCCTTGTACTAAGGTCAAATCTAAATGGATCAAGGATCTCCACATAAAACCAGAGACACTGAAACATATAGAGGAGAAAGTGGGTAAAAGCCGGGATGATATGGGCACAGAGGAAGAATTCCTGAATAGAACAGCAATGGCTTTTGCTATAACATCGAGAATTGACAAATGGGACCTCATGAAACTGCAAAGCTTCTGTAAGGCAAAAGACACCGTCAATAAGACAAAAAGGCCACCAACAGATTGGGAAAGGATCTTTACCTATCCTAAATCAGATAGGGGACTAATATCCAATATATATAAAGAACTCAAGAAGGTGGACTCCAGAAAATCAAATAACCGCATCAAAAATGGGCTCAGAGCTAAAAAAGAATTCTCCCCTGAGGAATACCAAATGGCTGAGAAACACCTGAAAAAATGTTCAGCATCCTTAATCATCACCGAAATGCAAATCAAATCAACCTTGAGATTCCATCTCACACCAGTCAGAATGGCTAAGATCAAAAATTCAGGTGACAGCAGATGCTGGCAAGGATGTGGAGAAAGAGGAACACTCCTCCATTGTTGGTGAGATTGCAAGATTGTACAACCACTCTGGAAATCAGTCTGGCGGTTCCTCAGAAAATTGGACATGGTAGTACTGGAGGATCCCGCAATACCGCTACTGGGCATATACCCAGAAGATGTTCCAACTAGTAAGAAAGAAACATGTTCCACTATGTTCATAGCAGCCTTATTTATAATAGCCAGAAGCTGGAAAGAACCCAGATACCACTCAACAGAGGAATGGATACAAAAATTGTGGTACATTTACACAATGAAGTACTACTCAGCTATTAAAAGGAATGAATTTATGAAATTCATAGGCAAATGGTTGGACCTGGAGGGCATTATCCTGAGTGAGGTAACCCAATCATAAAAGAACTCAAATGATATGTACTCACTGATAAGTGGATATTAGCCCAGAAACTTAGAATACCCAACATATAAGGTATAATTTGCTAAACACATGAAACTCAAGAAATACGAAGACCAAAGTGTGGACACTTTGCCTCTTCTTAGAATTGGGCACAAAACACCCATGGGAGGAGTTAAAGAGACAAAGTTTGGAGCTGAGACCAAAGGATGGTCCATCTAGAGACTGCCATATCCAGGGATCCATCCCATAATCAGCCTCCAAACGCTGACACCATTGCATATTCTAGCAAGGTTTTGCTGAAAGGACCCTAATATGGCTGTCTCTTGTGAGACAATGCTGGGGCCTAGCAAATACATAAGTGGATGCTCACAGTCAGCTATTGGATGGATCACAGGGCCCCCAATGGAGGAGCTAGAGAAAATACCCAAGGCGCTAAAGGGATCTGCAATCCTATAGGTGGAACAACATTTTGAACTAACCAGTACCCCGGAGCTCTTGACTCTAGCTGCATATGTATCAAAAGATGGCCTAGTTGGCCATCACTGGAAAGAGGCCCATTGGACTTGCAAACTTTATATGCCCCAATACAGGGGAATGCCAGGGCCAAAAAGTGGGAGTGGGTAGGTAGGGGAGTGGGGGGGGGGATAGCCTTGTAAATGTAAATGAGGAAAATACCTCATTAAAAATAAGATTGGTGTGCAGAAGTTGAATTGCTTAAGAGTTGGGTTCAATCAATTTTGACTTTGAAGGAAAATTTACACCATTCTTGTGTGATTTTCATTGTAAATAATGAAAGGAGAAAGTTATAGAATAAATTTCATCTCTGATTTATAGGCCCCTTAACTTTCTCTGGAAAGAAATATACAAGTAGTTTGAGATGTAAAGTTTTAAATTTTCCTTTTTTAAGTTTTTGTCTATTGTGTATCATATATAATACTTACCTGGAGGTAATATCAGTTTATACTTTTTCAATAATAAAATTTATTGCTATTGTTACATGCTATATATGCTACCAAACCCACAATAAGTGAAAAACTGTTAATACCCTCCCCCAAATTAGATTTTTAGCCCACACATAAAATGACTTGGTTTTTTTGGGGGGGGGTGGTCTGTCACATTTATTTTATTATTTTATTTTATTTTTAACATCTTTTTTATTAGATATTTTCTTCATTTACATTTCAAATGCTATTCCAAAAGTCTCCTATACCCTCTCCCCTGCCCTGCTCCCCAACCCACCCACTTCCTGGCTCTTGTGTTCCCCTGTACTGGGATATATAATCTTTCCAAGACCAAGGGCCTCTCCTCCCATTGATGGCCGACTAAGGCATCCTCTGCTACATATGCAACTACAGACACAGACAGCTCTATCAGGGTCATGTCAGCAATATCTTGCTGGCATATGCATATGCAATAGTGTCTCAGTTTGTGTTCTAAAGTCTGACTTTTGCCTAATCCAATGTCTTTTGATATTGTTTTCTGAATTTGTATTCTCTTTCTTTCCATCAAGTTCCTTTCATTGCTTCATGGCAAATATCGCTTATTAGACTTCTCATGTTAATTAAGCATACTGATAAATTAATAAATACTTAATTTTATATACTTCTGTAATATGCTTAATGTTTCTGGAGGTTAGGAATGGAGGGAGGGATGGAAGGAGGGAGTGTGAAAGAGAAATAGACACACAGAGAGGGGGTTGGGTGTGGAAGAGAACTCACAGATATTTGAATTCAAAGGCATTTTACTTCCATAACTATCTTTACAATAGAGTCGGGGAAATATTTCTCTTTTTTTCTAGGCAAAATGTTCCTAATTAGCTCTTCTTTTAGATGGTGTCATCTATTCTTCATCTTACCTTCTGTGGTACTTGTGCTGGTTACAGATAACTTACTATAGACAACTGACTAGATGGAAGTACTGCCCTCTTAGGAGAACAAGAAGTTCCATGATGCTTTGATAAGTTATATCAAGGGAGTGCTTTCAAGTAAATTAGGGAATTGTTGAGACAGAAAGCAGGATCTAGATGGTAGGAGATCAAGAACCACATCACAAATACATAGATGTGAAGCTACAACCAGTGGGTATTGTAGCTTAAGTAATTCCATGTTGAAAGTATTGCTTTTGTATCACATGCATAAGAACAAGTTAATATATTAGTAAATATTCTTATTAAGTATACTTCTTAAATTTTAAGAAGTAGCATTGCTGATATGGTTTTATTGCCAATTATTAATTTTATTCCAGAAGTTTATTTTATTGGAAATAGACATATGATAGGAAACATTGAATTGATATGTGATGCTTCCTAAGAATAAAAATTTGGTATATACCACGGACACATGCTCCACTATGTTCATAGCAGCCTTATTTATAATAGCCAGAAGCTGGAAAGAACCCAGATGCCCCTCAACAGAGGAATGGATACAGAAAATGTGGTACATTTACACAATGGAGTACTACTCCGCTATTAAAAAGAATGAATTTATGAAATTCCTAGGCAAATGGATGGACCTGGAGGGCATCATCCTGAGTGAGGTAACCCAATCACAAAAGAACTCACACAATATAAGTGGATATTAGCCCAGAAACTTAGAATATCCAAGATGCAAGATGCAATTTGCTAAAGGCATGAAACTCAAGAAGAATGAAGACCAAAGCGTGGACACTTTGCCCCTTCTTAGAATTGGGAACAAAACACCCATGGAAGGAGTTACAGAGACAAAATTTGGAAGTGTAATGAAAGGATGGACCATCTAGTGATTGCCATATCCAGGGATCCATCCCATAATCAGCTTCCAAACACTGACACCATTGCATACACTAG
The DNA here is from genome assembly GCF_000001635.26 of Mus musculus. Taxonomy (NCBI): domain Eukaryota; kingdom Metazoa; phylum Chordata; class Mammalia; order Rodentia; family Muridae; genus Mus; species Mus musculus. Next base: position 113,675,881 of record NC_000086.7, read on the forward strand.
CAAGATTTTGCTGAAAGGACCCAGATATAGCTGTCTCTTGTGAGACTATGCCAGGGCCTAGCAAACACAGAAGTGGATGCTCACAGTCAGCTATTGGATGGATCACAGGGCCCCCAATGGAGGAGCTAGAGAAAGTACCCAAGGAGCTAAAGGGAACTGCAACCCTATAGGTGGAACAACAATATGAACTAACCAGTAGCCCGGAGCTCTTGTCTCTAGCTGCATATGTATCAAAAGATGGCCTTGTCGGCCATCACTGGAAAGAGAGGCCCATTGGACTTGCAAAGTTTATATGCCCCAGTACAGGGGAACGCCAGGGCCAAAAAGGGGGAGTGGGTGGGTAGGGGGTGAGGGTGGGGTGGGTATGGGGGACTTTTGGGATAGCATTGGAAATGTAAATGAGGAAGATACCTAATAAAACATTAAAAAAAAAACATTTGGTATTGCGAAGATCATATGCCCCAGTTTAGGGGAATGCCAGGGCCAGGAAGTGGGAGTGGGTGGGTTGGGGAGTAGGGGGGGAGTATAGGGGGCTTTGGGGATAGAATTTGAAATGTAAATGAAGAAAATACCTAATAAAAAGAATAAACATTTAAAAAGAATAAACATTAAAGAAAAGGGTACTGGTTCTAAACTATTTTCTACAGGATACATTAATATATCGAACATATTAATATTTATGAAACAGTTAAAACTTAATTGAGTTTAGTACTTGTTTGGTCATAGAATGAGATGAATTACATTCATCTTTCTAAAGTTTACATGTACTTTAGTTTTTATGTTATATGAAATAGAGTAGTATGACTAGAAATTGTAAAACTTTTTCTGATTATATGAGTCTGACTTTCCATGAGAAAGGTAGAAATAATAAACTAGAAGAAAACAACAAAAGGAAAGGACCTCTGTAGTTCAGTCATTCACCAGTGCTTCAAGGTATAGTGTTGTTCAAATGCACTAATGTTAAAATTGTACACATTCAAGGAAACATATATTAATTTTATTTCAACCATTACAAATACTGCATGAACAAGTTTATTTATCTAGCTTGCAACCTTCCTTGCGTTCTAAAAGTAACACTGTACTTTAATGGCAAAAACATAGCATTGTCTCACGGAATCAGAATTACCTATTTGCACATGATCTATTTTTGTATGTAAGCTTTGTTGTGCCAAATTTAATTAGAAGTAAAAGAACATATTTTTGTATAGCACAGCCAAGTCATAGAGAATAACTTTGAAGGTTCCAGTTATGTTTATACAAGAACTAAGTGTAACATACAAAAAAATGACAAAGGAAACGTAACACACCCCAAACCACATAGAATGAAGCATTTTTTTTTTATTACATGTGTTTCACTTTGTTGATCTTTTGAAAATTTATAGTCTCTGAGTACAGAGGTCTAAACCTTCAAAGCTTAAAAGACATAGGGCAGCATGAACTAATCTTCATTTCCCCCATATCTTCTTACAGCAGCACTAATGGAAATGTATTTTGTTTAATGACTCTGAAATCCTGTTTGTAATTAGATGTGGGAATTGGTCTTACTTTGTAACAGATGATACTGGAATAATAATATGAGAGATGCTACACTGAGACCACTATCTTCCTAAATCTATATCATTTTTCATTTTATTGACAGGAGATGTGTGCAAAGAACAAAGAAGTTGTTTTTTTTTAAAGGAAAATAGGATCTAATAAAAAGAACTACAAAACCAACTATTTTAGCATCACTTCCAATATATTACAGTAGTAAAAGAAAGAGGATGAACCTTGGTTTTTAATCTTAGGAAACAAGGATTTTAATTTTGTTTCTTTATTTTGATAATGATCTTTAAATATTATTGCAAAGACTAGGTTGAAGTTTAATTAAGTGACAGAGATCATATCATTAAAAGATATTAGTATGGCTACACAAAATAATTAATACTGCCTTTTAAAGAAATAGTTTCTGTTCAAAGAGTTTAAAGAGTGGACAATTTAAACTCAACAGCTGTTCAATGTATCATGTTTCACATTCTTCATTATCAATAAACAGCACTGTCACACATTATTCTGGCTAACTGGATACTGACAACCTCTAGGGGCCACAAAAAGTAGAGTTTAAAGAACATATGAATCTCATGGATATGTTTTACACTCTGTTCCAAACACATGTGTTGTACCTTCAAGAGTAGGACTCTTGTTTTCATGGACAACCCCTGTGTGAAGATTATGATAATATGTACTCAATACCATTTCATTTCAAGTTAATTCACGTTTTAATTTAATGTGCGTGGGCGTTGTGCCTTAGTATATGACCATGCACCATGTATATGTCTAGTACCCATGGAAATTAGATGATAGCATCACATCACCTGGAACTGACCATTGTGAGAGTCCATATGGGTGCTGGGAATTGAACTTGGATACTCTGGAAGTTCAGCATATGGGGTATTCCTTCCAGCTTAGTATGTGAGATTTAATGCATTATTTCATATTCTTTTTCTTTTGGTTCTTTTTTATTATTATTAGGTATTTTCCTCATTTAGATATCCATTGATATCCCAAAAGTCCCCCATACCCTCTCCCCAACTCCCCTACCCACCCACTCCCACTTTTTGGCCCTGGCGTTCCCCTGTACTGGCTCATATAAACTTTGCAAGTCCAATGGGCCTCTTTCCAGTGATGGCCAACTAGGCCATCTTTTGATACATATGCAGCTAGAGTCAAGAGCTCCGGGCTACTGGTTAGTTCATAATGTTTTTCCACCTATAGGGTTGCAGATCCCTTTAGCTCCTTGGGTACTTTCTCTAGCTCCTCCATTGGGGGCCCTGTGATCCATCCAATAGCTGACTGTGAGCATCCACTTAAGCAACAGGCTTGGCTGGAGTTAGTAGACAGAAGACTTGACCAAAGAGAAAAATAATTTGTTGCTCATTTCCTTGATGTTTCCCATTTGTTTGTTCATTACTTTAATTTTCAAGCAGTTTCACATATACTTATATACTTTAATTAAGATCCTATATGGTAAGTAGAGCAAGTACTAACATGGTATACTTTGGGTAGTAGAAAAAATAACAGAAAAATTTAAGTAATTGATGAAATTATAGAAGTCACTGAGTACATAGTCAAGTGCATGGCATTTTACTACAAAGCCCACATACTTACATTATAACTTAAAACTCTTTGAGAAAAAATTAAATTGAGAATAGTTGTTTCTATTGATATTTAGGTTAACGGATTTTGCTAACATTTAAAGATATTAGAACATGCCATAGTTCTCAACTGCAGGTTCATGAAACTGTTCACTTTACAAAGCCATATGGTAGATCTCAATTTGATGATGGTGAATGGGTTCTTTCATTTGCAGTGATAATTAGCATTGTTATTTTTGTATTGCATTTTTATTAATTATGTTACTTATTTACTTTACATCCCAAAAGCAACTTCCCCTCCCTCCTTTCCTCCAAGTCCCTTCCTCTCACCTTCCTTCCTCCTTCATGAAAAAAAAAATGAGGCCATTGTAATTTCTCTACTTTTTCTTGTAAAACAAATTAAAAAATCTTATCAGTGATAAAGGAAAATTTAAAAAATTTTTGCTTCGTAAAAATTAAAACAAGACATGTAGTTTGTCTTACCTGTTTCATTATATTTCAAAATCAAACTACTTACTGTGGAGTGTTTCATTAGAATTTCTTTTATTTTTTCTAATAAATATCTTTAATCTTTGTGCACACAGTTTCTTAGCATTAAGTGCTAACAGAATGAGCTGAGGTAAGTGCTGATTTAGTGTAAAGTGCTAGGAAAAACATTTATAATTTAAAAAATCATGAGAGTTTTAAAAAATTTGCTTAGAATTATTAGTCTAGAGGAGTGTTTTACATCAAATTATCATAGTAAATATGTAAATTATATAGATCAACGTCAACAGAAAACTTGAGCACTTACACAGAATACTTATCATTAAAATTTTGTTGAATGTTGTTCGTGTTATGTGCCATGACATTGTATGCATCATGCTGACAAACATTCCATTTATTATATTGCATGACATATATACAATGTTTGCTGTGCCTTTTCGATTTACAAAGACTAAAAAAAAAAAGTTGAATCTTTATAAAGTTCAAAATATGTTATTTTCTAATTATTTTATATGTGATTATATGTAGTGATAAAGAGTCATAATGAAAAAAGATCTATGATAGTTTGACTTTAGAAACTAAGGGGAATATTCAGTGCATTACTTTGATTGTACTCTAGAGTCAGTCACAGCAGACATTACAAATGTGATCACTTTAAACTTGAATGGTAAATTATATCCAAAATGGGACTACTAGTATAGAGAAAGTTGCATACTCACAAAAAGGTTATGATGTCATACATTATTTGGATATATTTCAAACAACTGACATGGCTAAAGGGTAAAATATTTTCATTTACCACTGATAGTTTTCATAAGCAAGTGCCAGGCACAATGGAGAAAGGTAATATTGGGTACATTGACAATAATTACAAAGCCAGAAGGAATTGGAATAAATTCCAAATCAAGAAATTTTAAGAACAAAACGAGTAATGGCTGAATGAACTTGTTTGTTGTTTGAAATATCTAAAAAGTCATGACACTGAGTATAAAAGAATTCAAATAAAATTAAGAAGCATTTGAATATAATATTGAACATAGTAGAAGGCAAAGTGAAATGAACAATTGCAGACATAAATATTTAACTATCCACTTGTTTAACCACCGAGAAAATCTTATGTCTTAGTAGAACTCAGTACACGAAAATCATAAATTACAATAGACTAATGATAATGCAATATAAGTTAGAAATGAATCAGAACTAAAGCTATTCTAGTACCAAAGAAGAATATGAGCTGTATTTCAACTTAGGTATTACAATATCATTAAAATAATCATTTTATATGTTATTATCATTATATTGCTCAAATTAAACAAAATATGTGCTTCCATTTAAAAAAATTCTTGGCTATATACATATATATGTGTATATATATATATATATGCACATATATATAACATATATATATAAACATATATATATATATATATGTATGTGTGTATATATGTATGTGTTTGTGTATATGTGTGTGTGTGTATGTATGTGTGTCTGTGTTATTCAGTCTGTATGTCTGTATGATGTTACTTTTATGTATGATCTCAGATCTGACCATTTGGTATTTGACAACCATCCTTGCGGAAGACTGTATTTCCAGCCCTCAGCATTCTTTGCTTGTCTGCAGTTCTGTTTGCAGTTGAGGTCTACTTGGCTTTTTCCAATTCATTTTGGCAAAAATATTGGTGTTGACCGTGTTTATCTCAAGTTTAGGTAGTCATCTTTGTGAAAGTTTTAAATGTAGCTTCTGACATTGCTGAGAGACATAATCACATAACAAACTTGCTAATCTTCTGCCCCTTAAAATCATTCTGCATTCTTCTGCATTCTTAGGTACTAAAGTATTTTACAAACTTTTTCCATTAAACTGGACTCCAAACTTTACATTTTGATTGGTTTTGATTTTTTCAGTAGTGGTTTCCATATGCTGTAAAGATAATTTTCCTTGATCAAAGATGAAAACTACCATAAGTTGTGGGTGTAAGGAGAAACATTTAGGTTGTTGTTAGGGATTATGTGGATTTAGTAAAGTAGTAGCTAGAGGTTCTTCTCCAAGCCCCATGACTTCACTGGCACTGAAATGAAGTTTCCAGTAGTGGGCATGATTATCCTCTTGTTGAGGATATGCATGCCACTAATGTTTCAAGATGGTTAGTATGCATTGCTGATAGTTCATAGGCATCATAGCTGGACATGACTGTTGATGGCCTCCCTACTTTGGAAGCTTAATGTGCCTTGGGAACTGTGAAAGATAGTACTCAGAGAGGAGACATTCGGGTTATTTCCAGGTTTGGGGCTCCTGGGTCCCTATTTCTACAGTAAATAGTGTCTTCAACATAAAAGCTTACCTTCGAACACTGAGGACAAACGATTGCAATAGCAATAGGCTCTGTGTTTTGGGAGTCTTTTGGACTTTCCTAACCAACAAACAGCTCAAAAGAGGGCTTTTTTTTTTTAACACCTGCTGTTGCTGGTTTTGTTAGGTGGTCTTTGGTTCTTTAGGAAAGCACCATCAGCCTATATAAGGACAGTTTATTAAAGTTATGTATATGTATTTGTAAACAGAATTATATATACTATAATTTTTAAGTTAACTAGCTAATATAAGTATTACTTATGACATTTTAAATGTTATTTTTTTTAATCTAGAGAAAAACTGAGGACCTTGAAGAATCTAATTTAGATTCATTGTTCATATTTTCCTTTAGGTTCTACATCCATCCAGGAAAGGCCTAAACTTCCTCATCTTTTTGATTTATGAGCAGGAAAATGGTTCAGAGATAATTTCTCCGATAAGAGTGTCTTAGTTAGGGTTTTACTGCTGTGAACAGACACCATGACCAAGGCAAGTCTTATAAAAAACAATTACTTGGGGCTGGCTTACTGGTTCAGAGGTTCAGTCCATTATCATCAAGGTGGAAGCATGGCAGCCTCCAGGCAGGCTTGGCACAGGCAGAGCTGAGAGGTCTACGTCTTCATTCAAAGGCTGCTACTGGAAGACTGACTTCCAGGCAACTGGGGTGAGAGTCTTAAGCCCACACCCACAGTGACACATCTATTCCAATCAGATCACACCTATTCCATCAAGGCCACACCTCCAGATGGTGCCACTCCCTGGTCTAAGAATATACAAACCATCACAAAGAGCTAGCAGTATGACTTTCAGTTTCACCTGTGTGATTTTCAGGGGGTTTAGTTTTAAAATGGCAGTAGAAACTTTCCTTCCAGGCTAAATATACTATGGTACTATAAGTAACATGTGTAACTTAATAATTCTTAGTTATTTATTACATGAATGGATAAAGTAAAGATGATATAGCTACCATCAAAGTCACATTAGATCAGAGTCAGTGCTGTAGGTCAATTTTGTACACATAGAATTGTTGGTGAGATTAATAATGGGACAAGATATTTTAATGATATATTTTACAATCTAAATAATTTATGTACATTAGCTTTTATTTGAATTGTTTATCTTGGTGAAACAAGCGAATCCTATTTGCAGTAGTAAGAGAACTCTGTATTTTATCACTTCTGCACGAGTATTAAATGAACTAAACTAAGTCAAACGGGGCAGATATTGTCTAGTACTACTGTAGTCATCAATCCTCTTTTATGCATAGGATATATTCTATTTCTTTTTCCTTTCTTTCTTTCTTTCTTTCTTTCTTTCTTTCTTTCTTTCTTTCTTTCTTTCTTTCTCTCTCTCTCTCTCTCTCTCTCTCTCTCTCTCTCTCTCTCTCTCTCTCTCTCTTTTTTTAAATTTTTCGAGACAGGGTTTCTCTGTGTTCCCCTGGCTGTCCTGGAACTCACTCTGTAGACCAGGCTGGCCTCAAACTCAGAAATCTGCCTGTCTCTGCCTCCCAAGTGTTGGGATTAAAGGTGTGTACCACTATGCCCGGCTCTATTTCTGTTAGGACTTTGTATATCCCATACTAGCCTCTCCTGTTACAATCTATGTAGCATACCATAAAACAATGCCAATTAGCACAAGTGAAGTTATCTTAGTTCACCAAACTGGATACTGAAGTATTACAAAGCCAGTACCTGTGCATGACTTCTTTCCATACATAGATCATTAGAACTCTTAAGCCATTCTAAAACCCTCAGCTTTTCTGTATATTTTATTACTTCCTAATCCCCAAATGTACTATTGGTATATTTTGTCTGTACACAAAAAGGGTATCATTTATTAATCTGTACCAGAAGTCAATTTTAAATTAAATTTTATTATTTAAATTAGAGCTTCTCTGAAAAGAAATGTCTGTCTTCTACATAGCCATAGTCTCTCATTTAAAACTTTTGAAAGTCACAGTTCATTGGAATTGACTTGCCACTGGGTCTAAGAAGAATGCAGTGATTAGACTTTGGGATACAGTGTATGTTTAAATATTCTACCAGCAAAGAAATCTGTTCAGGCTCCATAGCCAAGTTTGATAAATCTTGAATTTATTTTTAACAATACGTACATACAGTTGATTTTGATTCATTACTGTTGAATGGCCAAAAGAAAAGAACAGGATCATACTTAAATGTAAATTGTGGCCCATTAAACTATAGAATTCATTGCATATAAGTAACATCATTGTGAATACAAATTTCTTGGGTATCTGTCTTTATATTTTCTGGCATACAAATGATTTATTGCACTAATTAAAAATCAGTTATCCCTCTGGATTTTGTTTCATATATGCGAGATCTGATAAAATCAAAATTAGTACTTTAAAAGGAAATGCCAGGTATTTCAAGTTAGTTTTGTGCTCACAAGAATACACATCTGGACACATAATTAATTTCTTAGTTAATCTTTGCTTACAAGATGTTTTGTCTTACACTTTGCTATAATATTTACAAACATGAAATGATTGAATTTATAGACCTAAAAGAGATAGCCAAAGGCTACTGTGTGTATATTCCCTTAAATTACCTTCAAAATATTTAAAAGAAAACAATATATAACATATGCATACTATAGAGCATAGTATAAATATTAATAACTCAGGACACAATTAAAAACAAAAATATTGTTCAAAGCTTGTGTTTACTTACATTTGTATTCCCTTTCCCATCTGTCTGCCTTTCTGTCAGAGGTAAACAGCCTGCACAGTTTTGCATTTATCATCTCATCTAGCAGTTTACATTGCTTCTTTTCAGAAATATGTATAGTTTCAAAAATGTGCAGAATCACTGAATGCCAGAAGAAGTCATCATTTAGTTCATCCAGCTAAATTCCATCATGACTCATGAAAAGAAACTGAAGCCCACAAGAGACAGAATGAGGAAGTTAATCATCCTTTGAGAGACTGGCTAATTAACAACACCTCATGATTCTATGATTCTTGGAGTGATACTGTTGCATAATCATAATATTGACGTGTCTAAAATATAAAAATGATATAGTTTTGAGTTAGAAATATTTATTATAAAACTTTAAAAATATATATCAAGTATTTATACTTCTATAATATTTTTTTTAAATATCCAATTATCAAACCTGTGTGTTATTATATATATTAGTCTCTAAATTGTTGCAGAAATCCTAAGCCAAGATCTCACTGAAAACATAAAACATAATTATTTCAAAGTATCATATCATATCAATGAGAATTATTTTCTGTAGAGATATTGTTTCATTTAATAAAATAGTATGGTGCTGGGCGTGGTGGCTCATGCCTTTAATCCCAGCACTCTGGAGGCAGAGGCAGGGAGATTTCTGAGTTCGAGGCCAGCCTGGTCTACAAAGTGAGTTCCAGGACAGCCGGGGCTATACAAAGAAACCCTGTCTCAAAAAAAACAAAAACAAACAAACAAGCAAAAAACAAACAAAAAAAAAAAAGAAAAGAAAAAATAGTATGGTAAGCTATTGAATTAATGTGATTGGTATAGTATTATGTACATGAGTATTTTTATCTGATTATGTGATATTTTCATTACTATTAATTTCTAAAGCAATACCTAAATACATAGTGTGTTCTTACTTTGGTTTGAAAGCTATAAAATCAATAATCCAGGACATATTTCTAATAGCTTTCTATTGCCATACCCAATACTGGTTTATTTAATATTATTGTGGGTAAAATGACAGGGATTCAGGTAAATGATACGTTTATCCTTATTAAACACATGCATGTTTTCAAGTTATTTGTCAGATGGAATTTTTAAAACTCAAATTCACTGCCTTCCCATTAAGGAAACCAAAGGAATGCTAAATTGTTTGCTAACAGGAGATTCAGCCTTTGATCTATTTATTCTTAGTTTCATAGTTTCTTTCAAGTTTAAATGTACTAATTTGTATCAATAGAAAAATAAACTGTAAAATAAAGATTTATGGAAGGGAGACCAGGAAGGGGGATGACATTTGAAATGTAAATAAAATGATTAATAAATAAAAATATATAGAATTTATTTGTACTAAAAAGAAAATAGAAAAAGGAGCTGTAAATGTAGATTTTTGTCGTCTAATAAAAAATTCTAAGATGAAAGGGATGTTTCTTCATGACATTTAAAATGGTAGTCACTGGCCACATATGTCTATATAACAATCTCAATGTGGCTAGTATAATTGGAAAAGTGAATTTGTAATTTCATTCAATTGAAATTTAAATAGTCACACATGTCTCATTACTACCATATTGCACAGTTCAGATAAAATACTATTAAAATGTTAATTTGGTAATTTTCAAGAAATAAAAGCGCAATCATAAAGTCATCGTAGTGGGCATGTTTGCCTAAGTTGATAAGCATTTGTAATTAGCTTAGTATTTGTTTTGAACTTTAGTTTTAGATTGCTTACTTATATGAGTCAAACAAATCTAAAATAGGAATAAAATTATTTGTCTTCTTGTCATGCCAATGTTCAGAGAAAGACCAGAGACACTCCTCACTCAACAGAACAGTTACATATTCTAAATACATTTAAAAACTTACCTTTATTCACAAGGATTTAGTGAAGGATACACACACACAACACTCATCTGAACAGCTTGCAAATAATTAGAGAAAAAGCTGCCAACTGGAGAAACTTAAACTAAAAATATTTTAAGTCTTAATATGATTAAACATGTAAGGTCAGAAAAAGCAATCTGAGACTTAAGTAACTTGGTAAACACAATAGAGAATAAATATTTACTTATGTGCTTCTTTCTTTAAGGAAGCACAATAATAATGAGCTTAGTATGAATTTGTACATTTTTCTTTAAAATACTGACTTTGCCAATCTTAAAAGATAAGCAAGAGCTTCTTTATAAATATGACCCTATATATTAATTGTAAACTATATAAAGGACTTGTGTTTGTAGAGTTAAAAGAAATGTTTCTTTTCATTGAATGGGATTCTTTTTTCCTAATCATGTAAGAATGAAAACATTTCCCATCTTTCCTGGACACTGAGCCACAATTACGGTTAAAAAAATAGATTTTGGCTCCTTAGCATGCTCATAGTGCAAACAGTAGCCTGCCATGAACTGAAAATGCAGCAATGGGCTAGGGGTTGAGGGCTAAGGGTAGAATTAGTCCTGAATTGGAGCAGGTGCTACAGCCCTGTGCCATAAGGGCCATTAGAAAATTATGGGGGAAAGAATCACTTTACCAAACAAGTACGTCAGTTATCAGAAATGAAAAGTGAATTCTCAAGTTTTACAAAGTACTAGAGCTTTGGGAAGTGTGTATTTGTCATTATGGTTAATTTGCACATATCTCACTGAAGAAAAGGCCAGGGGAGCTAGGCCGAGAACACAGCTGTACAGGCAGCTCAACTAATTGCCTCTCCATCCTCAACCTCATTTATCTTCATTTCTTCCCAATTATACCAAATTATCAATAGTCTCTGTTGCATCAGAGTCTTAATCCCCTTTATTCAGACAGCATTAGATAGTGGCAGATGAATTCTTGGAGGGAGTCAGGGTAAACAGCCATGAAATGCCACCTCTGGCAGATGGCATTGCTCACAAGAAATGTGACAAAACATTTGGAATTCGTAACTGGGCATTGGTATGAGGAAGCAAGCTGTTAAAATTTTTTTTAAAGATAAGGTGGTGCATGGTAAAAGTGTAGCCCATAATTTAAAGAAAATATGCAAAGTTACAGCTGTTCATATCAATGCAAAATTAATACATTTTATTTGTTATTTCTCAATGATCACTGTAGCATGCAATCTTTCAGGCCATTGTATTCTATGATAATAAGTAGCCTATTTACATTTGAAGTTAGGTACACGTTTTGTGGCCAGAGACAAAATATTATTACTTTTCTTTCCAATCAACTTCCAGATTGTACAATATTTTTATTTCTATGACAATTTGGAAATATGTCAAAATTAGAAAACAAACCAAATAGCATAAAGAAAACATATTAGTGAGAAAACATAATTTGAAAATATTTTAAAATAGTAACTTTTTTCTCAATGGAAACAGGCAGAACAATTATTCATTTTGTAAGATATCAACAATAAAATATATTCTAGTAGATTTAAACATTTGATAATTTTTTCAGAAATAACTTAAGTATAATATTATTTAATTTTACTTCCAGAGGCATATAGTCTATAGCTATGTTCATGTAAGTATAATATGTTGAATGAATAAAGAACAACTTTTTAAAAGACACACAAAATAAAAGGAAGTCAGCTTAGTGTATTTTACTATCAAACAAAGAATTTTTTGAATGAGCTAGTGGCTTTATATTTTGCCATTTCTATAGTAGAGAAAATTCTTCGTTGATGGTTGTATATATGTACTTAGTGCTGAATCCAGTTGCATTCTTTCACATTAGATTGTTGTGCTCAGTAACAGGGAAGGGAAAGGGTGATTTGTCTGTTGCCTGCACACCTGAGTCCCGCCTCATTTCCTTCTTGGGTTATACCTGGGTAACTTGGTCTTATATCATTATCCATCTTCTATACTCATACCTAAGTTACACCCTAGAATGTTCTTTCCTAACTTTCTACAATAATTTAAAAAATTGATACTTTTCTTTTTACAAAATATGCTTAAATTTATATTGATTGAATGAAGGAAATATATATGAATTGAATCCACAGTCAATACTGGAAAATAATACTTTTTTAAAATCTTTTATTCCAAATTTACTTTTAAGATTCTTTAATTGAAACTAGTAAATTATTCACTCTTAGAAAGCAAAATTTATTCATTTTTTAGGTATTTATTTTATTTACATTTCCAATGCTATCCCAAAAGTCCACCACACTCTCCCCAACCCACCCACTCCCACTTCTTGGCCCTGGCATTCCCCTGTACTGGGGCATATAAAGTTTGCAAGACCAAGGGGCCTCTCTTTCCACTGATGGCTGACTAGGCCATCTTCTGATACATATTAAGCTAGAGACAGGAGCTCCAGGGGGGTACTGGCTAGTTCATATTGTTGTTCCACCTATAGGGTCGCAGATCCCCGCAGCTCCTTGGGTACTTTCTCTAGCTCCTCCATTGGGGGCCCTGTGTCTGTTCATTCTTTTTCTCTCTCTTTAGAAAACAAACAGTAAATCAAAAAGCAAACAAATGAATAAAAAAATTAAAAAATATGTACTCACTGATAAGTGGATATTAGCCCAAAACCTAGGATACCCAAGATATAAGATACAATTTCCTAAACACATGAAACTCAAGAAAAATGAAGACTGAAGTGTGGACACTATGCCCCTCCTTAGAAGTGGGAACAAAACACCCTTGGAAGGAGTTACAGAGACAAAGTTTGGAGCTGAGATGAAAGGATGGACCATGTAGAGACTGCCTTATCCAGGGATCCACCCCATAATCAGCATCCAAACGCTGACACCATTGCATACACTAGCAAGATTTTATCGAAAGGACCCAGATGTAGCTGTCTCTTGTGAGACTATGCCGGGGCCTAGCAAACACAGAAGTGGATGCCCACAGTCAGCTAATGGATGGATCACAGGGCTCCCAATGGAGGAGCTAGAGAAAGTACCCAAGGAGCTAAAGGGATCTGCAACCCTATAGGTGGATCAACATTATGAACTAACCAGTACCCCGGAGCTCTTGACTCTAGCTGCATATGTATCAAAAGATGGCCTAGTCGGCCATCACTGGAAAGAGAGGCCCATTGGACACACAAACTTTATATGCCCCAGAACAGGGGAACGCCAGGGCCAAAAAGGGGGAGTGGGCGGGTAGGGGAGTGGGGTGGGTGGGTATGGGGGACTTTTGGTATAGCATTGGAAATGTAAATGAGCTAAATACCTAATAAAAAATGGAAAGAAAAAAAAATTACGCTTGAACCATAAAAAAAAAAAAAAAAAAAAAAAAAAAAAAAGAGCACCTCAGCAAGGCCCAGCGTGCATTGCAGAGGCGCAAGGGGGAAAAATAAATAAATAAATAAATAAATAAATAAATAAATAAATAAATAAATAAATAAATAAGGCTGCTATGAACATAGTGGAGCATGTGTCCTCCTTACCAGTTGGAACATCTTCTGGATATATGCCCAAGAGAGGTATTGCGGGATCCTCCGGTAGTACTATGTCCAATTTTCTGAGGAACCGCCAGACTGATTTCCAGAGTGGTTGTACAAGCTTGCAATCCCACCAACAATGGAGGAGTTTTTCTCTTTCTCCACATCCTCGCCAGCATCTGCTGTCACCTAAATTTTTGACTTAGCCATTCTGACTGGTCTGAGGTGGAATCTCAGGGTTGCTTTGATTTGCATTTCCCTGATGATTAAGGATGCTGAACATGTTTTCAGGTGCTTCTCAGCCATTCGGTATTCCTCAGGTAGGAATTCTTTGTTTAATTCTGAGCCCCATTTTTACATTCCAACTTTATATGTACAATGCTATGACAAGAATATTGAGAGAATAACAACCAAAGAGCATACATGGTTGTACTGAGGCTCCTGGCTCATAAGCAGCACACATACATCTCAGTCTCCATATGGGTCCTACAAAAAGTAGAGCTGGACTGTCCCTAAAACAGTAGCCTGACTGGAATTCGCTCCTCACAGGGCTGCCTTGCTTGGCCTCATTAGGAAACAATGATCCTAATCTTGCAGAGACTTGATGGGACAGGGTTGGGATATAAAGAGAGAGGTAAAACCCTCTCAGAGGAGAATGGCAGGATGGATGTGGAGGGGCTCAGTGAAGGGGACAGGGAGAAGGGGCAACATTTGGGATGTAAATAAATAAATAAATAAATAAATAAATAAATAAAACCAAATTTTTTTTTAAAAAAAAGAAAGAAAGCAAAATTTAGCAAATTTCTGTCAATGTGTAAATAAGTATTTTCCTCAAACATATCTATGAAGAGTCCATCCTTTCTTCTTATCTAAATCCTTTAAAATGATACATTTATGAAACATTTTGGTATAGTTGGTAGATTTTTTTTGAAAAATGTTTATAGAACATATTTACATCTTCTAAACCATTTGCCTATATAATTATCAGTAGGCATTCTCAAATCTACTGTGACAAGCATACTTTTTAAAGTATGACTGACTGACAGACAGATTGGGAATTGCTGACTTAATGGTCATATTTTGAATCTTTGTCAAGGATGGCTGTAATTACATCTTCTGAATCAACTGATAAATTGTTGGCAGTAGCCCTGTAAAGTCATAGATGATGTTCTAAATTTTCAGTGCTTTCACATATTTGACTATATAATTTTCTTTAAGACTAATATGTTAACATACATATATGGCCATTCAAGTAAAAATGTAAAATTAGAAAAAATCCTTATGAGAATTATTTATTTAGTTCTTGATATCTCTCATAGCCTCAATCCTGTGCTAATCCTAATGATAGTCTATTAGGATTAATAATGGAACCAACTTGATCTGTCTTTTGTGGTTTAAAGTATTTGGCTCTTATCTACCCTAGTAGTTACATTAAGTATTTTATATGTTCTATCTTATTTAATTGTTATAGTAATAGCAGGATAGGTAAACTGTCTTTATATGTGTAAGATACGGTTCAGAGGATTTAATACCCTTTCTAAAGCCCATAGATACCAAATGGGTAGGCCAGCATCTAGATTCAGGCCTGTTACTATACTTCTAGCTACTTTTCATTATGCTGTTATAACTGAGGAAAATATAACTTTATCTAACTTTATGTGCTACTTGGTCTTATAGACTGTAACTTATTAACAAGTGGTAGTCAAGTGATGTTACCCTAACTCCACTATTCAAAGACTAGTCTATAGGTAGGAGACTCAAAAAAAGTTACTATCTGGGCAATAATTATTTCTGAGCATTTGCTGTAAATGTTCAAATGGATTCATTTGGTCATTGTTACTACAAGAGTTTATGATTCCATTCAACTATATTCCCAATCATAAAAGGTTACTATTCTGATACAAAACTACCATGCTTTTAAGGATGATTTTAAGATATATGCATGATGAATTCTTAGGAGACAGAAAGACAAAAAAGTGAATTATGTGCCCCTATTCGGTGCAGCCAGTCTTGTCATTTGCTACTTACTCTAACTCATTGGCTTAAAATCCATGGCCTAGTTCATTAATTAATGTGGTAATAAAAACTATAAACCTATATAACTGATATATTTATATGTCATAAATCTTGTAAGATGAAATATTGAGGGAGGTAAAAAAATATCCAAGTAATGCATTTTGTACAATTTCAGATGGGGGGTGTGTAAGAATTTTAAATTTATCCTGTATATCGTATTTTTAAATTCAAGATAACTTTGTAAAACCTCACCCACCATATCATTTGAATAGTTTTTACTGAACTTTTAATCTTGGATTGTTATCTTTTGTCTGAGCCTGTGCTATATCATCCCAAGAGAAAATTTAATAAAAAATAATTAAATAAAATACTAATTAATTTTGCACTATAAAGCATTATAGTTTCATAGACTAAATGAAAGACTAGACTGCCAAGGCCAGATAGAACATTCAGTTATCTCTGGGCATTACTAACAGAATTTAAAAGCGACCAGTTGCTCTGTTACTTAAAATAAAAAATAGATGCTGTAATATTTTGTTCAGTCTTTTTTTTTTTTTTTGGATCAGAATTTTAGAATATAAATCACAAGCACGTATGTCACAGCTTATGAATTCTAGGAAATAGCTCTTTAGCATAAATCTTCAGTTTGTATTGTCTGCAGTTGATGTTCAGTATTTCAGAAACACTACAAAAGGAAAAAAAAGATATATGATGGTATTATATGATTATTTACGTTACAATGGACTGTATAATAGTTTGTCTTAAAGATACCACTTACTATTAAAGATGACAAAAGGAACTCAAAGTCAGGTAAGAAAATGCTGTCGCTGCTTT
This sequence comes from Mus musculus, assembly GCF_000001635.26. Lineage (NCBI taxonomy): Eukaryota > Metazoa > Chordata > Mammalia > Rodentia > Muridae > Mus > Mus musculus. Next base: position 113,692,770 of record NC_000086.7, read on the forward strand.
GAACTTTTATTATTTTTCAAGCATCTTTCAATATGTAATACAGTAGCAAGAAAGGAATTCAGTTTTTAAAATGTATGGTGTATTATAGAAATATTCTCTATTAGTCCCAGAGTATAGTTTATATAGACTTAAAGGCATTTAAAAATAATTCTGCTCCAGAAAAGACTTTAGAAGACATGTGTAAATAAAGTAAGTAAAGTCTGTTAAGTTCAAAAACGAGCATTAAGTTATATTTATCATTTGCAGTTTCAAAATAGCAAGTAAAACCTGTTTTTTTTTAAATTGGTAGTGCCAAATTAATTTTAAGTATAATCATCACACTATGCAAGATAGCAAGCATCTTTCCAACCCTGTGACCACACTCTGCAGGTCATATAGAAGGTCACTGTGCCTCTATTATATGTGATTTTATAGTCTACATACCTAAAATCTTTGAAACTCAATAATTGAATATTAAAGTTTTAGTCACGGTGCCTCATAAGTACATAGGGAATATTTACATCTTGCAGTAGTTTAATTTAGAAACAAATGCACTGGGATTTGGGGATTTACACTTATTTGATAAAGTACATCAGCATAATTCTTAGATGCCTGAGTCAAGTACAATACTTTGTAGTAAGCCTGGGCTGAATAATAGTTTTAATAGTACATATACTTTTAAACAAGAACTTCCTATTTGTTCCAAGAACAAACATTCTCATCAAATAGGTTTTGAATCTCATAGACTTCATTTCAGATTTTTAAAAGAAAATTGTGTGTGGGGTTATTTAATTAATATTTGACAATTCTTACAATATCTTTTGGTTGCATACAAGTCCTTCAACTCCTCCCGGGTAAATGTCCACTTCCACATCTTACCAATTGTTTAACTCAAACCCAAATACTTCCCAAATACTGGTGGCAATAGTCCTAACCCCTGGAGCTGTAGTTTTTGGTGGGGTCTTTAGTGCCTTTCTTATATAAAATCATATCATTTTCAAATAGTGATATTTTGACTGTTTTTAGTATTTTTATCCTCCTTATTACTTTTTCTGGCTAAGACTTCAAGCACTGTGTTGAATGTGAATGGTGGAAGTGGGCATCCTAGTTTTTTTTGTGAGTTTAGTCAACTGCTTTGACTTTCTTTCTCTTTAGAATGATATTGATTATGGGCTTTCTGTATAATTGCTTTTGTTATTTTAAGCTATGTCTCACATATCTTTGTACTTTGGGCTAGTGAGATTGCTCAGCAGGTAAAGCAACTTGCTGCCAAACTTGAATTCAATACTTAGGGCCATATGTTAGAAGGAGAGAACTGACCTCTACTACTTCATTTTCTGACTTCTAAAATTGGTTGTGGCATGACCTCTCTCCCTTAAAAGATTAAATAAAATATAAATGTCAACTTGAAAGCTTTAAAAGGGATTAGTATGTGTTGGGAATGATGGAGTGGGAAGAATGCCCAATGTGTGGTTGAATTAGATAGATCTACATTTTATTCATGTGTGGAAATGTGATGGACAATATTAATATAAGTTGGTATAAATATCTTTGGCATTTTTAAAATGCCACACACATTCTAAAAAAGGCTCTTTGCTTTAATGCCTCCTTCTGTTCATTCATATTTCCTATGAGAAATCAGGTAAGTAAATAATCTTCTGGGAACTCTAACATTTTAAAATAAGTTTTAATGAACATTTAAAACTTGTAAACTTAAGGTTTGTCAGTCCACTCTAAAAATTCTGTCTCCACAGTTCATCACTTTATCATTTAGACTGAGTCTAAGGATGTATATTTCTGCTAAATATCAGCTTACCAAAATTCATGTTTAGAGTAGGTGTCTCCTGGTAAGATAATGATTGAAATAACCAATCAACTGGAGTATTAATATGTTAATCATTTTGTCACATATGGTTTATCATCATTTTAATTTTAATAAATATTAAAATCATTACTCTCAAATGAGATTATTTGTAAATAGACCCTTTAAAGTGGAGGCTATGTTAAGTCAAAAGAAGGCCATGGGTGAATCACAAAGTCTATCCCTTCTTACTGGAGACTGTGCATAAAAAATTAACACACACATAAGAATTATGGGTAAGCTGATACAGAAACATGAAATTGTCAACATAAAGGAAGAAGGCAGTCATCTGCAAAGAGGTAGCTAGAGAAACCAAACATGACAAAACCACAGCTGAGGTAACAATATTTTGCTGCTTATGAAAGAAATTCTGTCTATGCTATCTAGCTAGGGAAGTTTCAACAAACTATTATATTTAAATGAATAAGTAGGCCTACATATTAAATGGATAAACAGGTAGATCAATAGATATCTAGTGACTGAACATAGATCATATTAATAAAATTTAAAATATTTAAAGTAAAGTAGATACTGTTACATTTTTACAAAGAGACATCACTAACACAAAGTTTAAGACCACCAAGCACTTTTGACTGAGTCTTAAGCTAATTTGTATTTATTTAAAAATGAAAAGAGATATCATTCAGATGTCATTGTGTCCAAACTGTTTACACAAAATCCACATATAGAGACTCCTCAATATTCCCCAGTCACCTACTTCATAGATATTGTCTGTACAAGAGGACAAAGTTTGTATTTATAATCAGAGAGGATAGAAAGAACAACAATCCAAACTATGATTGTCATGGTAGTTAATAAACATGAAAGTGGTTAGAAAGAAAATAAAGCTTCATCCAGTGTCCTCATAAAAGCAAATACAAATGCAAAACACTTTTAATGAAGCTTTAAAAATATTTTTATTCCACTTGGGAGGCAGAGGCAGATGGATTTCTGGGTTTGAGGCCAGCCTGGTCTACAAAGCGAGTTCCAGGACAGCCAGGGTTATACAGAGAAACCCTGTCTCAAAAAGACCAAAAAATATTTTTATTCAAGTTCATATAGTGTACATGATATGAAAACCAGTATCTTGGGGTACAGGTGGTATAGGATGTGGAAATGTCAGAGGGTGAACTGAGAACAGGATAAAATCTGGAGTATATAAAAAAGAATCAATAAAATAAAATAAAATAAGAAAAAAGAAAACTGGTAGCTCAATTCTAGATATGCTAGTTAATGTTTGATGTAGGCTACAGGTTGTTACAATGTAAATATTGACAATTTTTAAGCCTAGGATTGGTGTGTGTTTTTGCTGCTGTAATACAGCACTACCACATTAATATCATGTGGTATGATTTAGTGTCTTCTAAATTTATATTTCTTTGACAATGTTTGCTTAATCCTTTTACAGATTGCAATGCTGTAATGGTAAGGTAATTCATATCTTGAACACAGTGCTAAAATGGTAGAATACTTCCATTTTTTGCTTAATAATTGATCATTCAAATGTTTGTGTTTTCTTGCATTTATCATGTTTATAGGCCCAATGTTATTATAATGAATTCTCAGTATTGCAGTTTGGTTAGTTTCATCATTTATTAAGTATTACCCCCTCCAAATATACTTCTTCATACCATATAACAATTTCTTATTGATTTAATTGGAAATTTAAATTTGTACATGCCAAATTAATTGATTGCACCAAATCATAAATTATTTCCCTGCTCTTAGTCAGTGACAGTGCAGCATCAAACATCTGGATAAAATGAGAACAATTGGTACAGTCATAGAAGTTTTGAATTGTCTCAATGAGCAGACCAAACCTCAACATGATTAAAGGAATGATTTGGGAATTATTAATCAAGTCTAGCAAATTAAACCAAACTTCCTATCATAAATAACTTCAGAATAAGGTTAAATTTATGATTTTATTGGGTTGCGAACTGTCAGATACTTTTCTCCTTATTTGATTCAAAAACCTTATTAATATAGGTATGTACAGTAAATCCTCCATGCTTATGCAAATTATGAAAATATGGTGTGTCCTTGTCTTAATTCATGAACTCAGAGTGTAGTTAGAACTGTTGCATTTGAATCCCATATTAACTTTAACCACAAAAGAGCATTTATTGAAAATATTTACATCTTTGTTTGCCAGAATTATCTGTCTGTAGTGTTGGTGTTTTGTTGTATCTTTACCTGGAATGAGCATTAGAGTAATACTGGCTTCATAGAATGAGGTTTTGAGTCATCCTTCCTTTTCTAATTTTTGAAGGGTTTAAGAAGGAATTTTAGTTTTTGAATAGCCAAATGAATTCTGCTGTTAATTCATCTAAAAGTGGACTTTTCAGTAAGAAGGCTTTGCATTACTATATCAGCACCCTCCTTTGTTATGCATCTGCTTGGGTTGTTAATGTCTTCTTGGTTTAACTTTGGTAGTTTGGTTGAATCAAGAAATTCATCCATTTCTTTTAGCTTTGCTTAATGTATGACAGGTATTTAAAGTATTCTTTTGCAATATTCTGTATTTCTTTGGTGTCTATTGTAATATTTGTCAGATTATGTCTGATTTTGTTGTCATCTCTTTTTCCTCTCCTCTCCTCTCCCTCTCCTCTCCTCTCCTCTCCTCTCCTCTCCTCTCCTCTCCTCTCCTCTCCTCTACTCTCTTCTCTTCTCTTCTTTTCTTTTCCTTTACCTTGTTTTGAGATGTTATTTTTTTAACCTTTTTAATAAGCCAAGGGTGGGAAATTCCAAAGACCTGAGTTAGTGATGGCTAGCTGCCTTTTCTGGAAATCCAGTAGGTAGAGTGCCAAGGGAATGTCATGGGGCTGCACATCTGGAAAAGTTGTTCCCCCAAAATGTCCTGGATTTAAATTTAGGGCCATGTGAAAGAAGAGGAGGATTTTAGTCATGCATTGATGAAATCAATAATTACAACTATACATCCCAGTTTATATAAGTTCCTTCTTTTTCTGGATTATTTTTTAAAAAATAATTAATTGTTTTATTTATTTACATTCTGGACACTGCCTCCCTCCTAGTTCCCCCTCCTCCCACAGTTCCTCATCACATTCCTCCTCCCCTTGCCTCTGAGACAGAGTGACTCCCTCCCTGACCAGGCATCCCTCTTCCTTGGGACCTCAAGTCTCTGGAGGACTAGGCACATCTTCCACAAGAGAGGCCAGACCAGGCAGTCCTCTGCTACATATGTGCAGTATTGGGCAGGCTTTCCTTGGACCATCCACTGTATGCTGCCTGGTTGGTGGCTCAGTTTCTGAGAGTTCCCAGGGGTATGAGTTAGTTGAGACTTCTGGTCTTCCTATGGGGTCACCAACTTCTTCACCTTCTTCCATCCTTCCTTTAACTCAATCATAGGGGACCCCGACTTCAGTCCAATAGTTGGGTGTAATTATCTGCATCTGTCTCAGCTGCTGGCAGAGATGCTCAGAGGAGAGCCATCCTAGGCTCCTGTCTGCAAGTACAACATAGCATCAGTAATATTGCCAGGCTTCATGATATGGATCCCAAGTTGGGCCAGTCACTGAACCACCTTTCATTCATTCTTTTCTCCATTTTTGTCCCTGCAGTTCTTTTAGACAGGAACAATTCTGGGTCATATATTTTGATGGTGGGTTGGTAACATTGTCCCTTTTCTTAGGGCCCTGTCTTTCTACTGGAAGTGGTCTCTTCACTTTACCTTTCCCTACTGTTGAGTATTTTAGCTAGAGCCATCCCCATTGTTACCTGAGAGTCGCTCATATTTCAGGTCTCTAGGACTTTCTAGAGGGTTTCCCACCCACAGAATCTGCATATTTCCATTCATTTCTTTATTTTGATTAATTGGGCCAAGGGTCTGTTGATCTTGTTAGAGTTTCTATTTCATTAATTTCTGCTTTGATTTTTATTATTTCTTTCTGTTTAATAGCTTTGGTTTGTCTCCTACCCCAAATTCTTGAGTTGCATCATTAAGTCATATATTTGTCCTCTTTCTTTTGTTAATTTTATTTATTTTTATTAGATACTTTATTTACATTTCAAATGTCATCCTCTTTCCTAGTTTCTCCTCCAAAACCCCCCTATCCCATCCCCTGTGCCCCTGCTCACCAACCCACCCACTCCTGTTTCCCTGTCCTGGTATTCCACTATGGAATTTGTACTCTTTCTGAATATTATGTGAGCACTTAGGGGGTGCAATTTTTCCTCTTAGAATTCTTTTTTGTTTGTCCCAGAGGTTTTTGTTTCATTTTATTTTGGTGCTGTTTTCATGTTTATTTAGTTCTTGGAATACTTTATTGATTTATAATTTTCTATTATGCTTAATTTCTATTATTTTCAGTAGAGTTTTGTTAATTTTATACCTTATTGCATAAAGATCACATAGAAATCATGGATTTTTCAATATTTTTTCAAAATTTTTCTGTGTATTTGTTAAGTCTAACTTTGTATGTTAGCATATGATCCATTTTAGAGATGTGTCCATATGCTGCTGTGTACATTGTATACTTTTAGACATTTGGGTAGAAGAGTTTGTTGAGTTATTATCAAAAATTGTTTGTACATTTCAGACATTTTGATGTTTTCCTGAGCTAGTTCTTTTAGCTGTGAGTTATTTTTTATTAAATTATAGCTTCATTTGTTTTCTTTCTAGGGTCTCTTTAGTTCGAACATTTGCTTCTAGTATTGTTATTAGCATTTATTTTTGTTGGCTATAAAACATTTTAGGTTGTTTGGATGATGGAAAGTTTTTCTTTCACCTATGGTAGATATTTTTGCTGGGTACAGTATAATAGGTTGTGAATTGTGGTCTTTTAGAACTTGGAGTAGGCTCCAAGTTTTAGAACTTGTTCCAGAATCTCTCTCTGTCTCTGTCTCTGTTTCTGTCTCTCTGTCTCACTCTGTCTCTGTCTCTCTCTTTCTCTCTGTCTCTCTCTGTAATTTATTTATTTTATCTAATTTATTTTTAAATTTTATTACATTTGTTTATTTTAAAGTCTAGATTTTATTACCCTCCCAGCCTACCCTCCTGGTTCCACATCCCATACCTCCTGCCTGCCCTCTGTCTCCATGAGGATATCCCCATTCCTGACCCTCCACCCCACTAGACCTCTAAAACCCCTGGGGCCTCCAGTCTCTTGAGGGTTAGGTGCATCATCTCTGACTAAACTCAGGCCTGGCAGTCCTCTGTTGTAGATGTGTTGGGGACCTCATGTCAACTAGTGTATGCTGCCTGGTTGGTGGTTCAGTGCCTGAGAGATCTCAGGGGTCCAGGTTAACTGAGACTGCTGGCCCTCTTACAGGGTAACTCTTCTCCTCAGCTTCTTTCAGCCTTCCATAATTCAACAACAGGTGTCAGCTGCTTCTGTCAATTGGTTGGGTGTAAATATCTGCATCTGACTCTTTCAGCTGCTTGTTGGGTTTCCAGCTTCTGGCTACCACAAACAAGGCTGCTATGAACGTAGTAGAACATGTGACCCTGTGGAATTGCGGGGCATCTTTTGGTTATATGCCCAAGAGTGGTATTGCTGAGTCTTCAGGTAGAGCTATTTCCAATTTTCTGAGGAGCCTCTATATTGTTTTCCAGAGTGGTTGTACCAGCTTGCAATTCCACCAGCAATGGAGGAGTGTTCCTCTTTCTACAATTCTCTACAATATGTTTTGTCATCTGAGGCTTTGATCTTAGCCATTTTGATTCCTGTAAGGTGAAATCTTAGGGTGGTTTTGATTTGCATTTCTCTGATCACTAAGGACTTTGAACACTTCTTTAGGTGTTTCTCAGTCACTTGAGATTCCTCTGATATGAATTCTCGGTTTAGTTCTATACCACATTTTTTTTATTGGGTTGTTTGGTCTTTTTGGTGTTAGCTTTTTGAGTTCTTTAAATATTTTGGATATTAGACCTCTATTGAATGAGGGGTTAGTGAAGATTTTCCCAATCACGAGGTTGCCAAATTTTCTTATTGGCTATGTAATTTGTCTTACAGAAGCTTTCCAGTTTTATGAGGTTCCATTTATCAATTCTTGATCTTAGAGCATGAGCCATTGGAGTTCTCTTCAGGAAATTTCCCCCTATGCCAATGAGTTCAAGGCTCTTTCCCATTTGATCTTCTATTAGATTGAATGTATCAATTTTTATGTTGAGGTCCTTGATCCACTTGGTGAGGTGTTTGTGGTGTAGTGGTGAGTATATCTGCCTTCCAGAAGTTTCTGCTGAGAAATGTGCTTGATGGGTTTACCTTAATAAATGATTTGTGTCTATTCTCTTGCCACAATATCTTATTTGTTCTACATATTTAATGGTATGACTCTGATATCTCATGCAGATTTTCTTTTTAGTCTTGTCTATTTGAGTTTTTGTGTGCTTTTTGAATCTGCATGGATAGGTCTTTTCTTAGTTTGGGAAAGTTTCTTGTTAAGGATCTAGTTGGTGCCATTGGACTATTCTCCCTTTTCTATGTTAATATTTGAAGATATGGTCTTTTTGTGGTGTGCTGGCTAGCCATATATCAGTCAACGTCGTACAAAACAAAAGTTGGCTGAAAGGAAGGAATGTCAGTTGAGAAAATGCCTCCATAAGATCTAGCTGCGAAGCATTTTCTTAAGTAGTGATACATGGGTGAGGACCCACTCCCTTGGAAATCAGGACAAGCAAGCCAGTAAAAAGTACCCCTTTATGGCCTCTATTTCAGCTTCTGCCTCCAGGTTCTAACTCTGTTTGGATTCTTGCCCTGATTTCCTTCAGTGAAGAACAGTGATATGGAATTATAAGCCACATAAGCCCTTTCTTACCTAACTTGCTTTCTGTTTATGCCATTTTTGACAGCAATAGAAACCTTAATTAAGATAGGTGGTATCTCACATTGCTTGCATGTTCCTATCTTGAGCTTTAAAAAATATTACCTCTATTTTTTCACAGTATAATAAATTTCCATCATTTTTCCCTTTCCTTCTTCTAAACTCTCCCACATATCCCTCCTTGCTGTTTCAATTATTCATTATTTGTTTTGAGCGTGTATGTATGTGTGTCTATATGTGTATGTATGTTTGAATACCTACACACATATGCATAACTATATATATATACACACACACTAAGTGCACATATACAACTAGCTCAGTCTGTATATATGTTTTCAAGGTTCAACATTTAGTTTTTCCTGAGTGAGACTAGTTTTCCCATTCTTAGCATTCTGTAGTTGCCCATACACGTTACAGGAACAAACTCACACGGTTTTCTCTATCCATTTTAGCAAGCCTATTTATGTTGTCCTTGTTCAGCTCATGTTTAGGCAGTCAGTAATGCTGGTGATACTTTAAAGATGCCACTTCTGATATTATTAGGAAACATAATCTCAAAGAAAAATCTATAATACTTTGGCTCTTATAATATTTTTCTCCTTATTCGGCAGTGTTGCCTGACCTCTAAGTGTAAGAGTTATGTTGTAGATGTTTCAGTTGGTCCCTGGTTCCCCAACTGCATTTTTGATTGGTTGTGTTCTATAAATGTTCTCCATCTGTTGCAAAGAAAAGTTTCTTTGATAAAGGGTGAGAAACAGAATGCTGTGGGTATAAGCACAAATAATTTGAATGTAGTTAGCAATTATGTTGGTTTAATAAAGTAGTTAGTTATAGGCTGTCCTCAACAATCTTTAACTTAACAAGTTCTGGGGAGTTGGCTAGGTTTTCTTTACCAGTCTAGAATTTCTTGTTAAGTGGGTCGTTGCTGGCGGTTGGTTCTAATACTTTGATTTAATCAGGAATCTGTGTGTCCAAATGCTGAGGGTCCTTGTCCCAATTGGTTTTTGACCCATCAATAAAGAGCCAATGGCCAATGGCTGGGCAAAGGGTGATTGGGAGGGACCTTTAGATTTGCAAGGGCTAGGACAGGGGCAGGTGAGGAAAAGGAGGATTGCCATGATGTAGTAGGAGACAGATCAGATGTAGACCTGCAAGAGAGTCAAGGAACCATGTAAGAATTTGAGTAAGTGGTCATTGGGCCTGGGGTAGCAAGAGGAGGATTAGAACTGCCCAGCCTTTGAGCTAACCATGGCATTTCAAAAATAAACTAATGTGTCTGTGTCTTTCATTCATGGACCCAAGGAGTCCCTGGATGTGACTGGAGGTGCACCACCTGTTGGGAGCATAAAGCAGTGTAACTAAATCTCATCACTACAGGTCTTAAGTTGGTTATCACCCAAGTATGTATTCCATGAAAGTACCCTTAGTGATACTGAACCCTACTGATCACTGTTATGGTTCATAAGCATCAAAGCTTATGTAGGACTTTTGCTTGCTTCCATACTTTTGAAGCTTGAATAACAGTTAGCAGTTTTATAAAAACTAACCAGAAGGGAGACGCCTTTGAGGTCTGGCAGCTTGAAGTACCCCTATTCCTTGTATCAGAATATCATTTTATCTTCACACTAGGGATTAACCTTCCACTTCTAGAAGACAACCAAAAGCAATAACACTAGCCTACAATGGTTGTGTATCTCTTTGACAAAGACCAACAGCTTGAAACAGGACTTTTCATGCCTGGGATTGGATTTTTATTAAATGGTATTTTGTTTTTGGAAAGAACATTGTCAGCCTAGGAAATTTTCATTTAAACTATATATGTTTATTTATACACATACTTAGATGTATTATAGTTTATTTTAGATAGATACTTAATCATGTGATTCCTTATGAATTTTTCAGATGTCCTCATTTTTACCATCTTCTATCCTCCATATTTATCTCCTTCCTCTTACATGATTAGAGAATCCTACTTTTCCCATTTTCACAATCAGATAACCTATACCATACTATTCCTCTCTCCATTCCCCACATACACCAGAGCCCCGCCCTGCTCTCCATTTACTTTTTGCTTCTTTGTTTTGTTTTGTTTTGTTTTGTTTTGTATTGTTTTGTTTTTTCATTTTGCCATATGTACCCACATCTGAAGATTTGGAGATAGGAGCCTCAGATAAGAGAGGACATTCACACTTTCTCTTCCTAGGTCTGTCCTCACTCAAGTGATCTATCTTCCTCTTTTTACATTTTTAAATTTTCCTTTGCTTATTTCATATAAATTGTCTATTTTATGTTTGAGTTCTATTATCCTACCTTCTGCTTGATTCATTCTGGTTGTAAAGCTTTTTCCTGAATTTTCTAACTGGGATATGGAGTTTTTCAGTTCCATTTCTACTTCATCTTCTGTTATCTTTGATATTTTTATATCTTTATTGAATTCAGCTTTTAAATCCCAATTTATGTGTATTTTTCATTCAGTTGTGGATTTATATTTTCTTGACACTACTGTAGCATTTATTGATATTCTAATGAATTTAAATAAAATGTTTCTTTATGTCTTCTTAAAATTCCTGTATTCTTTTATTAAGTTTATGATTTTTTTTTAAATACTGTGTGTTCTGGCATTCATTTAGGTAATTTACACTAGAGAACACTTGCAGAATACTAGTAAGTTTTGTGTGAGACATGCTGTATTGGTCAAGGTTTTGTTGTTGCCATTGTTTTTGGTTTTGGTGGTGGTGATGTTGTTGTAGTCCCTGTTTTTATTTTTCTGATTTGACCTAGGCATGTGAACTTGTTTCTTTGGTTGTGTGTACGATACAATTATGTGCCCTTCCTTAGATGGGGCCAGAGGCAAGAAATGTGTCACCTAAGATCAGTTAGTTTGTTGATGGGTATGCTAAGTTAAACATGATATTGTTTAAAACCCATTTGTCAGGATCTAGGCTTGTGAGTTAGCATATACCATGTGTTGGAGAATGCAAAGACAAAGGGAAAAAGCTACTTACCTAAGGAAGGTAGCTCATATGTGGATGATGCAGGCTACAGGTCTGGAATGAGGCTTGTGGATTTGCAAATTGCAGTGAGTCTGAGAGAAAGGGAGAGAAAAGGAAGATATGACTTACCCAAGAAAGGTAGCTCCTAAGCAAGCAGTCTCTGTGGGCCATCATGTGTCTGAAAGTAGGATTGTGGGTTTGCAGATCAATAAAACATTTCTAAGAGATACTATTTATTACAGTTCTACAAGGAAGATTAAAAAAATTATGGTAAAGCCATCAACTTAAATGTTTTCATTTCAATTTCTTTTTAGGTGGAAGTGAATCCTCCTGGGATAAAGATAAGATACAATCTCCACTTGCTGCTTCTGGACCTCAACATGGAATTGCTCATGCAGCACTTGCTGGTCAGCCAGGCCTTGGAGGTGCTCCGACCCTTAATCCACTTCAGCAGAATCACCTGCTAAGCAATCGTACGTATACTATGCCAACAAAATTGGATGTGTTAAAAATATAAGGCAAGAATTTCTAGTTATCTTGGAATGGCAAAATTTAGTCTATTTCTCTTCAACAAGGTATAAAGAGTTCAAAATCATAGGAAGAAATAGTGATTCCTTTGGAAATATGAAATTTATATCGTATAGGTAACTGGGCAGGCAAAGCAGAAGAATAAAATAAAAGCATATTAGTATGTGTGAGGTGCTAAACAGGATATTGACTTGGATTTCAAATTCCATTTTTACAAAACTATGTAATTGTGTTACATTGGAGAAGTAATCAAGAGGGCATAAGTCTCAATTTCTATACCTATAAGATATCAGTGGAAATAGACCTATTTTGGATTATTATAAGTGCTACAAATTGACAAAGAAAAAGACACTAGTAATTAATTGCATAGAATAATTGTTCTGTAAATTATAATGATTAATAGTGCTTTGGATATTAATATAGATGATTCGTACGTGTTTCTATTTAGGTGATCTCTACAAGGAAGTAAAATATTCTTATATCCTTCTGCTGTAAAAAAAAAAGATCTTTCATTAATTTACTTAGGTAAAGTACTGCATTTCTTATAAACAAGATTTCCCAGAGAAGAGGCCCATTATTCCTTTTTCTAGGAGTTTTATTCCGTGTTGAACTCTGGGGTTGAAGCAATAGAAGATTTCTGAAACAGGTACCCCTCATAGTATACCATCACCAGAATAAGGACTTTTTATAATATAAGTTTGTTGAAGCAGTTACTATGTGTTTGAATTTCCAAGAGAGATAAACAAAATCTGGGGTTCAGAAAAAAAGAACACTGAAGGAAACAAGAGGAAAATTGAATACCACCTATTACACACTTAATTTAGTCTAACTCAAATCTTGTTCAACATAAAACATTTCCCTAAAGACATAGTGTTTTCATTCATTATGCAGCTGATAAATCATATGGGACTTTCAACCAGCAACCATAAAATGCAGCTCATGAAAAGATGATTCAAATACATCCCAAGGATTGATACAATGTCTCATGAGTTCTTGAGAACATAGGTCTACATGCTTAGATCACATGACAAACATGAGCACAGTAGTGGGTCTAGAATCTGAGCATTCCATGGGATGAGGCCAGAGGAATTTGGATCTCTGAACCTCAGCTGAAGCAAGTCTAACAGTATCAGTGAGGTCTAGGTTCAGTTAAAAAAAAAGAAGAAGAAGGAGGAGGAGGAGGAGGAGGAGGAGGAGGAGGAGGAGGAGGAGAAGAAGAAGAAGAAGAAGAAGAAGAAGAAGAAGAAGAAGAAGAAGAAGAAGAAGAAGAAGAAGAAGAAGAAGCAGAAGAAGCAGAAGAAGCAGAAGAAGAAGCAGAAGAAGCAGAAGAAGCAGAAGCAGAAGCAGAAGCAGAAGCAGAAGCAGAAGCAGAAGCAGAAGAAGAAGAAGAAGAAGAAGAAGAAGAAGAAGAAGAAGAAGAAGAAGAAGAAGAAGAAAGAAGATTTCAAAACCTAAGGTGAAGAGATATTGAAGAAGGCAGGATATTTTTACTTTTGGCCTGAAATATACATGTACAAGCACATCTGCACACACATACACAGAAAATAAGTGTAGTCTAAAGAGACAAAGGAAACACCAGCACCGATTCAAATACAGCATCTATTTTAGAATTACCTACTGACTATTTAAAGTGCCTGATGAATGTGCTGAAGTAATGGGAATGTGGCACAACATATAAAGCATGGATGATGTAAACAGAGATTAAAAACTCAAAAGGAGTCAATAGATACATTAGAAAAGAAAAAGGTCCTTGTTACATTATGATGAATAACTTTTATTGAATAATGTGTAATTTGTGATCCTGAAATTAGTCAATAGAAATTTCCCAAATGAAAGAAGAGCTCACGTCAATACTTTTCAAATTATTCCACAAAGGAGACAGAATATTGCCCAATTTGTTTTATGAGGCCCCAATGACCGATACTCAAAGCACATAAAGACCCATCAAAGAAAGAATTATAGCCCAATGTTTCTTATGAAAAAAGATACAAAATTTCCAATAAAATAAGTAAAAACCAAACCCAAGAAGGTATATAAAAGATTATCCATTATGATCACAAAGGCTTCATCCCAGAGGCAAATAAATGTAATCAAACATTAAAAACAAACTGAAAGTTGGGTGGTGGTGGCACACGCCTTTAATCCCAGCAATTGGGAGGCAGAGGTAGGCGAATTTCTGGGTTAGAAACCAGCCTGGTCTACAGAGTGAGTTCCAGGACAGCCAAGGCTACACAGAGAAACCCTGTCTCAAAAAATAAAAACTAAAAATAACAATAAAATGAAAATAACTGAAAGATGAAAACCACATGATTATCTAATAATTTCCATAAAAAGCCTTTGACAAAATCTACCACCCCATCATGAAAAAAGTCCTGGAGATATTAGGGATACAAGGGACATTCCTGGAGAAGATAAAGGCCCTATTTAGCAAGCTCAGAGACAATATTACCTTCAATGGAGAGAAACTTCAAAGAAATTTCTGTTAAATTAGGAACAAGACAAGACTGTCCACTTTCTCCTTATCTGTTTAATATAGTACTTGAAATCTCAGCTAGAGTAATAGGACAATTAAAAGAGATTAAGGAGATATGAATTGGAAAGGAAGAAGTCAAAATATCATTAGTTGCAGATGATATGGAGTATACATAAGTGACCCCGAAAATTCTACCTTCAGTGAAGTAGAAAAACAGTAACTTCCTTTATACAAATGACAAATTAACTGAGCAAGAAATAATAGAAACAACTTTCATAATAACCTCAAATAATATAAAATATCTTGTGATAACTTGTTTGATAGAAATATCTAGTTTTGAAGAATGAACTTGAAGAAGATATCAGAAGATAGAAAGATTTTCCATGCTCATGGATTGGTAGGATTAACATAAAAATTGGTCATCCTAACAAAAACAATCTTCATATTAGATGCAAACCCAATCAAAATATCAACAGAATTCTTTGTAGATCTTGAAATGATAATATTTAGGTTCTTATGCAAATATACACACTCAACAAGAATGGCTCCAATAATCCTAAATAATAAATAATAATAATAATTTTGGGACACCATCATTGACCTCAAATTGTACTGCAGTGCTATAATAATAAAACCAATGAAGGACTCACACAGAATCAGACACTTTTAGCAATGGAATCAAAATCAAGACCACAACATTAGTCCACATACCTTTGGACACCTGATTTCTGATAAACAAAACAAAAACACTACTCAAGTAGGATGGCCACATATAGAAAAATCTAGATAGGTCCATACTCATTATCCTGAATACACGTATAAACATAAAACCAGATAGACTAAATCTAACAGAAGAAAAAGTATAGAATAATCCCGAATTCACTGGCACAAAACAGACTTTCTGAACAGAAAACCATTACCAAGGAACTGTGATTAACAATTAATAAATGTGACCTCATGAAGTTGATAAACATTATTATTCAGACAAGGTGACAGCCTACAGAAGGAGAAATTATTTTATTACCAACTCCAAATCTGATAGAGAACTTAGTATCCAAAATATTGAAAGAACTCAAAGACCTCAAATAAAACAACTAAGAAAATTGAAAGTGGGGTACAAACATAAGCAGAAAATTCTCCAAAGAAGAAAGGTAAATGTCTATAAGATACTTAAAGAAATTAACATCAATCACAAAGGACTCATTGGTTCTGAAAGCATCATTTGGTGAAAAGAGAAAATCAGAATTGAGTTACATCTAATTGATTTGTAGTTAAAGGGTTCCATGAGAATCTCCAAACAATCAAAATGTTTACAAGACCACAGACTGTTCTCTGTCAGTTAATGGCAAAGCCCTATTACTGAAGAAAAGAAACAACTCAATGAACATGGAGAAATTGAGCTGGTGCCTACAGAGAGCCTTCACCCCTATGTGCTTATATCTTTGGTATAACAGGTACTCTACAAGTTACCAAAGGAGACATGTAAACATCAATGCAGCCATAAACCCTTTAGCTTACAATGTTGATCTGCAGATGTGTTAGGGCACTGGTGGTATAAAACTTGTGAGAGGAACTAACCACCAACCTATCTCTAATCTGACCTTAGTTCCACTCCACAAAATAGAACCTATACCTAACACTACTCAGGTAACCATGAACATGAGACTAGATAGCCTGCACCTAGAGTAAAACCAAGTATCACTGGTCTAAACAATGACAACAAAAATTATAGCAATGAAATGACTCCCAGTGACATTCTGCTATACTCATATATCAGTGCTTTGATCATCCATCATCAGAGAAGCTTTCTCATGTAGCAGACGGGAATGAACATAGACTCATAGGCAACATTATGCATATAATGAGAAACCTTGGAATACTCAGCTAATATCTCCATTAATCCTCCCCCTCAGGGCTCAGGGAACACTGTGGAAGAGGGAGCAAAAAGATTGTCCTTTGTGTATTTATTATGTCTTAGAATTTATTATTTTAGGGGGACCCCAGAGTATAAAAAATACGGGGTCTCTGCAACTGAATCTGTTTCTTGTACATTTTCTTAGACTCTTTTCTATTTGCTTTCTTTATTATTAGTAGTAGTTTTTGTTTTATCTTATCAAATTATATTTTATTTTATTATTCAAAAAAATCCAACTGAAAAAGAAAATTCACAGCTTATTTACCTAAGATGTAGTGTTCTAAAAATATATAAGGAAAATGTAAAAAAAAAATATGAACTGTAAACTATTTGAATTATCAGTGATTGTTGTTCTAGTTGGCTCTGTGAACTTGGAAAGGCGGGGCCTTAAAATGAGACAGAGTAAAATCTTATATAATAACCAACTTTATTTGGGGCATTAGATAACTTACATTCTAAGAATTCGGCAAAATCATATGAGCAAATTTCACTTGAGTTCAAGATGTACACACTCACAAATGCCAAGGCACATGAGTTTAAACTATATACAGTCATAAAAGACAATTTGTGCTTGGAAACATGATTCTGAATAATAATGGATGAGATAATGAGTAATCTAAAGTAAGCCCACCTTTGTTCATTATACCTGAGAGCAGCAGAATAGCACATTTCAAGAACAACCTATGTTATGGAGAAACAGAGGTTACAAGACTTTTTTCTTGTTATTGAACTTTTCTCACATGCACTCTGAAATATCCTCATGCAGCTTCATTCATGGATCACGTTCTATCAAGTGATAGAATTTTTCTAAAATCATTGAAAAAGAAAGAAAACATGTCAAAAGTTCACTAATATGTTAAATACCAAAGCATGCTACAAGCCTTCATATCATTCAAATTGAAAGGAAAAAAAAAAAAAAAACAAGGCAGAGAAAGTGCAAGAAAGAATATGGCACTATTGCCACAGACCTGATGCAAGAAATATAGTGTGGACAGTAATTCAGAAAGAAAAAAAATTATTCTGCTGAAATATTCTGAAATAAATACAATAATGTAAATGTTTTTCTTATTCTTAATTTAGCACAATAATATGTCCATAAAGTAGCCAACTGAGTGATTATTCCTTGTAGATAAGTAAATAAATTACACTAGGAGAGAAGATTTGAAAACTCTCTTCAAAATTTTTGATGCAGAATTATTCCTGTCTAAAGGAAAGGAAGGGACAAAAATGGAGAAGAGACTGAAAGAAAGGCCATCCAGTGACCGATACAACTTGGGATCCATCCCAAGTGCAGGCACCAAACCCTGACATTACTACTGATGCCTCGTTGGGCTTGCAGACAGGAGCCTGGTATGACTGTCCTCTGAATATCTGTACTAGCAGCTGACAGAAACAGCTGCAGATACTTACAGACAACCATTGGACTGAGGTCAGGGGATCTCTATGGAAGAGTTAGGGGAAGGGCGGAACTAGCTGAAGGAAATTGTAATCCCACTGGAAGAACAACACTATTAACTAACCCAGAATCCTCAGAGATTCCAGAGACTAAGCTACCAACCAAAGGACACACTCTGTGTTCCCCCACCCCTGCTACATATGCAATTGAGAATTGCCTTGTCTGGCCTCACTCAGAAAGGATGCACTTAATCCTGTAGAAACTTGGTGCCCCAGGAAAGAGGAATGCTAGCAGGGTGAGGTGAGAGTGGGTGGGTGAATGGCGGAGCACCCTCTCAGAAGCAACGGGGAGGGAGCATGGAGTGAAAAACTAGTGGATGAGGGACCAGAAAGGGGAGTAGCATTTGGAATGTAAATAAAGTAATTAATAAAAAAGAAAATACTCTTTTTATATGGCATTTGTACTGTCCATATATTTATGTAGTAATGTTTCCAACTATATGTAGATGAATTCTAAATCTACAGGAAAACCTCTCCAGAAATAGGCAAGTTTATCCAAACCCAAGCTATTAGCCATAAATTCATACACATATGAGCAATGTGAGCAACAGTAAATGTACTCAGAAGAATATATTTATCAGTGTGTGTGTGTGTGTGTGTATGTGTGTGAGTGTGTGTGTGTGTGTGTGTGTGTGTGTGTGTGTGTGTGTGTGTGTAATTAAAGAAATGGATTTGAGAAAGAATTGAGGTATATGGGAGGAGTTGTGGTTGAGAGGACTGGAAATGTTATAAATACAGAACTCATACATGAAGTTCCCCAAAATCATTAAATTTAAAGTAGGCCAAGCCAAATAATAAACTTATCTATAAGTGACATAAGAGGGAGGAAAGCGACTAGGGAAAGTAAGAAGTGAAATTGTTATAAATTGTTTATAAATTGTTCCTCTAAAACCTAAGAAGACAATAAAAGGAGGAAGATGGGGTAAAAGAGATTAAGAAAACATGAAAAACAACAAATAAAAATAAATGCAAAAACTACTTAAATTAGTTTAATAAACACTTTACAAGGAAATGGTCTGAATTGGCCAATTAAATGATATCAACTGGTGTGTGTATCCTAATAGCACCAAACATGAGAGGTTTTACTTGAAAGTGAACTTACTCCCTTTGAAATTCTCTCCTGACTCAGCAAAATGCAGCAAAACTAAGAGCAACCACAAAAAATATTATAAAAAAACAAAGATAATAAGAAAGGTTGATAAAAGAAGAAACAAATATATGCTTCCTAAGGGATATATCTATATCTATATATCTATCTATATGCATATAGGTAGATATAAATAATTACCATGCAGAAGAAATAAAAAGCTGGAGTAACTATATTAACTTTTAAAAGCCAACCTCAGAGGATCCAAAATTAAATTATCAATTTCATTTAAAATGGCATAATGTATCTTCAAGTACTTGCACCAGATAAGAGTGTTAAATTATGTGAGAAAAACTGAAAGGAAGTGAATGAATCTACTCTTGAATCCTTTGTCACCTTACCTAGAAGTAATTGACACATCTAGAAGATGGGCATAATTGAACTGAGCAGCACAATTAAACAGCTGAATTTAATAGACATTTTAAATTACTTTATACAATAGCATAATAACACATATTCTTAAATTCACAGGGGACATTACCAAGATAAACACATTGTGGTCCATAAAATTCATATTAAACAAATTTAAAGAAATAGAATCTTATAAAATGCATTGTTCAGGAAACAGTGTCTATTCTATCGCATGTGAACAGCTACTTATCACAGTGGAAGCCTATGGACTCAGATTGCTTACCACATTACCTCAGATTAGACACTGTGTGCTCTTACCATCAAGGTCTCTTTGCCAAAAAAAAAAAAAACATTAATGGAGACATGAGGGTGCAGATACATCAGCAGGTAAGCAGATATGGTACCAGCTACTCATGCTCTTCGGATTTTACTGTTCTGGGTTTTGGAAATATTTATAAGCATGGTATGTCACATTTCTTATTTGGAAACACACTGTGCCAGGTAGACTGACCACTAGGTTGTGCCTGAATTTTCTCCTACAAAAAGATAAATTAAGTGAATCTAAAGTAACTTCAAAAGAATTAATAAATAATTTTGTACCAATGAATGAAATTAAAAGCAGAACTTCAGTTTAAATGACTAGAAGTGAAAGCAGGTTCATAGACCAAGTCTTAGCAGGTTCAGAAAAAGAAGAGGGACATGTTTTTCTAATATTAGAAAAGAGGGTACTGATCTCATGTATGTTAATAAGGTAATAGAAAAATACTCTGGACTATTGTATATTTTTATATTGTAGATTAAAACTTCTTGAAAGATGTACTTTAGAAATTATATTAAATAATATCATTGGTATACATAATACATTAAATAAATTAAATATATAATTTGTAATTAGCTGTCTTCCAAAACATAGGTTGCCAGGTCAAGTTGTATTAACAGGAGAATATTAAAAATTAAGAATTTACAACAGGTTTCTATAAACTCTTCTACAACCTAGAACTGAAGGCACATTCTAACATATTCTCTGAGGTCAGCATTGGTCAGATGACAAAAATCAAATAACTTCCCAATAGAAAGGAACTATAGCTCAGTATCTATGAAAGCAATAAAAGAATCTTCAGTAATTTATAAAAATTTTATCTGGAAATATAAAAATTTTATTGATTGGGAAAGATGAACTTGTCTTTCCCAAAGTAATGTGTTTGTATATGGAAAAACAGACCAAAGATAATCATAATATGGGCTTTAGATTAAAAAGGCAAGATTTCAGCATTAAATATTAACATAAAATCTGTTGCTTTCCTATGTTATATCAATATAATACTTCAATTTGAAACAGCATTGAGTTATTTATTTATAAAGATAATAATATATATATATATATATGTATATATATATATATATATATAACCACAAATATTAAATGATTAATAAATTGGAGTTTTGTAAAATTGAAATCTCTGTAGGACACACATTTTTTTTTTCTTCTATGTTAAGGTCACCACATTGACATCCTGGAAGTGTCCCCTATCCCCGGCATCTGGGGTAGCTGCATAATTTTAATCATTACCAGGGCCTCTAGGCCTCTCTCCTGTGTCTCTCTGCACCTGCTCCTGCCTCCCCATTCTCCTTGCCCTCCTCACTCCTACCTACTTCTCTCCTGTTAGCTTAATCCTATGACTATTTTATTTCCCCTTCTAAGTGTGAAATTTGGGGCTTCCTGCTTATTTAACTTCTTTGGGTCTATGGATTATGTGTATTCTGTACTTTATGGCTAATATCCACTTATCAGTGGGTACATACCATGCATGTTCTTGTGGGAATGGCTTACCACACTTAGGATATTTTCTTGTTTTATCCATATTCCTACAAAATTCATGATGACCAAGTTTTCTTTTTATAAAATACTTTATTAGATATTTTCTTTATTTATATTTCAAATGTTATCCCATTTCCCCTCTGAAAACCCCTCTGTCCCATTCCTCCTCCTCCTGCTCACTAACCCACCCACTCTTGCTTCCCTGTCATGACATTCCCCTACACTGGGGAATTGATCCTTGACAGGACCAAGGTCCTCTCTTCTCATTGATGTCCCACAAGGCCATCCTCTGCAACATATGTGGCTGGGGATATGAGACCCTCTATGTATACTCTTTGGTTGGTGTTCTATTTCCTGGGAGCTCTGGGGGTTGTGGTTGTTTCATATTGCTTTTCCTCCTATGGGTCTGCAAACCCTTCAGCTCCTTGAGACCTTTCTCAAGCTCCTCCATTGGGAATCCTGTGTCCAATATTAACCTGAGAGCATCCACTTCTGTATTTATCAGGTACTGGCAGAGCCTTTCAGGAGACAGCTATATCAGGCGCCTGTCAGCAAGCACTTCTTGGCATCAGCAATAGTGTCTGGGTTTAGTAACTGTACATGGGATGGATTCCCAGGTGGGGCAGTCTTTAAATGGACTTTCCTACAGTTACTGTTCCACACTTGTCTTTGTATCTCCTCCAATGGGTATTTTGATCCTCCTTCTAAGGACTGAAGTGTCCACACTTTGGTCTGTCACCTTCTTGAGCATCATGTGATCTGTTCATGGTATCTTAAGTATTCCAAATTTCTGTGCTAATATCCACTTATCAGTGAGTGCATACCATGTGTATTCTTTTGTGATTGGGTTATCTCACTCAGGATAATATTTTCTAGTTCCATACATTTGCCTAAGAATATCATGAAGTCATTGTTTTTAATAGCTATGTAGTACTCCATTGTGTAAATGTACAACATTTTCTGTATCCATTCTTCTGTTGAGGGACATCTGGGTTCTTTCCATTTTCTGGCTATTATAAATAAGGCTGCTATGAACATAGTGGAGCATGTGTCCTTATTACAAGATGAAGCAGCTTCTGGGTATATGCCGAGGAGTGGTATTTCTGGAGCCTCCGGTAGTACTATGCTCTCAGGTTAATATTGGACACAGGATTCCCAATGGAGGAGCTTGAGAAAGATCTCAAGGAGCTGATTGATTTCCAGAGTATTTGTACCAACTTGCAATCTCACCAGCAATGGAGAAGTGTTTCTCTTTCCCCACATCCTCACTAGCATCTATGGTCACCTGAGTTTTTTAACTTAGCCATTCTGAATGCTGTGAGGTGAAATCTCAGGGTTGTTTTGATTTGCATTTCCCTGATGACTAAGGATGTTGAACATTTCTTTAGGTGCTTCTCAGCCATGCAGTATTCCTCAGGTGAGAATTCTATTTAGCTCTGTACCCCATTTTAAATAGGGTTATTGGTTCTCTGGAGTCTAACTTCTTGAATTCTTGTATATATTGGATATTAGCCCTGTATCAGATATGGGGTTGGTAAAGATCTTTTCCCCATCTGTTAATTGCTGTTTTGTCATATTGACAGTGTCCTTTGCCTTACAGAAGCTTTGTAATTGTAAAGGTCCCATTTGTCAATTCTTGATCTAAGAGCATAAGCTATTGGTGTTCTGTTCAGGAAAATTTCCCCTATGCCCATGTGCTCAAGGCTCTTCTTCACTTTCTTTTCTATTAGTTTCAGTTTATCTGGTTTTATGTGGAGGTCTTTGATCCATTTAGACTTGAGCTTTGTACAAGGAGATAAGAGTGGATCAGTTCACATTCTTCTACATGATAACTGCCAGTTTTGCCAGCACCACTTATTGAAAATGCTGTCTTTTTTTCCACTGGATGGTTTTAACTCCTTTGTCAAAGATCAAGTGACCATAGGTGTGTGGGTTCATTTCTGGGTCTTCAATTCTATTCCATGTATCTACTTGCCTGTCATGGTACAAATACCATGCAGTTTTTATCACAATTTCTCTGTAGTACTTGAGGACAGGGATGGTGGTTCCCCCAGAAATTCTTTTATTGATGAGAATAGTTTTAAGTATCCTGGGTTCTTTGTTATTTCAGATGAATTTGGAAATTCCTCTTTCCAACCCTGTGAAGAATTGAGTGGGAATGTTGATGGGGATTTCATTGAATATGTTGATTGCTTTACACAAGATAGCCATTTTTACTATATTAATCTTACCAATCCATTAGCATGGAAAATATTTCCATCTTCTGAAAGCTCTTCGATTTCTTTCTTCAGAGACTTGTTCTTGTCATACAGATCTTTCACTTGCTTAGAGTCACACCGTGGTATTTTATATTATTTGTGACTATTGTGAAGGACATTGTTTCCCTAATTTCTTTTTCAGCCTATTTATCCTTTGGAGAGAAAAGCCACTGATTTGTTTGAGTTAATTTTATATCCAGCCACTTTGCTGAAGTTATTTATCAGGTTTGGGAGTTCTCTGGTGGAATTTTTGGAGTCACTTAAATATACTATCATATCACTTGCAAATAGTGATATTTTAAATTCTTCCTTTCTAATTTGTATCCCTTTGACCTCCTTTTGTTTTCTAATTGCATTGGCCAGGACTTTGATTACTATATTGAACACA
Source organism: Mus musculus (assembly GCF_000001635.26). Taxonomy (NCBI): domain Eukaryota; kingdom Metazoa; phylum Chordata; class Mammalia; order Rodentia; family Muridae; genus Mus; species Mus musculus. The sequence continues at coordinate 113,716,729 of NC_000086.7, forward strand.
CAGAGAGACACACACACACTCATTTGTATAAGTAAAACATAGACAGAAACTTGAACATAAACTTCAACAATATATGGGTAGAAAAATAAACTTATTAAAGGAATTTTTGCATCATATGTCATTAGGAATTTATAAATTCAAATGAGATTTCATTATAAAATATTATAATATATAACATTCAAAACTCTCTCAAACATATCCTGCTTACACAATCATCAATCATAAAGAAAATGCTTTGATACTGAGTAAAATTGAAACCAGCAGAGTCACTTCGATATAATGTTGGCCCATTTTACAAACCAAGTAAAGTTTTTCATATTTTACTAATTAATGTGAAACATGTGCCAACACAAACACCTATACATGAAAACTTAGGATAACTTTATAATTACTAGATATTGAAAGCAAACAGGGTGTATTTAAATAGGTAAATGGGTCAGAAACTACCATAATAAATGTTATAGGACAATGAAAGTAAAAATACACGACCTATTCTGAGTGCTTTAAGGTGGAATTCGACTTATATTTCTTTTTTTAAATTTATTTTTATTACATATTTTCCTCAATTACATTTCCAATGCTATCCCAAAAGTCCCCTGTACCCTCTCTCCCACTTCCCTACCCACTCATTCCCATTTTTTTGGCCCTGGCGTTCCCCTGTACTGGGGCATATACAGTTTGGATGTCCAATGGGCCACTCTTTCCAGTGATGGCCAACTAGGCCATCTTTTGATACATATGCAGCTAGAGTCAAGAGCTCCAGGGTACTGGTTAGTTCATAATGTTGTTCCACCTATAGGGTTGCAGATCCCTTTAGCTCCTTGGGTACTTTCTCTAGCTCCTCCATTGGGAGCCCTGTGATCCATCCAATAGCTGACTGTGAGCATCCACTTCTGTGTTTGCTAGGCCCCAGCATAGTCTCATAAGAGACAGCTACATCTGGGTCCTTTCGATAAAATCTTGCTAGTGTATGCAATGGTATCAGCATTTGGAAGCTGATTATGGGGTGGATCCCTGGATATGGCTGTCTCTACATGGTTCATCCTTTCGTCTCAGCTCCAAACTTTGTCTCTGTAACTCCTTCCATGGGTGTTTTATTCCCAATTCTAAGGAGGGGCATAGTGTCCACACTTCAGTCTTGATTCTTCTTGAGTTTCATGTGTTTAGCAAATTGTATCTTATATCTTGGGTATCCTAGGTTTTGGGCTAATATCCACTTATCATTGAGAACATATTGTGTGAGTTCCTTCGTGAATGTGTTACCACACTCAGGATGATGCCCTCCAGGTCCATCCATTTGGCTAGGAATTTCATAAATTCATTTTTTTAATAGCTGAGTAGTACTCCATTGTGTAAATGTACCACATTTTCTGTATCCATTCCTCTGTTGAGGGGCATCTGGGTTCTTTCCAGCTTCTGGCTATTATAAATAAGGCTGCTATGAACATAGTGGAGCATGTGTCCTTCTTACCGGTTGGGACATCTTCTGGATATATGCCCAGGAGAGGTATTGTGGGATCCTCCGGTAGTACTTACTATGTCCAATTTTCTGAGGAACTGCCAGACTGATTTCCAGAGTGGTTGTACAAGCCTGCAATCCCACCAACAATGGAGGAGTGTTCCTCTTTCTCCACATCCTCGCCAGCATCTGCTTTCACCTGAATTTTTGATCTTAGCCATTCTGACTGGTGTGAGGTGGAATCTCAGGGTTGTTTAGATTTGCATTTCCCTGATGATTAAGGATGTTGAACATTTTTTCAGGTGCTTCTCTGCCATTCAGTATTCCTCAGGTGAGAATTCTTTGTTCAGTTCTGAGCCCCATTTTTTAATGGGGTTATTTGATTTTCTGAAGTCAACCTTTTTGAGTTCTTTATATATGTTGGATATTAGTTCCCTATCTGATTTAGGATAGGTAAAGATCCTTTCCCAATCTGTTGGTGGTCTTTTTGTCTTATTAACGGTGTCTTTTGCCTTGCAGAAGCTTTGGAGTTTCATGAGGTCCCATTTGTCAATTCTCGATCTTACAGCACAAGCCATTGCTGTTCTGTTCAGGAATTTTTCCCCTGTACCCATATCTTCAAGGCTTTTCCCCACTTTCTCCTCTATAAGTTTCAGTGTCTCTGGTTTTATGTGAAGTTCCTTGATCCACTTAGATTTGACCTTAGTACAAGGAGATAGGTATGGATAGATTCACATTCTTCTACATGATAACAACCAGTTGTGCCAGCACCAATTGTTGAAAATGCTGTCTTTCTTCCACTGGATGATTTTAGCTCCCTTGTCGAAGATCAAGTGACCATAGCTGTGTGGGTTCATTTCTGGGTCTTCAATTCTATTCCATTGGTCTACTTGTCTGTCAGTATACCAGTACCATGCAGTTTTTATCACAATTGCTCTGTAGTAAAACTTTAGGTCAGGCATGGTGATTCCACCTCAACTTATATTTCTCTGTTGACTAAGGACTTTGAACATTTCTTTGATATGTGCTTCTCTGCCATTCAAGATTCCTCTGCTGTGAATTCTCCATTTAACTCTATACCCCAGGTTTGATTTGGTTGTTTGGTGAATGGAAACCTGAAACCTTGCAGAGTGTGATGTGGGGGGACCCTCTAGCAAGTACCAGAGACTTTAGAGATGAGAGACTCTCAGGACTCAAAGGGAAGGACCTTGGATGAAATGCTCTACAGTGGGGAGAGGGAACCTTTAGAGTTCACCTCCAGCAGAAAGATAGGGGCATCAAGTGGCTAGGTTGGGTGGCTATCCAACTGTCAAGAAGTCTGACCCAGAATTGTTCCTTTCTGAAAGAATTGCAGGGACAGAAATGGAGAGGAGCCTTAGGGAAAGGAGGTCCAGTGACAGGCCAAACTTGGGATCCATCTAAAGGCCTGGCACTATTACTGATGCTATGGTGTGCTTACAGGCAGGAGCCTAGCATCGCTATACTCAGTGAGGCCCTACAATCAGCTGACTAAGACAGATGTAGATACTTATACCCAACCAATGGACTGATGTCGGGGACCCTGTGGTTGAATTAGGGAAAAGCTGGAAGAAGCTGAGGAGGGCGACCACAAAAGAAGAGCAGCAGTCTCAACTTTTCTGGACCCTTGAGATCTTCCAGACACTGAGATATCAACCAGGCAGCATACATGAACTGGTCTGAGACCTCTGACACACACACACACACACACACACACACACACACACACACACATATATATATGTATATACACATATATACACACATACACATCCTAGCATTCCTCATATAAACTTGAATGAGTGTTATATGCACATTAGTAAGTGCAAAACAAAGCATCTGAAAAGGCTAGATAATGCATGAGTCTGACTATATGACACTAGAATAAAAGCAAATCTATAGAGATAGAATAAAGTTTAGTAGTTGCCAGAGGTTAATATTCTAATAGAAAGCTCAAGAGAAAAATCACAGTGTATTTTGATATAATGAAATCATTCTGTATGATAAATAAAATAATAGATCTAAGATATTATGCATTTTAATACTTGTGGAGGTATAATTCAAAGTTTGACTTCTAGTATAAACTAAGTAATTTGATGAATAATAATTTATAAGTATTGATATGCTTGTTAATAATATACTAAAGTAATTTAGGATACTAATAAAAAGGTTAGTTGTGTAGGGAGAGTGGAGGTACTGTATAGCAAAAAATTTTTGCTTATCTTTTCTACAAACCTAAAGGTGCAGATTGTCTTAATGTTTTAAATTGAGATAGAATTGCATCACTATCCCCCATCTATTTGTGTGTATGTATGTGTATGTTAGAGAACATAAATTCAACCTTCTTAGTCTGTTTTTATTGTTAATACATATATATGTTTCAATGAATGACTACTCTGCATTGAACAGCCAATAAGGGGATTCACCACTGGGAGAAGCAAAAAATTCCTTAATAAAATGAGATTTCATCTCTTTTAAAATTTGTTGTGTTGTTCTGTGTTATTCTGAGTTAGAGATACAGTTATTCTAACCGGTCATCCATGTGAGGTGATGCTATGGTGAGTTACAACTCTAGATAAATATAAATAGTACTGTAGGGCTAGACTGAAGAATTAGAAATTCAGTGACCAAACTAATTTTGTGTGTGTTATTCTAGTGTAGAAATTAATCATTAGAAATTTACAAATTGAAGTTAAGGGGTAACTGAAATGGCTTAAGAAGAAGAGCCAAAGACACTGGGAATTGTTACTGAAGGGAGTGCTGTCTGTTATCACTATAGAAATGAAAAGATTCGATAAAAATCAGTAAACAAATTGATGTCAGATTTAGATGGACAATTGGCGTATAACTGAAGTTTGTACCCTTCATGGTTAGGAAGAGGTGGTAGACGCATTCATATTAGAATGTTAGCAGTTACTAGAATACTAAGGTACAGCCGAAATAATGCTGATAATAGCTTGCATTAGGTCCTTGTAGTTCAGAGGAATGAGAAGACAAAACCCTAATGATTATTTTTTAAACTCAGATTTATCTTCATCACCATGATGTTAAAAGTCTATATACATATCTAGCATGTGAATTCAATAAACCACATTGATATCATGTTTTATACTGTTGATGGGTTTTAATTTAATGTTTCCAGCTTTAGCAAAGGGGTGACTTAAGTAATTCAATATTTGTATATGCTTTCCATGTGTAGCTGATGTTGTGATCACTTTTAAACTGGCATCCAATGTAAATATTAGCTTAGAGTCTGGGGAATTTTAGCCAATTGGCAATTAGGTACTGCAGGTTAGGATCTAAAATGTGACTCTTTTTTTTTCTTTTTTTTTTTCTTTCCATTTTTTATTAGGTATTTAGCTCATTTACATTTCCAATGCTATACCAAAAGTCCCCCATACCCACCCACCCCCACTCCCCTACCCGCCCACTCCCCCTTTTTGGCCCTGGCATTCCCCTGTTCTGGGGCATATAAAGTTTGTGTGTCCAATGGGCCTCTCTTTCCAGTGATGGCCGACTAGGCCATCTTTTGATACATATGCAGCTAGAGTCAAGAGCTCCGGGGTACTGGTTAGTTCATAATGTTGATCCACCTATAGGGTTGCAGATCCCTTTAGCTCCTTGGGTACTTTCTCTAGCTCCTCCATTGGGAGCCCTGTGATCCATCCATTAGCTGACTGTGGGCATCCACTTCTGTGTTTGCTAGGCCCCGGCATAGTCTCACAAGAGACAGCTTAAGTTTTTCATGGTTATTTGAAATATTTGGTGAATTATATTTTAAAACTACCAATGAACTGGTAAATTCTGTTTGTAGTTTGCATTTAGTTTGCGTGTCAATTGGATTTTAAGTAAGCATATTTCTTGATGTGGCCATATGTTGTCTGGGTGATGTTGAATATCATTTGAAAATGAGAATATATCATTACACAATTAAGGGAAATATAAATTACACTAAAACATATTAAAGGTTTTGAGAGTAAAAAGAGACATGGATAGCAACTTTTAATACACAGTTTAATTTTTAAGTAAAATATTGTGAATATAAACAACAATCATAGTTTAAAATTATTTTGAATTTGTGAAGAGAACCATGTAAGGTTATCAATGCTTATTATATGGAATAAGAGGTAAATATTTTTAGGACTAATGTGAATCTTAATAATAATCATATGTTACTATTCTGTCATATGAAGTGCATGATTAGTAAGTTATATAAATGCATAAAAATGCAAGTAATTTGGTAAGACTGACAAGAAATTTCTACTTTGAGAGTTTCCACATATATGAGAGATCATGTGATCTCTGTGTGTTTAGTTTATTTCACTTAGAACAGTACTCTTAGAATTTTAAGTATTTGAGATGAATATGTGCGTGTTTGTTAGCCACATTCAATCCATCATTATAATGTCACTTTGTACCCATAATTATACAAATATGTTTATATATCAATTCATAATTAATTCAGAAGGAATTTCAGAAACAATAACTTCCAATAGATTGTTGTAGATTGTATACAAATATATTAGGAAAACTTGTCCATTGAAATTAAGACATATTTTTGCTATTCCTTTGAGAAAAAACTAAATGCAATATAGTGGAAGTCAATGTTGTTATTCTTTGCTAGTAATAACTTAAAAGAGAAATCTTTGATAGCTAGTACATTGATGTCATAAATTGTTTCTAAAATGTACTTAAATGTTGAATGCTATAATATGGATAGGGACTTTTATTTAACACATAGTCATAAAGAGCATAAAACATTCCCTTTCTTGACTTTGATGCATTATTTAAATGTCTAGGCTTCTTTTAACCCTTGGGCAACTCTCATGACTGCATTTCATAGCTGTCCACCCCATAGACATTAAGGACAAGTGTATTTATTACTTAGGAAGTTTTAAAACTTCAATGGTCACTTAAATGTTGCAAGAGCCTACAATCTGGACTTATATTTTATTATCTTTTGTTCTCATTGTACTTCTCAACAGCTTTAAATTAACCATCACAATTGAATTCAGAAGGCACACCTCAAATGAATCCACTTTTTCCGTTCAACCTCTAAGTTGTATTTCATTTTAAATTTTATGTCAAACATACACATTCACAGAGTGGGAGACAAGTGCTACCTATATCATATGATTGAGTGATAGTATTACTTCTATTAATGGTTTGATAAATTGGACATCAGTGTCTGCTGAAAACACTCCTAAAACACTCTGAAAGTATGTCAGAGAGGAAAATAGACTACTTTTTGTTATTGTTGGTAGGATCAATATGAGTCCTGTCCATAGTATTTGCATAGCCCATTGTAAATCGTATAAAGTAGGTAATGCTGTTTTAGAACATGTTTAAAAACATTGTTTTACAGCACTGTCCAAAATGCCCACAATACTGTAGGAGAAAAATTCAAAATTCATTTTAAAATAATAATGTTTACATGGTTAATCTAACTTCATCTTGCATCTCTTCAAAGATACTTCTAAATTCTGACAACTTAATAAGTAGTAATTATTAAGTAGACAATTATTTTAGTTTGCAGCATATTTCCTAATAACATGTCTGTGACTATCACAAGTGGAATGCATAACAGTTTAGAGTTATGCCTTAGGATATCTAAAACACTTGAAAATTATTTCAACTTGTAAAAAAAAGTATTGAATTCCTGGTAATATAAACAACATTGACATTTGCTACTATAATTGAAAGCAGGTTAGGACTTTAACATGACACTTATTCTCTATTAACAAAGATATAAAGTTGGAGTTGTAAGCATTCCTTTTATTGACATATTTTCTTTAATAGTTTGAAACTTAGGCAATTTGTATTCTGCCTGACTGACTCACCTATTAACATCTGTTAAAGGAAGTGACATGCCAGAAACTATGTGAATATCAAAAGATTCTATTGATATTACTGATGGTCCAAAATGTTACTATTGTGCAATAAAACAATTTTTAAATGCTATAATAATGAACAAGGATGCTTTAGAAAATCTTCCTCATGCTATTATGTAAATATTTTAATGTGCACTGTCTCTTTTAGGTCTGGATCTCCCATTTATGATGATGCCTCATCCCCTACTTCCAGTCAGCTTACCTCCTGCATCAGTTGCCATGGCAATGAATCAGATGAATCATCTCAATACTATTGCCAACATGGCTGCTGCAGCCCAGATTCACAGTCCACTCTCCAGAGCTGGTGCCTCTGTTATAAAGGTAGGAATCACTATTTTGAAGAAGATGAGGGTATTGATTGTGTACAAATTTTGATAAATATCAGCAGTACCACTAAATCTTCAGTAATAACACATAGATCATTGACTCTATTATTATGCAGTGTTTTTGAGTCTGGTTTCTGACTAGGCCTGCTGGGTTTTGTTATTGTTCAGGTTTGTTGTCTTTTTACTGCCACAGATCTCTCTTTTACTCAAATCTTGTATCTTAAAATCAAGTGCACTGTATATAAGATATGCAGCCAAACTAATCACAGGGAGGACTGTAATGTAAAACACATTCCCATTTGTGGAATGAGATGATGCAACATTGTACATCTTTTTGAAATTTAAGTGAAAATTGTAAGGTAATCTTTACTGTCCAATATTTATACTCAAACAGGCTTTGGTCCCAGTTCTAGTTTGCCACCAATTGATTAAATGGCCTGAAAAATGATATGTCCCTCTCTTGAATACATTTCTTCACTTGTAAAATGAAAATCACAGTAATTCTCTATTCTACTTGACTGACTAGAGATAATATATGAACAAAATATCTGTTAAATCCAGTAGAGCATAGCTAGGAAATGGGTCAGTCATTGAAGCACTATTACCAAACCATGAAGGCCTGAGTTCAGATTGCCAACATAAAAAGCTAGCAATTGTCATGCAGTTCAGTAGCTCTAGCATTGACAGGATAGACCTAGCCAGATACATGTCCATTCATTCTAGCATGTCAAACTAGGAGAAGACCTTTTCTGATATCAGGAAATGCATTACAGTTGATGGACTTTAACTGGAAATGTGATCGTTTTTATACAGTCTCATATTTTTCAGTGTTCATGTAAAAAATATTCTACTTTTAAAAATATTTTCACACAGATTTAACTAAGAATTACAGTCGCCTTTGTGAACAAGTTGTCCAAAGATATTTCTTAAATCATGGACTAGGCTCCATGGTTTAGAGCACTTGTAATATTTGCAGAGGTGCAGAGGACCTGGGTTGAGTGCCCTGTACCCACAGTCAGGTTCATACCACCTTTGTGATCTTGGCAGTGGTGGCGTATGCCTTTAATCCCGGCATTTGGGAGGCAGAGGCAGGTGGATTTCTGAGTTCAAGGTCACATTTCTTCATTTACATTTGTAGGATAACTTTTGTTAAATAAACAGAATATATTTAAATAAATGTTATTCATTGTTTTACAGAACTTCTGAATTAAACTCATTATTTCTTCAAAACTATATAATCAAAAATTTTAGTACTTTTATACAGAAATAAATGTTCTAATTATGGTTTACTATTACAAATTTACTTTATATTAGGCAAAAATCTCAGTAGCTTATTTCATACAAACCTCCTGTTTATTGACTAATATAATTGATCTTTGAAAATCTATTCTTTTCTCATATATTACACCCTGACCCAAGTTTCCCTACCTTCTCTCTTTCCAGGCCCTCTCCCCTACTGCCTCTCTTCTATCCCAGATCCCCTTCTCAGTTTTCCTTCAGAAAAAGGGCATATATCAAACAACTATCAACCAAACATGGCATAAAAAGTTGCAATAAGATTAAGTGCATCCCCTCATCTTAAGGCTGGACAAGGCAACCCAGTAGGAGGAAAAATTTCCCCAAAGCAGGCAAAGTACTCAAGAAACAGCCTCCGCTACCAATATTAGGAGTCTCACCAAAACACCAAGCTGCATTCCAAACCCATACAGGCTCATGACTCTTGGTTTAATCTCTGTGAGTTCTGCCTGATTAGCGTCTTCTGTGGCATCTGCTCTTGTCATGTCCTTGACCCCTCTGGCTACTAAAATCCTTCTTCCCCTTCTTCCACAGAATCAATTTAAAACATAGATAGATATCAAAATTTCATATACAAAATAAGGGAGTAGGACAAGTTACAAAAATGCAATATGCTCAATTTTTCTAAAATTCATAAAATGTTTGCCAAATAAAATACTCAAAGTTTATTACCAAGTCTATGCTTATAATTTTACTAGAATTTTTCTTTGTCTCTGATTTTGAAATTTCTTAAAATAAATTTGTCTATGTGTTGAATAAAAAGTAATGAGAAAGTAAGCTATGAATTTGATAGTAATGAGGGTATATAGGATCACCGGGGAGGGTGACAGGGGAGGGAGCAATAATGATTATATTATAATCTCTAAAAGAGAACATTGAAACTTATGGGATGCAGACAATTGTGGCTGAGTCTTCCTAGAGTATATGTATTACTTTCTTTATTATTATTTTTATTAGGTATTTTCTTCATTTACATTTCCAATGCTATATCAAAATTCCCCCATACCCCCCCCCACTCCCCTACCCACCCACTCCCACTTCTTGGCCCTGGCATTCCCCTGTACTGAGGCAAGACCATTTCCCCTGTATTGTTTGAAAGACCAATGAGCCTCTCTTTCCATTGATGGCCGACTAGGCCCTCTTCTGATACATATGCAGCTAGAAACAGGAGCTCGGGAGGGGGGGGGGTACTGGTTAGTTCATATTGTTGTTCCACCTATAGGGTTGCAGATCCCTTTAGCTCCTTGGGTACTTTCTCTAGCTCCTCCATTGGGGGCCCAGTGGTCCATCCAATAGCTGACTGTGAGCCTCCACTTCTGTGTTTGCTAGGCCCTAGCATAGCCTCACAAGAGACAGCTATATCAGGGTCCTTTCAGCAAAATCTTGCTAGTGTATGCAATGGTGTCAGCGTTTGAAGGCTGATTATGGGATGGATCCCCGGGTATGGCAGTCTCTAAATGATCTATCCTTGCTGAGATGAAAGGATGTATTACTTTCATATTTTTCACTGTATATTTGGTTATTTGAATGCTTAAAGAATCAGATGGACATACCATTTAGTGTATTTATATGAATTTCCAACAAGCTTAGTCAAATTATGTTGACTATTACATACAAATCAAAAGGCTCAGATTACTGTTGGTAATTTACAAGTTCAGTTTTCAAGCTCTCTCATTTGAGCCATTATCCAATACTGTGCCTGGAAATTAGCTCTCAACACTGCCAGTGCCACCATCACCAGCAGCAGTAGCAGCAGAATAAAACAACAATAAACCAAAAGAACAATTTCACCGCAATATAGATCTAGATTTAAGTCGATTTCAGTAACACACAAGTATTCTCACCAACACTGATTCCATGCCCCTACAAGTACAATAAGTAAAATATAAAATAAAAAAAAAATAACATTGACCCTGGAGGTAGGCTTCAACAGAACACATTTATATTAAAGCCCTCCAAATAATATGAAAACTTTTGCAAACACCTCTATGTCACATTCCTGGATGTTAATTAAGCTAAACAAAAACAAATTTTCCAATCTATTTACTTATTTATTTGTTTTCAATGTATCAGGAAAACATAACAAACTAAAAGTTTGGAAAATTATCGAAAAAGTAATAAGGAGTTTGATTATCAATGTAATTATACCTGTGCTTTAATACAGAATGACCTCAAAATTAAAGATAGCTGGACAGAATTAGATTTGAACCATTTTCTTCAAATTACATAAATATTTTCACCACAGTTTTAAAATGTTCTTTTCCTCCCCAAAAAGGGATTAGATAGATTTTTGAGGTCTTAGACATATTAGAAAAATATATATATATTGTTTTTGATAGATTTCTTTATTTACATGGATGACTTTTTCTTCTTCTTTCTTCCTCTTCCTCTTCCTCTTCCTCTTCCTCTTCCTCTTCCTCTTCCTCCTCCTCCTCCTCCTCCTCCTCCTCCTCCTCCTCCTCCTCCTCCTCCTCCTCCTCCTCCTCCTCTTCTTCTTCTTCTTCTTCTTCTTCTTCTTCTTCTTCTTCTTCTTCTTCTTCTTCTTCTTCTTCTTCTTCTTTTCTTCTTCTTTTCTTCTTCTTTTCTTCTTCTATTTACATTCCCCTCCTTGTCAATTTCCTACACAATGCTTTTCCCATTCACCCTCCCCTTCTCCTGTGAGCAGGTAGAGGTTTCTAGGGCATTCCCCCATTCTAGTACTTCAAGTCTCAGCTTGCTTCCTCTCCCACTGAGGCCAGACAAGTCAGCCCAGCTGGAAGAAAATATTCCTCAGACAGGCAACAGCTTTTAATATAGGCCTGCTTTAGTTGTTTGGGACCCACATGAAGACCAAGATGCACATCTGCTACATGTGTGCAGGGAGGCTTAGGTGCAGCCCATGTATGTGCTTTGGTTGATGGTTCAAAACTCTGAAAGCCCCAAAGGTCCAGGTTAGTTGACTCTATTGGTCTTCTTGTGGATTTCTTATTTCCTTTGGGTCCCACAATCCTTCCTCCTATTCTTCTGTAAGAGTCTCCAAGCTCCATCCACTGTTTGGCTGTACGTGTAGTACTTACTTTTTTAAAATAATTTTTAGCTACATAGAATAATCCTACTGTAACTCAGATACTTGCAATAGTAGGTACTTGCTACATGTTATTATTTCAATTTTAATCAATTAAGCAAGATGAATTCCATGATTTCTTGGTTGTAATTAGTCACATTTCAATTATTCAATAACAACATGTTATGTGTGGCTAATACATTGGGCAATAAAAACAAGTAAGATTTCTTTTTTTAATATTTTTATTAGGTATTTTCCTCATTTACATTTCCAATGCTATGCCAAAAGTCCCCCATACCCTCCCCCACACTCCCCTACCCACCCACTCCCACTTTTTGGCCCTGCCATTCCCCTGTACTTGGGCATATAAAGTTTGCAAGTCCAATGGGCCTCTCTTCCAAGTGATGGCCGACTAGGCCATCTTTTGATACATATGCTACTAGAGCCAAGAGCTCCGGGGTACTGATTATTTCAAAATGTTTTTCCACCTATAGGGTTGCAGATCCCTTTAGCTCCTTGGGTACTTTCTCTAGCTCCTCCATTGGGGGCCCTGTGATCCATCCAATAGCTGACTGTGAGCATCCACTTCTGTGTTTGCTAGGCCCCAGCATAGTCCCACAAAAGACAGCTATATCAGGGTCCTTTCAGCAAAATCTTGCTAGTGTATGCAATGGTGTCAGCGTTTGGAAGCTGATTATGGGATGGATCCCCAGATATGGCAGTCTTTAGATGGTCCATCCTTTAGTCACAGCTGCAAACTTTGTCTCTGTAACTCCTTCCATGGGTGTTTTGTTACAAATTCTAAGAAGGGGCAAAGTGTCCACACTTTGGTCTTCATTCTTCTTGAGTTTCATGTGTTTAGCAAATTGTATCTTATATCTTGGGTATCCTAAGTTTCTGGGCTAATATCAAAGTATCAGTGAGAACATATAGTGTGAGTTCCTTTGTGATTGGGTTACCTCACTCAGGATGATGCCCTCCAGGTCCATCCATTTGCCTAGGAATTTCACAAATTCATTCTTTTTAATAGCTTAATAGTACTCCATTGTGTAAACGGACCACATTTTCTGTATCCATTCCTCGGTTGAGGGGCATCTGGGGTCTTTCCAGCTTCTGGCTATTATAAATAAGGCTGCTATGAACATAGTGGAGCATGTGTCCTTCTTACCTGTTGGAACATCTTCTGGATATATGCCCAGCAGTTGTATTGCGGGATCCTCCAGTAGTACTATGTCCAATTTTCTGAGGAACTGCCAGACTGATTTCCAGAGTGGTTTTACAAGCTTGCAATCCCACCAACAATGGAGGAGTGTTCCTCTTTCTCCATTTTTTTCTTTTTTTCTTTTTTTATTAGGTATTTATTTCATTTACATTTCCAGTGCTATCCTAAAAGTCCCCCACCTGCTCCCCCACCCACTCCCCTACCCACCCACTCCCACTTCTTGGCCCTGGCATTCCCCTGTACTGAGGCAGATAAAGTTTGCACAACCAAACATATGGTTAAAAAAAGTACATATCAACCTGTGTATTTCAATTAGCCTTGTTGTTTTTAAGAAAAGAGTCATTGTTATGTATTACTATTATTTTTGTTTTTGTAAATTTGAATGTAGAGTAAACAAAAATTTAATGATTTAGAAAAAAATTTAATGTGTTCAAATGAGTACATTTTTCCTTGTTTTGTTATAGTTCTTGAGAACCTGTGAACAAATGACTATTCATTAAATATAGGGACCCTGTTACCCAGCAAAGAAATACTTCCTCACAAGTCTCTGTTAATGAACCATTACATTTATTGGAGTTACTTCCAAGAGTATTGGTGGGGTTAGTTAGGTAACTCAGCATGGTTGAAGAATCACAGATGCCCCATTCCTAGTGTTCCCTGCATACTTTGCATACAGTTCAGTTGACTGGATGGTCTTTTCCTTGCAATTTCATTACTTATGCAACCTTAGGGAGAGGACTTATTAAGCTTATAGGATTCAGGAGCTTCCTGGACATTGTAGGTTTTACTTCCTGAGTTTTTGTTTGTTTGTTTGTTTGTTTTTATAAGCCCCTATCTCTAGGTGGGATATTTCAATTTGGGGAAAATAACCACACAACATCCTTCTCCTTTGTCTGGATTCTTAAATTCTTCCTTTCCTCTCTTTTGTGGTGTTTAATGAGCCTCAGATGGGGTTATATAGGTGTCTGATGATTTTCTTCCATCAAGCTATTATGTCACTGAAACAGTCATTTTTTTTTTCCTTAGGAGTATAACTAGATATGAGTCTCTGTTATGTCCCACAACTCACTGAAGAAAGTAATTGTTCCCCATACCTGACTGAAGCTGACAGCAATAGTAGTTTTTGGACATAAATGCAAATATCTAGAATTAAATTTGACAGACAGACAGCTTGCATTTAGTAGCAGTTATTTTCCACTGGGATCTATGACTACCCTACTCACAAGCCTTTGCTTTGCCTTACAGTAGCACTAGATTAGAGTTGTGCCCTGTTAGGGGATTATGAATCCAACTGGAATGGTATTGGCTAAATTTATGAATGTCCTACCAGTATTATAACAACAGGCACATATTGTCTAGCATTTTAACAGCATATCACATGGAGTTTCCATTAGAACTATTGAGAATAATTCTACAACAATATCATGGAAGAAATATCCTTGTAGTTTGTAAGGTAGCCAGCAGTGAGGAAGCTTAATATACCTATGTCCTGCATTCAAAGGATGTTTCATTTGAGCAGTAGACATTTATATCCTAATACTGGTATGAGTCCAACAACAGTGATAATAGTGTCAACTCTTTCCTTGGCCAATAAGTTTATTTTAATTTGTCTTTTAAGTGTCTTAGAATTTCATTTGGATATAGTTTGTGTGTGTCATATCTGTCTTCCATTTCTCCAACTCCTTCAAGACTCACTCAACCATGTACTCTTCCAATTACATGCCCTCTTTTGTTGAAAATAAATAAATCTTTGGAATATGATTAATTCTTTGTATAATTGAATGAATAGGATCATCTACTAGAGCAGGAACAAACTAGCAGAGACACATCACTAAAGAAAATTGACTCTCCTTTCCTCAGCAGCCATAGTTCCCAACATCTAGGCATTGGAGCTTCAAGAGATTTTCCTGTCTTTATGATGGCATTTTGATAGGCTCTGTTTTATGAAGACAAAGACTGCTGCTTCATTCCCATAAGGCAGCAGTCCTATCATTTCCAGAAGATACAGTTATTCAGCATTCTTCTCCAACTTATGGTCCTTTCAGTCTTTCTGCCCCAACTTCCATGATGATTCCTTAGTTTTGGGGGATATTGTTTATACAATATAAGTCCCATTTTGGCTGAGCACTCCAAAGACCCATATTTTCTGTTCTTTAAGCAGTTGTGAGTCATTAACCTCCCTCTACTCCAAGAAGCTTGTCTGCTGAGGAGCAAGAGCTATACCAATTTATAAATGTAAAGATAAATGTTCAGAGAAGAATCTAGTACTATATCCATTGAGCAAAATAGAGTTATTCTTAAGAATCCATCCCTCATTTAGTCTAACCGCTCTGTAGGTTCTGGAAGTGTGTTTTCCCACCCTTACAGAATACATTACTTTAAATACTTCAGCTTCTTATCTGTTCTGCCAGATGCTTTTTCATATCTCTTACACACTCAATGTTTTACTTTCCATGCAATGAAGCTTTTCACAGGAAGTATGGGCAAGCCTTAAGAAGAGTAACCACCTTTCAGTCCAAGCTAGCTCTACTTAATACCAGGGTTCAGCAAGTAAGGAGACACTAAATAAACATATCAGCATGGTCTAATACAGCATGAAAAGATTCCATGACTTATATGAATTGCTCATTAAAAGAACAATATTAAGTATAGCAGTATGAATGGCAGGTCTTATCATATTAAGCTCTCTATGATCTGTAATCATTTTTTATGAGCAATCCAGCTTCTTTATCCTGGGGTGCTACCTGGGGCCTCTTTTATATGCCTATGTCCAATCATGATGGGTTCAGTGGGGACTGCTCAAGCTGCTTAGCTTGGCACAAGGCCTAGAGGCAATGAACCAATTCTCTTGCCTGCTGTGGATGTCAGTCTGAAGAAATCTTGGGTATGACAGTGTGGTACTTTGAAGTGGCTCATACTGAAACCTTTCTCTTACATACAATTTCTAAGAGTTTCACATGCTGAATGAAAAATTCCAGTATACCTTTCTAAAGAAAAGAAATGAACAAAATTTTCTGAATGCATATGACTTATGTGGGACAAGATTCTTTTTTTAATTTTGCACTTTTCTATCATTTATCCCATTTATGAACTGCTATGTAGAAAAAAATCTTATTGAAGTTTAATATCACAGCTTTTTTCTTTCTGTAATCATTTCCCTAATTCCAAATCAACAAAAGTCATGACATACTTACTTTCAAAAGATCCAGAAAAAAAACTCTTGTTTAGATTTCAAGTTTACTTTCTTTTTTCAGATTGCCTAGCACAATATAAATCCAAATTTCATGTAAAACTAAGTCACACAGATTTACCAAATGGTCTCCTACCTAATAATGATCATTACCTACCATTGGGATCAAGAACAACACTAATCACCCAGTAGTCCATAGAATCCTGTTCAATTAAATTATTTCTTTTTAAACTTTTTATTGATTCTTTGCTGAGTTTCACATAATGTACCTCAGTCCTGCTAATCTCCCCACTCCTTCATATCAGCCCTTAGCTCCTGCAATACCCTCCCCAAATAAAACTTATAAGCAAACAAATAACAAAAAACAAAACATAGACAATATCTCACTGTAGAAGCTGTAGTATGTCACAGTATGCCCCTTTGTCCACATATCTTTACTTTCAAATGTTCATTTCAATGAGTCGTTAGTTTGGTTTGACTTCTTTGGCTTCTTTGACATCATCCATATTGAATCCTCATTGGGACTTCTCTAGGCTATTCTGTTGTTGTCCCATGTCATGGAGATCCTGCAGCTTTGGAACATCAGGATTGGTCCTTTCACAAGTTCCAATGATTTTCATAGGATATAGACCCAATTCAGAGTCCTGGATCTGTGCCTGGGTGATAGTTGAGGTAGTCAGCCTGCCTGTTTTTCCTCATCTGTATCACCATGATGTGCTCTTCAGCTCTGTTACTGCTAGGCCACCCAAAGCTGCCAATGATAGGAGTCAAGGTCAGCACTCCTGCTCTCATACCTCAGGGACAGCTCACTTTGACTGTGCTGCCAAGTCCAGGACCCACTCTTACAAGTGTTATAGTTCTCTAGTACCTTTGCCATTAGGGACAGCTCCATTATATTGCCCAGGTTTGGTGCAGGGTCCTCTCCCCAGAGTGCTAGAGCAAGTGAAGGGGTCAGAGCTAGTACTCTTTCTCTCATAAATCCAGGGTCAGCACTCCTGGCTACCGCAGGCAGCAAGAGAGGGAGAGGGAGGCATCACCCCTGTACCCACATCACCTCAGATAAGTGGGGGTGGCTAGCTTTCCCATGCATCTAGGCCAGCTCACCGGATCTCCCTCCATCAGGATCAGCTTTACTGGGATGCCCAGGCAAGTTTTAGGGCTTGTCCTCTCTCGAGTACTGCAGGTTGGTGAAGCACAGGGCCAACACACCAACTCTTATCACTCCAAGGCCAGTTCTCCATACTGCCACAAGTGGAGGGGGGTGAAGGGGAAGGGCATGGCCTTTGCACCCACCCCACCTCCTGGCAGATCATTGGTGGGGTCAGCTCTCACTCACCATGTCCTGAGGACTGGCTGACCCACTACCCCATGCCCAGGGTCAGCACTACTGTGCTGCCCAGGCAAGATGCAGGACCTACTCTCCTGCATGCTGCAGCTGCAGAGGGGCAGGGCCAGTTACCCTGCTTTCATGTTCCCCGGGGGCAACCCTCCCAAATGCTGCAGGTCTTAAGGAGCAAGGTGTGTGTAGGGGGCATGGTAGGAGGGAAGGACTATTATACACAGTCGCTGGATATCCATGTGGTCCCTGAAAGCAGCCCTAACCAGGGACATCCCCATGTTTTTTTAATGGTAAAAGAACCATGGACATCATCATTGACCGCTGTTGCTGCATAGCCATGGGCTCAGAAATGGGCCTCAGTGGCAGCTTGGGATAGGACTTCCCCATGGTCCTAGCTGGCAGGGGTGGCCACTCACAGTGTGCTATTCCTTTCCACCCTCAAGTCTCAAGTTCCATCTCTCTTCATACAGCTCAAGCTGTTCCACTTCTCTTTCCAATCTTGCTTTAGTAACTTCAGGAGTTTTGTTTCCTATAAGCCTCAATACTCCAGGATGGACTGTTTTAATCCATGGGAAAGAGCTACCTATAGCTTGAAAAAATATGACACAGATACAGGAGATAAAAACTGTTTGCATATTTTCATGCCATTTGTGAGTTTAGTCATTATACTTTGCAGCTAATTAAGACTAAAGCATGAATAGAAATGGTAAGACACTATTTGTGTAGATGATAATCCTGTTATCACCCATTGGTACCATGTTACTTGAGACAAATAGGTTAATCTCCTTGTGACATAGTGTATTCCTTTTGATCTAGCATCTAGTATCCAAACTTGAGTTCCCTGAAAACAAAATTATATGCTGCTCTTAACTATTGAGCCATCTCTCCAGTCTAAGTACTGCCTGCCACGCCAAATTCAGAGATATCTACGGCCTCTGCTCTCTGTAGGCACCTGCACATATATCTACACAGCCACAAATACACATAGGTGCTCGTGCCCGTGTGTGTGCGTGCACGCGCACACACACACACACACACACACACACACACACACACACCAATGTGAAAGTTGATTTCCACCCTCCCCTGAGAGATTACTGGCAGTTTCTTCAGTGACATAATCACTGGAAAGTTGACATTGTTCCCATAAATAATCACCTTGTCCATGCCTAGACAAGAACCTAATTCAACTTTATGGGACACACACACACACACACACACACACACACACACACACACATACACACACACACATGGCTTGAAATTAGGAAAGATAGAAGGGTTTTCAGTGAGAGAGGAAGGGTGATAAGAAAGGAAAATGTGGGTCAAAACTACTAAAATTTATTATATAAATGTATGAAATGTCCAACTAAAAAGGAACAAAAACATTTATGTGAGTTCTAATTTACCTTAATTAATTAATGAATGTTTTCATTTTGGGCTATTTAGGCTTTACCTTGGAAGTTAAGCATCTATATGCCATATAGCAAACACTGGCCTTCCATCTATCCGTAACATGAATAATTAGGAACTCAAAAATATCTGTATTAAGGTTAAGAATTTAATGTTTATTAATTTGGAGAATAGTATTTAATGTAAACTACCAGCAATACAAGCTTGAACTTCAAAAGTGGAAAAGATAATACTTTGGGACACATGTTTGCTTTACCTGTTCTTGTTATTTTATCAGAACCTACTTTGGTGATGTTGCTATGCCAAGCACATAGTAGATTTTAGTTCTGGCTCAGATCCTTTTAGTGTCAGCTCAGCTATTAGCATTTGTAGTTAATAAGTAATATAACCATAACATGAATTGGAAATAGCATTATGATCATTAGGCTGGCAAGTGTTACATATCATTTTATGTGGCAAGATTCTGAAAGAAAAAACCCAGGACTGATACATAGGTATATTTCATGTTGAGACTCTGATATGTTGTATATTATTTTCTGCATTTTTTCAGAAGCTTTGAAATGCCTTTGTGCCATAGTTTTCTCTGATAAATCTAAGGATTTTAAGTTGGAAACAGTTATCTGGCTGTTTACCAATATCATCTGCTTAGCTATGTTTCTTGTTTGGCTGAGCAGCTGGCAATTAATGAATTGATAGGAAATGGTCACAAGGCAGTGGCATTAGCATGTGAACATCTGGTATTAAAATTAGTCAGCACAGGGTTTTTGATGATTGTTTGAATTTACTGAAAATCACTACTTAAATCTTCCTCT
Source organism: Mus musculus (assembly GCF_000001635.26). Classification (NCBI taxonomy): domain Eukaryota; kingdom Metazoa; phylum Chordata; class Mammalia; order Rodentia; family Muridae; genus Mus; species Mus musculus. The sequence continues at coordinate 113,736,738 of NC_000086.7, forward strand.
AAGTGTTCTATAGCAAAACAAAGCTATTACTATCTTTTAGGACATGAGAGGGAAATACACTGGATCTAAATGGTGGGTTGTTTGTCTTTGTTTGTTTATTTGTTTGGGTGGATGGCAGAGTTCCAAGTCCACAACATAATTTAGACGCTGTGCAGATTCCACTGAATATACATTCTGCCACTTGAGTCCATTTACATGCTATGAACAGATATTGCAGCTGATTCCCTTAATCTGTCATCCTCTTCCATGATAAGTTGTTCACACTGGAGAGGTGAGAGGGTCCTTTATCTAAACATCACATAGGTTACACATTTAGACTATGCATAACATTTTACCTTTTTTTGTAATTGTATGTTCCAGCTGCACCCCAAATCTGGCATAATTTCTAATGTGCCATATTATGTTGTCTTTTCCAATGAATAACATATGGAATTGTATATAACCAAATGATGGAGGTTTCTAATTCAAACACATTAGTACTATCTAAGTACTCCATAAAATGATTAATTTGATCCTAACAAAGTAAAGATCACAAAATTTTACTGTTAAATCCTGTAAAATTGAATCTTCTAAGTAGTCCTCCTTCTTTGTCTGAAGAATCAATATAATTTCAACTTTTTAGTATGATATACTTCTCGTTTGACCATTTGTGATGCACCTCTAAATGAAAGGAAATAGTATGGTATTTCTCATAGTGATGCATTCACTTTTTGTTCTTTCTTTCTTTTTTTAACTTATCTACCCACTCACCCCCTCATGCAATCCTTCCTCTCTCCCCTGCTGTCCTTTTCCTTTGATCCCCATGGGTAACCTGCACCCACCCTGGCACTTCAAGTCTCTGTGAGGCTAGGCACTTCCTTTCCCAGAAAAGGCAGTCCAGCTGGAAGAACATGTCCCACAGACAGGCAAAAGGTTTTGGGACAGCCCCAACTCCAGTTTTTCTAGATCCACATGAAGACCAAGCTGCACACCTGCTACATATGTGTTTGGTGGTCTAGGTCCAGCCCTTTTATGTTCTTTGGTTGATGGTTCAGACTCTAAGAGGTACAAGGGTCCAGGTTAGCTTACAATGTTGGGTTTCCTGTGTAGTTCTATCCCCTTTGGGACATGAAATTCTTCCTCCTATTCTTCCATAACAGTCCCAGAGCCCCATCCACTGTTTGACTGTGGGTGTCTGCATCTGTCTGAGTCAGCTGCTGGGTGGATCCTTTCAGAAGACAGACATGCCAGACTCCTGTCTGTAAGCATAACAGAGTATCAATATAGTGTTAAGGATTTGTGCTTGCCCATGGGATAGGTATCAATTTGGGTGGGTTATTGGTTAGCCATTCCTCAATCTCTATTCCAATCCCCTAGTGCCTGCATTTCTTGTAAACAAGAAAAGTTTGGAGGGAAAGTTTTGTGCATAGATTGGTGTCTCTATCACTCCACTGGGGTTCTTGCCTGGCTACAGGAAGTGGCCTCCTCAGGTTCCATATCCCCAATATTATGAGTCACAGCCAACTTCATTCACATTGATTCTTTGGCACTTCTCTAATCCTAGGTCTCTGTCTAGTCCTGGACATGCCCCACCTCTTCACTCCCATAAATTGCAGATTTCCTTTAATTTTAATGGCCATGTAGCTATCGCTCCTGTCCTTGCCACACCTGATCCTAGACACCCAAATTCCTCTCCCCATACCACCTCTCTCCGTGCCCGTCCTCCATCTGCATTTTTATGACTATTTTATTCCCTCTTCTGAGATCCAACCGTCCTACCTTTTGCCTTCCATCTCCTTTACCTTTTTGGGTCTGTAGAGTATAGCATTGGGTATTCTGCATTTTATGGATAATATCCACTTATAAATGAATACATTCCATGCATGTCCTTTTGGGAATGAGTTACCTCACTCAGGATGATATTCTCAAGTTCCATCTATTTGCCTGCAAAATTCATGATGTCTTTGTTTTAAAGAGCTGAATAGAATTCCATTGTATAGATGTACCACATTTTCTTTATCCATTCCTTAGCTGGGGGACATCTAAGTTGTTCCCAGTTCTGTGTTATTATGAATAAAGCTGCTATGAACGTACTGGAGCAAATGTCTTTGTGGGATATTGGAGCATCTTTTGGGTATATGCCCAGGAGCGTATAGCTGAGTCCTGAGGTAGGAGTATTGCCAGTTTTCTGAGAAACTGCCAAATTCATTTCCATCCTTTTATTTTTATTCATAAAACTGTATAATTACATGTTAGAAATGCAGGTATAGTTAAAGATAATTTTACTAATTGTAGAAAAATAAGAATTTAATGATGTGCTAATGTGCTGATTCCATAAATTCTTCTTTGCTGTTTTGAATCTGGAAAACTATGAAATGCTTTGCAGGAGCTACAGCTATTTTTGATGGATTATGAATGAAACACATGAAGAGGAAAAGGGTTGTAAAAGTCATAAATGACATATAAAATGAAATCATCAATGAGTAAAAATGATTGGGGTTTTATAAAATGAAATCATCAATGAGTAAAAATGATTGGGGTTTTATAATTTACAATTTTCCTTTTAAATGCCCTTATTGATTTGTTACAAATACTGTTAACCCTGTATTTGGCAAATGGTGAGGACACTATCACTTGCATTCTCATTTGTAACACAACAGATTAACTTGCTGTGAAATTTTAAGTAGACTGAGACACAACAGTAACCACCTAATGAACCAGAGCACATTGCAGTTAAGTATCTAAATAGATGCATACTGATTACAGGGCTGAAAAATGGTTGTGTTTACTTGCAAAGAAGAAATTGTTCATAGAACTATCATTATTTGGGGAAAAATTAACCTTCTAATATCATAAAAGCAGTGTTTTTGAAACACTCCTAACTGTAAATTGATATATGACATTGAATTTCTCTAAGGTGATTTGCAATACAAATATAAAAAGCAGAAGAAAAACATAACAAAACCAAGCAAAGCAAAACAAAAGAACTCCTGCAACTTTCAGAATACCTTTGAAATTTTCTTACTACTTTTTTATAAATTTTACTAATTTTGATCTTTAACAAATTTATATATTTGTATAGTGCATTCTGATTTTTCTCAGGCAGTCCCTTCTTATCTGTGTCCCATGTTGTTAAGCCCCCTCCTGTCTAATTGTCCCTCTCATACATTTGTGTAGTTTTGTGAGCCACTGAATGATCACAACAACCACCTGTGTAGTTATGAGTTTAGAACTATCCAATGGACATAGTGAGGAATGTTGGAATAGTGAATACTTTGGTCAGCTAGCCTTGGGCACAACATAGCAACACTGAAGTAGTACCATCATGGGTCTACTATGATGGTAATTGAGATATTGACTTTTTTTTTTGGTTAAAGTAAGTGCAAGGACATGGCACAAACTTTGACCTGCTACAAAGTGAAAGGGTAAATGAAAGACTGATAGCATTATATAGGTTTCATGATGTCAGTATCCACCATGGAGTATGTCATTGCAGTGATGGGGTAAGGCAACAGTTTGAAGGTCACCTACATTCCTGTGAGTAACCCCTCCCCCACTTTCTGTAAGACAGCTCCAAAATTTCATTTGTTTAGTACACTGGAATTTGGAGGAAACTCCCCACCTTGTTTTTGTCTCCTGTGCCTTAACTTTAGTGAGTCCCTGTTTGTATATTACTGGGAAAAGCTAAAGCAAAAAATTGTCAAGTATGGTGTGTGGAATAAGCAAAAGTAGACTTGGAAGGAATGATTGTGTGTCCCTTGCATGGATGGCAAAAGCATGCAATTGAGGCTGTACTGTCTGAGGTAGATATATTTTTGGAGGCAATCATAATGTGATAGTTATATATGGTATATCATAGTGCATCTTCTTGCTACAGTGGGTCTTGCTCTGGGCCTTAAGACATGTAACTAAGATTGTGTTATCATGAGGTGGAGTATCTCAGGGTGACCATCTTCTTTCATGTGGTATGAAGTAGAATTCCTACTTGATGACTTTTTCTTCCATGTGAATATGAGCATATCCTCAAAATAGTTGAATTATAGTATATACCATTGAAGTCTCTGAGAATATCTCAAACATGAAAAGATTGTCAGCAAGTAATCTCAGAAGTTACATGGCTATTGTTATATGTAATGAGCCTTTCAATATTGAATCAGAGTTGACTGCCCAGTTGAAACCTGCTTGTGTTTCAGAAGAATTACAGAGCAGGAATGCTAGCATCCACCACTTATTCTCTGATTTGGCAGGTAAATTGTAGAACAGAGAGAATAAGATTGGAGGGGCTGGCTTGCCATTTATTATATGTAATGATTCTACGTGGAAAGGGAACTCAAATATATGCTCAATGATAATGATCCCATGCTGAGCTACCAAAACCTGGAACCTATTGCAAGAGTAAGAGAGTGAAGGGAAAGGAAAGGCAGTGGAAGTGATAGAAGATACTGCTAAGTGTATCTTTCCTCTGATACAAAGGAAAGAAAACATGTCTCGGGATAGAGACAAGCCTTAATAATGCACTGACAAAAGATAAAATTGATACAGGTAATGGATGTAATATTTTAGTTCTGTTATTTTTATTATCATTTAATTTAGTATTCCCTTAGTTTTTGACACCTGAGATCATTATGTGTTCCAAGAAAGGGCCAGTAGATCTCAGGATCAACACGTTTCAAACAATTAAAAAGGAAACAAACAAATGGAAAAGAAGCTTCACCAACTTTCATCTGAGTTAGGATTAGTGTCTAGAATATTACAAACAAACGAAAAATATAGACATTAAGGAAACAACAATAATCAAAGTGAAAACAAAGTGAGCTGTGGAACTTAAGAGTTATTAAGAGAAGTACAAGTGGCTAGAAATCACCTAAAAATGATCAGTATCACTAGCCATCAGATCAATGTATATTAAAGCTACATTTAGATACCATGTCACTCCAGTGAGGATGACCATCATCAAGTATACAAGTAACAACATAAACTACTGTTGATGATGTGAAGGAAGAACACTTATATACTGTTAGTGAGAATAAAAAAATAACTTAGCCACTCTGGAAACCATCTAGAAGTCTCTCTGAAAAACTAAAATAGATCTACTATATTACCCAGGTATTCTGCTCCTGGGCATATATTCAGAGGACTCAATACTCTACCCCAGAGACACTTGCACATCTAGTCCAATACTAATCTCTTCAGAATAGCTTGGAAAGGACTTCAGCTTGGGTCTCCATCAATGAGTGAACAGATAAGGCAAAAGTAATACATATACAGAGTGGAATATTAGTTTCCACACAAAGAAAAATAAATAAAAAAATTTGGAGGGAAATGTATAGAAATTTGAAAGAACATTATACTGAATGAGATTACACATTACCTTAAAAACATATCTCATGTTCTCTCCCATGTGTGGATCCTATCCTCAATGTTTTCTGTGTATAATGTTTGGGTAAATGGATGCCAGGAACCTAGAATAGAGCTATAGGAGAGACATACATTAAAGGAGAAGGGGCAGTAGATCATTGGATTTGTGATGATTTCTATTGTATTCATCCTTTAAAGTAGGCTTTCCAAATTTGTTAACTGTTTCACATACTTCACATAATAAAGCAAACAAGAATTGGGAAAATAAATTATTCAAGTGCAAGTTTTCTTATCAAATGATATTTTTTAATATGTCAGGCACATTGCTTTTTATAGTATTATATATTTTCTCACTATTTATATTATTTGTGTGGATGTTCCTCCAATCTTCCTTTATTCATTATGAGTCATAATTTTTTACAACGTAGTGGAAAATGTTAATACCATTGTCAGTTGTTCTGTTTTTTCCCAAATAAACAATATCAATTACTAAAAACAATCCACTTATATTATCGTAGGATATAAGGGTGTGTGTGCTTGTGTATGCCTCTGTGTGTGATTCCTTGTGACACTGATGTTTCTCTTTCAGTTAAAATTTTCCTAGCAACTACTGTATTTTCTTTTTATTCATTCACTTATAATTCCATTGACAGATATAAGTAATTAAATTAATATTTTTACCAAATTTTCAGTATTAGAGTTCAAAGACAATTATGGAATTCTTTTGCATTTTATGTATATATTCTGCCCTAAGCCCATTGATATTATATTATAATAAAACCAAAAATGGTCTCACATTTGGAATCATTGCTATTATTAAATTTGTTTGTTGTTTATGTGTATGGATGTTTTCCCCACATGTATGTCTATGTATAATGTGTGTGTTTGCTGTTCAGGGAGACAGAAAGAAGTTGTCAAACTCCATGGGTCTGGAGTTATAGATAGTAGTGAACTGCAATTTGGGTGTGGGGGTAATTGAACTTATATCCTCTGAAGGAGTAGCCTGTGCCCCCAACTGAAAATAATTCCATACATGAGGATGTATGGAATTATTTTATGTTTCTGATATTCTTCTCAGTTTCTGAGATATATGTTTGTGTGCATAGGTGTGTGTTCATGCATACTTACTCTGTGGAAAAAAAATTTCAAAGATGACCAATCAAGTTGGATTTTTGACTTATAAACTTCCAGTCTTGAAAGGGTTTGTGGTTTAAAGCCTCTATATAGATCTTTCTGAATTTTCTCATACATCCCTCCGAACTACAAAAAAGAGGCTGTTTTGTAAATTTTCTATCTGCTTTGCTTTATACATTTCTTTAGATTGTGTCTTATGTGCACTGATAAAACTACAAATTTTGCTGTATATTACACACCTTAGAATTTTATTGTTTTAAGATTTGGAAATAACAGTGAAGGATTAAAAATGTACTTTCTATTTACAATTTCCTATTTTAGTAAAAATATTATAGCTGATATACTAAGTATCTACTGCTCAGTTCTGTAAACTTATTTAGTGATACCTAAAGGCTGTTATAACTCAAAATGTAACTTTAAAATCAACATGGTACCATGTAAGTCAATTAGAATTTGTCCTGCTTTGCATTTTATCCCCTTGGGAAACACCCTAAGCAAAGGCAACTTGGGAGGGGTGACATTTCTTTTTAACCATTAATCAAGAAAATGCCCCTCAGATGTGCTGACAAGCTAATTTAATATGTGTAATTTCACAATTGTTTCTCAGTTTGTGTCAAATGGACAAAAACCTAACCAGCACATGTTCCCAATATTGCTATAACCAACTATCACAATTTTAGTGACTTCAGACAATGCAAATTTGTCATGTTATATTTTGTAGGTCAAAAACAAGAAAGAAGTTTAATGTGACCAAAATTAAGGTGCTAGCAAGCCCATGGTCCTTTTTCTAGGTCCAAAAGTGAATATGTTTCTTTGTATTTTTCAGCGTCTACAAGCCATTTTGCTTCTTGATTCATGGCCTGTTTTACCTCCAATGCCAACAATATTGCACTTTTTTTTAATCTTTAAAATTTTTAGAAAACCTCGTGATAAAATAGGCCTCACTGAAAATAATATGATAAGCCTAACGTAATATTTTCTTTTTTTTTTTTTTTTTTTTTTTTTTTTTTTTTCCGACTAGGCCATCTTTTTTTTTTTTTTTTTTTTTTTTCTTTTTTTTTTTTTTTCCATTTTTTATTAGGTATTTCGCTCATTTACATTTGCAATGCTATACCAAAAGTCCCCCATAGCCACCCACCCCCTCTCCCCTACCCACCCACTCCCCTTTTATGGCCCTGGCGTTCCCCTGTACTGGGGCATATAAAGTTTGCGTGTCCAATGGGCCTCTCTTTCCAGTGATGGCCGACTAGGCCATCTTTTGATGCATATGCAGCTAGAGTCAAGAGCTCCGGGGTACTGGTTAGTTCATAATGTTGTTCCACCTATAGGGTTGCAGATCCCTTTAGCTTCTTTGGTACTTTCTCTAGCTCCTTCATTGGGGGCCATGTGATCCATCCAATAGCCGACTGTGAGCATCCACTTCTATGTTTGCTAGGCCCAGGCATACTCTGACAAGAGACAGCTATATCAGGGTCCTTTCAGCATAATCTTGCTAGTGTATGCAATGGTGTCAGCATTTGGAAGCTGATTATGGGATGGATCCCCGGATATGGTAGTGTCTACATGGTCCATCCTTTTATCTCAACTCCAAACTTTGTCTCTGTAACTCCTTCCAAGGGTGTTTTGCTCCCACTTCTAAGGAGGGGCATAGTGTTCACACTTCAGTCTTCATTTTTCTTGAGTTTCATGTGTTTAGGAAATTGTATCTTATATCTTGGGTATCTTAGGTTTTGGGCTAATATCCACTTATCAGTGAGTACATATTGTGTGAGTTCCTTTGTGAATGTGTTACCTCACTCAGGATGATGCCCTCCAGGTCCATCCATTTGGCCAGGAATTTCATAAATTCATTCTTTTTAATAGCTGAGTAGTACTCCATTGTGTAGATGTACCACATCTTCTGTATCCATTCCTCTGTTGAGGGGCATCTGGGTTCCTTCCAGCTTCTGGCTATTATAAATAAGGCTGCTATGAACATAGTGGAGCATGTGTCCTTCTTACCAGTTGGGGCATCTTCTGGATATATGCCCAGGAGAGGTATTGCTGGATCCTCCGGTAGTACTATATCCAGTTTTCTGAGGAACCGCCAGACTGATCTCCAGAGTGGTTGTACAAGCCTGCAATCCCACCAACAATGGAGGAGTGTTCCTCTTTCTCCACATCCACGCCAGCATCTGCTGTCACCTGGATTTTTGATCTTAGCCATTCTGACTGGTGTGAGGTGGAATCTCAGGGTTGTTTTGATTTGCATTTCCCTGATGATTAAGGATGTTGAGCATTTTTTCAGGTGCTTCTCTGCCATTCGGTATTCCTCAGGTGAGAATTCTTTGTTCAGTTCTGAGCCCCATTTTTTAATGGGGTGATTTGATTTTCTGAAGTCCACCTTCTTGAGTTCTTTATATATGTTGGATATTAGTCCCCTATCTGATTTAGGATAGGTAAAGATCCTTTCCCAATCTGTTGGTGGTCTTTTTGTCCTATTGACGGTGTCTTTTGCCTTGCAGAAACTTTGGAGTTTCATTAGGTCCCATTTGTCAATTCTCGATCTTACAGAGCAAGCCATTGCTGTTCTGTTCAGGAATCTTTCCCCTGTACCCATATCTTCAAGGCTTTTCCCCACTTTCTCCTCTATAAGTTTCAGTGTCTCTGGTTTTATGTGAAGTTCCTTGATCCACTTAGATTTGACCTTAGTACAAGGAGATAAGTATGGATCGATTCGCATTCTTCTACATGATAACAACCAGTCAATCACACCTGGGTAGTCCCTTTGGCTATGTAATTTAATGTGTAATATGTATTCAGTTTCCTGGCAAATGCCATAGAAGATGGACATCTTTTGCAGGAAAGTGGCAACATTCTGCCTGCTGAAATGACATATATTGCAGAATATTAACTTCTACAAATGAAGTAATAACTTTTAATTATCATTTCATTATTTTAAATTAAAATTTTTCTTTAGGTGATTTACAAATTTGGAGGTCATCATGTAAAATCAATATGAAAATGTACAAGCACAAACTTGATAAATTAGTTCTTAACATTGTGAGGATTGGATTGTTGATGTAATTACAGAAAATTAGATGGAGCATTTAGTGTAAGGAATTTATTATGGATGAAGTAAATACTTAATAGAATGTTTACTATCTCTGGATTTATATTGGTGAATCATATTTCTTCTATATGTACATTAACACTAAAAATTAGTTTTCACATTGATCACATTAACTTAATATTCAGATTAGTTTTAAAAAATTCAAAAAGATATTGAATAGTTTTAGTCTTTAATAGATTTTACACCTGGATACAGGAGGTGGCCTCTTCACATTTCCAAGTCTCCTATGTTAGGCATCTCAACTAAGGTCACCTGTATTGACCTTTTCTATCCTAGGTCTCTGGGAGATTTCCCCCACCAACTACCCACTTCAGCTATAGATTTCCATCCATTCTCCTGACCCTCTGAATCTCTCTACTGTTTCTCACCACAGCCGATCCTGTCAGTAAATTCCCATCCTTTCCCCTCCCATCCAATTTCCTTCTCCTTCTGTCTCCTATGACTATTGTGTTGCCCCTTCTAAGTGTGATTCTATTATCCTCACTTGGGCCTTCCTTTTGTATTTCTATTTATACAGTATTTTATTCAAGGTATTTTATTGGATTTTGACACATTTGTAATATATAAAAGAAAAGGCAGAGCTGACAGGGTGGTTCAGCAGGTAAAAGAATTTACCAACAAGTCTGATGACCAGAGTTCAGTCCTTTGGACCTAAACAGTAGAAGGATGGAATAAATTCTCCATCAGTTGGTACATGACCCCACATATGTGCACATGCGCACACACACACACACACACACACACACACACACACACACACACTAAATGAATTTTTTAAAAAAAAATTAAACAAAAAAAGCACATTTGATGGCAGAAGCCTAAATCCAAATATTGACTCTATTCCTTGGTCTGTTTCCCTGAGTAATTTTTCTCATCTTTCCATCCTTCCTGTTCTCTGCCTTGTCAAGTGGTGAAACAGTCTCTGTTAAGCACTGCTGAGTATAGGATCCATCCTTGGCTTCTCTTTGTGTCCACACAAATGCTAGGCAAGGCAAGCTTCTGCTGAGTCATCATTTTTGTGAAGAATTATCCAGTTGGACCTTCCTTCTTGTTTAACTTCTTTGAGTCTGTGGGGTGTATCATGGGTATCCTTTATGGCTAATATCCACTTATAAGCAAATGCATAGCATGCATGTCCTTTTTGGTCTGAGTTACTTCACTCAGGATGGTATTTTCTAGTTCCATCCATTTGCCTGCAAATTTCATGATGTCTTTTTTTTTTTTAATAGCTGAGTAGTACTCCATTGTGTAAATGAACCACATTTTCTGTATCCATTCTTCTGTTGAGGGACACCTGGGTTGCTTCCAATTTCTGGCTATTATGAATAAGGCTGCTGTGAACATAGTAGAGTCCATGTGGTATGGTGGAACATCTTTGGGGTATGTGCCCAGGAGCATTATGATTGGGTCTTCAGTTAGAACTATTTCCAATTTTTTGAGAAACCTCCAGATTGATTTCCAGAGGGGTTTTACAAATTTGCAATTCAACTAGCAATGGAGGCGTGTTTGTCTTTCTCCACATCCTTGCCAGCATCTGCTGTCACCTGAGTTTTTTATCTTAGCCATTCTTATTTGTGTAAGGTGAAATCTCAGGGTTGATTTGATTTGCATTTTCCTGATGTCTGAAGACTTTGAACATTTCTTTAAGCGCTTCTCTGCCATTTGACATTCCTCTGTTGAGAGTTTCTGTTTAGCTCTTTGGTTGGTTGCTCAGTCTCTGTGAGCTCTAAGGGGTCCAGGTTAATTGACTCTGTTGGTCTATCCCCAGTTTTTAATGGGGATATTTTATTTCTTGGAGTCTGACTTCTTTAGTTCTTTATATATTTTGTATACTAGCCCTCTGTTGGATGTAGTGAAGACCTTTTTCCAATGTGTAGGCTGCCATTTTGACCTGTTGACAGTGTCTTACAGAAGCTTTTCAGTTTCATGATGTCACATTTATCAATTGTTGATCTTAGAACCTAAGCCATTGGTGTTTTATTCAGAAAATTGTATCATATACCAATACATTCAAAGCTATTTCCCACTTTCTCTTCTATTAAATGTAGTGTAACCGGTTTTATGTTGACATCCTTGATCCACTTGGACTTGAGTTTTGTGCAGGGTAATAAATATGGATATATCCATATTCTTCTACAGGCAGACATTCAGTTAGACCAGCACCATTTGTTGAAGATGCTTTTGTTATTCCATTGTATGGTTTTGGTTTCCTTTTAGAAAAGAGGCTACCTCCTATAGCCAGGCAGGACCCTCTGTGGAGAGATCAGGACTCCAATCTGCCCACAAAACTTTCAACCTAAAATTTGTCCTGTCTAAAAGAAAATCAGGGACATAGAGGGAACAGAAACAGAATGGATGCCCAACCAATAACTGGCCCAATTTGAAACACATCTCATGGGCAAGCACCAGTCTCTGACATTATTAACGGTACCCTGTTATACTTACAGACAGGAGCCTAGCCTAAGTGTCCTCTGAGGGGTTCTACCCAGCATCAGACTGAAACAGATGCAGATACCCACAGCCAAACATTGGCTGTAGGTCTAGGACCCTTGTGGAATAGTTGAGGATAAGGATTGAAGTCCCTGAAGAGGATAGGAACTTCACAGATAGACCAAGAGAGTCAATTAACGTGGACCCCTTAGAGCTCACAGATACTGAGCAACCAACCAAAGAACGAGGCCCCAGCACATATGAGGCATACATCTAGCTCTGTCTCCGTGGCTGCCTTGTCTGGCCTCTGTGGGAAAGAATGTGCCTAATCTGGCAGAGACTTTATATACCAGGGTAGGGAGGATACCCACGGGAGAGCTTACCCTCTTAGAGAAGGGGTTGGGGTATGGGGCAAGTGGTTCAGCAAGGGGAATACTGGGAGGGGGAACAGCATTTGCACTATAAATAAATAAAAAATTAGATTGTATAAAGATGAATCCTAAAAGTCATGCCAGATACTTTGAAAACATAAAATATTTGATCTTTATTAAGATTCATTATTTAAAATATAAAATTCTAAGCAACAAAATACTAAAGGATTGACAATGGTAGACTATACTGTCAGTTTGTATAATGCAATATTGCGTTCTATGATTTTTCAAAAGATTTTGTTGGTAGAAATCAGCATATGCCTGTTACAAATTACAATACTTCAAAGCATATTGTTTCCAAATATTCTTGCATTAACAAAAAAAAACTACCCATCTAAGAAATAAAATATTTGACATGTTTTACAGGGCTCTTATGGATCTGTATTTGTAAATTCTCTTTAATTACATAATAATGTTACTCTTCAGACTCTGCATGGGTTTTTATCAGTCTAGACATTTGTGATATTAATAACCATTACCCACACCTACATTTATAATCATTTATAACTTCTGTCTCCCTGTCTCTGTCTCTCTTTCTGACTGTCTGTCTTTCTCCCCTACATGTACCCATTTCAAGACCAATTGTTTACATTGCATGACTTTCTCAACTGCTGCTCTCTATCTTTTTTTTTTTTTTTTTTTTTTTTAGTTAGAATCTCTCACTGAACCTAGAGCTTAGTGTTTTAGCCAGCCTAGCTGGTCAGTGATGTCTGAAGATGCTCTGGTAGCTGCCTCTTTCAATGCTGAGGGGTACATCCACTTCTTTGTGAGGAGTCTTTGAATCTGACCTCAGGTCTTATGCATACACATAGCACTTGACCAACTAAGGTATCTCTCTTTGCTCCCGTTTATGCAATTTTAGAAAGGAAACAACATAACTTCAATTTAGCCATATGCAACCTTCCATTATTTAATTGTAATGGCATGCCATTTATTTCTCCAAAGGTATCTTGAAGTGTTCCAGTTCACATAGTTTGGTGTGTATACTTTCAGGATAAGTGCAAGGTGACTATTTCCAATGCTATTGCCACAACCTTCATGAAAATTTCAGCACACATGTGAATCATTTTCTCTTTCATTTTGTGTCAGGAACGGATCCCAGAGAGTCCTTCTCCTGCTCCCTCTCTGGAAGAGAGTCATCGTCCTGGGAGCCAGACCTCCTCCCACCCAAGCAGCAGTGTGTCCAGCTCTCCCTCGCAGATGGATCATCATTCAGAGAGAATGGGTGAGTGATTGCCCTGAAGAAAATAATTGGAAGATATGTTTTTAGGCAATTCCATATTACTCAACTAAGACAGGAAGACCCTGGAAGAACTGTCATTTTCTTTTAATATAAAATGCCTTTTGAAGTAATCACGGTTTGTGAAGCAATACAGGAAACAGTAGAAACTGTAAGACTTTTCATACCCACCAAGGCCTTTCTTTAATATATTTCTTAATCTCTTGGGACTGATACCATGAGATACTTATTGGTACACTATAGGTCTTAGATGAATGTGTTGCTATGTACCACTTACTAAAAGACAATATAGTTGTAACATGCACAGCATCTCTGGGATATTTGATATAACATATACTTTAGAAAATTAGGCATTTAAAGAAAATTTAAACGCCAAACAACATACACTATGCCACAATATTGGAAAATGCATTTCTCTACATTTTTTGTCTCACAAGACTTACCTCTTAGAAATTGTAATAGAGCCTATATGACACCTGAATTTGTCCATATGATCGTTACTTTAGCTATCTTTAAATTTTTAGGTAAACCATTTAACCATTATTAATTTCAGTGTCTATAATATGGAAATATTTACTTTCATGCCTGTTGTACTGAAATATTGTGAGATGTAACCTTGACTATCTGTGGGATAAAAACATTTCAGGATGTCAAAGTGCTAAAAACATTAAGAAAATAAATGTATTTTGCTGTTTTTATTTTTACTTTGCTTAACATTTCATTTTCTATGATCTTACTCATCTATACAGAAATTGTCAGGAACATTCAGCTAAATAAATTCTCAGTATAAAATAATTATGGGTTAATTTTTTACTTGGTAAAATGTTCATAACTCTTCTATTTTTACACAATCCAGTGTCCTATGGATATATTTTCTTTTAGAAATATGATCTCCGCTTTTTGGCCAGCAATCAATGTCCAGGCATGTTTTATGTGCTTTAGATTTTCACTGCTCATAGTAGTGCTTATTTTAGGCTCTCCAAAATAATTGGGTGTTGAAGGAGGAGAGGAATTCAGGAGATTAGGATCTATATTCTCTTCTAAATTTGTGCTATGAAAAGATAGAGATAATTTCTTCTTCATGGAACTTTATCCACATCTAACTTTATCACCATTATATATTGTCTGTGTTCCCAGTTTTGTACATAGCTCTCAGTGATTCTTAAACAAAGCCGTACATTATAATAACCTGTGGAGCTTTTTGAATACAGTGTGAATTTAATTCACTTGATCTAGGACATGGTTTGCTTTTCAATATCGCCTTGGAAGTCCCTAATGCACAGTGAGGTTAAAGACACGATGAACAACAGCTTGAGGATTCTGTTCTTTAGTGACCAAGTTTAATTTCCAGAAAGAAATATTTGACCTTTCCTCTAGTTGATGGACAGGGATTACCTAGCTGTTACAAACTTGAGTACAAATAATTATAGGAAATCTGAACAAGACAAGAAGCTATAACTGAATAAATGTAATGAATCAAAAACTAAATAAAGCATATATTATTCTGTTGGGTTATTGAAAGAAAATATGGAAGCTATTTATTTCTATGTGATCTATCTATGCAGGAGAGAGAATCAATTATTGAGTGCTGGATGAAAGGTGAATGTATAGGAAAATATACTTGTCAAATGTTATGGCATAGACTAATGGGTAATATATTTTAACATAAAATAAAATATTTCATACAAAATGGAATATCTTAGAAAATCATTGACAAATAGTGCATATGCAATTCCACAGACACTGATTTTCACTATATGCACATTTTACAACTGCCCAACCATGATAGAAATGTTATCTACAGTTGAATAGAAAGGTGTAATAGATTTTAGCTGTAAAAATGTGGTATCTTATTCATGGAGCTGTAATGTTTCAATAAAATATAACTGCAGAGAATGAAATGATAAATTGCAAATTAGTATGTTTTTTTTCTGTAAATGTCAATGTTTTACAAAGACTCATAGTAAGTACCAGAAAATTTATTCTACTTTGAATTTTATATAAATTTAGGAAAGTTTCCACAGTAAGTTAAAGGCGAAATTATTTTAACCTAATGAATGATTAACTGATGAATTCTCTTTTGAAATATTTTGAGTTTATTATTTATATAGCTAAACCCTAAATTTCATAATCATTTTAAGGAAGGAATACATACATGATTCAAATAGTATATATTAACATATTGCTAGTACTAAGTATCAATGATACTACAAAATTCATATGATTTGTCATCTTAGTGATTTTCATGATTTTGGCCATCATAGCAAATCTTTCTTATGTAACAGAAGTTTATAAAATAAATATAAGTTGTTGGAATATGTTAGTCATTTATGTACTTTTATGCATTTCTTTAGGTATTTTGCATGAAACTATACCCAGTTCCCTTTTTCATTTTTAGTTATGATGCCCAACAATCGAGAAGAGCTTATTGTTGACCAAGATAATGGACAAAGCATAAAAAAATTCCAGAGGGATAATAAAGGTAAAATGATTTTGGCTTATTTGATATGTGTGTGAATATTAGACACTAATTCAGTACTGCAGTAGTGTATATCTTATTGGTGTTTATCCAAGTCAGAATAGATTAATCCTGGCTTTGGATAAATTCTTTTGCCCATGAAAATAGTTTGTACAGATTTTTGTTTGGTGTTGTAGATTTGAAACCAATCTTAAATTTGTTAATGCATGTGGTTAAAAATTATCACTCTGTTTTCACTGTGCCTTCTCAAGATTTATGTAATATATATGTAACAATTTTAAAATATAGTTATATGACTCACTATTTAAAATTTACATTCACAGAATCAGAGTTGTTGTGATGACAATTGCTGCTCTTTTATGTATTTCAAACATTTTAAAGGCATATGTTAATTTGAGCATTTAAATTAAATCTTACCAAGAAATCAATTGAATACTTATTTAGGTACTGATTAAAATGGCCTCAAACTTACTTATTATTTGCTCAAGCATGTATCTTAACATATATCTTTGTAGAAAATAAGAAGTAAAGAAATTTCAAGTGATTCTTCCCTGAACTGAAAGCTAAGACATAAAATAAAGAGGATATTTTGTTATAAGCTGTGCATTATTGCTGTTACACTGCATTGTATAGTAGCTTACACACACACACACACACACACACACACACACACACACACACACATACACACACACATTTGATAAAGATCTCTTTTTACTTTATACAAGAATACATTTTATATCTCCATTAAAATGTTCACATTATTCAGACTACAAGATTCAGTGTGATGAAGTGTTAATGGAGAATTGTCTCTTACTTCTTGAGGCTGAACTTGCTTCATTATTACCTAGATGAGCATTTTAACTGTAATTTGGAAAAATGTATGATTTTAATTTCAGTGATCCATGGTTGGTTTCCTTGCCACATGTTTAGTATTTTCATAGCCAGATACTGAAAGACCATACCCTCTGGGACTTCACCATGCAAATGATTGATTACAGAATAGTTGTCAGAATGAAACAAGTCTGGTTCAGTATATTAGAGTGCTTAAACTTT
This sequence comes from Mus musculus, assembly GCF_000001635.26. NCBI lineage: Eukaryota > Metazoa > Chordata > Mammalia > Rodentia > Muridae > Mus > Mus musculus. The sequence continues at coordinate 113,753,957 of NC_000086.7, forward strand.
TCGCAGGTAATGAAATTCCAGTTAAAAATAAAATTTCATTGATAATCCAACAATTTGTTCCTGAGACCACTTTTTTTAAAAATGCCAAATCTGACCTCTTTGAATACTGCTGGAACATGAGGATATAGGCATAATCAACTTTTTTGATAAAACAAAATTGATTGTATTTCTTTGTTACTTTGGAAAGATGCAGTAAACTCATTTTACTCAAATAGTTTTTTGCCATATACTGATAAAGTAATTGATAGACAGTAGCAAACATGTTAAACTACATTTAAATTATAATGGACAGGTTTCTTTAAGAAAAAAATTACTTCATTTCAACTTCTGCCTATTCTTTTTGTGATAGTAAGGTAAAAATGTATTTTTTCAACTAGACTTCAATTACTGAAAGGCAATAAGATACAGTGTAAGCCTCAACATTTATTAAGTATGACAAATAAGCAGTTTATACAACTGGAGCAAACATATGCTTTCACATCTGCTTTGAATAATATCATCATAATTTTAAAGATGATTTATATCTTTGCAAACTATAAAATGCCAACATTGCCATTATTAACAAAATTCTGAAAATAAAGAAATGCTGCTATTTTTCATATAGCCTAATGATTCCTGAACTTTAAAAAACTATAATACACATTTTAAATAATTATTTGAACTTTGCATTGAACTTGAATATGTGAGCATGTAAAATTTATATGTACTAGGATTTCTTCACACTGAAGTCTTTCAGACTGATTCCAAAATGACTCACCAAATGACAGCTTATTTGAATTAAATATTCCAACTAAACTGACTAGTCATTTAAGTTGGGTGTTTGATTTTATCTTTCTGTAAACTTTGCCAAATAAATTAAGCAAGTCGATTGTGTATTATAATATTGTGTCACATGGTCCCTTGGGTGCTGACCTCATTGTCTTTTCATCTCTAAGACCCCCATATTAAAGAAAACCAGGGGGATTAATCTAAAAATAATTCCAAACAATTTTTCTTCACATAATTAGTGCTTTGATATAGTCTTAAACTGTTGAAAAAGTTGGTAATATGTAGTACTATTCACTTCTATTTGGTCTATTTATATTGTATAATGTAATGTTGTAATGTTCATTGTTTGTGAAGACACATTTAGGTGGTGACATCATAAAAATTCTCCAGGTTATTAAAATTACTGAACATAAAGCAAAAATAGAACTGGGGTTCTATGTAGTATAGCAACATTATCATAACATACTAATAATAAGGCTAGTCACATGTAGAAATAGTGGAAAAAATGAATGAGTAGTACAAAAAACATGGTATGGGCAAGGTACAAGCAATACTTAACAAAGGTCATTGTGCCAGAGATTTACAAGGGAAAAACTCGTTTTACTGACCCAAAAGTCCTTAGTACTAAAAGCAGAGGCTAGTAAGCTATAGCCACATGTTGCTTGCAAGAATAATGGTGGATATTTGTTGTATATGGTTGCTTATAACATTTGGCTGCTTTCAGTAAATGATTCTCAAAACACATATAGATTATTTTGAGTTAACGTAATGGAAGAGTGCATAACTTAAGATTAAAGCTTTAAATTAATGGGAGGATTGTTTTTGTGAATATTTTAAACATTTTAAATTTTATATATTTTACTTTTTATTTGTCCTCTTATATTCCATCCCAACTGCAATTTTCCATCCCTCCTCTCCTCCCAGTTTCTCCTCCCAATATCCCCTCATCCCCAAACTACTCCTCCTCAGGTTACCTTCAGAAAAGGTCAGGCCTCCCATGGATAGCAATCAAAAATGGCATGGCATGTTCCAGTAAGATTAGGTGTCTCCCCTCATATTAAGGCTGGACAGGGAAACCCAGAAGGAGAAAAAGAGGTCCCCAAATCAGGCAAAAAAAAAAAAAAAGTCAGATATCCTGATTTCAGCTGTGAGTCATAACACAAGAACATCAATCCATCCAAGCACAAAATATATGACAGGGTCAGGTCAGACGTAGGGAGGCTCTCCGATTATGTATTCAATTTTTGTAAGCCCATATTAGCTCAGGTTACTTGATTCTATGGTTTTTCTTATGGTGTCTTTGGCCCATCTTGTTCCTACAATCTTTCCTGCCTTCTTCAACAGGATTCCTCAGGCTCAGTCTAGGTGTTTGGCTGTGGGTCTATGCATCTGCTTCTATCAGTTGCTAGATAAGCTTCTCTGATAGTGATTATGCCCTTCTTCTGTCTACATGTATAGCAGTGTTTCATGAGGAATCATTTTATTGACTTAATTTTTGTCCAGGTGTGCTTGGTTCCATCCTAGGTCTCTGAGATCTCCAGCTTCTGGTAGCTGCTGCTCCAGGCAGTTTCAGGACTGAATTCCCTCTTATGGCATGGGTCTAAGGCTGGACCACTCCCACAACTTCTGTGCCACCTTTACCCCGTCACTTCTTGCAGGCAGGACAAATTGTAGGTTGAAGGTTTCATTCCTGGGTTGGTGCTCCAATTACTCCACTGGAAGTGATATAAGGTTACAGGAAATGGCCCATTCAGGCTCCACATATCCCTTTACTAGGAGTCTTTTTTGTGTGTGAGGGGGGTTGTTTGTTTGTTTGTTTTTGTTTTGTTTTGTTTTGTAGGTTTCTTTTTTTAACGATTTTTATTAGATTTTTTTCATTTACATTTAAAATGTTAACCCAAAACTCCCCTATACCCTCCCCCCACCCTGCTCCCCAACCCACTCACTCCTGCTTTCTGGCCCTGGCGTTCCCCTGTACTGGAGCATATAAAGTTTGCAAGACCAAGGGGCCTCTCTTCCGAATGATGGCCGACTAGGCCATCTTCTGCTACATATGCAGCTAAAGACACGAACTCTGGGGGTACTGGTTAGTTCATATTGTTGTTCCCTCTATAGAGTTGCAGACCCCTTCAGCTCCTTGGGTACTTTCTCTAGCTCCTACATTAGGGGACCTGTGTTCCATCCAATAGATAATTGTGAGCATCCACTTCTATATTTGCCAGGCAATGGCATAGCCTCACAAGAGACAGCTATATCAGGGTCCTGTCAGCAAAATCTTGGGGCATATGCGATAGTGTCTGCATTTGGTGGCTGATTATGGAATGGATTCCCCGGGTGGGGCAGTCTCTGGATGGTCCATCCTTCCATCTCAGCTCAGTCTCTGTAACTCCTTCCATGGGTGTTGTACTGGCTAGTTTTGTGTCAACTTGACACAGCTGGAGATATCACAGAGAAAGGAGCTTCAGTTGAGGAAATGCCTCCAAGAGAGGTATTTTCTCAATTAGTGATCAAGGGCGAAAGGCCCCTTGTGGGTGGTGCCATCTCTTGGATTCTATAAGAGAGCAGGCTGAGCAAGCCAGGGGAGGCAAGCCAGTAAAGAACATCCCTCCATGGCCTCTGCATCAGCTCCTGCCTTCTGACCTGCTTGAGTTCCAGTCCTGACTTTCTTGGTGATGAACAGCAGTATGGAGGTGTAAGCCGAATAAACCCTTTCCTCCCCAACTTGCTTCTTGGTCATGATGTTTGTGCAGGAATAGAAACCCTAACTAAGACAGGTGTTTTGTTCCCCCTTCTGAGAAGTATCAAAGTATCCACACTTGTATTAGTGTCACCATAGGTATCTGGGCAATTCATAGAACTAGGTTTCTACTTTTCCCCCAAACTGTGATTCAATTCCAGTTGTCTCTTCCAGTATTCTCTCCCTTTCCCGTATACTATCTGTTTCATCCTATCCCCATTCTATCATGCCCCCAGTCCACCCAAACTATTTTGTTTCTTCTTCCCAGGGAACTTCATGCATTCCCCCCACCCCGTGAACTTTCCTCATTATTTAGCCTCTCTGGGTCTGTGGATTGTAGCATGATTAAATTTATAGCTAATATCAAATTATAAGTGGGTACAACGCATATTTGTCTTTTTTAGTCTGAGTTATATCACCCAGGTTGTTTTTTTCTAGTTGTATATACTTGCATGCAAATTTCATAATGCTCTTTCTTTCCTTCTTTTTTAACAGCGGAATAATACTACTTTGTGTAAATATACCATATTCTGCTTATCCACTGCTCGGTGAAGGGATATCTAGATTATTTCCAGTTTCTGTATATTATGACTATAGGTGAACAAGTGTCCTTGTAGTGCATAGAGCATTCTTTGAGTACATGGCAAGGACTGGGACAGCTGGTTCTTGAGGTAGGTTGATTCCCAGTTTTCTAAGAAATGACCAACTGATTTTCAAAGTGGCTGTACAATTTTTCATTCTTAAAAACATGGAGGAGTGTCCTCCTTGCTACATATCCTTAACAACATGAGTTGTCACTTGTGGTTTTGATCTTAGCCATTTTTACTGGTGTAAGTTGGAATCTCAGAGTCATTTTGATTTGCATTTCCCTTATGGCTAAGGATATTGAACATTTCTTTATGTGTTCCTTGGCCATTTGATATTACACTGTTGAGAATTCTCTGTTTAGATCTCAACTTCAATTTTTAATTGGATTATTTGTTTTGTTGATGTCTAGTTTCTTGAGCTTTTTATATATTTTAGAAATTATCCCTAGGTCAAATGTAGTATTGGTGAAAATATTTTCTCGTTCTGTAGGCTGACATTTTTTTCTATTGAAAGTGTCATTTGCTTTATAGATGCTTCTCAGTTTCAGGAAATCCCATTTATTGATTGTTGATCTTAGTGCGTGGTCCATTGGTGTTCCATTTAGGAAGTTATCTCCAGTACAATTCTAGGCTAGTTCACATTTTCTCTTCTGTCAGGTTCAGTGTATCTGGTTTTACGTTGAGGTCTTTTATCCACTTGGACTTGAATTTTGTGTAGGGAAATAGATACTGATTTATTTGCATTCTTCTGTGTGTAGACTGCCAGTTAGTCCAGCACCATTTTGGAAGTTACTTTCTTTTCCCCATTGTATAATTTTGACCTTTTTACCAAAAATCGTGTGTCCATAAGTGTGTGGATATATGTCTTCAGTTGGATTCCACTGATTGACCTGACTGTTGCTATACCAATGCCATGCAGTTTTGATTACTCTTGTTCTGTAGTACAACTTGATACCAGGGATGATGATACCTCCAGAAGTTTTTATTGTACAGGATTGTTTTAGCTATCCTGTATCTTTTTGGTTTTTTTTCATGAGACTTTCCATTTTTAGACCTTGAACAGTTTTATTCATTTCCTTCCATTGTTTATTTGTGTTTTCCTGGATTTCTTTAAGGTATTTTATCCAGTTCCTCTTTAAGGACTTCTAACATTATCACAAAATTGGTTTTAAGAGGTCATCTTCCTGAATATCCAGGGCTTGCTGAAGTAGAATAACTGGGCTCTGGTTGTGCCATAATGACCTGAGTCTAGTTAATTATGTTTGTACGCGGCCATTAGTCATCTGGGTTTGGACTAATTATAGTTTAATGTCCTGATTTTTTAGCTTATGGATGGATGGGTTTTATTTAACCTTTGCTACTGTATCTTCTCTGTACTTCTGGCCTGAGTGGTCTGTGGTTTTGGCTACTGATGATTCCTCTGGTTCAATAGAGTATATCTGCTCAGAGTTTGCTGGCCTAAATGACCTTTGGAGGTTTGGGTGCTGGTATTGCTTTTGGGGTTCTAGAGTTTTGGGGCTCTGAGAACTGGCATGACCTCTAGGGTTCTGAGTACTGGTGTTGCCTCTGTGGTTCCAGGTACCCCTGTGGCCTCTGGTAGAACAGAAGGCTTCAGGGTTCTGGGTACCAGCATGGCCTCTGAGGTACTAGATCCTGGTTTAGCCTCCAGTATCAGATATTGTCCTCTGCTGGATTTGAGGGCCTGGAGTTCTGGATACCTAAATGTCCTCTGGAAATGAAGGGGGCTTCTGCCAGAGTTGTGGTCTGGGATATGAAAACGAGGGGACAATGTACTGTTGCATACAGCTGAGCCAGCTCAAAGGTGTGTTGACAGTCAGTAGGCAGGAATTTTACTGGGGCTCTGGGTACTGGCAATGCATTCAGTAGAGTAAGGGGCTTCTGCCATAGTTCTTGTCAAAGATATGGAGTCAAGGGAGGGATGCCTTTCTGCATATTTTAGCATAGCATATCTCACTGGCATATTAATATGAATTATATCATACCTATAGACAAATTTAGGGATATATCTATATTATATTATATAATAATTAATGAACACTTTTTCTGTTTAATATTTCACTGATTTCTTTCATTCAGCAAAATATGTTTTGGCATTCATATTAGTTTTGAACAGTTAAACATGTTATTTTATTTTCAAACATCAAACTTGGGTTTTACTCTTTATTATAAGATAAAAAATGTTAAGCTAGTATATTGACCTTATAAACTGCTAGTTTACTGAGCTTTCCTTACTAGGTATATCTACCAAAGAGAGAATGTTTTGTGACTTATAATTTGTATGTGTCTACTTTCTTTTATGCTTATAATATACTGTGTGGGATTTTGCTTTATTCACTGTATTTAACTGGAAAGAAAGGGTTCTCTAATGAAAGTACAAAGTGGCGTTCATCCATGGCAAACATATGTTTAGAGAACAGCTCAATGCTATGTCAGCTTACATAACTAACAGAATTAAGTACTTACTTTGGACCTATGATCTCTCCGACCACGCTCTTTTTTAGAAGATTTACAGTACTAGAGAGAATCTCGATCTCTGGAATGAGTCTTAAATCCAATCACAGAACAGATAGCTATTCTCATTAAAGCTCTCTCACTATTGCATATAACTGGGCATGTTTCTGTGGCTGGTTGGTACTGCAGTTCATAAGGTTCCTGGCAATGCATGGTTGTTGATGTCTTTTCTCACCAGCAATCTGAGTAGCAGTTTCTAGCACGATAAAGCAGAAAGAAGCTTTAACCCAGTTAAGTGCCAGCTTAATAACATGCAAGCAAAATATGAAGTATCCTAAGCAACATAAACTTTCTGTTTTATTTTGTTCAGCAACCATGAGGAATGACTTTATCACATAACATTCAGAGAGCCTCTAGGACCTTTCTGTTGAGCAACTTATAAGGTCATGTGTATCCAGAATTAAAATTTTCTATAACTTACCCATAATTCATAGGAGGAGATTTTTTCCAACCACACAGGGTATCGCCTTACTCATTTTAAATATACATTGCTATTGAACTTTGGTTTTAAGATGGTAGGTTTCCCTATGTCTTTTACATAGTGTTTTCATTTTAGAAAACTTCTACACCCTTTCATCTTTGTTATTCACCCACTCGCTCCATGCTTAAAACTTTCAGCTCCTAGTATTTCCTCTCACTAATTTCATTTTACCTATATTTTGCTATATTCTACTTCCTTACGGCAGTCATCTACTAAATGACCCCTTTCTATATATATGGACATTATAGTGACCTTAGAGTGAACACACAAAATTAAATATTTAAGTCTATGATCCTCATATGCAATTTGATATAGCCACTATGGAAATCCTTTTGAAGCTAGAAATAGAACCACCACTACCAATTTTAAATACCTGATATACCCAAAGAACTTTATTTTACACTACTGAGATACTCAGAGATTCATGTTTATTGGTAATCTATTCACAAAAGCTAGAAATAGAATCATCTGTGGTAGAATTGATAATGAAAATGTGGTATGTCTACACAAGGAAATGCTATTACACAAAGAAAAAAAATAAAATTATGAATTTTATGTGTGAATGAATGGAACTAAAAAACAAAAACACAGAATGTGGTAGCATAGGTTACAAAATTATTCATGTTCTTCCTTAATGTATGGTTTGCTAATATTTTATTTGTAATTTCGTAGTTATAAAATGTAGGGTTGTTGGCCTGCAGTATTATCTTATATGCCATAAATTTTTGTATTTAGTAGAAAGAGATGCATTTCAAAAACACAAATTGAAATTATTTATGCATATATTTCATTTATTAATTGTTAATTTTTGGAATTATATATCTGATATCTTTTAGCCATGGTTTTCTTATATTTAAGTTTTAATGATGTTTTATTTGAAATATATTTATATTAATTTCCCCCTTCCTTTCATCCCTCAAGATCCTCCCAGAGACTGTTGAATCCCTTACATATTTTCTTATTCCCAAGTTCATAGATTCTTTTCCTTCGATTATATTATATACATATATACACATATATATTTATGCATGCACAAATATAAAAATATAACCTGATGAGTCTATTTTTTTGTTGTTTTTTTTCAGACTTATGCTTTTTATTAATTATTTTTTCCATTTTTTATTAGGTATTTAGCTCATTTACATTTCCAATGCTATACCAAAAGTCCCCCATACCCACCCACCCCCACTTCCCTACCCACCCACTTCCCCTTTTTGGCCCTGGCATTCCCCTGTACTGGGGCATATAAAGTTTGCGTGTCCAATGGGCCTCTCTTTCCAGTGATGGCAGACTAGGCCATCTTTTGATACATATGCAGCTAGAGTCAAGAGCTCCGGGGCACTGGTTAGTTCATAATGTTGTTCCACCTATAGGGTTGCAGATCCCTTTAGCTCCTTGGGTACTTTCTCTAGCTCCTCCATTGGGAGCCCTGTGATCCATCCATTAGCTGATTGTGAGCATCCACTTCTGTGTTTGCTAGGCCCCGGCATAGTCTCACAAGAGACAGCTACATCTGGGTCCTTTCGATAAAATCTTGTTAGTGTATGCAATGGTGTCAGCGTTTGGATGCTGATTATGGGGTGGATCCCTGGATATGGCAGTCTCTACATGGTCCATCCTTTCATCTCAGCTTCAAACTTTGTAACTCCTTCCATGGGTGTTTTGTTCCCACTTCTAAGGAGGGGCATAGTGTCCACACTTCAGTCTTCATTTTTCTTGAGTTTCATGTGTTTAGGAAATTGTATCTTATATCTTGGGTATCCTAGGTTTTGGGCTAATATCCACTTATCAGTGAGTACATATTGTGTGAGTTCCTTTGTGAATGTGTTACCTCACTCAGGATGATGCCCTCCAGGTCCATCTATGTTGTGTATATTTGGCTTCAAGTCTGACCACTCTGTGTTGGACAACTTATAAGGGCTCTTGTCCCTGGGAGAGGGTAGTACTTCTTCCAGCAGTTATTTGTTGCCTGTACTTCATTGACTAGTGGTGGGCCAAAGGTGAGGGCTTGGTATGGAAATAGCATGATAAAAGTGATAAGAAGTGGGAAACAGAATGGTAGGGAGAGAGGGAGATCCAAACAAAGAAGGATGGGGAACAAATAACACCAACATTGTTTGATAAAGCTAAAAGAGTTATGTTATCTTATATTTACCTAACTTGTACATACTACATATAAGTGTGTGTGTGTGTGTGTGTGTGTGTGTGTGTGTGTGTTCAGGTGTGTATTAAAATAAGATACTTGGGCTATCAATGCTCCCCTGAAAAGAACCATAGACTATCATAATCTTTGGTAGCAGTCATGATAAACCTCCATTCAAAGAGATGTTTAGGGTAATCAGAAATGACTCTCAAAACAATGGACAATATTGTTGTAGACATTACTGCTTTTTACAGGTTGAGGTTGGGCCCCTCTTGCTAAATATGACACCCACTTAGAATAAAAGACTCAGATAGCTCGAGCTGGATATGACTGAAAGACTCCTGTGGTCTAGCATTCATAGTTCTAGACAATACTATGCAAATTGTCCTAAATAGTTGTATCCAGCTGCAGTACCTATGAATCACAATTACTGGCATGGCAAGTATGCATAAATGTAGAAGGAGTGACACTCATATGTCAGTGTATCTGTAGACATTTTATCTAGGGACATTTTTTAAACCTTAAGTTCATGTTTTATTAACTATAGAAGCATTCTGATTAATTTTCATATTTTACAACTCTTAATAGCATGTAACTTTGAAAGAATTACTCTATTTACATCAAGCTCCTTGAATTGATGTGGTTGTCAGGATTTCCAATATTCTCATCTTGCTCTTAGTAGATCAATAACCTTTAGTAGTGATCAAGTTTAGAGGATGATATTGTTTGAGTTTTTCTTTTTCTTTTTGATCAATATAGAAGAAGCTTTTAATTTTTTGATTATTTTCATAGAAGCACCTTTGAAATATTTTCCTGAATAAAATATCATTGATTTCTATCCTTATCCTAATTTTTTTTCTTTCTATTTGATTTGTTTTTGTAGTACCATTTACTTGACTTACCTATGGTGGGAAACAAAAACCAAAAACCAACCAAACAAAAAAACCCAAAATTTTAAAAAAATTGAAAAATAGGAAATAATTATGGATGTATTGGGCCAAATCAATAATGCAATGACTAAATCCTTTAGCTTCATGACTGTATCCCAAGCATGCGATAGGATTATGCGAGAACTAAAACTTTGGAGTAGCAATACCTACATCCTGACTACAGCTTTTCTGGCATATCACTTATGTGGGATTAACATACTCTCTGCAGATTTTTGACAGATTGTTTTTGTTCTAGCATCTCAAGCCTACCTTAATGCTTGGTACATCCACACATTAGCTAGCATCTCAATTTTTCCTTCAATATATCAGTATATATTTCTCATGTGTATGATTTTTAGATTCTGCATGTCCCTAAGCCAAATATCATGTATACAATACCAAGATCTACCACGGCATACTTCAATAGCTGGGTTCCCTTGGGACATGGCTACAGTAGCTTATTTTCTATCCTTGTAAACATAGGAAAACATTTTTGTGGATGCTGTTCCATATTGTCCTGTGCAGGCTCTATTCTCAAAAATTTCACAATTTTAAACACTTGACCTTTTGATAGATGATGCCTTCCCACTTGATGAGATAACATCAAAACACATTTACTGTTCCCTGGTACTATGTAACTTAGTTTTGCAATAATGCTAATTTCGTTGCCAACTGCACCTACCTTGGCCTGAATTGTATATTTATGAATTGTCTTTTCTAGCCAAGTTGAAATTACTTATTAATCATTATAATATGTCTTTTGCTCTAAATTTTCAGCATAAATTTGGTTAAAAGCAGCCAGCACTGTTCATGCCACTGTATAAATGTTACGCTGTTTTGAAACTTGTAGTGGCTGAATGATAATTTATTACATGGATGTACCATATTTCCTTCTCTACCCAATACTTCTTAGCTATTACATGTAATGTTGTCTTGAGTATTTGTGTAGAATTTTTGTGTTGAATTATACTTTAACATATCTTATACATACACCTGGGAATGGAATTAATGGGTCTTATAGTAACTCAACAAGATAATTACCTGAAACACTTCCACATTGGGGATTTTTGACATTTTTTATTAGAAATCTACGCAAATTCTAAATTTTGGCCATTCTTGTCAACTCTTACTATTGCCTATTATTTATAATTTTATTAATAACAGTTGGGTGTATTGAGCTTATCTTATTGGAGTTTTGACTTGGAATGCCTGATAAAGATTGGAGTATCATTTCTTGTACTTTCGGTACTCCTGCACATCTTTAGAGAGAGATTTACTTAAGTTTTTTTATTTTTAAATTTGGATGGATTTATTTCAAGTGTTAGATGTTAAAGTTATTTACATAGTATTTTTAGTTATAAGGCTCTGAGTTTTTCTGTAATTTTAAAATATCTCATCTCACTTTATTTTTTATTTTTTCAAGGTATTATTTAATGAAAAAAATAAGCTGATAGAGATCACTACTTCTGTGAAGTATCAGAGTTCTCTTTTAAGAAACCATTCCAAAATATATATCACTCCCTTTTCTCTAAGTGTTATAACTCTTTTCTCCAAGTGTTATAACTTTAAGTCTCACACTTAGATTTAAGATCCTCTTTGAATTATTGTATTTTCTGATGGCTAGTCTACTGATTTCATTCTTTTGCATACAGATATCCAATTGTCCCAGCACCATTTGTTGAACACTTTTCTTCACTGGATTGAGTTGGCACCATTATCAAAAAAATCACTTCACCATCAAAGTAAGGGTTGATTTCTTGACTGAATTTTATCCTAAGGTCTATATCTATTCTTATACTAGTTTTATCATGTCTTGAACACTGTATCTTTATACAAAGATTTGTAATTGGAAAATGTGAATCCATTTTTAAACCAAGCTTGTTTTGGATAACTTGGATCTTATATATTTCTATGAGAATTCTAGAATCAGTTTCAACACCAATTTATGCTGAAAGGCCCACTAGAATTTCAATAAGGGTAATTTTGTTAATGAAAATAGTTTTGGTGAGTTTTTCCATCTTAATATTACATACTGTGCTTCATGAATACAAGATGTCTCTTTAGAATCTCCTTAGACCCTCTTAATAGTATTTTCTGGATTTCAGTACATATTTTAGACATGACTATAGTTGATTCACAATTCTGAACTGATTCTTAGTCAATTGTAAATGGAGTGATTTATTAATTTAAATTTCAGATTGTTCACTGTTACTGTGTAGAAATACAATTTTTTTTTTCAAACTGATCTTGTTTTCTTCATCTTTTGGAACATTAAATCTCTAATGGTCATCTATAGATTACCTAATGATTTTCTTGTTTGTCTTTAATATATATATATATATATATATATATATATATATATATATATATGTGTGTGTGTGTGTGTGTGTGTGTGTGTGTGTGTAATTTTATGTACCAATATAGAAATGTTTACCTGTCTATTGATATCTGTTTTTTAATTGCTCTCTGTGAGTGAGATTTCAGTAGATGGAGAGAAGTGGTGAGGTAACCATCTTTGCTTTATTCCTAATATTCTGAAAGGAATCTTTTATTATCCCCTGCTTAATTATGCAACTATGCGGAATGTTTTTCATAGATTCTATTCCTAAGATTGGCAGTTTCTTTCTTCATCTACTTTGCCTTGTCTTCATGTAATGCAAGTGTATTAGTTTTGGTCAATTTCTTTTCTTTTCTTTTCTCTTTTCTTTTCTTTTTTTTTTTGTTTTGATTCAATGGATATGATTCTATTGGTTTGACTGTTTACACTATTATCATGCAGGATTAATTGATAAACCTTAAAGTAAACTCCATTCTTATATTTTATGGTAAGAAAATAATGAGATATATTCTTCTAACGATCTTTAAGTTGAGAATATTACTAGTATTTCTACTGCACAATTGTATAGAGCTGCTTTCTAGAACTTTTAGTTTTTATGTAACTGAAGTTTTATATGCAGTAAGGTGCAATCCCAGATTTCCTATACAACTCTTTTCTGAAATCAGCCGCTTTCTCTGATACTGTATATTTGAAAACTACCTTAAATACACACGAAGAAAGTAGCATGAGATCCTTTCCCACTGTCTAGCTTACTTAGCTCAAACGTCATTTCTTCCAGGTTTATACATTTCATAGAATGTGACTGGGTGTTTTACTTATTTAAAATTGATTGAAATTTAAATAGTTGTCCATTATACTTTATTCCTATATTTTCCATTGGTAGATATTTCAAGAGTTTCTTTGTCTTGGCCATTTTGGATAAATAGCTATGACCATTAGTACACAAGTATCATCTTTGATTCTTTTGAACCTTTGCCTACATGTAGAAGTACTAGATTCTATGGTTCTTATTTTGAGAAACACCAATACTCATTCCTCAGAGTGGCTCCATAATTTTACATTCCTACCAGCAGTGTATAGGATTTTTGATAATCCTACATAGTTTCTGTATCAGTAACTTTTTTTCATCGTTACCAAAATACCTGACAGAAACAGCTTTAGTGAGGTTTATTTTAGTTTATTTTGGGCCATGATGGAAGAAAATTTGAAAAAAACAGATTTTAGACTGTCTGCCAGATTATGTGGCATCAAATGACATAGTGGCAACTAACTAGGATACATAGGATAGGACCATAATTGTAAGTGAGTATAATTTTCAAGGGATTATCTTTACAGGCTTGTATTTTCCGGAAAAGCCCAATGTCCCAAAAGTTCTGTAACCTCACAAAACTGTGACACTAACTGAGAACTGAGTACTCAAAACATGAACCTGTGTGGCATATTCCAGATTCAAATCATAATACTGTCAACATTTAGTATTTTTAATTATAAATATTCAAGTAAGTATGATATGCTCACATTTTATATTTCAATGTTTAGTGATGCAGAATATAATTTTATTTATCCACTATTCATTTATGTCTTCTCTGTAAAAATTTCTATTTGGTTTCTTGTCTTTAAATCTAGTTTTTGCTTTATTTTTTCTATTGTGTTATAAGTCTTACTTAATATATTATGGAAAGCAAAACCTTATCAGGTTTTAAAATAAATTCTATTTAATTACTCTGTTGATTGGCTATTTTATTTTTATGTTTTAAATTAATTTTTTTGCACTCCATATTTTATCCCCCATGCCTGCCCATCCACCATCTGACTGTTCCACCCTGTGTCCTCCACAGGGATGTCTCCAACCGCCCCCCTGCCCCCCCACCTAACCTCTTAACTCTCTGGGGCCTACAGTCTCTTGATGGTCTTGCATCTTCTCTGACTGAACCCAAACCCTGAAGTCCTCTACTGGATGTGTGTTGGGAGCCTCATATCAGCTGGTATATGCTTTCTGTTTGGTGGTCCAGTGTTTGAGAGACCTCGGGGGTCCAGATTAATTGAGACTGCTGATCCTCCTACAAGATAGCCCTTCTCCTCAGCTTCTTTCAGCCTTTCCTAATTCAACAACAGGTTTCAGCAGCTTTTGACCACTGATTAGGTGCAAGTAACTGCATCTGACACTTTCAGCTGCTTGTTGGATCTTTTGGAGTATGGTCATGCTAATTCCCTTTTTGTGAGCTCTCCATAGCCTCAGTAATAGCATCGGGTTTTGGGGCCTTCCCTTGAGCTGGATCCCACTTTGGGCCTGTCACTGGACCTTTTTTTCCTCAGGCTTCTCTCCATTTCCATCCCTGTAGTTCTTTCAGAAAGGAACAATTATGAGTCAGAGTTGTGACTGTGTGATGGTCCCCCTCTCCCTCATTTGAGGGATTGGCTATTTTTTTTTATAAAAAAAATCATATTCCTTCTATTTTTTTTTACAATCCAGTCATTACTGTCCTCCTGATCTGCCCTCCCACAGTTCCCCATCTCATTCCTCCTCTCCTGTCTTCAAGAGGATGTCCCCAATCCCCTCCAGGCCTCCCCACTGCCTGGGACCTCAAGTCTCTCAAGGGTTAGAACACTCATCTTCTCTTACTGAGGCCAGACCAGGCAGACCTCTGCTGTATATGTGTCTGGGGCCTCAGACAGCTCCTGTGTGCTACCTGGTTGCTGGCTCAGTATCTGAGAGATCTCAGGGGTCTAGGTTTGTTGACACTGATGGTCTTCCTCTGGCGTTGCCCTCCTCCTCACCTTCTTCCAGTCTTTGCCTAAATTCAACCACAAGGGTCCCAGACTAAAGTCCATCGGATTGATAAAAGCATCTGCACATCTCAGTCAACTGCTGATAAAGCCTCTCAGAGGACAGCCATGCTAGGCTCTTGTCTGTAAGCACACCATAGCATCAGTAATAGTGTCAGGCCTTGGATCCTCCCCTTGAGATGGATCCCAAATTTGGACCTGTCACTGGACCTCCTATCCCTCAGTCTCTTCTCCACTTTTGTCCTTGCAGTTCTTTTAGACAGGAACAATTCTGGGTCAGAGTTTTGACTGTGGGGTGGCAGCCCCATCCCTCCACTTGATTCCCTGACTTTCTACTATAGATTGACACTATGAGTTCCCTCTCCCTACTGTTGGACATTTCATCTAAGGTCCCTCCCTTTGAGTTAAGTCCTGAGAGTCTTGTCTCCCAGGTCTCAAGTACTTTCTAGAGGGTCCTACCTCCTACCCCCCTCCAAGGTTGCATATTTCCATTCATTTTTCTGGGTTCTCTCCCGCCTCCCCATGCCCATACCTGTTCATGTTCCTCTTTCCCGCCCCCTCTCCCCCCTTCCATCCAAATCACTCTCTCCCCCTGCCTCCCATGATTACTTTCTTCTCCCTCCCACGTGGGATTGAAGCATTCTCACTTTGTCCTTTCTGCTTGTTACCTTCTTGAGTTCTATGGGTTGTATCTTAGTATTCTGTACATTTTTGGCTAATATCCACTTATTAGTGAGTAAATACCAAGTAATTTCCTTTATCTTTACTTGGTTGTTTAAACTTTTGATGTTATATTTGAGAAATATTGCCAAGACTGATGTCATGGAGATTTTCTCCATATTCTTTCAAGAAAGTTCGTAGACATTGTATTTGAGTTTTGAATCTATTATTTTTGTTTTTGTACATATAGTAGTCCTTCTCTTGTAAGTATTCAGTTTTGTCATTCTTCCCATTGAGGGAACTATTATTTCCCATTGTCTTTTTTTTCTTGAAACCCTTCTGAAGATCACTTGAATATATACTCATCAATGATTGTCTGGACTCTTAATTTCTTTTTTTAATTAATTAATTAATTACATTTCCTCAATTACATTTCCAATGCTATCCCAAAAGTCCCCCACACACCCCTACCCACCCATTCCCATTTTTTGGCCCTGGCGTTCCCCTGTACTGGGGCATATAAAGTTTGCCAGTCCAATGGGCCTCTCTTTCCAGTGATGGCAGACTAGGCCATCTTTTAATACTCATGCAGCTAGAGTCAAGAGCTCCGGGTACTGGTTAGTTCATAATGTTGCACCTACAGCGTTGCAGATCTCTTTAGCTCCTTGGATACATTCTCTAGCTCCTCCATTGGGGGCCCTGTGATCCATCCAATAGTTGACTGTGAGCATCCACTTCTGTGTTTGCTAGGCCCCGGCCTAGTCTCACAAGAGACATCTATATCACGGTCCTTGCAACAAACACTTGCTAGTGTATGCAATGGTGTCATCGTTTGGAGGCTAGTTATGGGATGGATCCCTGGATATGGCAGTCTCTAGATGGTCCATCCTGTTGTCTTAGCTCCAAACTTTGTCTCTGTAACTCCTTCCATGGAGATTTTCTCCATATTCTTTCAAGAAAGTTCGTAGACATTGTATTTGAGTTTTGAATCTATTATTTTTGTTTTTGTACATATAGTAGTCCTTCTCTTGTGTGTAAGTATTCAGTTTTGTCATTCTTCCCATTGAGGGAACTATTATTTCCCATTGTCTTTTTTTTTCTTAAAACCCTTCTGAAGATCACTTGAATATATACCCATCAATGATCGTCTGGACTCTTAATTTCATTTGCCTGTATTCTGATTGTTATGGAAGCGCCTTTATAATTTTTGAATTTATGATTATATAGTCTATATTTTTTTCTTTCTTAGGATTGCTTCTAGCTATTTGGAATCCGTGTGATTCCATATGAATAAGGTGATTGCTTACATCTTTTTTTTTTTTTTTTTTTGTAAAAACTGCCATGAGAATTTACAGACAGGTTTCACTGAATCTCTAGGTCTTTGCAAATGATACGCACATTATCAGAACCATAAGCCTTCCAATCACTTACACCATGGTACCTTTCCTCTTATTTAAGTAATTAAGTTTTCATCTATTTTTTTAGCTTTCAGTGTTCAAGAATTTTATGACAATGGATTGATTTCTAAGTTTTAAATTGTTTTTGATGCTATACTAAATAGGATTATTTTATTGCTACTCTGTTCAGAAAGTCCAGACTAATTTTTTAATCCTCTTACTTTGATGGATTAATTTCTTAATTCTGCTAATATTATAATGGGATTTTTAAAAGTTTGCTCCATAAAAATTAGGATATATGCAACAAATATAATTTTACTATTCTGTATCTTTGAAATGACTTATATTCCTTAGGTAAAATAACTGTTAGTCATGATGTGTAATAAGTTTACATATTAATGAATTTTTATTATTTTTCTGTTTTCAATTATTCTTATTTTGATAAGCACATTTTATTACATATTCATAGTGGGTATAGATGCATATTTTTCTTGTAATATCATTTGTTTTGCTATCCTGGAAATGTAGAAATCATAAAATGAACTAAGGTAATAGAATTAGCTCTGGTGTTTTCTCTACCTTCATTGTGAGGCAAGAGGTCATCAGATGTCCTGGATTTTAAGCCACATTTGATTTTTAGCAATCATGTGGTTTCTGGGAATCAAAAATAGATTGTCTGGAAGAGCAGCCAGTACTCTTAATTGCTGAGCTATCCCCTCCAGGCCCTAAAAATTATTTTTATCTCATGTAAAGTTTTGTAATTCTCAAGTGATATTATTTGGATCATTAGCTTATAAACCAGTAATAATTTCTACAACCAACTGGAAGTACGTATAGTATATTTGTCTTTTTTTTATCTAGGATATTTTTGAAAGTGGGTAAAACAGAATTTGTATATATCTAGTTATAAGGAAACTAAATATATTTTCTTTTTAATGATATTTCTATATATCCATCAATATATTATTATTTTCTATTATATATATATATATATATACAAATATATAATAATATATATATAATTCACAATGTTAAGCAAATTAATTCAAGGTAATTTTATTTAAATGAATAATTACAATCATGTTGATTATGAAAGTTTTATCATTATATCATTTGCTCACTAATGTGTATGTTTATAGCATAATATCATATAATGGTTATTACAGTCACAAAACCTCAAAATTTTGCTTCATTTCCTCTTCTAAGAAAAAGTTTATCAAAGATTTAATTCTTGTGTTTGTGTGTTTTATTTTTAAATTTATTTATTTTATTTATACGAGTACACTGTAGCTATCTTCAGACACACTGGAAGAAGGCATTGGACCCCATTACAAATGGTTGTGAGCCACCAAATGCTTGTTAGTAATTGAACTCCAGACCTCTGAAAGAGAGTGGTTTTAAACACTCAGCCATCTTTCTAGGTCTAAATATTTAATTCTTAACTTAATCCAAATTTCTTTCTAACAACTATATTAGTTATTAGCAGAAATTAATGAAAACTTGTATTTATAATTCTTAGTGAAGAAAGTGTAAATATATTTGTTGTTTAAATTATAATCAATAATCAATAAAGTATTTATGATGTAATAGATCAAAGATAATATAAGTAATATAGTAATGCTAAATCCTCAAATCAATAATTTATGTGGAAATCATGAAATAAAATTTAAAAAACTCAGTTTTCACATAGATAAAGGATTATAACTTGTATCATTATTATTAATTACAACAAACATTTTTATAAACTAGTTTTAATTGTCTTGTGCTTTCATGTTCTGGGAGTTTAATGTTGTAAGAAATTTTAGAGCCTTCCCTCAGGATTGGCATTGATAGTAAGAGAATATTAAGAAATAAATTATTACATTCTTCAAATAGGGATTTTTTCCTTGAATTTACTGTACTGTGTAATTTAATATATATCTAATAAGTATTTGTTTTTTTAATTAGGTATTTTCTTCATTTACATTTCCAATGCTATCCCAAAATTCCCTCATACCCTCCCCCCTCACTCCCTTCCCCTCACCACTCCCACTTTTGGCTCTGGTGTTCCCTGTACTGAGGCATATAAAGATTGCAAAACTGATGGGCCTCTCTTTCCAATGATGGCCGATTAGGCCATCTTCTGATACATTTGCAGCTAGAAACACGAGCTCCGGGAATTACTGATTAGTTCATATTGTTGTTCCACCTGTAGGGTTGCAGGACCCTTTAGCTCCTTGGGTACTTTCTCTAGCTCCTCCATTGGGGGCCCTGTGACCCATCCAATAGCTGACTGTGAGCTTCCACTTATGTGTTTGCTAGGCCCCAGCATAGTCTCACAAGAGACAGCTATATCAGAGTCCTTTCAGCAAAATCTTGCTAGTGTATGCAATGGTGTCAACATTTGGAGGCTGATAATGGGATGGATCCCCTGATATGGCAGTCTCTAGATGGTCTATCCTTTCATCTCAGCTCCAAATGCTGTCTCTGTAACTCCTTCCATGGGTGTTTTGTTCCCAATTCTAAGAAGGGGCAAAGTGTCCACATTTTGGTCTTCATTCTTCTTGAGTTTCAAGTGATTTGCAGACTGTATCTTGTATCTTGGGTAATCTAAGTTTCTGGGCTAATATCCACTTACCAGTGAGTGCATATCATGTGAGTTCTTTTGTGATTGGGTTACCTCACTCAGGATGATGCCCTCCAGGTCCATCCATTTGGCTAGGAATTTCATAAATTCATTCTTTTTAATAGCTGAGTAGTACTCCACTGTGTAAATGTACGAAATTTTCTGTATCCATTCCTCTGTTGAGGGACATCTGGGTTCTTTCCATCTTCTACCTATTATAAATAAGGCTTCTATGAACATAGTGGATCATGTGTCCTTCTTACCAGTTGGAACATCTTCTGGATATATGCCCAGGAGAGGTATTGCTGGATCCTCCGGTAGTACTAATGTCCAATTTTCTGAGGAACCACCAGACTGATTTACAGAGTGATTGTACAAGCCTGCAATCCCACCAACAATGGAGGAGTGTTCCTCTTTCTCCACATTCTCACCAACATGTGCTGTCACATGAGTTTTTGATATTAACCATTCTGACTGGTGTGAGGTGGAATCTCAGGGTTGCTTTGATTTGCATTTCCCTGATGATTAAGGATGCTGAACATTTTTTCAGGTGTTTCTCAGCCATTCAATATTCTTCAGTTGAGAATTCTTTGTTTATCTCTGTGTGTGCTGGTAGTGTGTGCTCTCTCTAGTTTCTTTTTGGAGGCACTCAGAGCTATGAGTTTCCCTCTTAGAAATGTTTTTATCTGTCCCATGAGTTTGGGTGTGTTGTGGCTTCATTTTCATTAATCTCTAAAAAGTCCTTAATTTCTTTCTTTATTCCTTCCTTGACCAAGGTATCATTGAGAAGAGTGTTGTTCATTTTCTACGTGAATGTTAGCTTTCCATTATTTATGTTGTTAGTGAAGATCAGCCTTATTCCATAGTGATCTGATAGGATGCATATGACAATTTCAATATTTTTGTGTCTGTTGAGGCCTGTTGTGTGACCAAGTGTATGGTCAGTTTTGGAGAAGGTACCATGAGGTGCTTGGAAGGTATATCCTTTTGTTTTAGTATAAAATGCTCTGTAGTTATCTGTTAAATCCATTTGTTTCATAACTTTTGTTAGTTTCACTGTGTCCCTGTTTAGTTTCTGTTTCCATGATTTGTCCATTGACGAAAGTGGTGTGCTGAAGTCTCCCACCATTATTGTGTAAGGTGCAATGTGTGCTTTGAACTTTACTAAAGTTTCTTTAATGAATGTGGGTGTCCTTGCATTTGGAGCATAGATATTCAGAATTGAGAGATTCTCTTGGAGGATTTTACCTTTGATGAGTATGAAGTGTCCCTCCTTGTCTTTTTTGATAACTTTGGGTTGGAAGTCGATTTTATTAGATATTAGAACGGCTACTCCAGCTTCTTTCTTCAATCTATTTTCTTGGAAAATTGTTTTCCAGCTGTTCATTCTGAGGTAGTGTCTGTATTTTACCCTGAGATGTGTTTCCTGTAAGCAGGAAAATGTTGGATCCTATTTGTCTAGCCAGTCTGTTAGTCTATGTCTTTTTATTGGGGAATTGAGTCCATTGACATTATGAGATTTTAAGGAAAAGTAATTGTTATTTCCTATTATTTTTGTTGTTAGAGTTTGCATTCTGTTATTGTGGCCGTCTTCTTTTAGGTTTGTTGAAGGATTACTTTCTTGCTTTTTTTAGGATGTGGTTTCTGTCCTTGTATTTTTTTTTCTGTTATTATCCTTTGAAGGGCTGGATTCATGGAAAGATAATGTAAGAATTTGGTTTTTTCGTGGAATACTTTGGTTTCTCCATCTATGGTAATTGAAAGTTTGGCTGGTTATAGTAACCTGGGCTGGCATTTGTGTTCTCTTAGTGTCTGTATAACATCTGTCCAGGATCTTCTGGCTTTCATAGTCCCTGGTGAAAAGTCTGCTGTAGTTCTGAAAGGCCTGCCTTTATATGTTACTTGACCCTTTTCCTTTACTGCTTTTAATATTCTATCTTTATTTAGTGCATTTGTTGTTCTCATTATTATGTGTTGTGAGGAATTTCTTTTCTGGTCCAGTATATTTGGAGTTCTGTAGGCTTATTGTATGTTCATGAGCATCTCTTTCTTTAGGTTTGGGAAGTTTTCTTCTATAATTATCTTGAATATATTTGCTGGCCCTTTAAGTTGAAAATCTTCATTCTCATCTATTCCTATTATCCTTAGGTTTCGTCTTCTCATTGTGTCCTGGATTTCCTGGATGTTTTGAGTTAGGATCTTTTTGCGTTTTGTATTTTCTTTAATTGTTGTGCCGATGTTCTCTATGGAATCTTCTGCACCTGAGATTCTCTCTTCCATCTCTTTTATTCTGTTGCTAATGCTCGCATCTATGGTTCCAGTTTTCTTTCTAGGGTTTCTATCTCCAGCATTGCCTCACTTTGGGTTTTCTTTATTGTGTCTACTTCCATTTTTAGGTCTAGTATTGTTTTATTCATTTCCATCACCTGTTTGGATGTGTTTTCCTGTTTTTCCTTAAGGACTTCTACCTGTTTGGTTGTGTTTTCCTGTTTTTCTTTAAGGAATTGTAACTCTTTAGCAGTGTTCTCCTGTATTTATTTAAGTGAGTTATTAAAGTCCTTCTTGATGTCCTCTACCATCATCATGAGATATGCTTTTAAATCCGGGTATAGTTTTTTTGGGTGTTTTGGGGTGCCCAGGACTGGGCGAGTTCGGAGTCCTGCTTTCTGATGATGGTGAGTGGTCTTGGTTTCTGTTAGTAAGATTCTTACGTTTGCCTTTTGCCATCTGGTAATCTCTGGAGCTAGTTGTTATAGTTGTCTCTGGTTAGAGATTGTTCCTCTTGTGATTCTGTTAGCCTCTATCAGTAGACCTGAGAGACTAGATCTCTCCTTAGTTTTCCTCTCTCAGTAGATCTGAGAGACTAGCTCTCTCCTCTGAGTTTCAGTTGTCAGAGCACTCTCTGCAGGCAAGCTCTCCTCTTACAGGGAAGGTGCACAGATATCTGGTGTTTTGATCTCCCTCCTGGCAGAAGTTGAAGGCCAGAAACAGGACCTGTCCCAGAAGCTGTGTTGCCTTGGCCTGTCACAGAAGCTATAAGCTTCTGTAGTCCACACTCTCACCTACACAGACTAGTCTTGGAGGAATCATGGAAACAAAATGGCTCCCCCAGGTGCTCCAGCAAAACCCTCCCGGGCAGGGCAGACCCCTCTCCTCTTGCAGGGAAGGTGCCTGGATGTCTGGAGCCCGAAATGGGGTCTGTCTCAGAATCTGTTTTCTAAGGACCTTGGGGGTGTCCACCAACTCTGCGCCCAGATGATTCAGTGCTGACACCTACTGGAAGGGACTTGTGACCCTGGTCAGGCTGTGTTTCCTGCTTCTCTAATGCTGTCTCAGGTCCCGAGTGATTGGATTGGAACAGAAGTTGTGTTCCACTCACTGGTGGTCCTAAGATCCCGTGGAGAGTCCTCTAGGGGAACTTGGGTGTGTCCGCCAACTCTGTGTCCAAGGTGACCTGGTGCTGGAGCCGACTGGAAGGGACTTGTGAGCCTCCTAATAAGTATTTGTAATTGACATGACTAGTACTATTTAGAATGTTTGAATCTAATACACCAACAGTTGGCAAATGGCTCCTAAAGTTTGAAGAGAAATACTAAAATGTCTTATAGGAGGAAAGAAAGAGATATGGGGAAAGAATTAGCAGGGGCCTTCCTCAGGCTGTGGACTGAGTGGCCTGTGAATATAGAGGTAAGAAGCTGTCAATAGAGGCAATTCTCTAAGCAATGTGTAGAATATAAAACATAGTTCTGTATGTAAGGTAGATAAATGACTAAATCTGCAGTTGGCTTCTTGACTACCTTGTGGTAGTTTGAGTCCATTCATGTTCAAAAATGCTTTTCCCTTGTAAGATGGGATCAAATTAGGCAAATCATAATTTAACTGTGCTCATGATCATCCCAAGATTCTAAGACCATACTTTTATTTAAAAAATAATTGGAAATATCTTTCATGGATTGGTAGAATTAATGTTGCAAAAAGGCCAGTCTATCAAAAACTATTCAGTTTAATCCCCATCAAAATACTGAGAACATTCTTCACAGAAATAAAAAAAAAAATCCTAAAATTCTTATAGAGTTACAAAGGACTCTGGATGTCCAAGGTAATTGTGAACACAAAGAACAAGGCTAAAGAAATTTGTCCTTCTATATTTCAAGTTATATTATGCAGCTTCATTTTTCAAGTATAATACTGTCACAAAAATTGACTTGTAGACCAATGGGACAAGGCTGAAGACCTTACTGAGTACATGTAATTATAATCATGTGATATTTGACAAATATGTCAAAAACATACATTGGATAACAGACATTTTCTCCAACAAATGGTGCCAGGAAACCTGGATAGCCACATATGGAAGAATAAAATTTGAATAGCTTAACACTTATACAAAACTTAATCCCAAGTAGAGCAAAGATGTCAATTTGAAATTTGAAATGCTGAAGGTGTTTAGATAGATAGATAGATAGATAGATAGATAGATAATAGTATCCTACAACATATGTTTCAGAAGTAACTTTCTAAATAGGAGTCCATTTTTCTAGGAATTAAGGCCAACAATTGTCAAATAGAAACACTGGATTAAAAAGGAAGCCAGCAAAGTAGAAAAGAACCTTTGCCAGCTATATACAAATGATAGAGAATTAGTATCCAGGATATAAAAAAACTTTATCTAAAACCAGTTGAAGGAAAAATGACCCAATTAAACTGGTCTACAAATCGGTACGGAGAAGTCTCAAAGGAAGAAATAAAAATGGCTAAAAAAAAAATCTAAGAATACATTTTATCTGCAAACATCAAACCCAGACACTATTGCTGATGCCAAGAAGTTCTTGCTGACAGGAGCATGGTATTGCTATCCCCTGAGAGGCTCTGCCAGCACCTGGCCAATACAGATGCTGATATTCACAGTCAACCATTGCACTGAGCCCGGTGTCCCCAATGGAAGAACTAGGGGAAGGACTGAAGATTAGCATGATGGCAAATGACTTAATTCCAGATCAAAGATGTAGAACTAAGAAGGTGGGGGTAGGAAGATCAGGAGATTGAGGTTATCCTTGGTTACATATGGATTTCATACCATTGTAGTTTATGTATGTCTTTGTTGCAACCAACCAAACCACCACCACTACCTCCACCAACACCACCACCACCAAACAACAACAACAATAAGCATTAAGCATTAAATGGATATGTAAAACAGTGAAAAACAAGATAAAAAGAGGGAAGAGTTAGCAAAATTGTCAGGCTGATCTCTTAAGTCCAATTCCAAGAAGTAAACCAATGTAAGCTTTGGAACTTAAAGCTCGATGAATACATAAACTCCCCAATTGGGAAGAATTAAAAAGATATAGAATATTAGAATTTAGAATCAGAAACATTTATCTAAGCAATGGAATGTATATAATTGATGGTGCAGGATCAATAAGAATTTGGAAAAATCATCAATGAGAGTGAGTCAAGAAGTTCCAACATATCTCAAAGTGAGATACACGAAGAAATAAACAATAACGGATAAATGTTAAACTTAGAGAAAATGGATGATATTTTCTAGAACTTTTGGTTTCTCTTATAAATTATGGTATTGTTTGCCAGTGGAAACAGCATGTTTGATGTTTATGGGAAGAAATAAGAGGAGACATGAGACACTACTAAACTTCAGAAAATTCTTTTTGTTTATTTTTAAGTGGAAAAGATAACTTTTTATGTTGTGACGTAAAAATGATTGTGCAGAAATACTATGGCACTTAGTGAGTGCACTTGTGCCCAGTAAATGCATGCTGTGCCCAGATGGTAGATTGAAAATAAGCTTAAAATTTTCCTTTAATGTAACTTGATTGGCCTATATAAAATATAAATGCTATACTTTCTTATCAGTAGTTTGACTGTGCTATGAATTTGAAACTCTTAGCATGGATGGATTTTGTAAAAATCTTAGCAAATAGTGTACCTCTATGAAAACATACTATTAGACTGCTATTAAGTTGAATATGTTTCTTAAAATCACCACAAAGTGGATCAATACAGAGGCAGAGGCCAAAATAAAATACTTTTCTGAGAAAGATGAAAAAATGGAGATCTCCTGAAGAGAGAAACTAAAGTGCTAGTTACAGGTTCTACTTCTGTAATCGCTAGCATGCTCTTTGATCAAATTTGTACACCACATGCTGCTATGGAAGCACTATCAATTTGTTTTCTTCTTTTGCTACTTTAGTCTGTACAGGATTTAAGCATCAATATTCTGTTTGACAGAGTGCACTTCTTTTCATGAAAAACACTCAGTAGCATAATAAATGAATGCTTCCTGAAGACATGAAAAGCTTTAAACATGGCTTTCTAATATTTGACATTTAAAGATATATTTTCAGAAGAACTTCATATGTATGCATTTTTAGATACATAGTATAAAAACATTCAGTAAATCTTATCTTTATGTCTTTATCTGTATATTTAATTGTCTGTCTTCTACACAAAAGAAAAGTAATTACACATAGAAAAAATTAAAAAATGAAACATCGTAACACACAGTTATATAGCTCTGTACTAGCTATATAAAAAGAAATTTGAGCTAGCTGGATCTGGTTACACAGACCTCTAATTTCAGCTAAACCACTGTGGATGCTAAAGCAGATAGAGCTAAATACAATGTAAAATGGAGGCTGGGGATATAGCTCAGTGGCAAAACACTTACCTAGCATGTGAGACAACTTATGATCAAACTCCTGTACTAAAAAATAAAAACAGCAATCAAAACCAAGCAGGTTAAATGATCATAGCACAGCATTTGTTCATAATTTCTCAAGTTATCTTAGTGGTTCCTGAAAACTAATGTGTTATCACTGGCACTTTATTCTTTAAATTTCGTTTATTGCTCTAGAGCTTTTTTCCCATTAATTCTTATTGTCAACTTGACACAACTCAGAGTCACTTTGAAAGAAAGAACATCAATTAAAGAACTACTTTAATCAGTCTAGTTTTTGGGGCATTTTCTTGATTGATAATTAAGGTAGCATGGTCAAACCCACTATGGGTGGTATCATCACCAGGCAACTGACCTGGGCATGTATAAGAAAGCCATATAAATATAGTTCAGAGACTAAGCAAGCAGCATTTCTTCATAATTTCTGCTTCATTTCCTGCTCTGTCTGCTCTCAATGATGGATTGTAAACTAAGAATGTCAGCCAAATAAGCCATTTTCTCCTGTTTTGTTCACGTTTCATCACAACAGAACAAAACTAGAACAGACCTTGATTCCTTTTATGTCTATCCTACTTTACAGTTATTTTTTAAATTTTAATTTATAGGTTTATTTCTTCACTCACCCGTCTACTTGTACTGAAATTTATTTCCTCAAAGCTCTTCTGTACCTTAAATAGCTTTTCTCTTTAAAATCCTACTTATACTCTATCATTTTTTCTTAGCTCTAACTGGATGCCTCCCCAATCATATAATTTGTCTAGTAAAAGTTCCTTATTGGCTCATTGTTTTTCCTTGAGCTGTTTTTTTTTTTTTAATACGTTAGAACTCATGCCTAGCATTCCACTTTTTAAGGACAACGATCTGCTTAAAACACTTACAAAGCAGTTGTTTTCCTGCCCCAGAAAAAAAAAAATCATAAAGCTCTGTGTAGCATTTGCTTATTTTTTTCATTTATTTCCTCCTACTATGGCCAATGGCAAACTTCTACTAAACACACATATGGGAATATACTAAGTGTCAACCCTTGCAAACTGGCTCAAGAAAATTCTGACACATTAGCAACTTTACTATATAGCTTTAAATTGTACATCCAGATTAGTCTTTCTTTTCTATACCAATCTAGATATAAAACTGTTTAATGTGCACTACACTAAAAATGCTTTATACAATTTATTTTGTTCTTGACAGTTATTAAATTAGAAAAACATGTCCGTGTTCATTTATTGATAATCTATCAGTTTTTGAAAATCCACATACATGGAGATTTTTCTGATATTCCTACTAACTTAAAGGGCACAATAATGTTATGTGAGCTATCTTTATTGAGTCCAAATATCCCCCATTTTTCTCTGAAGTAAATTTCTGCTTTCTTTGTTTAATTATTTCGAAGGCCAGTATTTTTCTTTAAATTGGGATACAAGTTAATAGTTATTATTAGGGAATTTTTATGTATATGTGTCGATCCTCCTAGTCCAGTCCTTTAATTTTTAGAAAGCTCGGTGTGAATATGCAAATAGCTCATAAAAATAGGACACCATGAGAAGAAAAAGGGAATTTTAAGAAAGGGAGAAAGGATAGTGGAATGCCTTGTCCATGGAAGAGAAAGATGAACTACTGGAGACAAGAGAAATTTGTAGAAGTATGGGTGAGAAGGTACTTTAAGAATCTATTTGTTGGGACTGTAGAGATGGTTCAGAGATGAAGACTACTGAACTGAATTTCAGGAAGATCTGGGGTTGATTTCCAGAACCCACATGAATTCTCAAAACATGTCTCCAGTTCTAGAGAATCTGACGCTCTCTACCACCCTCCATGGGCACCAAGCATGTACATGATGCACAGGCATATAGGCATGTAAGGCACTTGTGTATACACACAAAAATAAAGATTTAAAAATAATATATTTATATAAATAGATTATAGAATTTTATGGGGTTTTTTTTTAGGTACTGTGAACTGAGTTATACTGCTCTTTAAAAGTTGACTATGGGCCTATTGATTTTTAAACTTAAATGTAATTACATAACATTGCCCTTCCTTTTTCTCTCCACTTCTCCCATATTCCCTCCCTCTAACTCTTTACATTCCAATCCCTTATTTCCTCTCAGATAGATGGCATCTTTTTCTTTATTATTGATGCACATATATAAAGAATAATATATTTATTGTTGATGCATATATGTATATATACTGTTTAGTCTATTTAGTGAAGTTGTGTACATATGACTTCAGAGTTAATTATTTTGTATTGAATAACCAACTACTGGACTCATCCCTGGGAGAGGGTAATGTTTTCTCTCTCAGAAGTCATTAGTTATCTAAAATTCTATTAGGGTGAGACCCCAGGAAATTGTGCCATTCCAGGATAGTATGTCTATTGGTGGTGTCATTGTCCTGGTCCTTTTTAGATAACATTACTGTTGAGGCATCATCAGTGGGATGGCGCTTCCCTGTCATTTCTAAGAGGCACACTCTCACAGCAGTGGTTCTCTGACTCTAGTTATCTTTCCATTTATTTATTTATTTATTTATTTATTTATTTATTTATTTAATGTTCCCTGAGCATTAGGTGCAGGAGGAGAGTTCTAAATGTATCTGTTGGTGCTGGGAATCCCAGCATCAATTGATCTCTGGAGGATAACTGGTTGGGGTTTTCTGTAATGGCCTGTTTGCTAAAAAGAGAATCTCCAATGAAGGATGATAACTACACTTGTGGTTATAAGGTTGTTTTAGAATGCAGTTAGGAATTATGATGATATAGTAAGGAAACAGCAGTGCATTCTTTTCTAAAATGCTTACCTTCACTAGCCCCAAGTACTCAGACTTATAGTACCAGACATGTTTTAGTCCCCTTGTGTTGAGTGTACCTTTGTTCCAATTATATGGTTTTTAATTACTGCCAAGATTTGAAGACCACTACTCCATCTTTAGGAAACCCTTTGTGTCTTGGTCATTGCTGTGGTTCATAGACATCACATCTGCAAAGTTTCATTGATTGTTTCCCTGTCTAGTAGCTTTCACATCACCACTAAGCATTGTACACTGTTTGCTAGATACTGGACATTTGGTGGCATTTACACATGCAGACTGATTTTGAAGTTCAACTATATGAGTAAAGGACTGTAATTATCACTTTCTAGTGGATAAGATTTAGGCTTAGGGAGGGTAAAAATCTGCCCAAAGTCAGGTGATAAGTAGGACAACCAGACCTGCATGATTCATGATTCCAAAGCCAAGTACTGTGCTATAATGACGACCATGGTTGATACGTAAAGACATCCTGCAAGAAGAGAATGAGAGCAAGTCCCAGGAAGGAGGAGAGCTGGTTGCAGAGCTGGTTGCAATCCTTTTTTTTTTTTTTTTTTTTTTCTGTTCTCAAGATCATTCTTTCAAGAGCTGCTATTCTACTAAGAGGATTAGGACAATAACATATTGCTCCTTATCTATGAATGCCTTCCAAGCCTGATGCAGCTCAGCTGTACATTTTATGTCCTTATCTACTCTCTAAATATAGTACAACTATAAGGTACCATGAATACTAGAAAATCCAAGTTCTGTGTCCTAAATGTGCAATATCCTCAATAATAGGGACTTACACTCAACTTCTGGGAGGCAACCAAATACAGTAGTAGTATCCTATATGAGAATCACTTAGGTTGCCCTGACAAGAAACTTGAACGTGGTTTCTCATTTGTGGTCCTGGCATTTTTGTTAAGATAGTTGATAGATTTTGTGGAGAGCAATACAAACCTGAGTGGCATAACTTTACTTAAGATATGTATATGTATACACACATTCATTTATATGTATTACATGTAATTTTAGGTCAATATAGAATAATATAATTGCTTTAATTTTTATTACACAACATTGGTGTTATTTAACAATCCACCCTGTGTCTCCTTCTATATTGACCTCTTTCTCCTATCCCAATTAGAGTCCCCAGTCCTAATTTGACCCTTTATGCTATTTCACACTCTGTGAATTCTCCTTTTTCAAATTTAAATCTTAGGCAATTTCAGGTGGCCCAAGTTATCTTTATTAAATGAATTAAGCACTCAAAATGCTTGTAAAATATTAAGTAGTTTGTCTTATTCCAAGAATTAGTTAGTAAATAGAAAAGAGAAAGTTTAGGAAATTTGTTCAGTTTAGCACACCTATTAAGCCGAATACCTGAATGATAACTCAGGTGTGATTCAGGTGCTAGATTGCCTGAGAGACTTCACACTCAAAATATATATTTTAGACAGAAAATCTCATATTTTTCTTTGTTTCTCTTAGTTAAAAGAATCCATTCTCATTAATATCTTATGAATGAAGTGACAGGAAATTTCAAATCAGTTCTCATATTCAGTTAACATTAAAGGTTAATATTTTACATTTTACATCTTTTTTCCCTTTTTTTCTTTATCTAATTTTTTTAAAGTCCAGATTTTATACTCCTCCTGGTCTACCATCTGACTGTTCCATATCTCTTACCTCCTTCCCCCATCTCAACGAGGATGTCTCAAGCCTCCCAACCCCCACCCTGCCAGACCTCCCCACTCCTTGTGGCCTCAAGGCTCTTGAGGTTTAGGTGCATCTTCTCCAAATGAGTCCAGATCCCGCAGTCCTCTGCTGTATCTGTGTCCAGGGCCTTGGACACATTTATGCTACCTTTTTGGTGGCTCAGTGTCTGAGATATCTCTGGGGTCCAGGTTAATTGAGACTGCTGGTCTTCCTATGGGGTCGCTCTCTTCCTCAGGTTCCAGCTTTTCCCTAATTCAACCACAGGGGTCAGCAGCTTCCTTCCATTGGCTGGGTGTAAGTATCTGTATCTGACTCAGCTGCTTGTTGGGTCTTTCAGGGAGCAGTCATGATAGGCCCGTGTTTGCAAGCACTCCGTAGCCTCTGTATTATCGTCAGCTCTTGGGGCCTCCCCTTGAGCTGGATCCCAATTTGGGCCTGTCGCTGGACCTCGGGTACTTCCTTTTCCTCGGGTACTTCTCCATTTTTGTCCCTGCAGTTTCTTTCAGACAGGAACAATTATGGGTCAGAGTTTTGACTGTGGGAT
This sequence comes from Mus musculus, assembly GCF_000001635.26. Taxonomy (NCBI): domain Eukaryota; kingdom Metazoa; phylum Chordata; class Mammalia; order Rodentia; family Muridae; genus Mus; species Mus musculus. The sequence goes on from NC_000086.7 coordinate 113,785,671, forward strand.
GGCAACCCCATCCCTCACTTGATGCCCTTTCTCTTGGAGGTGGGCTCTATAACTTCCCTTTACCCACTAAAGGGCATTGAGTGAGGTAACTCAGACTCAAAAGGACATAGATGGTATGTACTCGTTTATAAGTTGATATTAGACCAAAAAAAAAAAGTACAAAATAGTTAGGATACAATAAACAGAGCTCAAAAAGGTTAACAAGCTAAAGAGCCCAAGTGAGAATGTCTCAGTCCCACTTGGGACAGAGAAGAAAGCAATTGCAGGAAGGGGGAGAGAGGGTGGGAGGGACCTGGGTAGGAAAGGAGACAGGGAGCGGAAGAGGGGAACATGATCAGGAATTGGCTGGGGGAACAGGACGATAGTCTTGAGGGCAGAAAGAATGGAAATAGTCAACCTCAGGAGGTAGGATGTGGGAGGACCCTCGAGAATGTACCAGAGACCTGGAAAGTGAGAGACTCTCAGTACACAATGGGAGGGACCTTAGATGAAATGCCCTACAGTTTGGATCTTAAGAAAAATATGTCTATACAATGTTTTGTGATATTAATCTATTGGCCAATTATGGGATTAGATTTTTAAAAAGGGTAAAGATAAGTCTGTATTTGCTGAAAATATAAAGATTTGAAGGCATGCTATAGTTTAAAAAATGAAATGACAAATATTCTCTTAAAATCATCTAGTATATTTCATAATCAAAGTAGTTCACTGCTTTAGATTGCACTTACATTGGCTTCCCCCCCCCTTGGGCATATTTATATACATGATTAAGAAATGGCTTTGTATAATAAAAATGTTTCTTCATAAATTAGTATGTTGAATAGTATTCTTAAATAATAGAGACTTGATGGTTTCCAGGAAAACATAAATATGAATTTTTAACACATTTAGTATTTCAAAAAGAATTAATGGCTTTGTTAAAGAACCCCAAATTGAACAATACAACAGTCAAGAGAACCAGCTTGTGCTCAGTAGAATTTCATGGTTACTCAAGTCAACTTTCCAAAAATTTTTGCCTACATATTCTTTGTGAATTTGTAGTCTTTGGATATAGAAACTGTATGCTGTATGTTAGAAGGTTCCTGCAGTTGAAGATGCAGTAGTTTTATGATTAAATTGAGCTGAGTGATAACCTATAAATCATATCATTGTTTGGAATATTTCCAACTACCTTTAGACAGAAGAAGCTTTCTTACTAGCTTTTTGAAATAAATTATAATGTTATACTATTGCTTTATCATATTTTTAATTCTAGGAGCATGTTTTTAATTTAATAATCATTTGGGAATCAAAGATATAAGCAGTCTCATATTGTTGGGGTTTCAAAATTTGTGGAGGTAAAATTATTTCACCTGAAAGGTCATATTTATTATTTTAATGACAGGATGCTTTTATTGACTTTGACATGCAAAATGATACCAGAAGCTCCATGAGACTCCTCTGCTTTTCCAATAGCTGAAAATGATAATTGCAATGACCCTTTAGTCTGCCCTCATTTTGTATGGAAAATGCCCCATGAAGTTATCAGGAATTTTAAAGCCCTCAAACACACATGCTCAATGACTAAATGTGAACCACTCTTATTTTCTGTATTTTCACTCAGGCACAGATGTGTCTGAATGTTCTTATAAGCAGCTATATTTTCACAGCAAAAATACAGTAGTTATCTATTTTTTACTAAGGAACTGTGGCACTTGGAGGAGGGCTGTAAATTCAAGATGATAAGCCATAGTCAATTCCAGCCCGTGAACTTCTGAACATCTTTTGAAGAAGCATCTACGGCTCTTAGCTGATTTGTACTAATGTTACTTGTAGACAATTTACCTGGATTTCCTTTGTTTCCTTCATGTAAATTGAAAGCATAAAATACACTTCTGACTTTTCTTCTTGTTGAATGCACAGCATTCAATAGTTTGCACAAATGACATTCTCAAAATATACATAATACACTGTAAGTCCATTAATAACGTCATTCAGAGCTACCCACAGTGTGTGCCTCAACTGGCAGTTTCTATTCACACTTGACCAGCTGAGAAGAACAAATTCTGAAAAAGACCTATGTACTTTATTTCCAAAGAAGGATAACATAGTCTTTGAACAGTTTGATTGTACTGGGGTAGGGAAGCAATCCAACATTATCTTTTTAGTTCCTAAATGTTTTGATATCTTACCAACAGTAAAAATGTAACAAGATTCTTGAAGGCTATATCCCCTTCTTTAGTTGATGTAATTACCACTGGTCTGATATCACTCTAGTTAAGGTATTCACATAAAGCTAGATAATATGTAAAGAAACTTTTTTCAAAAGTACCCAGTGAATAACATATTGCATACTATCAGTTCTTTTTCACTTTCAATATTTTACACATATTTCTTGTAGATTTGGGGTTTATTATGACATTTGGGAGGTCATAGTTTGGACAATCAGGACAAAAATTCACAGCCTTTTTATATGAGCATCAAAAAAATGACATGTGAGATTTGTGATTAAAGAGAACCCATGATTTAGACATTGTTTTCCTTATAAGTTAGCTTGACATTGGCCCTGAACATTTTATTTGCACTGATTTTATTTGCCGAATGTCTTGACTAAAGTATACCATTTGTTAATTTTATTAGCCATGGCTGTAAAGGAAAAATGACATTAATAGTATCCCACATTCATCTGTAATACCTGTTATTGTTAAACACAATATACAAAATATTTAATGACCAACACTCAAAATGATTTAACCTATTATCATGTTAAAACGTAAAGTTAAACTAGTATTTTGAAAATGCTCAAAGTAGATCTAGATATTACAGTTTCTGTGAGCACAGATATACTAAATTTTCTACTACTTTGTTTGCTTTGAAAAAAAGTTTTGAAGTTAATATTGATGTTGAAGTATGAAAGTGTCTAAGTGGGACAATAATGTTAACTCAGCAGTATCATCACTTTGATCTTTGTTTAAAGTCTAACAAAACTAGATTGCTATTTGATTGACAAGCTTGTCAAAGAGTGAATGAAGACTGACACCTTGATATTGAAAATGCTGTGTCTACAAAAAAAAAAGAAAGCTCAAGTTTTCTCATGACATTGCTTCTTTTGTGGAAAAATGCCATTTTTTATTGTTTTGAAATAAATGTATAAACGGATAAATTCAGCTAAACATGAGGTTTCTTTTTTTCTTCCTGGTTTGTTGAAGTCCATGCATGTCTTTATGGACATAATTTAGGTGTCTTTGTATTAGAAAATTTCTCTGAAAATCCTTGCTGCATTAAAATCATAAAACTAGATTATTATCCATCAGAATATTACTGAAAGTGTTAATTTATTAGTTTGGTGGCCCACATGGTAATAAACAGTTGTCAGAAACTCAAAATCTCAAGTTATATTGAACTAGATTCAATTCTGAGTTTAATAGTGTGATTTGGGAAAGTGTTTTTAACCTCTGTAGCATATTTTATATCTGGAAGAAGAAAGATAAAGAGGTCAAAGATGGTTTGGCTAAATAAAACTTTATTTCAATATATATTTATTTAAATATATTTAATCTATCTCTCTATATTATATATTATTTATATATAGGATATACATACATGTATATACATGCATGTATACATAGCTAATCTAATATATATATACATATACACATATACATACATAATACATACACACATTTATATAAACATATATATGTGTGTGTGTGTGTATATAAAGCATATTTTCTCAATCAGAAAGTGAATGTGGGAGACAGGCATTTGACTCATAATATTTACTGTTGCAATGGAAATTAAATGAGATACTGAATATAAAGTATATTACTGAAAGTGTTAATTTATTAGTTTGGTGGCCCACATGGTAATAAACAGTTGTCAGAAACTCAAAATCTCAAGTTATATTGAACTAGATTTAATTCTGAGTTTAATAGTGTGATTTGGGAAAGTGTTTTTAACCTCTGTAGCATATTTTATATTTGGAAGAAGAAAGATATTTCTTTCACAAGACTGATTCCATAACTGGCTAAATATTGCTGTTATGACACTGCCCTATGAAATATCATTCACCACACTATAACAAACAGAGATGCTTGAAGACTTAATTAGCATAATAAGTTAGCATTTGTCTTAAGCCCTCTCAATTATTTTCAAACAAAAATTTAGAAATTTGTACTTTTTGCTAATTTTACATAATTTATTTTTCTTTTCTCTAAATTTAGCACTATAGATATATTGATGCCATCAAAGCATAATGTAAAATATTAATTAATCATTATTATATATAACTAATAATATCATAAAACATGACAATTGTAAATTCCTTAAAATATGTCATGGCTCTTTTTCTACACATCTGGTAATGATGCCAATATTCTTCCCATTAAATTGAAATCTCAGAAAGCTAAACTTTTCTCCAGAAACCTATTATTCAATTATTCATAATTATGATAATGATTCTTTTAAACCCAGATAACTGCTGCCACTGGGATTAGTTCATTTCATTTTTTTGTTTCTTAAAATACTGTAATCAATTTAACACTTCAAAAATAAGGTCTTTAAGTGACAACTTAGCAGAATCTGAAAAAGATTCTCATGGTGTTTTAAAGAAAAATTTAAATTTATTTAGTGCTACAAATCCCCTGGAGACAGAAACTTCTAGTTGTTAGTGAATTTTCCATTGTTTTTCATTCTTTATAGAATTTTAAAATTAAATTTGGAAAATGGAGGGAAAAGCTTTTAATAGGATGAAATGCTGACTTTTTTCATTTGTATGTAGTGCATCTTCTTTAGACTTGGGTGACTTCCAAACTGATTTGAAACATTTCATTAGCATAAAATTATTTACATTTTCAAGTATATTCAATAACATGATTTCATTATGTTTTGTTTGTTTGTTTGTTTGGTGAGTGAAGGACTGTTTTTGATACCAGCTTTCACAGCCCAGGCTGACTAGAAGCATGTCACCTTCCTGGTTCAGATGTTCATTATTTATTTCACACCTTTATTATTTAACTTGCAACTTGATTTTGTAATATCAAAAGAACAGTAATAAGAGTAAATCTAAAACTCTAATTTTCAATATTTGCATTATTTATCTAATTTGTACTTTAGTGCAGTCTCTGAGGTGTCAGTTGGTTCATGTTGGAAATCAATAACAAAAATAATTGTACCTACAATTCACAAATAGCACCTTTATGAGCAGGTCATCACATGTCAACACACTTTAGAGCAGAATGGCTTTTTCCTTTCTTCTCAAACACACTTATCTCTATTCTTTGTTCCCATTTTTCATCACTATAGAAAGTGGCTAACTAGACTAGGCACTTGGAAACTAAATAAATTCCGTTTTTAAAGCAAGTAGTACTATGAAGCCTTACTTAAAACTCAAGTTCATAAAGCTGTTAATTTCCTCCCTAAGAGTCTGCGTTTGAGAATGAATATAATTCCTATATAAACAACAGCTTAAATGTCTTCATGGTGTTGTAAGCTCAGAATATTTCCTTCAAAGGAGATACGTTATAGTCCCCTTTTAAAAACGTGAGCTGCATTTATTGTTTCCTTTCATCTGTTGAAATAATTACTTTTCTTTTTGCCTTCAATAGTTTGTTCTGGTCATTAACATTTCTGTAAAATTAACTTTGAAAGGTGCTTTTAATGCTCAGATAGACTGCAGTGCACATTTGGCTGTTAAATTCAGCCTGCTTAAGGCTGAACTAATGTTTAACATTCACAGCTATTTGAAGTAGCTCAGTGCCCAGTTTAATGGTGCTGCCAAGGGCAATGATCATATTACTTGTTATTATATTTGGGGGGATTGTTATTCCAGTAATAAAGGCAATCAATGGAATTTCTGAACACAGTGGCTTGAATCTGTTAAAGGGTGCTTTCCTGCTAACAAGCTACAAAATATATTTTGAGCATAAATGTTAGGTGGGAGGCATTTTATTTCATACAAGTACATTGAGAGAAGCAGCTACATTGAAGTGTGTGTATTTTTATATTGATAAGCACACATATAATTGTGAGCATGTTTGTCTATGATAAATGTAAACTCATGAGACAGTTGCCTTATTCTTTTTATAAGAGTCTTTTATAAAATTCATATTATTTTTATTATTAAAAGTTAATGAAGTAAAATAAAATGAATGAATGATCATAGTGAGTCTACTGTGTTGCAAAGCAATTTTCTAGATACTATTAAAATGTAAATTGGCTCTTCTTTTGGGAAACATATAATTCATTTATGAACAATAAAGTCTCAAGAAAAGAGAATCACAAAGTAGTAAAAAAAGTATATGGTAATGAGAGATATGGGCAAGGAATGTTTTGGTGTATCTGAAATGGATTGGTTAGTCTTCAAATGCCTTAAAGACTTGCATTAATCATTGAAAAATAAGTATCTTTTGGTTCTAAAAGGAAAATCTGAGTTATACTATGTGATATTAATAAATGAAAAACAATGTTACATACTATTTATGTTGCTATAGATCACAACAGAAAAGTAGAAATTAAGTCTACATTAAGTTGCTTTGCTACTTGTGAAATGTTTAGATTTTATCATTTATATAGTATTCCATCCAAAATAGTTTCAAAATTATTTGTAGCAATTATAATGCAGTAAGATCTTACACAGAACAAGTATCACTCTACTTGTTTTGTAAATATTAACTGTTTTATAAAGTTATCTTGAGAAGTCAATCCTATTTGTCAATCATTTTTCTCAACATTGCCTTGGAGTTAACTAGTTGAGAGCACTGGCTGCTCTTCTCACATGCCAGGTCAAAACCATCTGTAATGTCAATTCTGGAATATCCAATGCCCTCTTCTGGTCACCATGGGTATCGACCATACAAGTGGTTCACAAACACATTAAATAAAATAAAAAATAAAACTTCCTAAATAAAACCTTACATATTGAAACTTAGATATCTGAGTTTCTCTGTTTCAATACTACAAAAAGGGAGTGGTGGAGGGTGGGACAGTTCCAGAGATGGACAGAGGCAGAGAGACAGACAGACAGTGCTATCTTGGGGGCTCTAGAGAGGTGATCTCATCTTATCCTATTTACTTTCTAGAAAACCCTCATCAGAATATCAATTGGTGACTAACACTTCAATCTATGAATTTAGTAAGATGAAACCATTTAGCATGTAATACAGCACGTAACTTAAGATGACTGAGATTGCGACATGACTGCTTTACCAGGAACAAGTGTATGAAAGGAGATTTGGTAAAAGATCTTAAGGATGATATAGAAGTCACTTCACCTTATAAAATTGTAGAAAAGCATGTTGTTAGTGGTCTCAGATAATAGTCATTTCAGTAAGTTTTCAGACATTACTGAAAGAATCACGTTTTGATATTAAAAATTCTATATTTTATTTCATAGTATCTTCTATGTTTTAATGCAATATAAACTGTAAGCATAGATATGTATTCCACTTCTTTTATAATGGTGTTTGTATCTTATGTATAACTTAAAAATAAACTTGTAAGCTTTTGGAGTCCTGTCCCTAAACAGAAATGGCATATTTAAATGTGCTACTTAGAGCATCTCCAGTTTTCATTTCTGTAATAAATAGCTTGTCAATGCTACGTTCTGCCGTCAGAACTTGCCACTAGTTTGAGTAGCCAGACTGTTCAGCAGTAACTTTAATGACAATAATGCCTACTTTATTATGCAGATAAATGGAAAATATCTATAAGATGCTTCAGAAGAATATAGAAATGCCATTCAAAATACAAGAGAAGAATAAAAATAAAACACATGGATTCAAGTCACTGTTTATTATATGTAGCATCAAATATTCATTACATATACCATGCAAAATGACTGAATGTATAATATAGAAAAGTACAATATATGTTTTACCATTAAATGTATAGCTTTTTAAATAAATACAATGAATGTTAACAAATAATGACAAAAATTGACTACTGGTTATTATCATAGTAGAAATCACATCCAAGCATTTGGATTATTAAATGAATATTATAAATGTGTATATAGTTAAAGTTTAGGTAAAATAAATGGCCAGTATAATTTGAGGCAAGTTCTAGATTCTCAATTAAAATACTGAGGAAACCATTGGATAAACTTTCTGGGAATTATTAGTAATGTGTTGTCTGAACATACAGATGTGAGAAAAGGCCAGTAATTGATGTTATTTGAAGTTTTGGAAGGACAGAAGTGTCAAAACATTGACTGAAGGTAAAGGGGAATCCCTATGATTGATCCTTAGGTGTTTCACAATAAAGCTAGAACCCGAAGAGGAAATTGTAAAGAAAATACATAAGAGCTAAGAAATAAAGGAGAAAACTAAGAAAATGGGATGTCGTAGAATCAAAGGAAGGAAGTATTTTAAGATGTTAGTCATAATATGCTAGTGGAAGATGCTGAGAGTCTAGTAACATTGGGACTAAAATATGAGAATTTCACTTATCTTTAGCCACCTTTATAAGATACTTTGTCATAACTGCTGTTGTTATTATTGTTGTTGTTGTTTGAAAACCAGGGCCAAAGGTTTAGCTTAGTAGTATTTAGTTTAATCAACTACAAACATCTCTTTCGAGATGTTTTGCTACATAGGTTGGAAAGAGACTGACACAGTAGACATGAAAGTTATGGCCTATAATACGAAGATGTTTTTAATATATAAACATTTCAAAGATGTTATTAAAAAACAATGGAAAACAATAGAATGGTGAAGATAGAGTATTAAATACTAATAATTCCCCAAAACATTCTCAGTAAAAAACATGTATATACAATATTTATTTCATATATACTTCTCAAAACTATTATTTAGAGAATGAACTCAACATTTATGAGAAAAGAGCCAAGATAATGAACTCTCCATCATGACAATGATTTCTGTGTCAGAATCTTGTAATCATATCAGAGATATAAATTGTTATAGGAATATGGAGTGAATCTCAGAATAAATACAAATGAATCTAAAAGGAAAGGAAATTTAAACTTTGTTCCTTTCTTCCATAATACCAAATCAAGACTACGTCTACTCTGTAACAATTCCCCTACCACATTTGCCCCGAGGAAAGGTGAGAGACATGAATGAAACTGGAAACATGGCAGATAAACATTTTAAAAACATGATGACAATATTAAAATGACTCAATATGCATATTGAACCTATTTCCTCTCCCTTAAAAGAAGAGCAGGGATATCAGTACCAGAAGTCCTAGAATTGTAAGAATGGATATGCACATGCACGAATGACCTAAAGAGCAAGGTGCTGCCCATTAAGTCTTGAATCCTTGGTAATGATTATATCACAGCTGATGATGCATCTGCAACCTGTGAGGACCAAGCCATGAGCAGTCAGAGCTTGTGTCATGGTTATCATCATAATAAGGAGGCAGCCAAACTAATTACTCTAAATGATGGATGAGGATGTGGTTAGAAACGCCATGTCCAAATTGATATGATGAAAATTGTTACTGACTCTCTAATGAAAGAAATAGGAAATTGTGAGTTCTCAAATATTCACAGTACTGTTTACTACAGGTTTAAAGTAATGCTTTCAACTTAGAATTTCATATGCCATTTCCTAATATTTTATTGGGATTTTAGAGTGGGTGTTTTTAATCTAATGAACAGGAGCTGTGAACAAATTTAAGACTAATGAGGTAAGCAATATTTTCTTCCAAAACTAATTTTCTTTCATCATTGCCTTTAATGAGGAGTTGAAAAATAAATCTAACAATGCCACCAAACTCTTGTACTGGGAGACAAACATGTCTTCAAGGGCTTAACTAGAAAATATAATTTTGGATTCTGAAACTTTTGTATGAAAACTAAAATATTCATTTCACCCTGTCCAGGCTAGAAAAATTATGATGTTTATATAACAAAACTATATGCAAATGAATATGATACAATGAAATACATAATAAGAGTGTGTTTTTTTACTGCTATTGATACAACCCATATATCTGACATAAATGATACTATTTGAGAGTCAAGTCAACATAATTAAATTTCCTATGCATATGTTATATCTTAAATGTTCAGCTACAAATGACATGTAAAATATAACTGTGACGCTTAACCATGGCAAATTATTTTCTGCTGTTGATGATTCTCATATTTCTTTTTTTAATTGATAATTTATTTATTTATTTTAGAATTTTGGACTAACATCAAGTGAAGGAATACACACTAAGTTTGTTACGAAAATATGTGAACTCAAAATTATGAAAAAAGCCAATGGAAAAATCAGTCATGAGGGTAGCATGTAAGGGGCAGTCAGAATACAGCCAAGGTGTCCAGAGCTTTTCCACACTGCTGAAAGCAACAGTTTTTCTCTTACAGTTTATTCCCATTGTCCAAGGGTGACTCAGATGATCTGAAAGACCCTTCTGTGTGGGAGCAGCTTGCTGTGTGCACTTAATATCTTCTTGTAGCATGGAGTCCTAGATCAGTGTCTTCACTATCTTGGATAGAAACTTTGAAGTACTTCCTGGACATTTCAAGAAGGTTTAAGATACTCAGTGCTAGAGAAAAATAATTGGAATGTTGACATATTGCAATTACCATCTGAGGATAGTATTTAATTTTTTCATGTGCAGTTTATCTATATTGATAGAGCAATATTTCAAATTGTAGTAAATCCCTTTTCTCTGTAATTGATGGAAAGTTCCCATATACACATGTTTGAATTAAAGATCTGAGAGAAAAAAAAAAACAGTAGCTCAAAAAACAACCATAATGACTATTAAGATAAACATTTATATTCACATTACCAAGAAGCCACATATAAGTTTGTATTGGGGACTTCCTTTGCTATTGCTTTTGGTTGGGGAGTTTTGTATTATTTTTTCCTTTTAATAAAATGTTAATTTATACTATGGCTCTAAGAACACAGAACATACATGCTTTTGAACTTAGATCAGTTGTAGGCTGAATTGACATGTAATTTACTTTCTCCTTTATAATTTGTCTTTCCATTTGTGGCTTGGATTTCAAGATGTATTGGGCTTTTAAAAAATAATGAGATGAATCTGTGTTTTAACATTGATATCACAACCCAGGCCAATATTTTATTCTTAATTTGTATTAGTTTAGATCATTTTATCATACATATAAATAAATGTTAACTATTATTAATAATTCATGAAACAACAAATTTCTTACTGCTATTTCACATGATAAAATTATAGAGATTCCCTGTGGTTTTACTTATGTAAAAGGATAATGACTCCCATGAGATTTTTGTCTGTTATTAATCTCTGTTATGAAAGGGGAGAATTATGCTTGTGTCTGACATATATTCATGTGACGATGAAGATTTCACAATTTTAGACATTTAGTTACAGTTTAGATTTTTAAGAAATGATTGACTTGTCACATTGTGTTTTATTTGCATGGCTAATCAAGGTATGTAATTCTAATTTTTAAGCTGTTACAACCCCTTGAAAACCACTGAGATCCAGAAGGTTATATTTGGTACCAATAATTCTTTTTAAAAATGTTTTATTTATGTTTTGAGAATTTTATTATTTTATACCCAAATCACATAAATAGATGGAGCTTGTGGCTTGACCAGTTGGCCAACAATGCTTAAGGATGCTCCTTTCACTACCTCTTCAGAGCTGGAGTTATAGACATGGTTTACTGTGCATGGCATTTATATGTGTACTGAGGATTTGAAGCCTTGTCATCAACACTTGAGCAGCAGACATTTTGCTGACTCTGCTATCTTCTCAACCCTACTATATACATTTTTGAAAACATATTCTTAACGTTTAATTATTTTTACTTAAATGCTAAAATGACTCAATTTTCAAATGGTGACAAAGTTATTTCATGTATATGAAAGTTTAAGTAACCACATTCATCTTCATACTTCTTCTATGTAAATTTGGTGTGCAGCTCAAGATGTTTCTATATTAATACCATGGAACTAATATAAAATTTTGTAGAATGCAATCCAGTTATGTATAAATGCATTGTTTATTGAGACAGGTATGATTTTTTAATCCAAGTAATATACAATGCTGAAAAAGTCAAAGTGTATTTTTCATAAGGTAGCAGAAGTAGCTATCATATAGTTTTTAAATAATAAGAAAATTGACAAAAATCAAAAGTTAGGAGCAAACACTAAATACCTGAATTTGTTAGTCCTTAACTAACACCTCTGTGATTTATACATTCTTTGATTGATTTCAAAGGCAAAATTCCATATTTACTCTAAGCTTTGGTGAAAAATGAACTGGATTTAGAATTTTATGTGCACTAGACTTTAAGCTATGGAACCACACACAGAACATTTTGTCATTATTGTACAACTAATTCAATCTGAAACCATAAAATTCAAAAGATAGCTGATCTGTTTCCTTTGTCACTAAATTCATTATATAAGTACAAACGTATGTTCAGCCCACAGTTTATCACTACTGTGATTCATCCTTATTTGTTTTATTAAAACGGGCTTTCAGTCAGCTGCCTTCAAACTCATGTCATCCAAGTTAGGTTCAGATCAATGATCCTTCACCATTAACTTATCCTGTGCTGTGAAACAAGTAAATGCCACCAAGTCCAACCTGACAGGTCTTCTAAGTGGATTACTGAATATTATGTTAGATTTATTGTTCACAATCAGGAAACAAACTCAAAACAGTAGAATCTATAAGTTTATGATTCACCTTGTTATATCTAGTCTATTGTTACTAAGGGCAAATAGTTGAAAACTGACCCTCAAAGAACAATAATATAGCTTACACCAAAATAAAAAAAGGGAATTTTAAGGAAATGTTTTCAAATGATTCTCTCTCTGTGTGTGTGTGTGTGTGTGTGTGTGTGTCTGCATGTACGCGTGCCGCATGCGCGCATGTTTGTGAGTGAGCAAGAGAGAGAAAGAGAGGGAGAGAGAGAAGAGACAGAGGTGGGAAGGGAGAAGGAGAGGAAGAGGGAGACAGAGAGTCTATACTTTAAAACTATATGGACCTATTCATTTTCTATTTAGAGAACTGGTGTTTGATGAAGGGAAAAGCAATACCTTGCAATCTTCTTATTCCTGACTTTCTAAGCACCCACCATATTCACAATTTGTAACAATTGCATTCCAACCATAGAATTAAAGTTTATCAGTTAAGTGCTTTCTTTAAATTAGAGATCATGGATAATTTGTTTTTGAGTCTAAGATCTACTTAAATTTTTGGTCCTTTTATAGGCCATTTTAAAATGTTAGTGTGGTCTTCTGTGAAAGGCAGAATGGTAGTTCCTACAGAAACAAAATCAAAGACTAAACCTAGGGCCTCCATCTTCATACAGTTTAATGTCTAGTGAGAGATGAATAGTTGACAAATAGAAAATAATTACTAATAACAGATGTAAGTAACATTGTACAAAACATACCTGTTAGTAGGTAGTACAAAATGGTGTATAAATTGTATTCTGTATAGGATTTCAGGGAGAAATGGCCTGTTATGTGCAGAAGTAGTCAAAATATTTACTCAAAAACATAATTTGTGATATAAATGGAATAAAAATTATCTTAAAACCCCGAAGCATTAATTTAAGATCTTAAAAACAATTAAATTATGTTTTAAGCATTTGTGTTGGAGAAATGAAGAAGTTTATGACAGAGTCAAACTGACTGTAGTTGAAAATTGTATAGTGTTTAGAGCCTAAAATGTGTAAAGACTAAAGGCTCTTTAGGATCTATTGACTGGGTTAAAGGAGATGACATTGGGATCAGGCAACTTTATTTAGTACCAGTGTTCAAAATAACATGTTGTAGATTATTTGTTGCAGTCTAATCCTCTTGGATGTAGTTTCTTCTTTTTGTTCTAGAGCTTTCAGATGTGCTGTCAAGCTGCTAATGTATGTTCCCTCCAGCTTCCTTTTGAAGGCACTCAGCAGAGCTATGAGTTTTCCTTTTAGCACTGCTTTCATTGTGCCCCATAAGTTTGGGTATGTTGTACCGTTATTTTCATTAAATTCTAAAAAACGTCTTTACTTTTTTTATTTCTTCCTTGACCAAGTTATCATTAAGTAGAATGTTGTTCAACTTCCATGTGTAAGAGGGCTTTCTGTTGCTTTTCTTGTTATTGCAGACTAGCCTTAGTCCATAGTGATCTGATGGGATGAATGGGGTTATTTCAATCTTCTTATATCTGTTGAGGCTTGTTTTGTGACAGATTATATGGTCAATTTTAGAGAAGGTACCATGACATGCTGAGAAAAAAGGTGTATTCTTTTGTTTTAGGATGAAATGTTCTATAGATATCTGTTAAATACATTTGGTTCATAACTTCTGTTAGTTTCACTGCCTCTCTGTTTTGTTTTGTTTTTTTTTTTCCATGATCTCTCTTGCTGAGAGTGGGATCTCAGAGTCTCCCACTATTATTCTGTGAGGTACAATGTGTGCTTTCAGCTTTAGTAAAGTTTCTTTTATGAATGTTGGTGCCCTTGCAGTTGGATCATAGATGTTCATAATTGAGAGTTCATCTTGGTTCCTTTGATGAGTATAAAGTGTCCTTTCTTAACTTTTTTGAATAACTTTTGGTTGAAAATCGATTTTATTCGATATTAAAATGGCTACTCCAGCTTGTTTCTTGAGACCACTTGCTTGGAAAATTTTTGCCAGGGTTTACTCTGAGGTAGTGTCTGTCTTTGTCACTGAAGAGGGTTTCCTTTATGCAGCAAAATACTGGGTCCTGTTTATGCATCCATTCTGTTAGTCTGTGTATTTTTATTCGGGAATTGAGTTTATTAATATTAAAACATATTAAGGAAAAGTGATTGTTGCTTCCTGTTATTTTTGTTGTTAGAGGTGGTATTAAGTGTGTGTGACTATCTTCTTTTGGGTTTGTCGAAAGAAGACTAATTTCTTGCTTAGAAAAAGCATATACTTTCCCTCCTTGTATTGGAGTTTTCCATTTATTATCCTTTGCAGGGATGGATTTGTGGAAAGCTATTGTATAAATTTGGATTTTCATGGAATATCTTGGTTTCTTCAGCTATACTAATTGAGAAGTTTGCTGGGTATTATAACCTGGGCTGGCATTTATGCTCTCTTAGAGTCCGTATGATATCTGCCCAGGATCTTCTGGCTTTTAGAGTCTCATGAAAAATCTGGTATAATTCTGATAGGTCTGACTTTATATATTACTTGACCTTTTTCCCATACTGATTTTAATATTCTTTTGTTGTTTTTTACATTTGGTGTTTTGATTATTATGTGATGGGAGGAATTTCTTTTCTGATCTAGTCTATTTGGAGTACTGTAGCCTTCTCCTTTGTTCATCGACATCTCTTTAGGTTACAGAAGTTTTCTTCTATAATTTTATTGAAGATATTCCCTGGCATCTTAAGTTGGGAGTCTTCACTGTTGTCTATACCTATTATCTTTAGGTTTGGTCTTCTCAAGGTGTCCTGGATTTTCTGGATTTTAGGTTAAGATCTTTTTGCATTTTGCATTTTCTTTGACTGTTGTGTCAATGTTTTCTATGGTATCATCTGCCCCTAAGATTCTCTCTTTTATCTCTTGTATTCTGTTGGTGATGCTTGCATCCATGTCTTATGATCTCTTTCCTAGGTTTTCTCTCTCCAGAGTTGTCT
Source organism: Mus musculus (assembly GCF_000001635.26). Taxonomy (NCBI): domain Eukaryota; kingdom Metazoa; phylum Chordata; class Mammalia; order Rodentia; family Muridae; genus Mus; species Mus musculus. Next base: position 113,801,242 of record NC_000086.7, read on the forward strand.
CCCTTTGTGATTTCTTTATTGTTTCTATTTTCATTTTTATATCATGGATGGTTTTGTTCGACACCTTCACCTTTTTAGTTGTGTTTTCCTGTAATTTTTTAAGGTATTTCTGTGTTTCCTCTTGAAGGGCTTCTTGTACCTATTTACCTGTTTTATCCTCTATTTCTTTAAGGGAGTTATTTATGAACTTCTTAAAGTACTCTATCATCATCATGAGATGTGATTTTTTTTAAATCCAAATCTTGATTTTCAGTGTGTTGGGGTATCCATGATGTGCTGTGATGGGAGAACTGGGTTCTGTTGATGCCAAGTAGTCCTGGTTTCTGCTGTTTATATTTTTGTGCTTTCCTTTAACCATCTGGTTACCTCTGTTGTTAGTTGGTCTTGTTCTCTCTGACTGGAACTTTTCCCTTCTGTGGGCCTGTGAGCCTGTGATCTTAGTTGTACCAGCCCCTCCTAGGGAAACTAACTCTCTCCTAAGCAGGATTTGGGTGTGGAGAGCTATGGGACAGCCTCAGCTCTTGGGGGCAGATTGAGAATGGAAGGATTCTATCCCAAGCTGCTCCACTGTTTCTATGCGCTGTATGCTCCTGGCTGGTCTCTCTTTGGGTAATTATTGGAGCAAAAGTCTGTAACCTAATTTTTAAAAGGCTGGACAGTCTTTGCATAAGCTGTTGTTAGAAGTTTTAACATTAATTATTGTAACTGTATTACTAAGTAAGACAATTGGAAAATGTTATCAAATTTTTGGACACCATCTAGTAAATAAAATTGATTAGTATTATGAGTTCAAGAAAGTTACCTTTTGGAATAACTAAAATATTTTCAAGTGACCTTTTTCCACCATCTTTTTTTCTTTCTTTCTTTATTTTTTATTAGGTATTTTCTTCATTTACATTTCCAGTGCTATCCCAAAAGCCCCCCTTACCCTCCCACCCCACTCCCCTACCCACCTACTCCCACTTCTTGGCCCTGGTGTTCCCCTATACTGAGGCATATAAAGTTTGCATGACCAATGGGCCTCTCTTTCCACTGATGGCTGACTAAGCCATCTTCTGATACCCATGGAAGGAGTTAAAGAGACAAAGTTTGGAGCTGAGATGAAAGGACAGACCATTTAGTGACTGCCATATCCGGGAATACATCCCATAATCAGTCTCCAAACGCTGACACCATTGCATACACTAGCAAGATTTTGCTGAAAGGACCCTGATATAGCTGTCTCTTGTGAGACTATGCAGGGGCCTAGCAAACACAGATGTGGATACTCACAGTTAGCTATTGGATGGATCACAGGGCCCCCAATGGAGGAGCTAGAGAAAGTAGCCAAGGAGCTAAAGGGATCTGCAACCCTATAGGTGGAACAACAATATGAACTAACCAGTAACCCCCGGAGCTCGTGTCTCTAGCTGCATATGTATCAGAAGATTTGGTAAGAGAGGTGAACACACATATTATTGTGCAACTATAGAATTTCTATAAAACACTATATGTATCATAATAGTGTTTTGATGCAAGATGCTTTGAGTTCTATCTTTATCAATATATAGGATGAGCTTGGTGGTACATTCCTTGTAATTCTAACCTTCAGGAAATGGAAGAAAGAAGATTAGAAATTCTAGGTGATGTTTGGCTTCATAGTGAGTCTGAGGCCCGCCTGGGTTACATGAAACTCTTTCTCATAAATGTTCATTATCATAGTCATGACACATATATTTTATTTCACTTACATTTTATAGAAATTTTCTTTTTTTTTAAATAAAAGTTTTATTTTCTTAGTCCTCAGGGAGAAGGCCTATTTCATAGATGTTTTTAAAGGATGGAAGCATAAAGCAAGGGGGGGGAGCTGCAGTGTTAGCTAAATGTATTATTTATTTATTTTCTTATTTATTTATTTTCACTTATTCACTTTACATCTACTCACTGCTCCCCTCCAGTTCAGCCCTCCCATAATCCTTACCCTATCCTACCTCCCCTTCTCCTCTGACCGAGTAGAGGTATCACTGGATATTCCCCTTCCCTGGCACATCAAGTCTCTGCAGGTCTAGGTGCATCCCTTTCCACTAAGTCCAGACAAGGTAACTGAGCTAGAAGAATACATTCCACAAGCAGGCAAAAGCTTTTAGGATAGCCCCAACTCCAAGATGCATATCTGCTACATATGTGTGGGGAGGCCTAGGTTCCGCCTATATATGTTCTTTGGTTGATGGTTTAGTCTTTGAGAGCCCCAGGGTTCCAGGTTAGTTGACACTGTTGATCTTCCTGTTGAATTCCTATCTTTTTTAAGGCCGCAATCCTTATTCCTACTCTTCCATAAAAGTCCTAGGTGAGACCCATACAGGCTGCTTGATTGTTGGTTCAATGTCTGTGGGCTCCTATTACCGCGGACTGTCCTCAGTCACCCCCCCCTCAATCTGCAGGAGAAATCAGGTTTCTGGTACAGGTGGGCAGGAGTCAGCGAAAAGGGTGACAAATAGATATGGAGTGTGGTATCTGAATATAATTTCTCAAAAGCAAGCACTGGACTTGTAATACAGAAGAAAAACAAGAAAGCTAGGTGAATACATCCACCAAGGTACATTGATGCATAATTTTTTTTTACACAAAACAAAAAAATGCATACATAAAAAGCTAGGGGGAGCCAGGCAGTGTTTACAATTGAGATAGGAACAACCCTTAATTAAGATCAGCTAAACACAGGAGCCAGGTGAATGTTCTGATGCAATGCAAGTCTATTGTTAAACCCACCACTAGGGGTCCTTTAGTAAATACCTGATTATGCTATTCCTCTGGGCCTAGTAAAAAACATGCACCAGGGGAATTCCATTCTACTAACCCTTTCATGAATAATACTTCAATTCCTCCTAAAACTACAACCCACTTTCTTCCTAGGCCATTGTAAATTCCTGTGTGTGGGACTGGCTCGACTATTGTTCTAAGTAATAACCAGGTAGATTAGCCCTGAGCTTTCTAGCCCTATTTAAGTAAATTGTAATGCCTGATTACTTTCACTGTCTCTACTAGAGGTAATTTTGAATGTTACTGAATAGGTAACGTTCTTACAGAATTCCAAGCTCAGGGTCAGCTCAAGGACTGCCTAGGATATTGGAACACTGGTGGAGGCTAATCTAACTTAGCTCTATGTCAAAATCAATCCTTAAAGGCACTTATAATAAAGCAATACTGAAGGAGAGCACATGGATCCATACACCCAACTAACTAGGGGACAGGTGTGGAGCATATGTGCTATGGGAATACCAAGGTTCCAGGAGGCTAAGTTTCTGAGAAACTCTTTGCCTCAGGACTGCTTCTAGGCTTTTAGGCCTGTCATGCAGACTTCAATGGAGTGGGTGTGGCACCCTATGAGCCCATGTTGGTTGATTCTGTGGATTTTCTTGTGGTGTTCTTGACCTCTCTAGCTCCTCCTATAAGCCTTCCTTGCCATCTTCAGTAGTATTACCAAGAACTGCCTAGCATTTGGCTGTGGGGCTCTGCATTGGTTTCTACTGGTTGCTGTGTGAAGCTTCTCTGATGACAATTATACTTGGCACCAATCTATGGGTATAACAAAATATTATTAGAAATCATTTTCTGTCCTAGGTCTTTGGGCTACCCAGCATTCCAGACAGAGTTTGAGATGGGCTACTTCTCATGACATGGATCTCATGCTGGACCAGTAATTAATTTGCCACTCCAGCAATATCTGTGCTACCTTTACCCTATTAAATCTTGCAGACAGGAAAAGTTGTGGGTTGAAGTTTCTGTGACTCAGTTGATACCCAAATCCCTCCACTCTAAGCCTTGTCTGATTACAAGAGTTGGTCACATCAGACTCGGTGTCCCCATTGCTTAACTAGGGTTACCCCATATATTCTTGAGAGTTTCTGGTGCACTAGTTTTCTAACTCATTTTAGAGATGCACCCTCCTCCATTTAAGTTCTATTTCTCCTGTTCTATAACCTCCCACCCCTAACCAGATACCACCTCTTCCAATTCACCTGTGATGTCTATTCTATTTCCCCAGTGAACCATTTCTTTTTCTGAGACAAATTTTCAACTGAATGCAGATAGGCCCCAAACAAAAATTCATGGTCTTCCTATGTACTACCATTATCTTCCCATGTGAAGGAATTATGGGTGTACAATATGTCCAGTTTTACCTTTGTTTCAGATTCTGAAATATATCGAGTATGCTTTAAAATATATTAAAAATAAATAGGATTGGGGCTGGAGAGATGGCTCAGTGGTTAAGAGCACTGACTGCTCTTCCAGAGGTCCTGAGTTCAATTCCCAGTGACTACATGGTAACTCACAACCATCTGTAATGGGATCCGATGCACTCTTCTGGTGTGTCTGAAGACAGCTATAGTGTACTCCTATAAATAAAAATAAGCAAATCCTTAAAAAATAAAATAAATAGGATTATGCGTATAGGCTAATGAACCATGAAATCTATACTCTCTGCACAGACAGGACTTGATAATAATTCCACCTGTTATATTCGCTGAACATTTAAGAGTTTTTTTTTTTCAAAGTAATGCCCTTCTCATTGAAGATGAGGAAAAAAGAACTCAAGTAAAAAGTTGTTAGTGAATATAAAATATTTCTGCAGTATCTTTGCTTCAGCATTTGTTGTTCCATATGGACCCATAAATATTTGTAACAAATAGTGAGTAAAGGAATTTCAACATCAATATGTCCACATATGCCAAGAAAAAAATTAAGGTATGTTTCCTACATTCTTAATGGAAATAATCTTATCTCAAACTTGGAAGTCTCCTTGAGCAGGAAAACACAATCTAAATAAAGTTTAATGGAAAATGCAGCTCAACTACTATGGCTTTAAAATCATCCATCTGCTTATGTGGTCATCTGAAAGATATTATTTTAAAATTACATGTTTTTGTCTTATGAAGATAATGAAACACAATGATCTAAAACTTCAATGAGTTGTTGTTATGTTAGTGAATAGCTGCACTCAATTTACTAGATATTGAGACTTCATAGGCAAATCCTGTAATCAGTGCCTATCCAATGCAAGTCTTCTTGAACATTCTCTATCAAGGAGGTTAGCAAAGCTTCAAATTCTATCAATACTGAGGGATTACTATATCCTAATTGCCATAGTAAGTGCTCAACCTGGGAGTTTTCACTAAAATCTTCCATATACACTCTGAAGTAGTGCTTCTAGTTCTGCAAATAGGGGCACAAAGAGAAAAAGTCCATTTTTTAAAATCACTTATAACTATGGTAAAATAATAATAATAATAATAATAATAATAATAATATGTGTATATACTGATATGTAATTGCAAAACTTCAGGTAAACATTTATGAAAATTAAAAATTACTTTTCCTTTCTCCTTATGCATTTATAAGGGGCAACAAATGATAATGTGTTCATTGAATGAATTGTTTCTCCTAAGTTTTACGTGTACAAATTTCTTCCTGGGTTTGAATTGACTTTGGTTTTTAAACTCACACTCAATAAAATAGTCTCTTTATTCACTCTTAGATAAAAGTAAATAACATCTAACAATAAATCTATAGAACTCTTATTTCAGTTACTGAATGATCATTTGTTTAATAAAGAAAACATTTCCTTTATTTGTGTACTGCTATTTTAGTGTTCACTTTTATAATTCTGTGTTACAAATTAGTCCATTTTATATTTATTGTACAATTAACATATATTTTCTATGTGTTTGCTAATGTGTATCTTTTTAATTTTGTACAATTTCTTGAAGCATTAACAATTCCTTCTCAAAGTTAATTATCATTTTATTTATATATCCAAACCTAAAATACAAATAGTTAAAAAAAAGTCAATTGTGTATGAGATAATATGAATCACTTTTTAGGTTTATTTTTGTTATTTTTAAATTATTTGGTATGTGTCTTTGTGGTTCCTTAAGAACCAGGCATTTTTCCCTAATTGAGGAAATGGCTGAACATGTCTGGTAGAGATGCAAAATAAAAAACCTTTACAGCTTCTACAGGCAGACAGATTACTGAACTCCCATTAAGGCTAAAAGCAAGTCTAGATTGCAGCCCTAGGCCATTTTACACATAAGCAAGAATGGCACAACACTATGACTGGAAAGGTCAATTAACTGATAGGGTACTTATCCTGCTCATCATCTAGCCTAAATATATTTTTTTAAATGACTATTTTTACCTTACTTACCTTCAGTCTAATTCTGTCTCATTTTTTCAGCTTATGATGTAGGTCATTATAGTTTTACTTCTCCAGTCATGAAATAGCCTCCTCTGCAATATTTTACACATGGAAGAGCATCTGTTTTTTCTGGAAAAGGAACTTAAATATCTTTAATATGCTGTTTTCTTGATTATATGAATATGTGTGCCTTTCCTGAAACTGCAGTTCAATTCCCAGCCTTTATTTGAAACTTCATTATGTTCTGTAACTTATATGTTTTTTTCTAGGCTTTATAAAATCTATAGGTGTTAGAAAACAAATTTTTCAGATTTTCCTTCTTTGTGAAATAATAAAATATCATCTAAGAAACAGTGATAAAGTACATTTGTGGGCCAGAAAAATATTTTACTTCATATTCTGCTTGGTTGTTATTCAAAGAGAGAAATATGTTGTATAAGTCCAAGTTGGAGTGGATGGGTGGGGGAGTGGGTGGGGGAGCGAGTCAGGGACTTTTGGGATAGCATTGGAAATGTAAATGAAATAAATACCTAATAAAAAAAAACAACAACAAAAAAGTAAGTCCAATAAATGTAAGTTAATGAAAGTTCTTTTTCAAACTCCCAACTGTCACTATAGTTATTTAATTATTGTCTTTGGGGAAAAGGACAATATTAGACCAGAAGCACTTTATGTCTATCCCATCCCGCTTCCTCTGTCCACATATCTTCAATGCACTTTTCAACTTATATATTTATAAACAAATGGGGTTTTTTTTTGAGTGGATTTGAACTGATGATGGCTTTAAGATAGCCAGTGCACATATTAGCCTCTACAAGGAAGCAGTATAGTAATGATTCTACATACTAAGGGAAGCAATGGTAATAATACTATAAAATAACAATAATAATTAAAAATAATAATAAATAAAAGTTACAGGATCTCTGGTCTCATAAACACTACATTTTGGTTAGAGAAAATAAAAATCACATAAATTCACACTATGGTAAGTAGCAACAAACAGTACCCAAAGGAAAAAAAATATTAAGGAGATGGTGATAAAGGGAGTATTTTGCAACATTAAGTAGAGTGTCAACAATACCTGTGACATGCAAGGTAATGTTGATCAAAGAATGAAGGCTACTACCATAAATTAAATGCATAATCAGCCCAAAACCTACTTTGTAAAGGACTTCATTAGTCCTACCTCATCAATTTGACATTATTTTTTCTATTAAGATTATTAAACTTTAGTACATATTTGAGGAAGAAAAGAAGATGTGCATAACTTTCATTCATTGAATTTTCCCCCATATAATTCTAGAAGATTGACTCTCAACCAGTATTCATGTTTGGCCACATAATTCTTATTTATTTTTAATTTTCATATAAAGAAATGGCTTTCATTCTGACATTTTTATCACATTGAATTTTATTCATTCCCCCTCTTAAATAACACTTTATTTGGGATGATATATGTGTGGATATAAAAGTGTTGTCCACTATGCTTTATGAGTCACTTCTGTGTATCCTTGGGCTCTATGACTAGATGACAATAGAAAGCTCCTGTACTCTCCACTCTCTTGTCTCCAAGAAATTGTTGTCAAATATCTTCTGGGATGCAAAATGGCCCTGGTTAAGGACCACTGAACCATGCATGCTCAAACACTCACAATGGAAGATGAAACAAAGGCAGTCTCATGTAGTCATATTCTAGAAAATTTATTTGTAGATAGGATGCGAGACAAGTTGTAGATCTGAAGATGGCCAAATGTCTTAATATGCTCTCTTATACAACTTTTGGAAATAGTCCATGGTTATTTCTCTTTTTAAAAAAGAATTCACGTTTCATTTATTTAGAGTCATGCACTGGTCAAAAATTTATAAACAGGATTTCACTAGCCTGGAAAACAATTATAGTAGGGAACCAGTACTATTTCCTAACATTACAGTTGAGGTGACAGAGACACACACAGATTTCTCACAGTCTTTTACATGATAAAGGTGAGGTTCAACTCTGTATAGTTTGCAAGACTAGATCACGTTAGTTCCCCAATCTTTCCTTCTTCAGTATGTACTATTTTCCCTATCTCAGCATGTAACATATGTTAATATTTAGAATTATATTTTTAAAAATTTTACCTGACACGTAATTACTATACATATTCAGAGTATACATTAGGATATTTTAAAATTTGTACAATTGTAACAATCAATGTAGTATTTTAAAGGCTTCGAATAGTCCTGTTCTAATTTATTTAATCAATGAAGAAGGAAATTGGCTCACCCTCTGAAATTTGAATTTTGAATACAAGACTATGGGTTTAGTAAAAGGGTCTTCCACAGACCATTTTTGGGCATATTTACTTTTAAATTATATTCTATGAAAATCTTATTTTATAAGAAACTTTGCAGTGCATCTCACAACCCTGATAAGAAAAAAGAGAAGGAAGATAAAGAAAGCTGTATTTTCACCATTTTGCCCAATGTTTTACAATACCAATATGCACAAGAAATATTTTTATGTTTCCACACCTAATCTACTGTGAAGCATAATTCTAAGGACAGAAAGTGTGAACTCTTTTCTGTTAGAACAGACATGGGTTTTTCTCATGCTTACCTCACAATACCAATCTCTCCTCTCCCCCTCCCCTCTTCATGACAGTGCCCTGATCGTACTCAGTTTTCACTTCTAACATACACTCTTTTCATTCCAAAATAATATGTTAGCTCTTTAATGGCAAGGACTGATGATCATAATTCTTTTTTCTGATACTTAACATTAGGCATAATATCTGTTCTTGCATATTGTTTTATCTGCAAGAGGGTTTATTTCTAATTCCTTGTTTGGAAGGCCAATTTTCTAATCTAAAGATCTAAAATGTACCTGGTTTATACAGTTATTACATCTCTGTTTCATGGACTGCTGGCTCTTCGTTCCTTTGCTTCTGACTTCCTGTTTTCACTTGTCTGAAATATTTTATTTTCTATATATAAAGAAATGTAACAATTTTGAGATCAATTTTTTTTCTTCCACATTCAATAATGGCAACACTTGAGTCATTGTTCAGCAGAGATTATGAATACCTCTTTATATTCATGCAGGTCACATCATTACACAGCAGTTGGTCATTTTGTTGTTATTGTTCTCCAGTTTGGAAAAGGGAAGCAGGTGCCTTGCTTGTGCTGATTGTAACACTAATGATAGCAACAAAGAAGAGTCCCTAGGGCCAGCTGTATTTAGGGAAAAGCTCTCAAATCAAATAATGGAGTATAATTTGTTAAGGAATAAAACTGATGACCTGGTAGGTATCTGCATTTTTCCAGTGCTCAGTGAGTCAGCTGTGTTCAGTTTCTATTCCTGTGTCACAATTCTCAATTCCCAGAGGAAAGGCTTAACTATGTGAAAGACAGAGAGAATAAACATTGGTGTCATATAAAACAGCTGTAGCAGCCTTGACTTTAATTTTCAATGGGATATTTCCATTCAGAGCATTTACCATATATTCCTTTTTATTCTACAAATAACTTTCTTGTCAACTTTTACATCTATTCATCTGGACTCTAGAGAAGAAATTAAAATAAAGAGCTTGTTCTCTAAGGTGATTCCCAAGTGCTATTTCAAAGTATTGCAGGTTTAACAAACAGGCTCAATAAAAGCAGTCTCCACTTTGCTTCAATAAATGGAGAGTTTACCCATGTCCTTGACTAGAAACTGTTGTCCTGTCTTTATGCTTTCAGTTTTTATCACTTTGTTATGTGTGCTGATAAAGGCTTTTTGTTTGTTTGATTGTTTGTTTTTAATCTATACATTTTGATGGCAGTCCTTTTAAATGAAAATACTCAATCCCAACCCTTTCTAGGACTTACAGAGAGATAATCTTAAGTGCCATTTTATGTTTCCAGCGCTTATCTGTTTTTTTTTAATTTCATTGCCAATTAGGATTACTTACGCTCACCTAGTAAATTTCTATACAAGTGTATTTATCTAACTCTGAGCAAAATGTAGTTGCCATTCAGACGCTAAAGATTATTATTTACTGAAACCAATACTCAATGTATTCCTTAATCATTCTTTTAACATATGATTGAATTTTTAAAAATCACAAAGAATAGTTTGACAGTTTTCACTCACATATACTAAAACATAATATACTTCTACTAGATTTGGGCTATTACAGACCTTAACATGCATTGTGACCTTGATCTGAAAAGCATGTTTGGTTAGCCCAGAAACTTAATCATAAGAAGCCATAAGTAGAATCCTTCTTCTTTACTGCCCTTTTTCTAGGGCCAGAAAATTTATTGCTCATGGGACAGGTAGGATATGAACAATGGTCCAAACAGAGTCCAGGGTTATCTCATCTGTGTGAAAACTGCTGCTGAAAATCGATGTGACCTCTGCTACACTGTCATCTCAGTTCCCACCCTCTGTGTCCTATTTGTCTTTTGGTAGAAGCTTAGATCTGTGTGCTGTCTCTATGTGTCTCTCTTGGGCCAGATTATCAAAATGAATCATTGCCTGCATACCTCTTATATTTCTATTTATTTTCCTGGAGTTGACTAGGTCTGATGAAATATGATTCTTTTTGCATTTGATCTTCACTGCAGCAAGCAGCACCTAATTCAGCTGTGTCTATCTCTTTAAAGAAGAGTAATACTATTTTGAAACTTCAATCTACTGTACAGTAACATTACAAACTATAGACCACACAACCTGTCTTCATAATCAATAGCAATTTTCCTCTCAGCCAATTTAATGGTATTTCTTTCATCTTCAAATAGACTTCTAGTGATTTTAACATACTTATAATTTTGTTTTATGCATGCTGAATATATCACTTTTCTTTTCACAAAGAATGCCTCTCCTATACTCACTTCTGAGGTTATCTGTTTGTATTGAGTGATATATGACAAGAAATCCATTAATTGTAAATTCTATCACTGGCAAAAACATTTATTCAGAGAATTTTATATTGTCTCAATAAGCAAGAAGTCAATGTTTTGTTTGTAGCAATTGATTCTGAAAAAAATGAATGTGGCATAAATAAATTTGCACTTTGATTTGTAATCATTAATGTAAAGATGTAGCACTTCTCTAATTGCCGTACATATTGTACAATACTTGTGAAGTTTTTCCTTTCATTGTGCCCACATGGGGAAGATGAATATATAGTTAACAAAGAAAGAAAAGCATTTCTTACACAGTTGTGAAGTTTATTTAAAATCATTAGTGATGTTTGCTGAGACAGGTTTCAAGGTTTAGGCATTTTCTTTTTCTTAGACATTATTTGAAATAAAAAAAATGTTTATGAATGAAACATACAACATTCATAGTGTGCTGATTACTACCTGAATAATTGTTTACAAGTTTCATACCTACCATCAGAGGATGGAAGAGACTAGGAGGGGAGAGAGGGGGAAAGGGGCAGAAGTAAGGCAAGTAGAGGGGAGGGAGAGATTGAGATTCAATAAGCAGTTTAAGTTTGTTGGGCATTTTTGTGCATGCCTACAGTTACACAAGTCTTCAACACACATGAGACCAAAGTAGGAAGACCATCCTGAGTTACATAGCCAAACCCTGGATCAAAAATCTGTAAAGAGATTTAGGTTAATTTTAATGACTCATGTTGAAATAATTAAATGCTATGGGAACACAACTAAAAGTTTCTGTAGAATATATGCAGTGGGAGAGATGGCTCAGCAGTTAAGAGCACTGACTGCTCTTAACTTTCAGAGGTCCTGAGTTCAATTCCCTGCAACCACATGGTGGCTCACCAACCATCTCTAATGTGATCTGATGTTCTCTTATGTGTCTGAAGACAGCTACAGTATGCTCATATACATAAAATAATAAATAAATAATTTAAAAAGGAAAATATACAACATATAACTGTGAACAAAATGATCCTTTTAGTGTTTTTTAAACATACTCTTTGAGGAAATAATATTTATAACTTTCTGTCAAAAATAGTATTAATAACAATTTTGGTTATTGAAACCTTTAAGGCTTCTTTTTATATTAGAATTAAAATAATTGAAAAATTATTTTTATTTTCATGTTATATTTTCATATACTTGAGGAACATTTTTGAATGTTAATATGTCATTACAGTTGATTTTTATATACCTAGAAAATAGGTTCTTCTCCCATATCCTGACCACATTTGCCCCTTCTTCCACTCATCCCAGCTCTTTGATACCTCCCCACTCTCCCAGGTCCTCCCCCCCTCAGTTTCCTCTTCAGAAAAGAACAGGACTACAAGAGATGAAAGTTAAATATATATATACATATTTTTTTTTCAAGACAGGGTTTCTCTGTATAGTCCTGGCTGTCCTGGAACTCACTTTGTAGACCAGGCTGGCCTTGAACTCAGAAATCCGCCTGCCTCTGCCTCCCGAGTGCTGGGATTAAAGGCGTGCGCCACCATGCCCGGCTAAATATATATATTTTAAGTTTTTGTTATTACATTACTGAAATTCAGAAACTATAATGAATAGATTAAATGAACTCTTATGAGTCATCTCTGTATGAGTACTGAAATAGTAGTCAAGTTTGTTTGCATTGCAAGATTATCTCCCTAGGAAATTTTACTTGATATTATATAAAGTGTTCCCATTCCCAGATACAGAATAAACTATTACATAGTTTATGCAAGTCTCATAACATATTGTTTATATATATATATATATATATATATATATATATATATACACACACACAATAAATAAGCTTCAAAATTGAAATTAACACTGAAAATGCCCAAATTCTGAGCAAATAGATAAGATCTAAATTCAAGTTAGTATATTCACTCCAAGACGTCTTACCAAGCAATAATGGAAAAAATAGCCACACATGTATTTTGAGATTTTAGATTGATGACTATTTGCAAATATTTATGAAGATTATGTGGATAAATTTAGATGTTCTGAAAGGCATCAGTGGAAAGAGAGGCCCATTGGTCTTACAAACTTTATATGCCTCAGTACAGAGGAACTCCAGGGCCAAGAAGTGGGAGTGGGTGGGTAGGGGAATGGGGGGGGCATGGTATGGGGGACTTTTGTGATAGCATTGGAAATGTAAATGAAGAAAATACCTAATAAAAATAATAATAAAAAACAATGTAAAGTTATATAAAATTAATATTATATTTAATATATTAATTTATTTTATGTAAATTATACATCAATGCAGCTATTAAAAATAATGACAATGAGTAGGTAAGAAGATTCATACACAGACAAACATATCTGAAAGATCAGATGCCAACATATAGATATATTGGTGGCAATTTGATTCTCTCGTTTACAAACATGACATCATTTGAGTACCCATGATTTAGTTTTAAGAAGAAAAATGTTATATATGTCTGTTACAAATAACTTGGTAAAACATTTGAGTTGTTAATTTGTGAACCTTCTGACTTTAATTTTATGTTTACAGAAGAAGTACCAGCTCAAATCCCAGTCATGAAGTCACCCTTGGATAAGATCCAGTTGGCTCCTGGACAGGCATTGCATCCTGGATTCCCTGGACCATTCATTTTTGCAGATAGTCTATCTTCTGTGGAGACTCTGTTGACCAACATTCAGGTCAACAATATTTCTATAAACAAAATAAATGTAATACAAAACATTAGCACCTACATGAATTATTTCCTATTTGAGAATTTAAAACAGATAAAATGAACTGGGTGCCATTTGCTGTACTTTGACAGGGTCTACTGAAAGTGGCTTTGGATAATGCTCGTATCCAGGAGAAGCAGATTCAGCAGGAAAAGAAGGAACTGCGAATAGAGCTCTTCAGAGAAAGAGAAATTAGAGAAAACCTGGAGCGACAACTTGCAGTTGAGCTTCAAAGCAGAAGTAAGTTTAACAAATTCAATTAGATTGTGAATATTATGTAGCAACTCATTTTCTTTTTTTAAGTAGGAATTTATTTCATTTACATTTCCAATGCTATGCCAAAAGTCCCCCATATGCTCCCCCACCCACTCCCCCATCCACCCACTCCCACTTCTTGGCCCTGGCGTTCTCCCGTATTGAGGCATATAAAGTTTGCACGACCAATGGGTCTCTCATTCCACTGATGGCCAACTAGGCTATCTTCTGATACATATGCAGCTAGAGACACGAGCTCTGGGGCATACTGGTTAGTTCATAGTGTTGTTTCACCTATAGGGTTGCAAATCCCCCCAGCAACTCGCTTTCTTGCTAATAGAAACACTTCCAGGGATAGCAGATAACTGTTAAAGGTGAATAACTAAAACCAAATACTAGTGACTAAGTCACATAGTAGTAATAAATTATTCCCTAAATGATAGTGTATAAAACTTGTATTTTAAGCCATTTACATATTTGAAAACATACATTGTTATTGTCCCTTTATATTCCAACAAAATGTATATGGGTATACATATTGTCCCTTGGTCTTACATAAAAAAAAAAAAAATTACCTTTCCTAAAGCAGAGAGCTGTATTCTGGAATTATAAATAAAACTTAGTTTCTCTCCTTGAGGGATTTACATTGTATAAGCCTAACACATCCAGAAAATTTCAAAGCAAAGTGAATAATCAAATATGATTTGCATGAATGTGATTAGTTAGTTTAGCTTATTAAAGTCGTACAGTGTTAAAAGCATATCCTCTGAAGTTGATGCCTGAGTCTGAGCCCTAAAGAATCAATATTCCAAAGTTAAAAGGAAATGCCAGCATTCATTTTAAGTATTGTGCACTAGTCAGGGAAACAACAACAACAAAAACTTCATTCACAGATGCGTGAATACAGTTTTATTTTTGAGTGGCTTTGAGTATATCAAATTGTATGGTGAAAGATTATACAAAGAGATGGGAGTAGAAGTGACATTATCAGGAAAAGTTTTAACTGTGTAAATGATGAACTTGGATTTTACCTTGTAAACAATGGAAAATATCAGAAACTAAGCAAGGGAAAATGTGGTTTCATTTTTTTTTGCATAGTTCATGTTAATGAGGTGGTAATTTTTTCAACTTCTTTTTTGAGAATAGAATTACACTATTTTTCTAAAGCCTCCCATATAACCCTCCTGACTTTCCTTCTAATACACGTGATCTTTCTTCCTTAATTGTTATCATATGCATATAAGTATAGGTGTATACATATATATTCCTAAATATAGTCTTCCAGCCCATATCTTGTTACTTGTTGGTATGCTCTTTTTAAGGCACTGAATAACAAATTTATGTGCTCTTCCATAGGGAAGACTATCTCTCCACTTTCTGCTTTCTTTAGTTTCATACTTATTTAAAGCCTTGGAGGCTTTCTCCCCATCCACATCAGCATATTCACTCATGTTGTCCTCATTCAAGTCATGTTTAGGCAGCCATGTTGCTGTGACAAGGATGCTTATTCTTATATTACTACTAGACACAGTCTTACAGCAAGTCCCTGGTTCTCTGATTAAGATTGGTATGAGACTGGGAGCAAGAAAAAGATTCCAAATGGATTGCTTGCTCTCATTACAAACAGTATTAAAGCAGACTGAGTTATCATAAGAGAACTTTTGGAGACAAAAGAGAAATTAGAGAAACACTGAATTGTTTAAAGTTGAATTATTTTTAACAGTGTAAGTTCAAGTGTACACAGTATAGTATATAAACTGGACTAATTCTCCTGAACACCTCACAAAACTTTCAAATTCACTTTTATAAAAGTCCCACATCTTTACATTCTCCACAAAACACTAAAGAGGAGCAAAATACATAATGCTGACTTCAGTTTCTTTCTATTGACTCATTCCCCTTCTTATGGAGGAATCACAAAGCCTAAAGTAAGTAGTCAGGTTGAAGTATGAAGGCAGTGGTACAAATCAGAGAGAAAATCCAGAAACTTCACACTTCACCAAAAACCAAAGGATGCCTCCTGTTCATTAAAAATCACTAACATAATAATTTGAAGTATTAAACCATAACATAAAATTTGTCTTGGAAGATGTTCCTATAGTTTTGGAATCATTTGTTGAAATTAAATGTATTTATACTAGAGAGCATACATTTTAGAAATATGAAAAAAAATAAGTTATCCAACTACAGTCAACAAAACAACAAATGGATGAGATCTGAGACCAAAGGAAGCTAATAATACATGAACTGATATATTTATGACTTCTCTGCTACATTACTCATCAAACTCAGCAGTAGTAATATATTAAGCATACATATGCAAACTACTTCTCCATGTTTTAGGTACAATGCAAAAGCGTCTGAAAAAAGAGAAAAAGGCTAAGAGAAAACTTCAGGAAGCCTTGGAATTTGAATCAAAGCGCCGCGAGCAAGTGGAGCAAGCACTTAAACAAGCTACATCTGGTGACAGTGGACTGAGAATGTTAAAAGGTAATGTCTAATCAATTAGGACTTCCATTTGTGAAAACAAAAAAGAAAACCTGTAGTGTGTGTGTGTGTGTGTGTGTGTGTGTGTGTGTGTGTGTGTGTGTGTGTGTTTGAGAGAGAGAGAGAGAGAGAGAGAGAGAGAGAGAGAGAGAGAGAGAGAGAGAAAGAGAAAGAGAGAGAGAGGGAGGGAGAGAGGGAGAGAGAGAGAGAGAAGAGAGAGAGAGGTTTTATCAAGGAATATAATAATTTTCGGTCAAGTATTTTAAGTCATTAATCAAACAAAAATAGTCCTTTTCTCTGAATAATTCTCAAGGAGAATCGGTTTGAAAAGTAATTCTAAATAAATTCTTTTTATAAATTAATATATTTACTCCTCTGTATATCAACCTGATCTCACATACCTGATCCTGCCCCCTTTTTCCCATCCCGCTCCTCTCTTCCTCCCAAGTCCCTCCCACCCTCTGTCTCTCATGAGTATTTTGTTCCACCTTCTAAGAAAGACTGAAGCATCCATATTTTGCTCTTCCTTCTTCTTGAACTTCATGTGGTCTCTGAATTGTATCGTGGGTATTCCGAACTTTTGGGCTAATATCCACTTACCAGTGAGTGCATATCATATGAGTTCTTTTGTGACGGGGTTACCTCACTCAGGATGATATCCTCCAGATCCATCCGTTTGTCTAAGAATTTCATAAATTCATTGTTTTTAATTGCTGAGTAGTGCTCCATTGTGTAAATGTGCCACATTTTCTGTATCCATTCCTCTGTTGAGGGACATCTGGGTTCTTTCCAGCTTCTGGCTATTGTAAATAAGGCTGCTATGAACAGAGTGAAGCATGTGCCCTTCTTACCAGTTGGAACATCTTCTGGATATATGCCCAGTAGAGGTATTGATGGATCTAGCGGTAGTTCTATGTCCAGTTTTCTGAGGAACCGCCAGACTGATTTCCAGAGTGGTTGTACAAGCTTGCAATCCCACCAGCAATGGAGGAGTGTTCCTCTTTCTCCCCATTCTCACCAACATGTACTGTCACATGAGTTTTTGATATTAGCCATTCTGACTGGTGTGAGGTAGAATCTCAGGGTTGTTTTGATTTGCATTTACCTGATGACTAAAGATGTTGGATATTTCTGTAGGTGCTTCTCAGCGGTTCAATATTCCTCAGTTGAGAACTCTTTGTTTAGCTCTGTACGCCATTTTTAAATAGGGTTATTTGATTCTCTGTAGTCTACCTTCTTGAGTTACTTTTATATTGAATATTGGCACTCTACTGGATATAAGACTTCAAAAGTCTTCTAGTTTTATTTTAAGCTTGTAATCACCTAAGATTGTTTCAGTTGATTCAGACAGTGTGAAGTGAATTTTCAAGTAAGCCCTCCCAATACAACCTGTTTCCAACATAATCAATAGCTTGTGTAAATTATCTGAGCACAAGCATAACACATTTGTTCCTCCACTCATATAAAACTATAAATCATCATGTGCATACTGGTTTTACTTGCACTTACCAGAAACCAGTATCACCCGCTATCATATCTTATGAGGGGAATCATAATGATGTATAACTTCAGTTTTCTTAATTGTATCTGTCATATTTTGTTGTTTTGTCATCAGAACATGTTGACTGAACCTTTGTAGAGGTTTTAGTTTCTTATTTTATATAGACAGTTATTTTCCTAGAATATATCTTTAGTTTATCAAATGATGAAAAAAAAACATATATACCATGTACCTGGAAATACATTCTTAACTGCATAACTTACTTATGGTATATGAACTTCCTTTTTACATTAACAATAGAAATTCCAAGGGGAAAGAAAAGAAATGGAGGGAAATTAAACAAGACAAAAAGTATTTATGTGTTTAGCAATGTGTGTGTATGTGATGTATATAAGTGTGTATACATACATAAGCACATAACACACTCACTCACATAATATACCAACAATTAAGGAAACAGACAGAATTTCGAGGATTTAAAGAGAGGTCCTAGAGGAGATCTTGGAAGTACAAATGGGAAGGGGTCAATGATTTAATAATTATAATATAAAGAAAGAATATAAGAAATAATTTAGAGAGCGAAAGACGTTTGCAGACCAGAAAAAATAAAATTTTGCTCAGAATCAGATGGAATCAGGAAACACAGATTTGTACCTTAATTCTGGATATCAATTCTTTCAGATTCTGGAATTCCAGATATTGAAATAGAAAACAGTGGAACGCCGCATGACAGTGCTGCTATGCAAGGTACTACAAACAACACTCTCCTTCCTATAAGTGCATAATGTGTGATCCCTGGAGGCAGGGTAGAGCATGAAAAAGTTCCTACATTGCCAGATTTCATACCCTTAAAATATGTCAGCTTTTCATACTCTGACCTATGAAGCAATCTATAGTGAACTTTACTAGAGAAATACATATATGATATATGATACGACTTTGAAAACTCCTAATAATGCAATTACTTAGCTATTTTATACATACAATGAGAGTAAAGTTGTTTCCTGGTTAGCTACTAAAAGAATATATCGTTACATGTTATTCACTTTCGAAAAGTGGAGAAATATGTAAGAAATCTTTCGTAAGCGTGCTGTGCATGTGACTTATAGACTTCACATCTTTAGTGTTTATAAGTGGCAAAAATACAATAATCACAACCTATGGATATTTAAAATGTTTTCTAGACATTCTTGCTAATCTTCAAATTTTGATAGTGATTTTAGAAAACTTATATAGAAATAAGAGGATGATTTGTAATTTTCAACTTACATGATTTACATAAATAGGTATATCTTTCACAATATTGTAAAAAATTCACCATAATTAAATGGATGAAAAGTATCAATATAGCATTATATCACACTACACAAGCCTCTAAAGTAAGAATAACATTTAATCAGTGGAAAGTTTCCCATGCAATACTATTGTAGATTTTATTTATTTTTCTATAAATTGTATTTATATTCACATTTATTGTATAAAATTAAAACTGGATATACTAAAAATATATCTCTAAGATAGTTTCCAAACTTTCCAATACAAAGAAAGATACTAACATCTTTTTCACTGAAAGATAAATGGATGCTTTTCTGATTTTAGTTTACATCCATGTGAAGGCAACGGAAAGGGAGTGATCATGTGATCATGTACTAACTGAGCAGCTTCATAAAATTTAAAAGCTGCTATTTCTATAGTTCTTAAAGTCTTTTTATATCACAGGGCCCCCAATGGAGGAGCTAGGGAAAGTACTCAAGGAGCTGAAGGGATCTGCAATCCTATAGGTGGAACAACAATATGAACTAACCAATACCACCCCTGGAGCTCCTGTCTCTAGCTGCATATGAATCAGAAGATGGCCTAGTAGGCCATCAGTGGAAAGAGAGGCCCATTGGTCGTGCAAACTTTATATACCTCAGTACAGGGGAACACTAGGGCCAAGAAGTGGGAGTGGGTGGGTAGGGGAGTGGGTGGGAGAGCATGTGGGATAGCATTGGAAATGTAATTGAAATAATTACCCAATAAAAATATAGAAAAAAATCAAAAACATCAGATCTCATGAACCTTCTGATAATGCTTAACATTGAGGCATCTTAAGAACTTAAATAAATTACTCTCATTAATTGTGAAAAACATACATGCTGAGCATGTTCAAAAGTGTTTGGGATGTTTCTTAGGCCTTTTTGTTGCCAGCTTGCCTTCCTCCCACACTTTAACATTTTAAACTATTGCATCCCATGACATTCATAATGTGGAAAACAGTGGAAAGTAGACATTTTCCCCTCCTTTTGTTCAATATTTAAGCAGAGTACACAATAAAATTCCTGTCGTTACATTTTGGAAAACTAAAGTGAATGTCTTATGTTAAAACGATAGTAGAATTACAAATCATATATATATATATATATATATGCAAAGTGAATTAAGATAAAATTAACTGTTTAGACAGTTCGTTTACCACAGCTAAATTCATAAAGTGCCACTATTAGTGAGGAGCCTGGCAACTAAGGTTCCTGTTATATGCAGGAATAATAGCCTGGAGTGTTTATTTGCTCACTTCTCAAACAGTAATACACAAATACAGGCACAATCATTAAAAAGTCCAAGGTTTAGCTGTGCCCCTAATTTGAATAGAATGTGAGATTAGTGTTGGAACTGAAAGGAAAATCTAAACACAGTACCAGTAGATTTTACCTACATTACAATTTATTCCCATATCCTTATGCAAGTCATTATAGTTTCTATAATTTATATGATGCCTTTAGTCGATAGAAATAATATTTTTCTCAACTCCAAGATAAATGAGTGTTCAGTTGTCATAAATTTCCCTTATCACTTAGTTTCTTTGGGTCTGTGGATTGTAGCTTGGTTATCCTGTACTTTAAAGCTAATGTCCATTTAGAACTGAGTATATACCATGTGTGTCTTTCTGGGTCCGAATTATCTCACTCAGGATAATATTTTCTAATTCCATCCATTTTGCCTATAAAATTCATGATGTCTTTGGTTTTTTGTTTGTTTGTTTGTTTGGTTTGGGTTTTTTTGTTTTTTGTTTGTTTGTTTGTTTGTTTTTGGATTTTCGAGACAGGGTTTCTCTGTGTAGCCCTGGCTATCCTGGAACTCACTCTGTAGACAAGGCTGGCTTTGAACTCAGAAATCCACCTGCCTCTGCCTCCCAAGTGCTGGGATTAAAGGTGTGCGACACCATGCCCGGCTAGATGTCTTTGTATTTAATAGCTAAATAGTATTATATTGTGTAAATGAAACACATTTTCTTTATCCACTCTTCAGTGAGGGACATCTAGGTTGTTTCCAGTTTCTTGCTTGAATATATACTTTTAAACTATTGCATCCCATGACATTCATAATGTGGAAAACAGTGGAAAGTACACATTTTCCCCTCTTTGTGTTCAACATTTAAGCAGAGTATGCAATAAAATTCCCGTCGTTACTTTTTGGAAAACTAAAGTGAATGTCTTATTGTTAAAACGATAGTAAAATCACAAATCAAAAAGAAATTTTTAGAGCATATGTAGTGGCATACATCTTTAATGCGAGCATGCAGGAGATAAAGTCAGGTGGGTATCTGTGATTTTTCCATATCAGCCTACTTTATATTTTGAGTTCCAAGGCATCTAGAACTACATAGTAAGATGCTAACTTCAAAAACAAAAAGGTTTTGTCAACAAAAATAATTTGTATTGTCAGATGAATAGATATCTGAAAATATGACCAGAATTAATTATAATTGTGCAGAAAATAAGATGAGTCTAGTAATTACATAAACACTTAACATTAACCTCTCATTTTAAATATTCATAATTTAAAGATGTATTTTATCTTCATTCATATTCTTCAGAAAACACATAGTGCCTGAAAACATGAAATACAAGCTTAGCTATAATTTTTCTATTCTTGCTAACAGTTGTTTTGATATGCTCTATTTTCAATTTTATTTACCTTGAGCTGTTTAAACATTTTTCACCTCCCTACCTTGCTCATTTTTGTAGGTTGAAAGATTTCTTCCTTTCTTTGTTTGTGAGAATCAATTCATGCGTGCCAATATAAGACCATTGCCAAAACTCATCTGCATCACAGGATACAGTTCAGGCTTCATTGATGTCCTTTCTCTTCCTATTGTCGATATAGCTCTGCTGGATAGAAATCTATCATTAACCTAGTGCTCTTTCTTTGAAATTCAATTAGTTCCACTGTGACATCATCTTAAGAAGATATAAAGGGTACTTGGTAAAATGTTGTACCACCACTCTTAGAAGCAAAATAATCATAACCAGTTTTATCACATGTCCACATAAATTTAAATACAGATAAACTACTCTGGATTATGGTATCTTTTAGGAGGCTCATCGATTTGTTTCCTTTCTAATGTGCTTTTAATGTTGTTTGACAAAAAAAAAAAAAAGATAACACACATAGACACCCTTAATTAAAATAATTTCGCATTTCAGAAGTCTATGATTATGTCTCCACGTAAAGGTTTTCATGTGGTCAACAGTGTACTTACTAGGGTGATTATGTCCACAACCTCAGGAGCAGAATATTTCAAAGGAACACATTGTGGTCCAATTCAAATTCCTCTAACTCAGCTGGGGACCTGCAAGACAGCACATCAACCATCTTATCAGCCAATCTCTGCTTCCCATAAAATAAACATACCAGGTGTCATTAAGTGTACCTTCAGATCAATGATTTTTGCAAATGACCTTTAAGTGGCATTTGTGTGGTACATTTTTGCTGATAAAAGCAAATTAAATTAGCACAACTACAAGTAAGCTGATAAAAACTAAAACCGAACAGCAGTCCCATTAGCTAACAAAGTAATATTTTCTCTTTACTGCATTCTGCCATTTAGTTATTATCCTATTGGAAATCTAATTATAATCCTTTTACTCCCCAGTCAAACTTCACAGTTTTTGCAAGCTTAGCACTGACAAGTGATTTCATTACATTTGATTGCCCATGCCCAGATTGACTTAACTTCACTTGGAGACCTAAAAGCCCTCTCAGTTTCTCAGATTCCCTGTTTGCACATTACTGCAACAGCTCCTTTAATTAATTAGCATGAACAGCAGTAACATGAACTGCTGAACAGAAAATAACATCGTTTTATGATCGCAGGGAGAGTTCTCCTTTTGCATGTTTATACCTTAGTTAACTTTTGTATGACTATATTTTGTTGTTAAGAGTGTTGTAGAGTTGACAGTACAAATTTCTTAAATTTAAAAAAGTGACATCATTATCATCTTAATAAAAATAAGCAAACATGGGAAATGAAGCTCCTACATTTTAGGTAAAATTCAGCAGGGTGTATGAACTATCTAGTCATAAAATAAAACAATAAAAATGAATACATAAACTACAAGGGCATTGTGACTAACTATGCATGACACTCTGTTGGTCTGCATATAAGGAAATAAAATAATGCTAAGAACTTGGGTTTTGTTTTTGTTTGTTTGTTATAAGTGAAAAACATTTATGAATAATTTTTACATTTACTTACTTCTCAATAATTTTGGTTAATATACAGCTACTGAATACCTGATATCTTTCTTTAAAAGTAAAGCAATTTCCAATAATTTCCCTTCATTTGTGACCAACACTATCAGTAGAGATTGAATTCAGCATATTTACCAAAGTTAAAAAATGTGTAAAATTAAGCTTACTAGATTATTTACTTTTTCTAAATAGTTTTAGTTCAAAAACATGAAACCTAAAAGCTTCCTGGAATGGAGAATGATCAACGTAAGATATAAAATTTATGATTTCTTCGAAATAGTATACCCTAAATATGTCAATGAAAAATTGAAAACAAAATGTCATTTGAAAAAAGTGAAAGATATAATTTTAACCTTTACATATTAAAATATTTTGTTCACAATATATTTAATGCATGCATATTATACAGTACCTAATATAAATTCAATATGAACTGTATATAAATATGTACTTTTTCTAATTGTACATTTTATATATTTTTATCATCCCCAAATCAACAGAAACAGTATTTATGTTTCTGAAATTTTAATATATCTCCTCTTTGCTCTTCACATACTAACTCAAAGCAAACATACTCCAGATGGCTAACAATAAATCTGATAATTGCTAGAAGAACTACCCACATTATAGAACTGTGGTTGCACAGTTTAGTACAATGGTAAGAAATTTTCTAGTGTGACTACAAAATATGATAAGAAAAGATATATTTATATGAATTCTCATTATGGATATATGATTTTTTTTAAATCAGTAGAATTTCTCTACTATAGGTCTTTATTTTAAAGCCTGGGACAGTGTGTTCTCAAGCTGTCTTTAGAGATTCCACTGACTGCTTCTTGCCCTAGCCCTTTCAATTGTTAATTCCCTTCATGTGATGCTTTTCCTGTGTTGGAAAGTATGCATAGTCTCTCTAATGCTCTTCTTGAACAATGAAAACATCATATCATTTTATAAAGATGCTTAACATCTCAGGGAATAAAGAGATTATTGAAATGTGAGTCAGCTTATGGACTTTCTCTAAAATGTTTTCTTTAATACTAGAGTGCTGCACTACTATCTCAGTCAGTGTTCCAATCCTACGGACAGACACCATGGCCAAGGCAACTCTTATAAAAAGCCATTATCATAATGGTAAATGGCCAGGAGTATATGGCAGCAGGTAGGCAGGTGCTGGATAAGTAGCTGAGAGCTGCATCCTGATTGTCAAGCAGGGAGAGGGGGAAGTGGGGAGGAGTGAAGGAAGGATGGTGGGAGGAAGAGAGAGACACAGAGACAGAGTGAGTTAGCGACTAGTTTGGGCTTTTTGAAACTTCAAATCCAGCCTTAGTGACACACTTACTCCGAAAAGGCCACACCTACTCCTCATTTTTTTTT
Organism: Mus musculus; assembly: GCF_000001635.26. Lineage (NCBI taxonomy): Eukaryota > Metazoa > Chordata > Mammalia > Rodentia > Muridae > Mus > Mus musculus. The sequence goes on from NC_000086.7 coordinate 113,826,156, forward strand.
TCAAACCACTACAACTGCATATTACTGTAATAGTACTGCATCTGTCATCACAGATAGAGAAAAGGTTACACTAGAAGCCCTATAAAGTAGGTCCCAGTGATTTTCTATAAATTGGCAAATATGGACGGTATTTTATTTTTCTCTAAGTTTCATTAGATGTCTTGAGTATTTTTTTGTTGTTGTCATTATTACTCTCAGGATGACTATCTCTTAAATTTTTTGACTCTCTGGATTTTTATCTTGGTCAGTCATGTCTTCCAGATTATATTCTGCCTCTCTGCTATGAAATACCTGTTACACTATGATCCAGATCATGTTTCTAGATCCTTCCTTAGGAAGATGTGAAACTGCTTGATTATTTATGGCTTAGTTGTCATAAATAGCTTGCACCATATCATTTCTGTGTTAACAAAAATCATTTGTCCTGACCCCAAAACGTCAGTGCTTATCATGATACTGTTAAATTTCTTGCACTGATCTGAGGCTCCCATACTTAAAATTCCAGCTATATTTCACGTATGTAACAGATGAAATTAAAGTGATAGAAAGATAATGAGAATTGAAAACTGAGACCCATTCTTCTCCCAGCATTTGCAGTCTACACAAGTTTCTTCTTTCATTACCAGTGAGGGAGACTTGATTAGCATCTCTCTAGTGGCTATTATCTTAAGACCCATTTTTATAAATACAATATATTTTTAAAGATTTATTTTTTAATATTTTGTAATTGTGGGTATATGTCTATTTCTGTGTGGGTATGTATACATGAGTGTGGGTGACCACAAAGAATACTTGAGTTACCTACAGTCGTGAACCATTAGAATTTGGTTCTGGGAACTGGTCTTCAGTTCTTTGAAAAAAAACAGGAAGTGTTCTTAACCACTTAGTGTCTCTAGACCCTATTTTTAAAAACTAGTATCCACTCTACCATACATTAAAAAAAAAGCAAGTAGTCTTTGTTAAAAAGTTTTTAATGTTCATTTTCATTCTTAAAACACTAAATATGAAATGTAAATGAAATAAATATCCAATGTAAAAAAACACTAAATATGTAGTGTTTTCATAGAGTTCTATTCATACTACCATTTACTTACTGATTTCAAATATTAAAATTATTATGTGATTGCCACTTGAATATACAGTAGTTCTGTGCCAACATTTTTATTATTTTTGAATAACTTTATACTTTAAATTTTGAATACTGTAAAAATGAAAGTCAATTCATAATATATGCCCAGTGATGTGATACTTTGTGCCAATTTCTGACAACAATTTGCCCTAACAATAATATCCTTATTTCATTGTTTTAAAATGTGTAATTAGCTCAATTTGAAAGTATGGAGCTAACCCAAGAGAACTTAGTTTGCTTGCTATAGACAATGGAAGTGAACACTAGCCCTGTGACTAATTTCCCTCTTTATATATTACTATTGACCAATGCTTGTAATGATTAGTTAGCTCGATAGGGGATTTACTAGAACTCCAATATTAAACTATTCAGAGAAGCATATAGTTGGCTTTCTTCAGTTTGTAGTTTACATTATCTAAAACTAACAACAATTTAATAAGCACATGCAAGTTAGATTTTTAAATCCTAGTAAACTAGCTGCAGATGGAGACAAATGTGATACCTTTTTCTACTTAAGGCTGTGAAGTGTGGCAAAATAGTAATAGAATTGTTTGATTTTCACACTAACAACAGTACTTTAGTTATGTAATCATGGATTCTGATTTCCTTGCTGTATGGTTTTAATTTAAAATTTGTGTCTGTTTGATCTAGTAAGCTTTTTCTTGTTTATAAGAGACACATAACAATTTATTTTGGAAAGGAAACTGACATTAAAAAAAAGTAGTTTAGAATTTGATGAACATTCTTCTTGTTCCACCAAGCTTATATTTTACATTTTAAATATTTGAAAATCAACTTTGGCATTCAACCTTATAGAATGCTGTGATATTTGTTAGCAATGTAAATGATTACCAAGGCAATATTTTCTCCAGTTTCTCACCTTCACAGAAAGCATAAATGTACAGGAAAACATTTCTTCTTTATATCTCTATTTTTGAAAAGATATTTAACTGTTTCATTGTTTCTTAAATTATTACAATATTTTAATTAGATGCAGATCTTAGCAGCTTTAAACAATTATTTGATGAGTGAAGGAAAACCTAAATTGGAGCTAATAATCAACTCTTACCATCTCCTATTAACTGAAGTTTAATTTTCCATTAGGAATGTTTTTACAAATCTTTTTTACAAATTAATCTTTTTCTATTACTTCAAGTTTTCATTCTTTCCCATATTTTAAGTCAATTCATTTACAATTATTTTAATTTTTCTTATCATTTTAGTAAACAAAAGTAGTAGCAAAGCTAACCATACTCTGAAATATATTAAAATGTTTCCATATATCTCTATATAAAGAGCAAATAAATTTAATTGTTATAAAATATTTTATAAATAAAACATATATAAAATGTTTTATAATTTACATCTTGGTAAAAAGTTAAATATATTTATACCTTTAGATTATTTAGGTTAACATGCTAGGAAAAATAAGCATAAGATTTCAAGCTTGATTTCTACAGGAAAATTGTAAAAGAATATGACATTCTGCAAGTGACATGTGTGTTTTAAGTGGCTCCTGACCTAGTTCAGTAGCTCAAACAAACCAGCTTTTACTTGTTCACCTTCCCTTTCCCTGCTGGAGAGCAGAACTCAAAGGCTTTTAAAATTTTTGATATGATTAAAAAATTACCAGTGTCTCCTTAGCACATAAGTTTTATTGCCATTTTAAAAGAGATGTGTTGTGTAGGAAGTAAAACAGAATTACTTAAAGAGCACCGATAGCCAGGTTTTCTCAATTAACTAACTTGTCAGTCCAATGCTAATCATTAGAAGTCTCCATCTTACTTTCTCATCAAGATATCTGATCCAATCTCTGACACTCATGACAAGGTAAAGTTGTCATTATTGCTATATTCTTTTAAATACACATGAAGTAAGCATTTGGGTTTACATAGGTAGTTTTCAGTAGAGTTGAAATATTTGCCATATAGTTATCATTTAAAGCATTCTGTCAACCCTTTACTTCTTATTATGTAGTTATAGTACCCATAGTCCTGTACATTGCCTTTGGCAAGAACAGAAAGCTTTTCATAACCTTGTTTGTAAAATAAATCATGCAATAAATTGGGGAAAGTGTGTAGTTTATCACTAATTCAGAAAATTAGGACAACTAAAAATATAAATATAAATAATCACAAGTAGACTGAGCAGGTAGTATTTATGTATTCAGGAATATATGTATATACATATGCATAGATATATGTAACAACAATAATGAAAAAGAAACCATGAATTTGAAGAAGCACAAGGAGGGTTAACGATGGGGAGAGTTTACAGGCAGGAAAAGGAAGGGAGAAATGATGTAATTATATTATAATCTCAATAAATAAATTCGTATTTTGAAGAGGGAGCAAGAGATGCTTAAACTCTGTTCTCTTATCATTTCCAAAAAAAGGAAAAAAAAAAAAGAAAAGAAAAAGACAAAGAAATAGGTGACCTGTAACTTGTGCTAGGTTTGATTCTAACATAAATCTCTCTTTTTTTTTTTTTTTTTGCAAATAAGAACGTGAAGTGGTTATTATTTTTTTAAAAAATTAATTAACATTCTAACAAGCACCATGCAATATCTGAAAAGATGATGTCATATGCTTTTTCTCCATAGACATAGAATAAATCAGCTCCTATAGCATTTTATTATTTGAATTGTCTTGCAGTAGTATGCTTTCTCTACTTTCAAATAAGTAGGGCCATATTTATACAAAGATATTACTTAATTACAACAAAAGCTACCCTCATTACTGTTGTTTAGTGAGAATAACAAATATCGAGTTTTTTCTACAATTGAAATAAAGTTCATGCAATTCATTTTACATATAATTTGAATTTAACGGCTTCAAGACAAAATTATGTTGATTGTACCCCCATATGAATTCATCTTTCTTTTATGTAAGTTAGAGAACCATGACCCATCTCTGGTCATTCTTATTTCAAATAATATAATCCTTACTTGAAATTCATAAATATATGAATAATACAGCAACTTAAAAACACACTGAACTTACTAAGTGAACTCATTTGTTTAAAAAAAAAATGTTACAAAATAAGGTAGCCACTACAAAAGACAGATCTGGTAACCTAGGTTTTCTGTGATGAAGCTTATTAGCACTTAATGACTCATTTTTGTTTATATAAGTGAGCAAGTGATAAGTTTCCACTTGAAAGGAAACATTAGAACAGTGGAGGAAAAATTCATAACAGCATTTTGCTCAACACATAAATTAAACTTCTGAAGACATTATAGATATCTATTTGGCAATGTTCTACACGAGCAGTTTTTAAATAAACATCCTTCCAGGGAAGGGAATATCATCTAGAAGTAACACTGTGAAATTGACCAAAGATTTTTGCCACAATAGAAAAATAGTATGTATCTTTACTGATATTTTCAATAGGAACAGAAAACAAAAAACATCATAAATGCTTATTTTGTTTATTCAGCTCGCCATGCATATCACTTCAGAGTGTAAAGCAGCAGAGAAGGCTCAAAGAACTCATAAGCATACTGTGACTGAGGGCTACCATTCAGACCACTTTCATATTGTTAATATCATGCGTAGAGAATCAAATGAAGTTTTAAAATTACTACACATCTGAAATTTGGTAAATTTTATTTTTTAAGAATAAAAGCTTCCACTAAAAATTAAAGCTGATCAAAATGTAATTTATACAATTAATTATCCAAATGCTGACTATTTTTATGTCTATCGATCATAGGAAATAATATAGAAATTGAGTTTTGGGTAAAATCTGGATTCTCTTTGTTGGATGACATTTTGACAAGGTCTTATTGTTTTTCTGTGCAGCCTGAACACTGATGCCGGAACTCCAAGTGATCATAGACACGGATAGGGTGCTGTAGCAGTTACCTGCTTACTTAGTGTTGTGATTCTTTAGAATTCATGCTCAGATTCTTTTAAAATATGGAACACACAATTACTATTTGTTCATAATTGTTGACTAGAACCTTGAACACATAGGAAAAATGTATTAGAGAATGGTCTTTGCAAGATTTTAAGGGGCAATTATGATGACCGAACGTGATATTTTATAGTTTCTTTACCCATTTCTTCCAACAAGCTACTAGTGCTTCACAAACATTATCACATTTATCCACACAGCAGGTTTGTAGTGGGTAAGTAGGTGGCACAATTTTGAAGATGGATAAAATGATATTTCTAGAATTGTATGTAAGAAAATAAAATATAGAAAAATCTACTTTGAGCTGTGCCTATTATGGAATAACTTTCTAATTCTCCAATACATTATTTAACAGTACCTTTATTAGCAGACAATTTATTGGTACAAATATTGTAGTGGCCTGTGAACTCACTTTGTAGAAGAAAGTGTGCCTGATTTGTTCTCCTTTAAAAAAAAATCATAGAGAGCTTTAATACTTAAATAATGCCACACCAACATTTTCCTTTTATTTGGTAAGGTAGAGCAAGTTATCTACTCTCTTTCTACTAGCACATACCTTATCTATAAAGAAGACAATGATAAAAACTGATCCCAGCCTACTAAATTTGCCTTCTTTACTCTTTTTTCTTCATTTTGATCACGAACTCTGCTTCTTTTTTATAATGGTACCAACAGAAAAAAATTGTATGAATAAAACCCACAGATACAAGAAAAAATAAAGAAAGATATTATAGTTCATTTTCAATGTGAACATTTATACTATTCATCCTCTGATCTAAAACTAATCAGGTAACTCGCATTTCAAAAAATATATAAATGGCCTGAATTGTTCAGGAAATGTTTTAGAATATTTTTTGACAGTTTACTTATTAAAGACCTAGCCACAAACAGGCGATATTAATTATGCCCATTTTCACACCTCCTAAGAATCTACTACATCAGTATTTGAGTCATTTAATGACACTTCTCAAGCATTTAGATTGCACCAGCAAAATCTTATTCATTGTGTAGTATCTACCCTAGTATCAAATTCTGTTGTGACAAAAGTTCTACTCATGTAAAATACCAACTGATATTTTATTCATTTTTCTAATAATTAATTCCCTGTAGTCATATATGTAATTTCTTTTGGAATGACCAATAAACTTAAATAATTTTTAAAATAATACATTAATTCATATCAATATGATATATTACTTGTTTCACATCCTGAAAATTTTTTCGAAGTTATAAAGAATTTTGCTTTTGGTACTTTCTATGATGCACACATGATTTACTTGTACACAATCTATAATGTTTCATCTGATTGCATCAAAATAATGCAAACTTAGAAATAATTGATGAACAATGAAATATAATTGGCAAAATCAAATATATGAATGAATTAACAATGACTTATGACAAATGGTACAACATACATAGTCACCTTTTCATTATATAGACAAAGAACATGTACTGAATAGTACATAAAATTTAATAAAATTTTCAAGTCAGGTCACTTAAACGTACAGTAGTGTCTTTTTCACTATTTTAAGTGAAAAGTAAGAATCCTGTTTTTCTGGCATTTTCCCACTTGTTTGGCCTTTTTAATGGTGCCTGATGCTAGGTGTTCTTTTATTATGAGCTTTAGATGTATAATACAGAAGGCCAGTATCAGACTTACTGGATCTGAAACAGTCAATTTTGGTTCTTGATGGGCTCAACCTATCATCAGAGGGTATCCTGATAGAGAAGATCACCTGATAGAGAAGAGCTTCCTATGCCGTCCCAAGTTAGGCATTTCTGCATTAAGGAAAGCATTGCACAAACCTATATTTTTACTTAAAATACTGTCATATCTGTAAATACATAATTCCCCATTTTGCCCTTTGGATAAATATTGAAGCAGTATACTTATTGCCAGCTTTCCACAAGTATCAAAGTATGTCGCTCCTTATGAGTTGCAAAGAGCCTAACATTCTGCTGGAGAGGAGCTTGTCATTACTTTTCCTTATCTACAATCATGTTTACATACAGAATGCATATGAGATCATATCTGTTTGATGTTCAAGTATAAACCCTCTTAAAACTATGAAGGAGTCAACTACTAATTAGCTGTTTCCTATTCCTAATGATGTGAGCATGGCAGATTTGGATTAAAATTCAGCTACAGCTCTCTTCTGTTTATGGTTCCAGATGTTTTTGTTTTATCTAGGAGTTTACTTTGACAGCTACTACTAAATGATAAATCACTCATATTATAGCAGAAATGCATTTTGAAATTGAAACATGGCAAACTTTGCGATTGTTCCAAGGAACAGCATCGATTACTAGGTTATTACTTGTTCCTTCCTTATAATCAGTCTGTATTGGAATACTCAGAGCAGTAACAGAAGATGTCTCAATATTATAGAACGGGCCATGCTGTTTAGTTACTACTATCCTTAAAATTTGGGGCAGTTTTACTAATAGCATCTCAACTTATTGTATTTTGAGCAAAACAATTGATTTACATCTTAATGTTGTCTTCTTGGTGGCTTAGTATGTCTCTTGATTTGCAAGTTGTTGTGCAAACTATTTCTAATAAGCTTTGTAAGTGGGCACATTTAATGAAAGTTGTGGCCAAAAATGTTTGTCTCTTGTAACAAAGATAAGAATTAAACAAAATAAAGTGAAAGATTTTTTTTTTCAAAAACTGCATTTTTCCAAAAGACAGTGATTGTGTTTTCCATTCATTGCTGTGTTTATATGAGTTTTTAGGTGACATTGTTTGTTTTACTCTTGCTTTCAAATTTGTAATGTTCACATTTTGTCCTGCATGACTCAAGCTTTATTATTATTGTATAAATTCAAATCCTAGTAAAAATGAATGGCATTTGACGTTGAAGAGCTTTTTACTGATTTGGGGACTGTGTGTACAGAGGATGAGGTAGCTGGTAGAACGGAGTACCTAGTTGGTCAATATCATCACAGAAATTTGAACTATGTAGAGGCTAGGACCTCATTACAGAGCTCAGACTGCATGTCCAAAAGATTAATCTAAGCAGTTTTCTGGGGTTAAAGATTACCAAACTATTAAAAACAAAAAAAAAATTTTATGTTCTGGTTTCTGAAACATTCAAGTTAGTTCCATGGCTTTCTTGTACAAATGTCTATTTACCTGCTAATGAAGCCCTATTCCAGCTTTTCTGATTAACACATAATACAAGTTTTTCTTCTATTACCTTGTATCTCCTTTATTTTTGGTTTTGAAATAATTGCCACGAAATTCCATTGATTTTTTTAATATGCAATATTCTCCAAAAATATATTGTAGAGATTTTTTCCTTATAACTCAAAACCTTTTCCCATATGTGTTAATATTTTAAACAAGGAATATCAGTCAAGCATGATAATACATGCATCCTTATATGTAAAGAGGGCACATTTGTTTTACAAAAATGTAATTTTAGGTGTTTATTGAACATAAGTAATAGATTTGTGCTGATTTATGAACACATTCTTTTCTGCTTCCTGTTCTGTAACCAAAGGATAATTTTTGTTATTTAGCTAGTGAAACAAACAGGTCATAAGCCATTATAATAGAAAAGAGCAATTTTAAGCCCAAAGAGGCAGATTATAATTTCTTTTTCATTTTCAATAATAAAAGTTAACTATATCTATGAGTTGGTATCTAACTAGCAAATAATATATAGATTGTATTACAAATGTTTAAATGAATATTGGTTTTGCCACTTAAAATTCAAATGATATTGAAAACTAGTCTCCATATGGTGTGCACGGTCTTAGAATTAACCTGGGCAATAAAAATTCTAAATGTACAAAGTTGTTATTATTTTAGAGCCAAACCAGGCAATATCTTTCCTTCTGATTTTGGTAAAGCACAGGAACTTCAAGTGTAATATTATGTACAAAAGTAAAAAAAAAATATAAATCTTTACAGACATTATAAAATAGTTTATGAAGAAAGTCTTTATCAGTTTCCAGGTCTTCAATGCTGTGCAAAGGAGAGGAGCTGTTGCATGACATTTACTTGAAGGAACTTTGAAATTTGACTCATTAACCTACAGACATGTTAAATTAAAATTGACCGATATTAAACCATTCCTGTTACATTAAACCACTTTAGGTTCCTGAAGACTGACCTTTTAGTCCTTTCATACCTATGTTTCAACTATGGTCCACAGAAGAACTAACATGTTTTCTTTTTTTTTAAGGAGGTAACTATTACTGTTTAGCAATGGCACAGCAGTTGTGTTCAGCCTGAAAGGTCCTCGCTGGCTTTACATTAAAGAAGATACTTGTGATTCCAGTATATCTCTGAAAATATCCATCATGGAGTTATTTCAGTTGTGTTTATCAGCAAAGCTCTGTGACTGAATCATAATTTCTATGTTACATTAAGAAAAAAAAAAGGAATACGTGTATATTTAAAAAGCAATGATGTGATAATCTTTGTCCTGGTATTAGATTCACCAATTTAAAAACATGAGCTAAACCCTGATGACTTAAGTATATTGACCATATTTGATGATTTTTTATGCTCATTTCTGCTTGGCTTTTTGTCCTTCAAAAAAAAACATAGTAGTATCTTAGAGACTAGAAACTTATATGTATGGTTTCTCTGTTCTACAATATGTTAAGTTAAAGTACACTTTGTTTAAAATGTACTTGCTAAATTTCAGTATGAATAAAAGCATTTTGAATTTGTCAGTCATTTCTCTGAGTTTTTATTTCCATATTGCCAAATGCAATCATTGAAGTACAAAGCAAAAACATTACAAATCAAAATCTAGATACTACAATGATGCTTGCATAACTTTCTTTAGTGTTGCTCTGTTGAGAGAATATGAATACAAATTACATTCCATTTCACGTGTTTAGAATAACCAACATTCTTGTTTTCAGTTGTTTTAGTGACTTATACTAAATAAACTCTTCCAAAGAATACATGCTTACTGATTCTGCTTCCATGATGGTGTATTGTAGTCAGAAGTAAAAACTTCATTAATGAAGAACTAGAAAATCTTCTATGTATATCTATTACCAAAAGTTTCTTCTAGACCCACTTCCTTATGGAAACCTATCTGAATATATATGTTTATGTACATATCTAGGGAATATTTTGTTCCAAAATACAAAAACATAAAAACTTAAATCTAGTTGAGTTCCAATAAATTTTGGTTGCCAGACTGGTATTGTCTCACACAAGATGTTTGCAGTTATTCCTATGTACTATCAGTGTCCAGCTGGTCATTATTTTGGGTTGGTATCACATGTGTTTTGAAGCTTCCTTTATGCATTTTCAATGTTCCTGAGGATTATATATTTGGGGTTGAGGGCTTCATTACAGCTTTGACTGAACCTTCTAGTTCCAAATATCATCACTGCTAGTGTAGCTTATGAAAGTTTTATGTTGCAATATATGGCCTACTCTTCCAGGCCTTTCTTTGAAACTCTGATATGGACCTATAACTCTTTCATTCTCTATGTCTTCAAAGCTTAAACCACGTAGATAAACCCAAGTTTGTCTACCAGTGTGAACTGTACCTGCTCTATTTTAAACCAGGTTTGTAGAGGCTTCTGAACACTTTGATAGCCAAAAAAATAACCAAAGAAAACTATTTCTGGGAAATATGGGCTACATCGAAGGTGGAGCTATCCTGTCAAGTTAAAGCATTTGAAACAAATTTGCATCTTTGAACTTGTTATGTGTTAAATGTCCTTGTAGATGATTTAGATGACCTTCAGACCCTTCCTATTGCCCTGATACAAGGCACTTGGCCCTTTTTAATAGCACTATTTTCTAGCAACTGCAGTCTTCTTGGCCATATTATTTATGAGTTCTGATAAAACTGTAATTATTCCAAATAATTGTGATATTTTGCATTGTTCTTGATGTTTACTGCAAATTTCACTACCGTTGATGAAACCATATTACAACTTGAATATCATACTCCCTTAAAATTTCTACTTCCACATAAATTTACCCACCATCTTTAATTTGATCTCACAAAGTCTCAGAGCCCAGGTAGAGTATCTAGGTTCTTTATCATAGCATGAAAAGTTTGGCCTTTTTAGTTCAGATTTCAATTTTATTCTTATATACATCTGATATTTCAACACATTCTTTAATATCTACATTCTTACCAGCACTCTGGTGTACTGGCATGTACAAATTAAACTTTACCTCATTTACCTATGCATTCTTTAACTTTTCTTGAAACTTTAGTAAACTTTATTAGTAAAATCAAATATAAAATATTTCAATATGGTGTATAGTAATATATGATAATAGAAAAAACCTTACTTTTCATAGTAACTTTCTGGTTTCTTCGGTTTTCTATCTTAATCTTAAGTACAAATAACTGAAACAGAACCTATAAAGTTAAAATGTTCACTTTGACTCATAGTTTAGAGTCTTGTAGTGGTTGGCCACATTATTGTTAGTTGTTCATGCATTGTATCTCAGTAAGAGTGTGTTGCAAAGCAAAACTCCTCACCTTATGAATAGGTTTCAATAATGTAAAAAGCCTAGACTCTTCTTTTCCCCTCCAAGTTATTGATTCCCAGTAATCCAAAGACTTCTCACTAGGTCCTAACTTTTAATAGTTATATAGACTAGGAAATAAACCATTAATATGGAACTGGTTTGGAATCTGTATCTAGACCACATAGTATCTGGATAATGTTATTAATGTTTTATTGAGCTATAGTGAGTTTTGATATGAAGATATTTTCTTCCAGTTAACATAAGTCATGTGATGTTTCATTCAGATGTCTCTATCATATTGTTCCAAAGTTAACTTATTTTAAAAAGTGAGATTCTTAAGTGAATTGGAAGAATATCTGTAGGACATCAAAATTCAAAAGAATCAGTGTCAATCAAGTAATATTTATTTGAGTAATTATAATGAGAATGGATTAGCTTTTTTTAACACTTAGTTCTTAAGATTCCAAACATAAAGCTGTTATTTTAATAAGATGTTCACTTAAACTTTTAGAAAAATTATCTTCAGTCATACATATAGTTAAGTTTCTTCCTCATTCAAAATTTTGCAACTATCAAATGTTAGAATATAAAGTGAATAAGAAGTTATAGTTTGTCTTCTCTTGAGTTGTGATGCCAGGTAGGAGATAGTGTAATATGAAGCTATTAGATGTTCTTGAGTCATGTGAGCACACTTGAAAGTACATCATTATTAATCTAATAGGGCCACTTAAAGTTTATAATTGATAGATAAACTTCAGTGGCTGGCATAAAAAATACTTTATATAGTAATAAATTCCAAAGGAATCAAAGTAGTATCATTTACATATGAATAATTCATATATTTAGGTAATTACATTTGAATGTTTATGGTTCAAATATAAGAAAGACTAGATTGCAAATTAGAATAACTAACACAGTTTGTGAAATTGGAGCAGAGTACTAAAGATTACCAAAACTAAAAGGGTGGCAAACATGAGAAACTACCTAAGTCCTAGTATAAGAATGTAAGGAATCGATTATGAAAATGTATGATTCTTGTTTAGATTTGGTAGGAGACAAACATTCTTGGTTATTATAGACCTATGTTCTAGAGCATGGTGAATAAGCAGCAAGACATGTATTTGGAGAAACTAGTTGGAAAATAAATCTTCAAGTAGTATCAGATTAAATAAATAAGATGAAGATAATTATTCACCACAAAATACCAAGTTAATATTTCCCCATACATTTCTAATTTAGAAGAAAGATATATGTTAGCATGGTATGCATATTATTAATTTTCATAGAGGCTTACAATGTTATGAGAATATAATGTATTTCAGGATCAGTCACACATATAAAATTAATTTAGCAAAGTTTAATATTTGTATTTGTGATTTTACAAATATCAATAAAATTTTATTGCACAGGGTAAGTAACAATACAAAGTTTCATTTACATATTCGATTAACCTAATTCTTTCATCTTACGTATTACAGGAAACCCTTGAATTCTAACTGGAATAAAAGAAGAATACTTTTTATTCATGAACTGGTATTCCAATTGACCTCATATGTCTTCTAACCTTCAAACTTTCACTGCTTTTACTCTTTCAGATATACCTTAATAAGCACTTTGTTATACTAACTGAGAAAATAAGTTCAGTTGAACCAATCCCCACAGCCTCCCACCTATAGTTCCCTGCACCTACTGACAACAAAGTCAGCACTCCCACTCTCACTCCCACCAATATTTGTCACCACATCACATTAGAAGACTAATGAAGACTAGAAGACTAAAATTAAGAAGAAATCATTTCACACCATGTTCACAAATATTCATTGGCTATAATAGCTCTTCTAGAGAACCGAGAATAAGATAGATTATTTTTTTCATTGACAAGAGTTATAGGTTTGATAGGTGGGATTTTGACAACACAGATGTTTGTATAAACACATTCCTTTTGGGTACAATGGTAGTTCTGCTTTTTTATGTAAGTAAACATTTTAAGTGTTACATTTTACATTGCAAATTGTTCTTCTTATTCTAATCAACTAAACCTATACTAAAATCATTTAACACATCCCAGGTTAAATTCTTGTTTGACAGGGAATAAGGTGAGTCATAAAATTAATTTTATAAATGACTAAAATTATTCCTTGGATTACAAAAATATGGGGAGAAATACTGTTTGAAGTTTAAAATCAACCAAATATGCACCACATATTCACTACCTCTATACTATTTTGCATAATTTACATTTGTCTTATGATTCAAGATGCTTATTGTAATATTTGCTTTATGGACTACCATGTTTAAAGTCTAGATTTTCATTCTATCTCATTCCTTTTTCTGTTTCTAATCCAAAACTCCATTTTTTTATGTTTATGACTGCTTAAAATGATATCTGTACTTCCCAACCTATTTTTATGCTATTTGTGTTTACTTATTGACTTCAGATGTTCTTTTCTTTTTTTAGTATTTTTATTGGTTATTTTGTTTATTTACATTTCAAATTATCCCCTTCCCAGTTTCCCCTCCGAGAACATCCCATCCCATCCCCTCTCCACCTCCCTCTATGAGGGTGCTCTCACACCCACACAACCACTCTTGCCTCACCATCTTAGAATCCCCCTATTCTAGGGCATCAAGCCTTATCAGGACCAAGGGCCTCTCCTCTCATTGATGTTCCACAAGGCCATCCTCTGCTAAATATGCAGCTGGAGCCATGGGTCTCTCCATGTGTACTCTTTGGTTGGTGGTTTAGTCCCTGGGAGCTCTGAGGGTACTGATTGGTTCATGTTGTTCTTCCTATGGGGTTGGAAAGCCCTTCAGCTCCTTCAGTCCTTCTCCCAACTCTTCCATTGGGGTCCCCATGCTCAGTCTAATTGTTGGCTGCAAGCATCCACATCTTCATTGTTCAGGCTCTGTCAGAGCCTCTCAGGAGACAGGAAATATCAGGTTCCTGTCAGCCATCACTTCTTAGCATCAGCAATAGTGTTTGGGTTTGGTGTCTGCAGATGAGATAAATCCTTAGGTTGGGGTGGTGTCTGTATGGCTATTCCTTCAGTCTCTGTCTCACTCTTAGTCCCTGCATTTCCTTTAAATAGGAACAATTCTGGGATAAAATAAATGCATTTATTTATTTATCTCTTTATTTATTTACTCTTCAGATATATTCCCTCCCCTGCCCACTTTCCAAATATTCCACATCCCATGCCTCCTCCACAAACCCCTGTCTCCACGAGGATGTCCCCTACCCCCACCTCACCTGACCTCTAAACTCCCTGAGTCCTCCAGTCCATTAAGGGTTAGGTATATCATCTCTGATTGAACCCAGACACAGCAGTCCTCTGCTGTATATGTGTTGGGAGCCCCATATCAGCTGGTGTACACTGCCTGGTTGGTGGTCAAGTGTTTGGGAGATCTCAGGGGTCCAGGTTAATTGAGACTGTTGGTCCTCCTACAGGACGACCCTATTCCTCAGCTTCTTTCAGCCATTCCCTAATTCAACCACAGGGATCAGCAGCTTCTGTTCATTGGTTGGGTGCAAATATCTGCATCTGACTCTTTGAGCTGCTTGTTTCGTCTTGCAGAGTGCAGTCATGCTAGGTTGCTTTTTGTGAGTGCTCTATAGCCTCAGTCAGGCCTTGGGACCTCCCCTTGAGCTGGATCCCACTTTGGGCCTGTCGCTATATGTTCTTTTTCTCAGGCTCTTCTCCATTCCTATCCCTGCAGTTCTTTCAGACAGGAACAATTATGGGTCAGAGTTTTGACTATGAGTTAGCAACTCCATCCCTCCCTTGATGCCCTGTCTTCCTGCTGGAGGTGGGCTCTATAAGTCCCATCTCCCTACTGTCAGGCATTTCATTCAAGGTATCTCACTTTGAGTCCTGAGAGTTTCTCACCTCCCAGATCTCTGGTGCATTCTGGGGGTTTTCCCCAACCTCCTACCTCCTAAAGTTTCCTGTTCCCATTCTTTCTTCTGGCCCTCAGGGCTTCAGTCCTTTTCCTTCATCCAATACCAGATCAAGTTCCCCTCTCCACTCCCACCCCAGTCCACTTTCCCTCCCAGGTCCTTCCCTCTCTCCTCCCTTGTGATTGCTTTTTTCTCCTTCCCAAGTGGAACTGAGGTGTCCTTACTTGGACCCTTCACCCTGTTGACCTTTGTAAGTTCTGTGGATTGTATCTTGAGTACTCTGTACTTTGGGGGGGGGGGGAGGAGGGGGGAGTAATATCCACTTATTAGTGAGTACATACCATGCATGTCCTCTTGTGTCTGAGTAGATCTATTTCCAATTTTCTGAGGAACCTCCAGATTGATTTCCAGAGTGGAGTGGTTGTACCTGTTTGCAATCCCACCAGCAATGGAGGAGTGTTCCTCTTTCTCCACACCCTTGCCAACATGTGCTGTCACCTGAGGTTTTGATCTTAGCCATTCTGTTTGATGTAAGGTGGAATCTCAGGGTCGTTTTGATTTGCATTTCTCTGACCACTAAGGACTTTGAACATTTCTTTAGGTACTTCTCAGACATTTGATATTCCTCTGTTGTGAATTCTCTGTTAATTCTATACCCCATTCTTTTTTATTTGGGTTATTGGAATTTTTGGTGGTTAACTTCTTGAGTTCTTTTGGATATTAGCCCTCTATCATATGTGGGGTTAGTGAAGATTTTTTCCCCCCGCAATGTGTAGGTTGCTAATTTGTCTTATTGATTATGCCCTTTGTCTTATAGAACCTTTTCAGTTTCATGTGGTCCTATTTATCAATTATTTTAGAGCTGAGCCATTTTCTGTTTAGGAAATTTCACCCTGTGCCATTGAGTTCAAGGCTCTTTCCCACTTTCTCTTCTATTAGATTCAGTGTCTCTGGTTTTATGTGGAGTTCCTTGATCCACTTGGACTTGAGCTTTGTGCAAGGTAACGAATAGGGTCTATTTTTCATTTTTCTACATACAGACAGCCAGTTAGACTAGTACCGTTTATTGAAGATGCTTTCTTTTCTCCATTGTATATTTTTGGCATCTTTGTCAAAGATCAAGTGACAGTAAATGTGTGATTTTAGTTTTGGGTCTTCAATTCTATTCCATTGATCAACATGTCTGTCTCTGTACCAAAACCATGTAGTTTTTATCACTGTTGCCAGCTGTTCTTTTATTGTCAAGTATTGTTTTGGCTATTCTGGGTTTTTTTTTTTTTTCTTGAGTTTTTTTTTTTTTTTTTTTTTTTTTTTTTTTTTTTTTTTTTTGCCTTTTCAGATGAATTTGAGAGTTGCTCTTTCCATGTCTTTGAAGAGATGAGTGGGTAACTCAATTCCTCAAACAAGGACCATGCCTATCCTGTGGATATGGTCTGTACAGGTTCTTTCCCCCTTTTGTTGGGTATTTCAGCTAATGTCATCCCCAGTGGGTCCTTTCTCTTTCTCTCTTTCTCTCTTTCTCTTGTTCTCTCTTGCTTTCCTAGCATCTGGAACTTTCTAGTGGCTACCCTAGCTTCCTGGCTGCTATACACCTCTGTTCAATTTCTTGAGTACTTCTCCCTTGTCCCCTCCCATACCTTATCCTGCCCCCCTGTTTTCCCTCCTCCTCCTCCTCTCTTCCTCCCAGATCCCTCCCTCCCTTTACCTCTCATCAAGTAGATCGCTGCCTAGATCAGTTTTATGTTGTTATAACAAAAAAACCTGGGGAAAAACAGTTAAACATTAAAATGAAATTGTATTTCAGTTCTGAATTCTGGGAGGTCCACATACATAGTACAATTGTGAAACTTCTGCTGAGCATGTCATTTTTCCAGATCCAATAGAAAAAAAAATGGAACAGCAATTTGAATTGCTTTATATCAACTTACTTTCACTTTAACTAATTAGGGTTTCTTAAAATAAGAGCATACTCTTATGAAAAAGACATTAGTTTCTATTAATGAACACCTCAAAATGTAATAATACATTGTAGCCAATACCAAAATGATAGATTTCCATTTTTGTAATAAATTGTAGAAGGAACATGCCATATTCAAATATAACATTAACCCCTTAATACACTCACTTGGACAGTATCAGAGTTCCTCAAAATTGAACATTTACTCATTAATTTCTGGCATTTATCTCTTCATTTGTTGAGATGACATGTGACTTTTGTGTAAACTTTGTTTTGGTTACATATTCAACTCCACATTGCTACCCACACCCAGCACATCTCCCCTTTTGCCCTTCCCCACTCACTGCTTATATCATCGGTCTTATAGTAGTCTCCTTTGAACCTTCTTATCACATGTCCCATTTCAGTATTTAAATGAACAAAAACTAAAGACAGGCAATTCCCTACAAAAAGTTTCTAGGTATTATTATTTGTTACATTGAAGATATTATTGTTTTATACAGATTTTCTGACTTAGAACATTATTTATAAATAGCAAATTATCAGGTGCTCTGTGAAAGGTTTTGTTTGTTCTTTTGTTGAAACTGGTTCTTCACAGTTCCACAGTAAAATACACTGTGTAAACAATCATTTTGGACTCCAAGTTATCAGTATCTTTGCTCTATTCTTGTAGAAAAAGAAAGTGTTGATGAAATGACATTTGATGCTCTGCCACAGTATAATCACCTTTTCAGTGGGTTTAGAATGCCAGTTCAGGCTGTCTTCATTATTTTTCTATAATAGTCAGAGCCTCTGGGAAACAATATATCAAGTCTCACAGTGCTGGTATTTAGAAAATGCATTAGTAACCTATGACTAAACTGAAAGAGAAATAATAGTGCTGAAATGAAAAGATTAAAATAAAAATTTAAGTTTGGTATAATGACATACAGCTATAATCCAAGAATTCCAAGGTGAAGTAGGAATGTCAAGAATGTTAGGCCGGCCAGGTTTACATAGAATGTTCTATGCCATCCTGTCTCCACTGTGAGATCTTGGCTTATCTTTGAAGTACAAGAACATTTTTATTAGCATTTAAATGAAAGCACCTATGGTAGACAATCTGTTAATCTGAGCAGCTACCAGCAAATGGAGAATGGAAGAAAGAGGTTAAAAAATGTCAGATGTAAAAAGACAGACAGGTTGCTTCATGGCAGAGATGGGAGATTTAAAAAAAAAAGTGTGACAGATCCCAATATACTGCTGAAACACCAAATATTAAGAGAAACATGTTTAGAAAAACAATAAAAAGAATAAAAGACAAGATACTCTTTTGTGAGTATTATTTGGCAGGTAGATGAACCTGTATGGCTGCAGTCCCTTTAACTACTGAAGACAGGGGGATTGTGGGAAGAAAACATACATTATCTCATTAAAGAACTATTCTGTCTATGTGGTCAGCATGGATTCAGATGAGTCTACCTTTTTAGGGTAATTCCTTGGCCAGACACTTGAACTTGTTCAAGAGCAGTGTTAGGTCTCCACCTAGGCATTTCTACTGTGCCTTTACTACTAATCTAACATCCCACTGAAGAGAAAACCTACAAATAATTTAAGAACTGGATAAGGAACAAGAGCCTTCATATATTTCTGACATCTCTGACCTCTGGTAAAAATGTTGCGAAGAGTCCCAAGTATACTTGCAGTTTTCAGCCAAAAACGTAAATAGCAATCTTCTTTGGGATGATTAATTGCCCAGCTAATTTTTGCTTCCCTTTTTCATTATTCCTTACAGTAAAGAGGTGACCCTTATGACCATTAAAAATTCAGTTTGTGTCTCCTCCCTCCTCTCATTCCAGTTCTGCCCTTACAAATCCATCACACCACTATCCGTACCCCTTCTCTTCTTAGGTACCACTCCACCCTGGGAAATCCTGTCCCTCCAGTACTAAGCACCTTCTCTCTCACCAAGAAGTCCAATTAGGGGAGGGGCATACAATGGCAGACAACTGAGTCAAAGACAGTCCCTGCTCCAAACAGAGCTATAAGACACTGTGATAATATATAATGGAAGCAATAAATCATCACATATAATTTTTCTATGTATGATTTCATATTTATCACCAAAGGGAACCATGGGATAAACAACTGCAATATCCACTTTTGTTGTGAAATGCTAAGAAATTATCTGGGTTTGGTCAGACTAGGTACCCACTCGGAAATTAATTGGGAAATCTTTTGCAAAATCAAAAGGAAAGCAAAGCTCGATCCCCAGTTGAGGTATTAATATATGACATGAGTATGCGATAGAGATAGCTGAAAATATCCTACAATTTCTATCATGGCCAAATATAATGCAATAAAATTCATTACCAGTGGCAAATTTCCTCTAAGCTTCAAGTTACAAAACTAGCATACATCACCATGATGTCATGAAACATTAAGAAATGAAGATATAACTTAAAGACGACAGTGTACCTAATAAAGAATAACACTGTGAACCTCAAAAAATGTTGCTAAGTGATTGTTTTGGCTTCTCATAGCTGAATGGGTGCGTAGGACGTGGCAGTTACCATAGTTTTCAGAGGACCTATTGAAAAGAACCCAAAAGTATATCTACATCAGTGATTTTGGATTTATAACTGCTAGGGAGGAAAGGATATGAGGGAGACATAAAGTTAAGTGTTATTGACATTATTAGTCCTAGTCAGGGAACCAGAAGAAGTCATAACAGAGAATATTTTTAAATGTCCAAATCAAAGCCAATTAGAATCTCTTGATGGGCTCACAAGAGCATATCTACATTGAGATCCTCCTCATTTGCTTCCTTGAAGATATTGTCTTTTGAGAATAAAAAATTATAGTCACTTGTGATTACAAACATTCACAAAGAAGTTTGAGAGTCATATATTTTAAATTTTATTTTCATTTCACAACTTTTAACTTCCCTTCCCCTTATTTTTTCCCTCAAATCTGCTTCACATTTTAAAAACCTGTAATAAGTATTATATGTATATTGTCATTCCTAATTTGACCATCCAAGATGAATTTTAGATTCCAACCTATTGGAAAATAAAACATAAAGAATGATGAGTTTTGTTTTGTTTTGTTTTTTAATTAGGAATTTTCCTTGTTTACATTTTCAATGCTATCCCAAAGGTCCCCCATACCCACCCCCCCAATCCCCTACCCACCCACTCCCCCTTTTTGGCCCTGGCATTCCCCTGTACTGGGGCATATAAAGTTTGCAAGTCCAATGGGCCTCTCTTTGCAGTGATGGCCGACTAGGCCATCTTTTGATACATATGCAGCTAAAGTCAAGAGCTCCGGGGTACTAGTTAGTTCATAATGTTGTTCCACCTATAGGGTTGCAGTTCCCTTTAGCTCCTTGGGTAATTTCTCTAGCTCCTCCATTGGGGGCCGTGTGACCCATCCAATAGCTGACTGTGATCATCCACTTGGAGATCCCACTTCACTCCAGTCAGAATGGCTAAGATCAAAAACTCAGGTGACAGCAGATGCTGGCGAGGATGTGGAGAAAGGGGAACACTCCTCCATTGTTGGTGGGATTGCAAGCTTGTACAACCACTCTGGAAATCAGTCTGGCGGTTCCTCAGAAAATTGGACATAGTATTACCAGAGGAACCCGCAATACCTCTCCTGGGTATATATCCAGACAATGTCCCAACCGGTAAGAAGGACACATGCTCCACTATGTTCATAGCAGCCTTATTTATAATAGCCAGAAGCTGGAAAGAACCCAGATGCCCCTCAACAGAGGAATGGATACAGAAAATGTGGTACATTTACACAATGGAATACTACTCAGCTATTAAAAAAATGAATTTATGAAATTCCTAGGCAAATGGATGAACCTGGAGGGTATCATCCTGAGTGAAGTAACCCAATCACAAAGGAACTCGCACAATATGTACTCACTGATAAGTGGATATTAGCCCAGAAACTTAGGATACCCAAGATATAACATACAACTTGCCAAACGCATGAAATTCAAGAAGAACGAAGACCAGTGTGGACACTTTACCCTTTCTTAGAAATGGGAACAAAACACCCATGGAAGGAGGTACAGAGACAAAATTTGGAGCTGTGATGAAAGGATGGACCATCTAGTGATTGCCATATGCAGGGATCCATTCCATAATCAGCTTCCAAATGCTGACACCATTGCATACACTAGCAAGATTTTGCTGAAAGGACCCAGATATAGCTCTCTCTTGTGAGACTATGCCGGGGCCTAGAATGATGAGTTTTACAGAAGATATATGCTTATAAATTCATATTAAGTAACTACTGAGAAGTATTGACAAGCAAAGAAGGCCAAATATCTTTTGACTTCCAGCAAAAGGAGAATAAGCCTATTCCAGGGGAGAGGTCACAGGGTTAAAATTGTCCAATACAAAATGGTCAGCAGCCCTAAAACCATATACACACAAGCCTCAAAAATATGCTCATAATTATGTAGTTATTATTTGTACGTACATACAGTCTCTTACTCATAATCTCTGTATAATGTCTGGGTGGTGGTCTCTGTTTTTCTCATCTGCTGCTAGAGGAAGCTTCTCTCATGATCACTGGGCAAAGCACTGATCTATGAGTACAGCTGAATGATATGATAAGCCATTTTCTTGTTATTATTTTTGTTTAAGAACAGTAGTTTTTAGCTTTACTCTAGGTCCCTGAGCTATTTAGTTTCTAATTCTTGGACATTGCAGTGTCAAGTAGTGTTCAAACGTGTAGATCAGGCATTAAGTCAAATTAGACATTGGATAGGCATTTCCACAAACTATGTGCAACTATTAATCATATCTTACAGGCAGGATATCATTATTCTTTTAAGAAACAAGTCCTAAAGTGCCATTGTGTCTTTGCAGAAACTGAATACTTTACCAGTGGCCAGTTATCTGTGATGCAAGATGACCTGTGCTTAAAGAACTGTGTATTAATCTAATTCATCAAATCATATTGTCTGAATATATTACAACACCTCATCATCAAATAGAATCCCTGTGTGTGTGTGTGTGTGTGTGTGTGTGTGTGTATGTGACTGTGTGTGCATGTGTAATTCATCTGTAGATTGGTTCATATATATGATTAGACTTATACATGTTAAAATATATATGTAAATTACATGATGAAACTCACATTTGCATGCCCCCTGTGATAGTTATTTCTAATTTTCAACTTGGAAAAAAATGGAATCACCTGAGAAATAAGTCTCAATGAGGTATTCTATATATTAGGTTGGTCTGTGGGCATGTTTATGGAGTCTTTTATTAGGGTTAATTGGAGTGTAATGGCTCACCCTTAATATAGCCAACCCCATTTCAGGGCCTGGGTCTTGAACTGAACAAAAAGCAGAACAGCTTGTCACATTCATGTGGTGATTTCTACTTCCTGACTATGGATACAATGTCGCATACCTTGTATCAGGTGTGTGCTTCTGTGACTTCCCTATAAGCATGGACTATAACCTAGGACTGTGAACCCTTTCTCTAATAAGTTACTTTTGTTATAATATTTTATCACAGCAACATAAAAAGAAACTGAGACAATTTCTTTTCTCTCACTATGGGAAAAATCTTATGATTATTTGGCAAAAAAAATATTACTCTTAGTTTGTTATGCTTTCATTTCATACGTGTGTGGGCAAGGAGAATGAATGCAGGAGATCCTCAAAAAAGGCTATCTACCTAATTCTTTGCAACACCGAGCTCCATTGACCTGGAGTTCATCGATTGGGTTTATTAATAACCTCCAGATATCCCTTTGTCCCTGCCTCTCCAGCACTGGAATTATAGGAACACACAACCACAGCCAACACTTTGATGGATTTTGGATATCAAAGTCAGATCCTTGTTTGGTCTCAGGAGATGGTTCAATGACAAAGAATGTTTGCTCTTTTACCAAAGGACACGGATATTTTTTCTAGCATCCACATTTGCAGCTCACAACAGTATAAAACTACAGCTTCAGGGAGCCTGATGAGTCCTATAGGCTGCTACAGACACTCAAACACATGAAAATATACACATGCACTTAACAAAACTAAAATATTTTAAAAGTTATTTTACTTTTTGTCGTGGATTGAATATGCTTGGCCCATAGGAAGTGGCACTATTAAGAAGTCTTGCATTTTTGGAGGAGGTGTGACCTTGTTAGAGAAAGTGTATCACTGTGAGAGTGGCTTTGAGTTCTCTATGCTCAAGCTCTGTCCAGTGTGGAGAGAGCTTCCTCCTGTAGACCTTTGGACAAAGATATAGAACTCTTGGCTCTTTCAGCACCATATCTTCCTGGATGCTGCCATGCTTCTCACTATGATGGTAATAGACTGAACCTCTGACACTGTATGTGAAGCCCAATGAGATGTTTTCTTTTGAATTGCTGTAGTCACTAAGTGTCTCTTCACAGCAATGAAACCCTAACACAGAAATTGGTACCTGGGACTGAGGTCCTGCTGTATTAGGCCTGACCATGCCTTTGCTCAAAGGAATTTGGGGACATTGGAAAACAGTGGAATGCTTTAAGTGGAGCTTAATGGGTCATACTAGAAGCATGAAAGTAAATTGTGCTGAGGGTGATTTAAAATGTGGGGGGTCTTATCCAGAGGTTTCAGAGGAGAATTTTAGTATGTGGTCTTCTTTGGATATTTTACTGAAGAATGTGGCTGCCTTTTGCCTTTCTTTGAAGAATCTGCCTAAGGCTAATATGAAGAAGTTCAGATTCATTACATTGAAAAAGAAAGTCTCAAGCCCACCACAGACTTTGTCTTCTAGCTTACTCTCATGAAGAGTGTTTTGATCAGGATTAGCAAACTAAGAAAAAGAAACCTAAAATGTATGTTTCGAAGAGTAAAAGAGAAACAGGAAGTTGAATGAAGCTAAATCCTATGTTCAAGCATATTAAGTAGAATTAAAAAACTGGTGACCTGAGTGATCCTACCCAGCTAAGCTTATTGTTTATGTTGTTACAGTTGAACAAGGGATAGTTATATCCGGTAGGCTTTGTTATGACCTGGTTATTGTCTTCAATTGTACTTTTAATCTGTGATAAACTATAATCCAGAAATGAAAGGTACACCTGTGATCTAGATAGTGAGGCTTAGAGACCATGCTTATAAAGATTTTGTGAAAAGGAATTAAAGAAAAGCTTAGGTCCAGGCATGGTGGTACATGCCTTTAATTCCAAGAGAAAGAGACAAGCAGATATCTGAGTTCAAGGCCAGCCTGGTATACACCATGTTCTAGGTAAAGAAAAGCTTAGGTTCAGGTATGGTGGTACACATCTTAATCCTAGCACTTAAGAGATAGAGGCAGGCAGATCGCTGAGTTCAAGGTCAGTCTACAGATTAAGTTCAAGGACAGCCAAGCTTAGGCAGGGAAGGTGTTGGAAAACAAAAAGCTGGAAATGGATTTTATAACAAGGGAAGGGGTATGTTCCAGACCTAGCAAACAGCATAACTCAGCAGCTTCAGCCATGTGTCTCTGTCTTTAGAGTCATAAGAACAAAGGGTTACTGGAATAGCTGATGCTGGTTAGTTGGAGCTAAGAAATTAGCAATGATTAAGAAGAGATCAGTATCACTGAGGTAAAATCCTCTGGTCATTGTTTTCTGAGAGCATAAATAAGCTGTGTGCCAGAGATAGACATTGTGCTGACAACTAGACTTGGTAACATATGAGAATTACCCAGGTAGTACTGGTTTTGAAGGCATGAAAGAGTCATGGAGAACAGCTGAGGATTGGCAGTGTGAGAGGCCAGGAAAAGCCACTGGTGAAAGCACAGCTGCAATTGCATGGGCCCAGACTGAAGGAGTAATACAACAAAGTTGAGGCTTGACACCATGAAGGAAGCCTATGAGAGGCTATTGGTGAATCCTAGTTGCAGCAGAAGACCCCAGCATAGTGGAGATGGATGACCACCAAGAACAACAACAGCCATGGAACAGTCAACCAGACACTAAGTGCTCTCCTTCCACACTGGGTGGAGCTTGAGCATAGAGACCTCAAAGCCCGTCTCCACAGTGACTCACTTCTTCTAACAAGGCCACACTTCTTCCAATAATGCCACCTCCTAGTAGGGCCACTTCCCATTACTGGGCAATCTTCTTCAAACCACCACATTCCACTCTCTGTCCCATATAGGCTTATTCAAACACGTGAGCCTATACCATTCCATAGCATAATGCAAAATACATTTAGTCCAACTTCAAAAGTCTATCACAGTCTCAATAATGTTTAAAATTCCAAAGTCCAAAGTCTTTTCTGAGATTTGTCCACTCACTTAACTGTAAACCACTATAAAATAAAAATAAAGAACCATATCATACACTTATAACACCACTTGGCAGTATAATAGTTTTCACAGACATCCCTAAAAACAGGAAAATTTTTCCAATGAGCATAACTTGTAATTTTACTTAGTTTTGTGTTTTGAATGGAAATAAAATGATTATATATAGAATTATATATCAATTGATGGTATATAGTATGGTATATAGTCAGTAATTTGGTCAGATGGTCGAGACGTTGGATCAGGCAATGGAGCAAGCCAATGAGAAAGAGTTAGCCCTACCATCTGGCTACTTGAGAACCAATAAGATTCTAGGAGGGTGATATAAATGTTTGTCCAGTTTCTGCAATAAATGAGTCTGCTTTTGCCACTTGTCTGACTCCCAGAGTCTGTGTAGTTGACGCTGTGCCTTCTTACCCCGACCCCAAAGGGTCTTAGTTGACTTATCAAACAACAAAAACTAATTATAAAAATAATTCTATTTGTCTCCATTAGGGTTTCTTTGTTTTTTTGTTTTTTGTTTTTGTTTTTTGTTTTGTTTTTGTTTGTTTGTTTGTTTGTTTGTTTTGTTTTTCGAGACAGGGTTTCTCTGTATAGCCCTGACTGTCCTAGAACTCACTTTGTAGACCAGGCTGGCCTCGAACTCAGAAATCCCCTGCCTCTGCCTCCTGAGTGCTGGGATTAAAGGTGTGTGCCACCATGCCCGGCTTGATATCCCAGTGTAGGGGAATATGAGTGCATGGAGATGGGAGTGGATGGTTGGGTGGTGGAACACCCTCATAGAAGCAGGGGAAGTAGAATAGGATGGGGGATTTCTTGTGGGGATACCGGGAAAGGGGATAAAATTTGAAATGTAAATAAATAAAATACTCCAATAAAAAGGAAATTAATTTTATTCATAATTTTTCCAGTTTCATAATAGTGATTAAAATTTGCAAATGAACTTTTGTTTTAGGGAAAGGGCCACTGTGAGGTTTACACAGTGTTGCTGTATTTCAAAAGGGAGTACTGTGACTAAATTTCCCTTACTTGGAGATGTTTTTAATAATTGTTTTAATTAATTACTTTATTTATTTACAACATCCTAAAAGTTGCCACTCGCCCCAGTACCCCCTCCCAGAGTCCTTTCCCCATCCCCCTCCTCTTTGCTCCTGAGAGGGTGCACCCCAGAATCCCCCTTCCCTGGAGCATCAACTCTCTATAGGATTAGGCACATCCTTTCTCACTGAGGCCAAACAAGGCAGTCCTCTGCTATATATGTGCCAGAGGCCTCAGACCAGCCCATGTACACTCTTTGGTTGGTGGATTAGTCTCAGGGAGCTCCCAGGGGTTCAAGTTAGTTGACACTGTTGGTCTTCCTGGGGGGTTGCCATCCTCTTCAGCTCCTTCAATTCTTCCCCTAACTCATAAGAACTCCTGACCTCACTCTAATGCTTGGCTCTAAGTATATGCATCTTTGTCAGTCAGCTGCAAGTATAACCTCTCAGAGTACAGCAATACTAGGATTCTGTTTGCAAACTCAACATAGCATCAGTAATAGTTTCAGGGATCCACAGCATGGATCCCAAGTTGGACTGGTCACTGGTTGGCTATTCCTTCAGTCTCTGCTATTTTTCTGTCCCTGTATTTCTTTTATTCAGGAATAATTTTGGGTAGAAAATTTGAAGGTGGATTTTTGTCCCCATCCCTCTATAATGATGGGAGGTTGTCTTTTTCAGGTTCCATCTCCCCACTACTGGGCATTTCTGATGAGGTCATGCACACTGAGTTCTGGGAACCTCCTGGGTTTTGAGGACAGTTTATAGAGAATTCCCTTACTCCTGCCCTTGGAATCTGCATATTTCCATTCATTCCCCTGGTTCTCTGGGCTTCTCTCCTGTTCCCCCCACCCCATACCTGATTTTGTCGGCATTTTCCTCCCATGATTATTTTGTTTCCCCCTCTAAGTGGGATTGAAACATCCTCAATTGGGCCTTCCTTCTTGGTTAATTTCTGATAATCTGTGGGGTGTATCATGGGTATTCTGTACTTTTTGGCTAATGTCTACTTATCAGTGAGTACATATCATGCATGTTCTTTGGTTCTGGGTTACTTCACTCAGGATGATATTTTCTAGCTCCATCCATTTGCATGCAAAAATTCATGATATTGTCATTTAAAATAGTTGACTAATATTCCTTTGTGAAAATAAAAATACCACATTTTCTGTACCCATTCTTCGGTTGAGGGGCATCTGTGTGGCTTCCAGTTTATAACTATTACAAATTGGCTGTTATAAACATCATGAAGTACATGTCCTTGTGGTATGGTGAAGCATCTTTTGGGTGTATGCCTAGGAGTGGTATATCTGGGTATTCAGGTAGAACTATTTTCAATTTTCTGAGGAACCACCACATTGATTTCCAGAGTGTTTGTACAAGTTTGCAATCCCACCAGCAATGGAGGATTAACATAGTGAAATTGGCCATCTTGCCAAAGGCAATCTACAGATTCAATGCAATTCCCATCTAAATTGCAACACAATTCTTCACAGACATGGAAAGAACAATTCTCAAATTCATATGGAAAAACAAAAAACCCAGGATATCCGAAATAATTATGAACAATAAAAGAACTTCTGGGGGAATCACCATCCTTGACCTCAACCTGTATTACAGAGCAATAGTGATAAAAACTGCATGGTATTGGTACAGAGGCAGACAGATTGATCAGTCAAATAGAATCAAAGACCCAGAAATAAATCCACGCACCTATGAATATTTAATATTTGACAAAGAAACCAAAAGTATACAGTGAAAAAAAAAAGCATCTTCAAAAAATGGTGCTTGTTTATCTGGTAGTCTGCATTTAGAAGAATGCAAATTGATCTATATTTATGACCTTCAGAAAACCTCAAGTCCAAGGAGATCAAGGACTTTAACATAAAGTCATATATACTAAATCTAATAGAAAAGAAATTGGGAAATAACTCCAAACACATTGGCCCAAGGGAAAATTTCCTGAACAGAACACCAATGGTTCAGGCACTAAAATCAACAACTGATAAATGGGATCTGTTGAAACTGCAAAGGTTCTGTAAGAAGAAGGACACCATGAGTCGGACAAAACAGCAACCTATAGATTGTGAAAATGTCTTTACTAAACGTACATCTCATAGAGGGTTTAGGAAGTGGATGCTCACAGTCATCTATTGGATGGAACACGGGGAACCCAATGAAGGAGCTAGAGAAGGAACCCAAGGAGCTAAAGGGATCTGCAATCCTGTAAGAGAACAACAATATGAACTAACCGGTACTTCCCAGAGTTCGTGTCTCTAGTTGCATATGTAGCAGAGGATGGCCTAGTAGGCCATCAATGAGAGGAGAAGCCCTTGGTCTTGCGAAGATTATATGCCCCAATACAGGGGAATGCCAGGGCCAGGAAGCAGGAGTAGGTGGGTTGGGGAGCAGGGCGGGGGAGGGTATAGGGGACTTTCGGGATAGCATTTGAAATGTAAATGAAGAAAATATCTAATAAAAAATGGAAAAAAAGAATACATGCATAATAGTTAATATATATGTATGCATACACACACACACACACACACACACACACACACATATATCCAAAAATATAAAGAACTCAAGAAGTTAAAATCCAAAAAAAAAAAAAAAGATCGATTTTAAAATATGGCGTAGAGTGCTAAACAGAGTTCTCAACAAAGGAATCTTGAATGGCTGAGAAGCTATTAAAGAAATGTTCATCGTCCTTAGTCATCAGGGAAATACAAATCAAAATGATCCTGAGATTCCACCTTATACCATTCAGAATGGCTAAGAAAAACAAAACAAAACAAAACAACCTCAAACAGCAGCACATGTTGGTGAGGATGTGGAGAAAGTGGAACACTCTTCCTTAGCTGGTGGGACTGGGGGTGCTTTAAAGAGATGCGTGACTTAAAACATATAAAAGAGTCATATTGTTATAGTTACTTTTGTGTCAACATGTTTGAGTAATGAGATAATTGGATATCTATTTACTCATTTTTTTCTGTGTGTCCTACTAGCCAAACATCCATCCCGGGACATTCATCTGCACCCTCTTGTAAAAGATCCATGTAGCTTGCTTTGTTAACTGTTTATACATCCTCATGGAGGCATAGAGAGTGTCAGAAGACCCTAGCCTAAGAGCTGAGCTGCTCTCTGTAACCTCTTGTGTATAACTCTGCCTTAATGGCACTGGCCTCAAGGAGGAGATGAGTAATTTGTTCAGGGGAAGACTAAAGAAGCAACATCTTCATGGTCCATCCTTTCATCTCAGTTCCAAACTTTGTCTCTGTAACTCCTTCCAAGGGTGTTTTGTTCCCACTTCTAAGGAGGGGCATAGTGTTCACACTTCAGTCTTCATTTTTCTTGAGTTTCATGTGTTTAGCAAATTTTATCTTATATCTTGGGTATCCTAGGTTTTGGGCTAATATCCACTTATCAGTGAGTACATATTGTGTGAGTTCCTTTGTGAATGTGTTACCTCACTCAGGATGATGCCCTCCAGGTCCATCCATTTGGCTAGGAATTTCATAAATTCATTCTTTTTAATAGCTGAGTAGTACTCAGGGATCCACCCCATAATCAGCATCCAAACGCTGACACCATTGCATACACTAGCAAGATTTTATTGAAAGGACCCAGATGTAGCTGTCTCTTGTGAGACTATGCCGGGGCCTAGCAAACACAGAAGTGGATGCTCACAGTCAGCTAATGGATGGATCACAGGGCTCCCAATGGAGGAGCTAGAGAAAGTACCCAAGGAGCTAAAGGGATCTGCAACCCTATAGGTGGATCAACATTATGAACTAATCAGTACCCCGGAGCTCTTGACTCTAGCTGCATATGTATCAAAAGATGGCCTAGTCGGCCATCACTGGAAAGAGAGGCCCATTGGACACGCAAACTTTATATGCCCCAGAACAGGGGAACGCCAGGGCCAAAAAGGGGGAGTGGGCGGGTAGGGGAGTGGGGGTGGGTGGGTATGGGGGACTTTTGGTATAGCATTGGAAATATAAATGAGCTAAATACCTAATAAAAAATGGAAAGAAAAAAAAAAAGAAGCAACATCTTTCTATGCGGCTAGAGAGAAGCTTCCATTCTTCCTGGGTAACTTGTTTAGGTGTATCCTGTTGTAGAGGCATATCTACACCCCTGGAAATTATTCCTGTGGTTTCCCAGAGTAAACACTGGCAGAGTCATGTTTCAATTTGTCATTAGTACCTTGGCTAAAGGGGCAAACATGGCACATGTCTACCGTTGTGATGGAATTTTGGCAGTACTTGGCATAATTGGGAGGATTTCATAAAACTGAAGATGAGTTGGGGAAGAGTAATTGTACTCATGATGCAGGGAAGGAGATAAGAGGATGCAGAGAAGTTTGTTGAGGTGGGGTGGTATTTGCAGAAGAAATTTGACCTCGTAGTTTGTTTTTCTAGGGCTTGTGGGGGCAATGGCCACAGCATGGGCCAGGGAGAAAGTAGTGTGGTGCCTAACTAAGGTGTGGCCATTAAGGCAGAAACCACTGGAGAATTCCCAGGTGCTATGGCATGTCAAGCTTGATGGATAAGATCTGGTAGATGCTTTGAGAACTGCCAACAGGCTACATCAGATATTACAGACAGTATACGTAACACAACAGGGATTTATGTGTTAGCAAGCAATTTCAGAGGCTATGTGTCATAGGAAATCTCTCTGAGGATGACAGAAGAGACCAATGGGACATTGTGGGTATAACAGAAGAACTAAAGTGGGAAAGGGATATATGGGTATGAGCTTTAGCATTTGCCTCTGACTGGCCAGGTAAAGCGTATAAAAGATTTAGAGAATAGACATGTTGGCCTGTCCTGTTTTTCTTAAATCTAGGGGTCAAAAGGAGAAGAGGGCCCAGATCATACCAGTAATACAGAGCCCTTCTCAGGACCAACAAATCTGGAACCTTGTGTGGAGAGTCAAGGAGGTAGGAGGAAACATATAACCTAAAAGTGACTGCATTTGTCTTTCTTGTACAACCATAGTAAAGAAAAAAACCTATGATACAGCATGCTGATGGAGGTCTCAATACTATTTTAGTTCAGAAAACCATGGTAATAAAATATTCAAATTTGTAACTATGAGCTAGTGTAGGAAACCATGGTAACTAGAGAATGTTTAAAAAAAAATCAGAACTTTGGAGCTAGGGAAGACTTTCAAACAAGCAATGAAGGAATCCTTTGCTACCTGGCTTGAGGGTTTATGAGACATGAAAGCAGATAGAATAAGCCTCAATAAAGCCTCCTGCTGCAGAAGCAGAAAAAATTGATCAATACAACTATCCCTCTCTGAGACAAAGACTTCATAATATAAGGCAGAACAAGATGACTCAGTCACCAATGTTTGGCTCATGTAAACCTTGCTATCTCCAGCTGAGGTACCTCCAAATATTAAGGAATGGAAAACAATAGAAGAAGGGCAGGCCCTCTTTGGGACACTGGGGATGCAGGAATCAATATTTGATGTTCAGTTCTCAGACCCAGACAGGACTGTGATAACAGAACTAAGAAAGAAACTGATTCAGTAAAGACCACAAGACTTGTATGGAGCATTGCAGGCAGAGCCACATGGCATGACAAAACCTGTATTAATTAGGAAAGGCTTTGACCAATCTATACTAGCATATAAATGTGTGAGTAATGTGCTAAGCCAAGAGTGAATGAAGGGGAAGGGGGTCAGGAAAAAAGGCCTTTCTATGCCAACCAAACATGTAGGTATGGGTAGACTTAGGCTGCTCACAAGTTTCTAGGAACAAAACTAATGGAGCATTCAATGCTCTGGGGTTAGCCTGTCGGGATCCTTAAGCCTAAGCCTGCAAATAACCACCAGAATAAGAGGATCAGTAGGAATAGGTAATTTATACTGCCCAGATCTGCTGTGGAGGAAGGCCTCACCAGTCCCTCCTTTGATAGAGTAGCCAAGTTTGCCACAGCTGAGGGCCATACAAGGGGAAACAAGACTCACATTTTGCTTCCTTACCATTATGCAGAATACTTGAGTCTCAGTGCTTACATTGAGACCTGGTAGCCTTCAAAGCCATTGAGCCAATGGTTGGTAGTGGATGGGTATTGGGAGACACAGGTGACTCAGACTGAAGTAATTCTGTGGGTAGGTAATTACAGAGAGAGAGAGAGAGAGAGAGAGAGAGAGAGAGAGAGAGAGAGAGAGAGAGAGAGAGAAAGAGAGAGAGAGAGAGAGAGAGAGAAGAGGAGAGGGGAGGGGGAGGGGAGGGGAGAGGAGGGGAGAGGAGTATAATGTGTATCTTGCTTCTACAAGAGGATATTCTGATGTCACATGTCCTACTATGATATATCCTGATGACTACATTTGGAGAAAAGTCAACTGAAGGGGTGAAAGGTAAAAGCAACTATTATGTGGATGGTAAGTTGATAACCTATAAATTTACCCCCTACATACACACAAAGTGCAGTAAGAATCAAAGAGAATCCCTAGGGATTAAGATGGAATTACTAAAATCATTCAAGAACTCTAAAAATTAGAGGTCATCCACCAAACTCACAGCCCTTTTGAAAGTAGGGTGTGGCAATTAGAAACCCTGATGGCACCTGTAGAATAAGAGTTCATTGCAGGAAGCTGAAGAAGCTAGTGTCTTCAATTTATGCAGCTGTGCTCAAAATTGCTTTCAAACTGAACAGTTGGTGCAGGTTTCATAAGTTCATGTACCTATGGAGTTTGATAAACAATGGTTTTCAGGATCCCCTTAACTACTGAGTCCCAAGACTAGTTTGCACTCACATGAAACAAAATGATGATGGACCTTCAGAGTACTTCAACAAGGTTATCTCCATAGATTCACCATTTGTTGTGGGATAGTGACCTAGGATCTAGCCTTACCACCTGGTGTAAAAGTGTATTCTACAAAGAGCTTTCATTATAAAAATGGTATAATGCTAATGTCTTGGTGTTCTGAAGGCTTGGAAGCCTGTTTGGAAGACTTATAAATGCATCTGATAGGACATGGATGAGAAGTCAGTCCCCATAGGTACAAGAACTCAGGACAAAAGTATCAAGTTTTAGGAAGTGCAGTAGTCAGGTAGGACATACATGACAAAGCTATTGAAAAAAATTGCAATAACCTGTGCCTATGAGTACAAAACAGCTTCATGTGTTATTGAGTATTCAAAGATATATTGGTTAGATTTTTGTACACGACCACATGCAGGTCATCAAACCTCAGTATAACCTCTTTAATAAAGTTGATATGTGGGATTGGGATGGGAAGACTTAAGAAGCCTTTTAGTAATTTAAGATACTTGTAGAACATGTTAAGCATCTATGTATCCAAATCCACCAATGCTCCTTCCTACTAGAAATCACTAGCAGCCCAGAGTTTGTGATATCTGACAACCATGATCAGGAAAAAAAATATCCCCAAAGGGTCATGAAAGGTGAAGAAGATCAGAATACAGCCTTAGAATAGCAGTTGTTGATGTTATATATGTTATATATGTCACTGCAATAGGACAAGTCCATTATTGGCTCTGCCTCAATTATCATGAAAACTTCATATTTCATAAAAAGGTAGATCAGAGGTCTTTGTGGCTTCTGGGAAAAAAATACACTACAAAGGTGATATATGTATTTACAGAAACTAGAAGTGGTATAAAAAACCCCATCCACTAATGTCATGCAAGCAGTTGTTAGCCAGCATTGTTTCAAGCCATGCAGCCTCCCTACTTGCCTCCTATTACTGACCCTCCTATCAAGTTCTAGAAGGAACACACCTAATTCTTGCTGATATCCAGTACATGAATAATATCAGAAAGGACTTCAAACAAGAATGAGTAGTGGTAGAGACATAAATGAATACAGATACTATGTGTCTAGAAAGTAGCCAATGGGCTTAACTTTGACCTGTATTGCTAGTAATAACACACGACCAGTAACCCATGACCAACTGTACTGACAATCATGTGGTATTCAAATGTTTTACTATGTTGATGGAACAGTGGAACAGGGGAAAGTGGCAAGTAGTGAAAGATCACTGTGGGGACAACAAAAATAGAAAAAAAAATGTAGGGAAGACCACTGAGGGAACAACAGGAAATGGAAAAAACATATACAGAAAACTCCAACAGGAGCCCCAAACCATAAGTGTTTTTGTATCAGTCTGCCACTCTCTGAGTCCCTTCAGGAATAAGGAAAGTGATGGCCTTACCAAGGTGAGGGCCACCTATCCCCAGGTGACCCTAGAAGCAGATTACCAGATTCATTTATAGCCTTGGGAGCAGCATAGATGGAAAATAGCCAAAGCTGCTGGCATTCAGTAAAGTACTCTATTCATGTACCATACTATCTAGTCCCATTGGGTTTATTCTAATTAGTAGAACTGCTAAATGGATGCTGTTGTAGCTTGAGCAAAAATAGTACCCATACACTTATAGGGAGTGGTATTTTTGGGAGTGTGGCCTTGTTGGAGTAGGTGTCGCTTTTTTCCAGGAAGTATATCACTGGCAGGTAGACTTTAACATTTCCATGTTATGTATGGGTGCCTATGTACAACTAATAATGACAGAGGCATTCATTTCAAGAACACTGATGTGTAAGCATAGGATGAGAACACTCACATATAAAGGCACTTAGAGACACGAGCTCCAGGGGGGTACTGGTTAGTTCATATTGTTGTTGCACCTACAGGGTTGCAGATCCCTTTAGCTCCTTGGGTACTTTCTCTAGCTCCTCCATTGGGGGCCCTGTGTTCCACCCAATAGCTGACTGTGAGCATCCACTTCTGTGTTTGCTAGGCCCAGGCATAGTCTCATAAGAGACAGATATATCAGGGTCCTTTCAGCAAAATCTTGCTAGTGTGTGCAATGGTGTCAGCGTTTGGAGGCTGATTATGGGATGGATCCCCGGATATGGCAGTCTCTAGATGGTCCATCCTGAATCAGAAGATGGCCTAGTAGGCCATCAGTGAAAGAGAGGCCCATTGGACGTGCAAACTTTATATGCCTCAGTACAGGGGAATGGCAGGGCCAAGGAGTGGGAGTGGCTGGGTGGGGGAGTGGGTGGGGGACTTTTGGGATAGCATTGGAAATCTAAATGAAATAAATACCCCCCAAAAAAAGAACATTAAAAAAATAAATAAAGGCACTTACATCTCCCCTACAAACTTACAGTGGCAGGATAAATTGAGAGAAAAACTGTGTTGTTAAATCAAAAATGCATGAATAGAAGAAAGCCCTCCAATAAGTTATATGATTGATAAATGAGGACCCCAATGCCAGGGATGGGATTATATCATGGGTACTATGAATATCAGTCTTTATTATTGTGGGAGCCTCTGTAGCCTCCATTGCTACTAATATTGGTTACATGTCAGAACTAG
Organism: Mus musculus; assembly: GCF_000001635.26. Lineage (NCBI taxonomy): Eukaryota > Metazoa > Chordata > Mammalia > Rodentia > Muridae > Mus > Mus musculus. The sequence continues at coordinate 113,862,222 of NC_000086.7, forward strand.
CCAGAGAAGATACTACATGCTATGAACATGGATGAGAAAGAAAATATACCCCATCTATCCCATATTGACTGATATTCATAGTACTTGAAGGTGTTTCACAAACTGCTGGAGAACTCTTGTCAAAAATCCAGTCCAGTGATGTTCCCAGAATGCTGCACTGTAGACATGCTAACCAAGACATCCATGCTTATGCAATGGAAGCTCAACTCAAGGATGGATGAACAGCTTTTCAATTGGATTTAAGGCCCATTCTAGGGGAGGAGGAGGCCTATCTTGTATTGTTGGCTATGACAACCCCTTATTGGCAGGATAAATTATAGGCTTCAATGGGGAATCCACAGCAGTTGTTTGGTGGAAAAATGTGGTACACCAACCAAGGCTCCTTCTGAGAATTTGTATTTAATGTTACTTCAGTAAGGGTTGTAAGGATATTTTTCTGTTTCCTGTTTTCTCCTCTTTTGTGTTTTTACAATTAAAGAGACATCACCAAAGTATAAAAACTGCCACATTCTCAAAATGGAGGAACGAATAAAACAGCATGATGTTCTGTCCCCTCATTGGAATGGTGGAAATGTAGCCACTTTTCTATATCACCTTCTCTGAGACTAGGGAAACATTTTGGAAAAGAAGAGCAAAGAGAATCTAAGAATGAGAAGAAGTGGAAATGAGTGTCATGGCTGTCCTCTGAACCAAATGACTGACCTCTTGAGGCATTAATCTGTGCTATATTGTAAAAGATCATGTCAGCTGCTCCTCACTACCTGTTATATGCAATTCTGCCCTAGTTTGGGGAAAAGTATGGAAAAGGACTCCATATATATGACTATGAAAAAAACCCTCACTTCTGCTTGGTTAAGCTTTTCAGGTGTAGCCTGTTTGGGAAGGAGCACCCACACCCTGTAAGTAACCCCTTTCCTATGCTCTGTAAGGAAGCACAATAAACACATCGCTTTACCAGAACAAACTGGCAGAATTGTACCTCGGTTTGGCATTGGAACCTTTTTAGACAAGGCAGATATTGCATGTATCCCCTGGGGAAGGAATTTTTGCAATAGTGTATCTCACTTATAATTTTATGTTTTGTGTATTATAGTGTCATGACACCTAAGACATTTTTGGCTGGGGAGTTATTCGCAAAGCACTTTGTATGTTCTGATGACATATAATAATAAAAATTCCAACTGTGACAATCTAAAATTTTGGCTTATTTTCACATATTTTGGAAATGCTAATGAATCAAGATAATTTCACTGTCATATACTTGCAAAAATAGAGATTGTTCCTGTCTGAAAGAATTACAGGAATGAAAATGGAGAGGAGACTGAGGAAAAGAAGGTCCAGCGACAGGCCCAAAGTGGGATTCAGCTCAAGGGGAGGTCCCAAGGCCTGACACTCTTACTGAGGCTATGGTGTGTTCACAAAAATAGGACCTATCATGACTGCCCTCCGAGAGATGCAACAAAGAGTTGAAAGAGTCAGATGCAGATATTTACACCCAACCAATGGACAGAAACTACTGAACCCTGTGGTTGAATTATGGAAGGCTGAAAGAAGCTGAGGAGATGGGCGACCCTGTAGAAGGACCAAAAGTCTCAATCAATCTGGACCCCTGAGGACTCTCAAACACTGGACTATGGGGCTGTGTACCAGAGGCTTTCCATGGAAATCTGTGGCCTGGCCTGGTGGGAGAGTTCCAGTGAAGGGAAGTGAGTGCAGACAGGGATGGCAAGTCACTTCTGCTGCTGCAGTTGGCTCCACCTCCATCTCTGCTGTGCCTTCCAGGTTACTCAGTTACTCCACACTGCCCTGCACTGAATCGGATTGCACTGGGCTGATGAGAGACCAACTGAGTGAAGAGTGAGGAGGCACTTCAGGCAGCATTTTTCAAGAGCAGACCTCTTCCTAAGTGTTACAGCTCTTAGGACATAAGGCTCAGACCATGGAGTAGTTCTCGCATAAATTTCATCCTTCCAGATAAGATTCTTATATACAGTTTTGAGGTGGGTAAGGGTTTGAAAACAAGTACTTCTCATTGGTCTTGTTTGAGAGCTTTGGAGAAACCTTATTTGCTGTGGGAAGGCTTGGTGCTGCTCCTACACGACTGATGTCCACATACCCCTGGAGGGGGGGGGGTGTGGGAGGCTGTAGCTGTCACAGGAGCCTGGGGCTCAGGAGGTATGGCCCAACACATGCCAAATAAGCACCTACTGGGTCACTGGGGTTCCAGACATTTGCTTGACCAGGGACCAGGCTGTCTGAGCACAGCCTACCGCTCCACACTGGACCACCAAACAGACAACATACACCAACTGATATGAGGCTCCCAACATACATACAGTAGAGGACTTTCGGGTCTGTGTTCATTCAGAGATGATGCACCTAACCCTCAAGAGTGTGGAGGCTCCAAGTTGTTTAGAGGTCAGGTGAACTGGGGGTGGGGGTATCCATGTGGAGACAGGGTGGGGGGGTTGGGGTGGGGAGGAGGTATAGGATGTGGAGCAGTCTGAGGGTGGATGGGTGGCTGGGGAATGGACTATGTAATGTAAAAAACTAATTTAAAAACCAAATATTTTAAATATGCAAACTAATTTGGATGAAATTAACATTTAAATAAAGTAAAATAAAGATAATCTAAATAAACCATATCTAAAAATACTATATGCAAGAAATGCAGTTATTTGGTACATAATAGTTGGCAAATGTCCAGAAGGCAATTTTATACTATTAGAAATTTCATGGCACTGCTTGACAATCAACAATTTTTGTGGGAGGTAAAAATAAAGATTTTTTTTCAAGTGTATATGTAATTTATATATGAAAGTAAACTGTACAAAATAATGTTACTCATAAAATGTGCTTTTCAGATTTAATATTTTTAAAATATATTATGATATTATGAGATTGTATGTCTATGGTATCAGAATTAAAATATATTAAATCCAAGGTAAAAAGTCTGACTTCAAACATTATTCATACCAGATTTAGCCTGAGGTAAAATATAGAATATGTGAAGCTTGCTTGTAGTCTTTCTGTATCCTACTAGATAAGCAGTTGACTAACTGGGATTCGAAGTAAGCTGAAAAGAAAGTATATCCTTTGCTTCCTAATTATGTCCATTTTATTACGCAAATTGCCTTTTATAGTTGATTAGCAAATGCCAAATTTTGTTTGCCTAGCCTGTCCAAACTTGCCTCAATGGAAGGCAAATGAGTTTTGATACTTATGTACTTTTATATATTCTGGTATGTCTAACTAGTAACTTTTTTATAAATTCCTTAAAGGTAGGAATTTTCTGTTTCTATAATTAGCTTCTCAGAAAAAAATTATATTAGAGTAGACTTGTAATAAGCATCATAATTTTTAATTCTAAATCATTTAATTCAATGTATAATTTACTTGATGCCATGATAATAAAGAATTTTCTTTATGCCTTGGAGTTTTAATAAACATAGTTGAAAAGGGAAAGTGCAAATAAATAATCTAAATATACAGAGAATGGGGTATTGCCCTGACAAGATAATGTTAATGCTTCATAAAGGTAGTGTATATATTATGTTTATTGAGCCTTAAATTATTACTAACCGTTAATAGTGTGAAGAAAATATTACTAAAGATTTCAAATACAGACTCTAAGAAGGTATCTTGAGCTAAAACACAGAAAGAAGCAAAAAACAACAACAACAACAAAAAAAAACAACTTTTTTTTTCTAGGTGAGACACAAATATGGAAAATTCCAGAAAAACACAAAATAAAGGATAACCCTTGATTGTACTAGATATGACTAAAAATTGAATACCAAAAATTGTTGAAGAATGCTGTCCTGGAGGAAATTCTTTTGAATTGATATAGACCATTCTTTTTTTTAAAAATTTTTTTATTTTTATTTTTTAAAAAATCTTTATTTTTTTCCATTTTTTATTAGATATTTAGCTCATTTACATTTCCAATGCTATACCAAAAGTCCCCCATACCCACCCCACCACCCACTCCCCCTTTTTGGCCCTGGCGTTCCCCTGTACTGGGGCATATAAAGTTTGCAAGTCCAATGGGCCTCTCTTTGCAGTGATGGCCGACTAGGCCAACTATTGATACATATGCAGCTAGACACAGGAAGTGAACAACAAGAACATCCTGAAACTTGTAAGCTTCAAAATGTTCTTCCTGAGGTTTATATAAGCAGTAATGGCTTCTAGGGAAAGGTGATTGACTGTCCAAGCTGTAGATAATTTTTAGTTGAAATTTTGTTATTCAGCACTCATGCTGGAATGGATTTTTTTGGTCACATGTCCAATTTGAGTTACCCATGTGCCTATAAGCAACACCTTTCTCATATTCATAAAAATAAATTCAGTAAAGTCAATGGCTCACCAGAGCAGTTTGGGTGGAGTTATTACTTTCTTCTCTCATTGTTTCTTTAGCTGGACAGAGGAGACATTTGTTCATATTTGTGCAGAAAAAGACACACAACACAAATGACTTGTTTTGTTTGCTCTCTTCCTTTTTAACTTATTGTGTGTATTTTGATTTATGTTAACAGTTTTTAAAAGGCATACTTCATTATTGAGAAATTTTGCCGGGCTGTGGAAATGGTTGAGTTGGCAATGCATGATAATCTGAGCTTGAGTCCCTAGCATCCATATGAAAAGATTGTCACTCAGCTCTGGGGATGTGGAGTACAGAGACAAACAGATTCTAAGAGCTCACGGCCTATCACATTTAATTGAATTGGTGAGATCTGTTGAGAGACCCTGACTCAAAAATTAACATAATGAGCAACTGATAAAGATATCAGTGTCAAACATTTGCCTAAACACACACACACACACACACACACACACACATACACACAAACTACACATTCTAGTTACAAGCTTTATTTTTATTATACACACAAAGAGTCTGGTATGTGTCTAAAATAAAATACAATGATCTTTACAACACTAACCAGTTTCATAATATGTAGTTTTCTATCTAGTGCTATGTGTGAGTATGTGTTTGTGCATGTGCTCACTTATGTGTGAAAAAAGTTGGAAGAAAAACTTTATAATTGCTAAGGTTGTTCAAGGACCATCATTATCTCCGCTGACAATTATCACACTGATCTAGGTTTAAAAACTGAATTCTGAAACCTTTTAAGTTGTTGGACTTACCTCTGATCTCCACATATAATTGTCACATGGTTGCTTCTCAGACACTAAAGATATGCATATGAAACAGGAGACTAATCCTTTATTGTAATGATTAAAGAGGACCATGAAATTATTAAAAAAAAAAGTGAGTAAAGAAAAATTTGGATTTAAAGGAATTTATAGTTGTTGATGTCTCTTCACTTAAAATTTTTATTCTATGTTATACATTTCTTTTTCAGTATCTGTGATAATTTTATGTGTGACTACAACTACTAATATTATTCATGTTTTTTAATCTCTTGCTTAGTTATTATTATGAAGATACCATTTTTTTTTACATGCAACTAAGCATTTAACTTGGTAGACTTTAGGTGTAGTAGATCATTCTTCATATTGTGTGTGGAACTCATTCATTTATACAGTGGCTTTAAGAGAAATCATTAAGGTCTTCTGTAGAATAAGCTGTGTCTTAATATCTTTTGGAATGAAAACCTCAGAGTAAATCCTTTCTGGAACTGTTAGCTGTACAACATGCTCAGATATAGGTCTTGTGTAGTTCCACATACATACTCACGAATATATTAATTTCCTATTCTCTGTGTTTGGAAAATCGTGACTAATACAAATACAAAGTTTGGTACTGAGAGTGGCTCTAGAGGAAGTGAAACCACAAGCACTTGCACTGTGTAACTTCCTGAGTAGCTGGGGCTGTAAGCAAGTGCTGCTGCAGCTGCAAGGAAGTTGATCTTAAAAATAACTTCTTTGATCTTGGACTGGGGTTTCAGAAATTGATTCTCTATGGTTGCTGTGTAAGTTACACATTAAAGTGGGCCATATTACTACTGAATTAGAAAGCATAAATAAAATGAATAATTACATATTAAGGAGGTAGGAGTCCAGTGATGATAAATGTGGAAGTAACACAGTGTAGTGGACAGTATACTCCAAATGGCCATCAGCAGAGAATAAAAGGAGAGAAGGATAGTGATGACTAGTTGAATGTGACATCCTTAAGACTGAAACAGATGTGACAGTTAATTTCTTACTTGACACTTATGAGTGTCAAAATCAAATGAGTAAAGGTTATGATTTGGGTAGAAATAAAATGCCACAGTTTTTCAAGTTCATAGACTTAGGCCACTTTAGACATTCAGAATCTCTTGGATGAAAACGATGAGGCCACTAGCAGATAGACACTGCTACAATGCCAACAGTTAACCTTTTCCCAGACTGCCTAAAGGATTACACATGGCTTTTCGTGTGTATGATTATAGATTGAGGGAAAGAAGATCATTAGAATTTTCAGTAATGACCCAATGATGGTTCTGGATTGAAATTAATACCAGGGGAACACAGATGTCATTGTGATCTGTCATTCAGAGCAGGAAGTTACATAGATTATGCAAAACATAGAAATTGAGATCTGATATATTACACTGTATGTACAATGGAAAACTAAATCTGTGATGTTACTGACACAGTTCTGATATAACTGAGTAGACATACATATATTGACTTATTTGGAGAATATACATGAGTTACTAAGAGGCCTTTGGATGCCAGGTGGACAAATGTACATAAGTAAGTTAAGGTCAAATTTAAGACATCTGGACGGATCGTAACAGATATTTGTTCAAACATTATTTAAGGTTTATACTTTGAGAGTGCTTTGCGGGTTTTGTTTGTTTTTATTTCTTTTTATTGAAAATAGACCTTTCTCCTGACACTGTTTCCTCTCCCTTTATACCCCTCCCAATTTCCTCTCACCTCACCTCCCATCCAGATGCAGTCCTGTTTCTCATTAGAAAACAACAGGAGTCTAATGGATAATAATGAAATAAAATGTGGTAAAATAAAATATGACAAAATAAAAACTAACTCATCAGAATTGGATAAAAGAAGCAAACAAACAAAAGAAAAAGCCCAAGAACCAGACACCCCATTCTTGGGAAACCTATAAGAACAATAAATTGGAAGTCATAATATAGATAGAGACGACATGGTACAGAACCTTGCTGGCCGTGTGCAGGCTGCTTCAGTGTTTATAAATCTCTACAAAATTTGCATATGTTATTTTTGAGGGTCTTGATTTATTGTCCTGCATCCTCTCTGTCTCTTAAACTTTTTTGCCTACTGTTCTAAGGCATTCCCTGAGCACTAAGGAGAGGGATTCAATGGAGATATGCCACTTAGGGCTGAAAGTTCTAAAGTCGCTCACTCTCTATGCAATGTCTGTTTGAGAATATCTGTATTTGTTGCCATCTGATGCAAGATTACAAGGTTCTGATCCATGAGTATAATGAAATGGCCTAAGGAGTCATGTTATCACTGCTGTTTTTAGACTAGTATTATTTCATTTTACTCCAGGTCCCTGGGCTATCGATTCTCAGGTTCTTGGTCACTGGAGGTTTGTCAGGTATGTTCTCCAAGTTGTGGAATGGGCCTTCAGTTAAATGCGATGCTTGATTATGCCAACCAGCTTTATGCTATCATTGCACCAGCAAGAATTGAAGGCAGGACACGATTGTAGATCAAAAGGTTTGTGGCTGGGTTGGTGTTCACATTTCTTTTTTGATAGCCTGCATAATATATCTCTGTAACAAAGACACTAGAACATAAGAGTATGGATCCATGGAAGGCCCCAGATCAATTTTTCTATGTTCAGTTGGTTATGTAGATGTTGTCTTTCAACAATGGGACATTGTTTGTTTCTGATGAGATTATCTTTGAAAATACAGGTCGTGTTTGGGAGATAGAATTAACTTTATTCCATCTATTCTGGTCATTTAGCTCAGGAGGAGGGTGACCCTGAAGGAGTAACACCAGTCTCATTTAACCTGGACCTCTGAGATCTCTCAGACACTGGACCACCAACCAGGCAGCATATACCAGCTAGTATGAGGTCTCCAACACATATACAGTAGAGGACAGCTAGGTCTGGGTTCAGTCAGAGAAGATGCACCTAAACCTCAAGAGGCTAGAGGTTCCATAGAGTTTAAAGGTCTGGTGGGATGGAGGGTGGGGGCATCCTCATGGAGAGAAGAGCAGGGGAGGAGGTATGGGATGTGGAATAGGCAAAAGGTGGACTGGATGGGGAATAAAATTTGGAGTTTAAATAAATAAATAAATAAATAAATAAATAAATAAATAAATATGAAGACATCAAGAGAAAAAAATTACTTTTCTCTGAAAAAGAATTAATTCTTCCATGCAAATCCACCCATTCTTATCTCCTTGTAAAAAGCTCAAGTCCAAGTGGATCACGGACCTCCACATAGAACCAGATACAATGAATGTAATAGAAGAAAAAGTGGGAAGAATGTTGAGTACATGGCCACAGGGGAAATTTTCCTGAACAGAACACCAGTAGTCTATGCTCTAAGATCAAGAATTGAAAAATGGGACCTCAAAATTACAAAACTTTTGTAAGGCAATGGGCACTGAAAATAGATCAAAACAGCAACCAACAGATTGGTAAAAGATCTTTACCAATCCTATTTCCAATAGAGGCCTAATATCCAATATATACAAAGAAATCAAGAAGTTAGACTCCAAAGAACCAAATAACCCTATTAAAAAATGGGGCACAGAGCTAAACAAAGAATTCTCAACTGAAGAATCCTGAATGGCCAAGAAGCACCTGAAGAAATGTTCAACATCCTTAGTCATCAGGGAAATGCAAATAAAAACAACCCTTGTTGTGTCTGGCCAGCAGACCACAACCTGGGTTCTAGCCTGGAAAGGCAATTTGGAAACCTGGAAGAGAAGAGGGGCTAGGTGGCGAGAGAAAGAAATGTAGCCAAGACAGTCATTCTGATCAAAGCTCAAATTTTACTGTTGCGACACTAGTTATGAAGGAAGGGGGAGGGGACCCGATTCCCACCGAATAATCTCAGGTCCAGTAGTAGGGTGAGCACGTGATGGCTTCAGAACAGCAAAGCGGCAGGTTCCAGCAGTGGGCGTGGCAGAATGAATGAGCAGGAAGCTCCACCCCTGAGTAAGCAGGTTTCAGGCTGGGGGAGGGGAGACTACAAACCCTGAGGAGGGGAACAAAATACCCATGTAAGGAGTTACAGAGACAAAGTTTGGAGCTGAGGCAGAAGGAAGGACTATGCAGAGACTGCCCCATCCAAGGATCCATACCATAATCAGCCACCAAATGCAGACACTATTGCATATGCCAGCAAGATTTTGCTGACATGACCCTGATATAGCTCTCTCTCTTGTGAGATTATGCCAATGCCTGGCAAATACAGAAGTGGATGCTCACAGTCATCTATTGGATGGAACACAGGGCCCCCAATGGAGGAGCTAGAGAAAGTACCCAAGGAGCTGAAGGGGTCTATAACTCTATAGGAGGAACAACAATATGAACAAACCAGTACCTCCTGAGCTCCTGTGTCTAGCTGCATATGTAACAGAAGATGGCCTAATTGGCCATCATTGGGAGGAGAGGCCCTTGGTCTTGGAAAGATTATATGCCCCAATACATGGGAATGCCAGGGACAGGAAGTGGGAGTGGATGGGTTGGGGAGCAGGGCAGGGGGAGGGTATAAGGGACTTTCCGGATAGCACTTGAATTTTAAATGAAGAAAATATCTAATAAAAACTAGTTTAAGATGGCCTAGTCGGCCATCAGTGGAAAGAGAGGCCCATTGGTCATGCAAACTTTATATGCCTCAATGCAGAGGAAGGCCAGGGCCAAGAAGTGGGAGTGGGTAGGTAGGGGAGTAGGTGGGAGAGCATGTGGGGGACTTTTGGGATAGCATTGGAAATGTAAATTAAATAAATACCCAATTAAAAATGTAACAAAAAAAAACTAGTTTAAAAAAAAATACAATAGCAAAGAATGGCTTCTAAAAAAACCCACAAAAAACAAAACAAAACAAACAAACAAACAAGCAAACAAACAAAAACAACCCTGAGATTCCACCTCACACCACTCAGAATGGCTAAGATCAAAAATTCAGGGGACAGAAGATTCTCGTGAGGATGTGGAGAAAGAGGAAAGCTCCTCCATTGCTGGTGGGATTGCAAGCTGATTCATCCACTCTGGAAATCAGTTTGGTGGTTCCTCAGAAAATTCGACATAGTACTACAAGCTATACCACTGCTGGTCATATACCCAGAAGATGCTCCAACTTGTAATAAGGACACATGCTCCACTATGTTCATAGCAGTCTTATTTATAATAGGTAGGAGCTGGAAAGAACCCAGATGTCCCTCAACAGAGGAATGGATACAGAAACTGTGGTACATTTACACAATGGAGTACTACTCAGCTATTAAAAAACAATAAATTTATGAAATTCTTAGGCAAACGGATGGAACTAGAAAATATCATCCAATTAGTGAGGTAACCCAATCTCTAAAAAACGCACATAGTATACACTCACTGATAAGAAGATATTAGCCTAAAAGCTCAGAATCCCCAAGATACAATTCACAAACCACATAAAACTCAAGGAAGAACAATGTGTGGATCATTCGATCCTTCTTAGAAGGAGGAACAAAATACCAATGGAAGGAGTTAAAGATAAAAAGTATGGAGCAGAGAATGAAGGAAAACCATCCAGAGACTGTTCCACGTGGGGATCTATCCCATAAACAACCACCAAACCCAGACACTATTGTAGATGTCAACAAGTGCTTGTTGACAGAAGCCTGGTATAGCTGTCTCCTAAGAGGCTCCACCAGTGCCTGACAAATACATAAGTGGATGCTCACAGCCTACCATTGGACTGAGCAAGGGTCCCCAATGTAGGAGCTGGAGAAAGGATCCAAGGAGCTGAAGGGGTTTGCAGCCTCATAGGAGGAACAACAATATAAACTAACCAGTACCCCCAGAGCTCCCAGAGACTAAATCTCCAACCAAAGTGTACACATGGTGGGACTCATGGCTCCAGCTTCAAATGTAGCAGAGGATGGCCTAGTTGTTCATCAATGGGAGTAGAGGCTTTTGGTCCTGTGAAGGCTTTATGCCCCAATGTAGGGGAATGCCAGGGCCAGGAAGAAGGTGTGGGTGGTTTGATGGGCGGGGTGATAGGGGGTTTTTGGAGGGGAAACCAGGAAAGGAGACAGCATTTGAAATGCTAATAAAGTAAATATCTAATACAAAATAAAAAAAATAATTCTTCCATATTAGATTGTCTTCATTCTGGAATATTAGTTCTTCCTGATTCTCAAGCCAATGGACTTCAGTTAGTAACTATTCTGCTTGCCCTTTTTTGTTCTCGGTCTTGAGATATGGATCAATATGAAAATTGTCAGTTTCCCTGCATTTCCCTTGTGCTATATCTCACCCTTAATTCTTGGAAAAGTTTCATACCTATAAAAAAATGCCAACAACTTTATAATAAATCATGTGTACATATTCCATATAAATCATCTTCTATATTTTTATTAGATATTTTCTTCATTTACATTTCAAATGTTATCCCAAAAGTCCCCTCTACCCTTCCCCGGCTCTGCTCCCCAACCCACCCACTCCCACCTCCTGGCCCTGGTTTTCCCTGTACTGGGGCATATAATCCTTGCAAGACCAAGGGCCTCTCCTCCCAATGATGGCTGACTAGGCCATCCTCTTCTACATATGCAGCTAGAAACATGAGCTCTGGGGGTACTGGCTAGTTCATATTAAGTTCAGGACACTTTTAAGTAATATTGTAAATGACTTCCAAGAATGGATTTCTTTACTTAACATGACTTTAATTATCCATTCTTTTTTTTCAGGTTATATGATATAGTCTTTTTTTCATATCTCAAACTCTATAACCCCTTCCAATCCCCACCTCCCAAAGCCCTCCCCCCCCTTATGCAGCTCCTTACCTTGCATATTCCTTCTTGGATCATCAAGACTCTGTAGGGTTAGGTACATCCTCTCATAGTGCTGCCAGAAAAGGCAGCCTCAAGTGCTGGGGAGGTCAGTCCAGTCCATGTATGTGCTTTGCTTTCTGGCTCTGTTTCTGAGTGCTGCCAAGGGTCCAGGTGAGTTGACTCTGTTTGTCTTCCTGTAGAGTTCCCATTTCCTTCAGGACCCTCAATTCTTCCTCCTGTTCTCCCATAAGAGTCCTCAAGCTACATCCACTCTTTGGCTGTATGTATCTGAGTCAGCTGCTGGTTGGAGCCTCTTAGAAGACAGCATGCTCCTTTCTAACAAGCATTAGAGTGGCACTAATAGTGTCCAGGATTGGTGTTTGCCAATGGGATGGGTCTCAAGATGGGCCGGTTATTGGATAGTCTCCTCCAGTCTCTGCTCCATCTTTGTCCCTGTATTTCTTTTAGACAGGACAAAGTTTGTGTTGAAAGTTTTGTAGATGGGTTGGTGTCCTTATCTCTCCACTGAGGGTCTTACCTGGCTAAAGGAGGTGGCCTCTTCTGGTTTCCTGCCCCCACTGCTAGGCTTCTACACTAAAGTCATCACATTGACTGCTAGGAGCTTCCTGCATCCCAGATCTCTGGGGCTTCCTAGAGATTCCTACACACACACACACACACACACACACACACACACACACACACACACACACCCTAACACACACATCCTGGAAGCTGCAGATTTCCATTCATTCTCTGGTCCTTCTGTCCTTCTCTCCTGTCTCTCTCCATACCTGATTCTGATGCTCCCTAATTCCCACCCTCATCCCCTCTTCCACACAATTCCATTCCTCTCTCTACTTCCTATGACCCTCTTCTAAGTGAAATCCAAGCATCCTTGCTTTGATCTTCCTTTTTGTTTAACTTCTGGTATCTGTTGGTTGTATCATGTGTATCCTGTACTTTAAGATTAATCTCCACTTATCAGTGAGTGCATACCATACATGCCCCTTTGGGTCTGGATTGTACTATCATTTGGTATTGTTAAATTTATACATAGAAGAGTTCACACAGCATTCTTTCATTATTGTATTCATTGAATTTGTGTGCCTATTTGACATTTTATTTTCTGGTAAATTGCTTGAAGTTCTTTGTCATTTTCACTTTGATTACTTAAAAATATTGTTTTGTTTTATTTGCTTCCTCTTCATGTCAGGGAAAGTACACTTGCCAGGGAACATAAATGGAGGTCAAAGGATATCTTATAGGAGTCAGCTCTCTTTTCAGCCACATGAATACTGTGGAGTGAACTCAGACTTACAGGATTCCTGAGAAGTCATCTCACTTACTGCAAATCTGTGACATTTTACTGCTGAATTCTGAACCTTCTTCTGGTTTTTCTTGTTTATGCATAATTTATTGTTGTATTTCCTTTTCTTTCCTCCAAACCCTTACATATAACTCTCCACACTCTCCTTCAAATTTATGGGTTTTTTTTCATTAATTGTTATTGCATGTACACACACACACAGACGTAAACACACACACAACTTGTTGAAGGTTGGGTGAAGACTTGTTGAGTTAATATAATGTTACATACATGTATTATTTCAGGGCTGATTGTTTGACATTGGACAGCCAATCCATAGCTCTCCTGCTCCCACCTTTGCTCAGCTGCCTCAGGTTCCACACACAGGCTTGAGGACCCCTGTTCTTTTCCCAGTCAAGTTTGGCATGTTGCTCTATTTAGGATAATGAAGTTTATGTGTGTCTATTATTATCTTTCTTAGTTATTGTTCTTTTGCTATGACAGAACACCATGAGCAAGGCAACTCGTAAAGCAAAACATTCAATTAGTGGTTTGCTTACAGTTTCAGAGAATGAGTCGCTGATCATCATGGTGGAAAATGTGTTGGTGATCAGGCAGGAATGGCACTGGAGCAATTGCAGATCACATCTGATCTGCATGCTGCAGGCAAAGAGAGATACTAGGCTCTTGGAACCTTAAAGTGCACATACAGCAACACACCTCCAATAAGGTCATACCTCTTAATTGTTCTTGAACAGTTCCAACAACTGGGCACCAATGATGCAAATACAGGGCCTGTGGAGGCTATTCTCATTCAAACCATCAAATCATCTATCTTTTTATTGTATTTTCTATTAATCATATAAACATTTAAATTTCTATTTTTCTATTTTAACTTTTTGTTGGTTGTTTGTGGATTTCATGTCATGTACCTCAATCCCACTTATCTCCCCATCCTCTTGTACCCACCCTCTACCCTTGCAACATCCCTTACAACAGGGAAAAAAGATCTCATCAAGAAAGCTGTAGTGTCCCATAGAATACCTCCTATAATATGTCCCATAGTATACCTTTTTGTATATACTTCTTTACTTGCAAAATGTTCATGACAATGATTTAGTCTGGCAAGAAGCCTCTGGCCTCTGCTACTCTATTAATACTGGAACCTCACTGAGACTCTTGAATACTCTGTTGTTGCCCTGTGTCATGGAGATCCTGTACTTTTGGATCTGTAGGACTGTCCCCTTCATGCACTCTAGCAATTTACTGATAGGGTGGATGTTGGGATGGGTCAATTCAAAGCCCTATATCTGGGCTTGAGAGGTATCTCGACTGGTCAGCCCACCAGCATTCCTACTCTTATGTCCTAAAGGCTAGCTCATCAGCAACCCCCACTACCTGAACCATTTCTATCCTGCTGTCAAGGTGAGAGGTATTGCCTGCTCTCTCAAATTTTGGAACTGGTGAGGGACCTGCTGTCTTGATCTGAAGACTTTGGAGTCATCTCTCCTGCCTGGCATTTGTGACAGGTGGTGAGAGCTGAGAGATATCTCTCCCTCTCCCATGTTACTACAAAACCTGATAAATGGTGGGGCCATTTCTGCCATACTCACACCCTTAATACTGGCTCACCTGCACACACACTACCAATTAGGGTCAGCTCTACTGTGTTGCCCAGGGCCTGCTCTCCTGAGAGCTGCAGCACTTGAGGGGCAGGACCAGCTCTCTTGAACTCTTGAACCCATCGAGGACAACTCTCTTGCCAGCTATTGGTGTTGAGGGCAAAAGGAAGGGCATTTCACTTTCCCAGATGCCTCTACATAGCAGACAAGAGGCAGGGCTGACTCTCCCATGCTCTTGCTTTAAGGGCTGGGTCACCCACAACCACATCCAGGGCTAGCTCTACTATGCTGTCCTGGCGAGGTATAGGGCCCACTTTTCTGAGTGTTGTAGCTGGTAAAGGACAGGGGCATCTCTCCTGCTCCCACGACCCCAGATCCAGTTTTCCTGCTTGACACAGGTGGTTAGGGGCTATGCAGTGGAGGGTACCTCTACCTGTTCCACCCCACTATAGGTGATACAAGTAGTAGAGCCAGGTTTCCAGGGGTTATAATATTGGCAGGGGGCAGAGAACAGGGTGTAATTCACCTGTAACATGAAGTGACACTCTACAGAGTACTGCAGCTAGCTAGGAATGGGGTCAGTTCTCCTGCTTTCATGTCTCCAGGGCTAGCTCTCTTACAAAGCCCAGGTGAAGGGTGAGGCCATTTCTGCACAGCTATCAGACTTCAACATACCCATGGGTAGAAGCCTAGACCAGAGACATCAGCCTGGCCTTTGGTGTCAACAAACCCCTGGTGCTTCAGGGCCACATACTGAAATGTGACCCCCTGTAGCAGCATCAGCCAGGACTCCACCATGTTCATGGGTAGCATCACCAACTACTCACATCAGGCTGTTCCTCACTACCTTTGAATCTCCAGTTCTGGAGTGGTCTCAGGAATACCTCACCTTGCTCAGGTCATATTGGCACGGTCTCTCCACCACCCCCCACCCCAGTCCCGGACCCCCCTGGTAGTTGTCTCAGGTTATCTCCCTGTCCAGGCTAGAGCTTGTCTAGTTGTCATATCAGACTTATTGCTCACTGGGCCCACCCAAATGGCCCCATGTTAGAGTCATTTGTCTTGTGCTCACTTCTGCCGAAGGCCTTCAGTCCCATGCACAGTTCTAGTCTCTTGCTTGTTCCTGGTCCTGGGAGCTGTTCTAGCATATGTGTCACTGGACCGCTAGTCCAGGCCAGGCTTGTTTTTGTTTGTTTGTTTGTCTGTTTGTTTGTTTGTTTGTTTTTTCAGGAAATTATAGGTTACTAATCATTCAGATGTTCATAGATCAGGACACTAAGCTAGACATAACCTCTCCCCTCTCTGGCACCTACTGAATTGACACAGCTGACACACCTGGAATACTTCTAGAACATTTAATTGTCAGCCTTTGGTGAGAGGTGAAATCCTTAAAATTTGGAATAGTGCCTGCCTGGCTTTATTATTTATTTGTTTTTCTGAGAAAGAATGTTGACATGGCAATTTCCAAAGATAAAAAATTGATTCTTTTTCTTCTTGGATTTAAAGTTATTTGATATATACTCTGTCCTTAAGGAGCATAATTTAGTTTTTATGCTGATTAACATTAAGAGGCAGTGATTTCTTTTTACTTTGTATTTCATACAAAAAAAAAAGTAAAAAAGAGGTTTGTATTTTGCACAGTTCTTAATATAAATAGAATAATTTCTTAGCTTGTATTCTCTCTGAAGTATAGCCTGAGGCAAAAACATTATTTGTAGTACATATAGGAAATGGAATTTTGTAGGACTGAACTTTCAAGCCACAGAAACATGTGAAATAAACTTACAACTATACTACTGAGTGAAAGAATATAGTTGAAGAATCTATGAGTTTAACCATATGTATGCTTTCTAGGAAAAGGAAAATTGGAGAAATAGTAAAAGGATAAATGGCGATTCAGGTTCAAGAGAAAATGAAGGTTAAATAAACAGAACCCCAAATATTTGTAAGGTAATGAAATTATTTTGTTGATATTTTATGATATATTAATCATTTGATTAATATCATTTTATATTTATTCAATCCCATACAGTGAGAGATACATATAACAAGAGGTGATGATATGTAAGAACAAGAATTACACAGCATTTGTCCTTTCTGTTCAATTTTGCTTTGAATATTAAACTATTCTAAAAAAACAATAAAACAGTAAAAGTAATAAAAATAATAAAGATGCTTAAATGCAAGCAATAGGAAACATGTTCTATGTCTTTTTTAAGTGCTGTCTTCTTAAGAACAAGCATTGTGGACTGGAGAGATGGCTCAGTGGTTAAAAGCACTTACTGCTCTTGCAGAGGCCCTGAATTCAATTCCCAACAAACACATGGTGGCTCACAAATATCTGTAATATGATCAGATGCCCTTTTATGGTGTGGCTGAAGATAGGGACAATGTACTCATTATTGGGTACTCTTATAAATGAATAGGAGGATTGCAGGCTCCAAAGGGGGTAGGAACTCCACAGGAGGACCAACAGAGTCAACTAGCCTAGATCCTTGGGGATCCCAAGTCTGAACTACCAATGAAAGAACAAAGAAGTGGGTGGCTTGGGGAGCAGGGCGGGTATAGGGGATTTTGGGGATAGCATTTGAAATGTAAATGAAGAAAATATCTAATAAAAAACACTAAAAAGGAAAAAAAGAAAAAATATAGAGGCTGGACCTAGGCCTCTCTGCACATATGTATTAGATGTGCAATTTGGTCTTCATGTGGTTCCCAAACAACTGGAGCAGAGATTATACCCCCCCAAAAAACTGTTGGCTACTCATGGGATATGTTCTGGTTGAGCTGCCTTGTCAGGTCTCAGTGGGAGAGGAAGTGCCTAGCCTCCCAAAGACTTCAAGGGCTGGGGAAGGGGTCACCTACTCAGAGAAGAAGGAAATTGGGGCATGGGAAAAGTATCATGA
Organism: Mus musculus; assembly: GCF_000001635.26. Classification (NCBI taxonomy): domain Eukaryota; kingdom Metazoa; phylum Chordata; class Mammalia; order Rodentia; family Muridae; genus Mus; species Mus musculus. The sequence continues at coordinate 113,880,005 of NC_000086.7, forward strand.
AAGGGGGTGACTAGGAAGGGGGCAGTGAATAGGATGTAAACTGAATACATAAAAGAAAGTATTTTTAAAAAAATCAACAGGAATACAATAAGAACTGAAGACAATCTACGAAGAAACTACAATTTTACATTTTATTCTCATTGAAAATATTTTATGAGTTATCAAGCTATAAAATAATGAAGTCATGATCACTAATGAGTTGGTGTAAATGGTATATAATAAGAAGATTTTTGAGTAATAATAACAAAGTTACTTCTGTCAATGTATTTCTTCAGCAATTGAAATGATTTTTTAAAGATTTATTTAATTTATGTTTATGTGTACCCACATGTATATATGCTTACCTCATGCATTACTGCTACCCATGGAGAAAAGAGAAGAATGTTGCATCTCCTGAAACTAAAGTTGCAATCAGTTGTAGCTAGGAATGGAAATGAGATCCTTGGCAAGAGAAACAAGTGCTCTTAACTTCTACACCATCTTTCCAGTTCCCTAATGATGTTTTAAAATATTTCCCTGGCACTGCTAATTGCTATTATTTTAAATATCATTCTTCTATTAAATGAATTACAAACTGTACTAGGGAAAACAAGCATATATATTGGCTCTCTAGACATTCATGATGGTGGTTGAGAAGGTATTTAAAAAGGGAAACAAAGCCCTACTTCCTTCTACTCCATTCTCCTTAGAAAATCATTCGTATAATGAAGCCTCCAGTTAATCTCTAAATATTTCCATATTTCATTCAAGTTTCAAGGAAAATAAGCAAATAGTCATTCATAACTAAGTGGAGCACAACTTGTTCTCTAATTTCTTAACAGAATTTTATCAGCTTCTAGTGTTCGAAAACTGATGATTACTACATTCTATGAATAATAGTGAAAACCTACTAAAATTTACTCTCATGCGGAAACCATGAGCATAATATTCTATTCATTGTGAAAATCATTTTATATTTTTTCTAAGAATTTATATTAAAATGATATATGAGAATCCAGGCATGTTGAGTCACACTTGGAATTCCAGCACTATGGGATCAGAGACAAGAGATCTTTTAGTTTACTGCTATCATGGGCTAGATAGTTAGTTCAAAAATTATCCTATGTTTTTTGAACAAACAATATCTATAAAATCATCATCATAATCATCAACATTAACAACAACAACAACAAAATGCAGACATATGACATGCCTTGGTAAAATTTAGATAGCATTGAGATGAATTTCTTTTTTTTTAATATTTTTATTAGGTATTTTCCTCATTTACATTTCAAATGCTATCCCAAAAGTACCCCATACCCTCCCCCCCACTCCCCTACCCACCCACTCCCACTTTTCGGCCCTGGTGTTCCCCTGTACTGGGGCATATAAAGTTTGCATGTCCAATGGGCCTCTCTTTCCAGTGATGGCCGACTAGGCCATCTTTTGATACATATGCAGCTAGAGTCAAGAGCTCTGGGGTACTGGTTAGTTCATAATGTTGTTCCACCTAAAGGGTTGCAGATCCTTTTAGCACCTTGGGTACTTTCTCTTGCTCCTCCATGGGAGCCCTGTGATCCATCCAATAGCTGACTGTGAGTATCCACTTATGTGTTTGCTAGACCCCAGTATAGTCTCACAAGAGACAGCTATATCAGGGTCCTTTCAGCGAAATCTTGCTAGTGTGTGCAATGGTGTCAGCATTTGGAAGCTGATTATGGGATGGATCCCTGGATATGGCAGTCTCTACATGGTCCATCCTTTCATCACAGCTCCAAATTTTGTCTCTGTAACTCCTTCCATGGGTGTTTTGTTCCCAATTCTAAGAAGAGGCAAAGTGTCCACACTTTGGTCTTCGTTCTTCTTGAGTTTCATGCATTTACCAAATTGTATCTTATACCTTGGGTATCCTAAGTTTCTGGGCTAATATCCACTTATCAGTGAGTACATATTGTGTGAGTTCCTTTGTGATTGGGTTACCTCACTCAGGATGATGCCCTCCAGGTCCATCCATTTGGCTAGGAATTTCATAAATTCATTCTTTTTAATAGCTGAGTAGTACTCCATTGTGTAAATGTACCACATTTTCTGTATCCATTCCTCTGTTGAGGGGCATCTGGGTTCTTTCCAGCTTCGGGCTATTATAAATAAGGCTGCTATGAACATAGTGGAGCATGTGTCCTTCTTACCGGTTGGGAGATCTTCTGGACATATGCCCAGGAGAGGTATTGCGAGATCTTCTGGTAGTTCTATGTCCAATTTTCTGAGGAACCGCCAGACTGATTTCCAGAGTGGCAGATGGATTTCTTATCCACCGGTTTTTTTATTGTCCATAATGTTTCCTTTACTATTGGTTAATACAAATAGGAAGACCCACTGCTTGGCATTGATAGACCATTACTACATATCTGTGGTCTGTGACTGATGTTTTGAAGATCAATTACAACATTAAAATATGATAAAATATAGTAAACATCCAGTATGATAAACACACAATAATAGAAAATGAGATAAATGAGTTAATATGCAATGAGGAAGCTTCACTATATTAGAAAATAAGTTCTTTTATAAAAGAACATAATATCAAGAGTCTTCCAAATGCATGCATAATTAAATAAGTAACTTGTTTTTCACATGGCATATTTTGAATTAACCAACACTGGAAGATACATTATTTATCTGTTTTCCTAATGCCATTTAGGTAAAGTTTGAATTTCTTTTTATTTCTGAATTCTTCAACTTCTCTCTGGTCATTTAGGTGGAGGAAGGCAAATAAAAGTGTACAGAAAAAAGGGAGGACATTTTGGTACTTAAAAATAAAAGTGATGGAATCAGAAAAAAAAAAATCTGAGTGAAGTGTCCCAGATCATATATGTGGTATGTATTTATTTATATGTGGCTATTAGCTGTTATATTAAAATAAACCCAGGTACAATCTGTAGAAAAACAGAGAGTAAGTATAGGATAAGGGACTAGAGAGGGTACAGAGAGATCTTGTTAGGAAAGATAAATAGAATAGATAATTGTAGATGGATTGACTAGAAGTATCAAGAAGGAATGGGAGAATGAGTTGAGGGAGGGAACACAGGTAGAGAGAACAAAAATAAAGCGTCATTTTCAGAATAGCATGCAAACTTAGTACAACAGAAAATTTTAATTTATGCATACATGAAAGTGATCTAAATGAAACTGCCAAAAAATGGCAGTTGCATCTGTCCATCTCTTATAATCAAAGTTTCCAGTGCTGGGCTTAGGTTGCATCTAATTGAGCTCTTGGCCAGAGGAGTCCCACAGGAATTCCCAAACAAGTCATCCTGCTGACAAGACTTTAGGTTGTTCTCCACAAAATGACAACAGAGCCCTATTGCTGAAGACAATACCTATATAACTCATAGAACATGGAAAGGTGCCCACATACATCCTTGCCCTCCACATTCTAATATCATTTGTATTCTACAAGCAACCAAAAGAGAAACTTAATCTCCAAGCCAGCCACATTTGATCAACGATGGCATCTTGCATCCAAGTATGCTAGAGCAATGGTGGCACAAAGCTGGTGGGAGTAATGAACCAATAACTGATTTGACTTAAGGCCTACTCCATGAGATGGAACCTATTCCTGACACAGCATGGATAAGCAAGAATCTGAGACTAGATAACCCAGAGACCTAGAATAAAACTCATTGGCATAGGAGGAAATTTCCTAAACAGAACTCCAATAGCTTAGGCTCTAAGATTAAGAACTGATAAATGGGACCTCATGAAACTGGAAAGCTTCTGTAAGGCAAAGGACATAGTCAAGAGGAAAAACTGGTAACCTTCAGATTGGGGAAAAAAAACCCCTTCATTAAACCCACATGCAACAGAGGGCTAATATATAAAATATATAAAGAACTCAAGAAGCTAACTTCCAAAAAAAACCAAACAATCCAATAAAAAAGTGGGGTATAGAACTAAACAGAGAATTCTCAGCAGAGGAATATCGATTAGCTGAGATGTCCCTCCATGCCACATGTTCCACTAGGTCCATAGTGGCCTTATTTGTGATAGCCAGAAGCTGAAAATAAGCCAAATGTCCCATGATAGAAGAATGGATAAGGAAAATGTGGTTCATTTACACAATACTACTCAGTTATTAAGAACTAGGATACCATGACTTTTGCAGGCAAATGGATGGAACTAGAAAATATCTTGAATGAGGTAAGTCAGACCCAAAGGGACATGCATGGTATATAGTCACGAATAAGTGGATAGTAGACAAAAATGTACAGAATACCCAGGACACAACCCACAGAAATCAAGAAGGATAACGACTCTAAGGGCCCAAGTGAGGATGCCTCAATCTGACTTGAAAGGCAGAAGAAAGAAATCAAGGGGGCAGAGGGAGGGAGGACCTGGGTGGGAGAGGGTACAGGGAGGGGAAGGGGATAAAATGATCAGTTATTGTGGTTGGGGAAGACAGGACTGAAGCCCTGAAAGCCAGCAGAAACAATGGGAACAGGCAACCTCAGGAGGTAGGAGGTGAGGGGACCGACACTCTAGAATGCAGCAGAGACATGGGCGGTGAGAGACTCTCGGGACTGAAAAGGAGGGACCTTGGATAAAGTGCTCTACTGTGGGGAGGGAGAACTTGTAGAGTCCATCTCCTTGGAGGGACAGGACATGAAGTGTTGGTGTCCCACAGTCTAAAAGTCTAACCCAGAATTTTTCCTGTCTGAGGGAAGTGTAGAGACAAAAATGGAGAAGAACATGAGAGAAAGGATGTCCAGTGACAGGACCAAATTGGGATACAGCTCAAGGGGAGGCCCCATGGGCAGACACTGTTACTGATGCTGTGGTGTGCTTGCAGACAGGAGCCTAGCATGGCTGCCCTCTAAGAGGCCCACCAAGCAGCTGAAAGAGTAAGATGCAGATATTTATACCCAACCAATGGACAGAAGCTGTTGACATGTGATTGAATTAGGGGAAAACAAAGCTGGAAGAAGCTGAGGAGGAGGCCAAGCCTGTAGGAGAACCAGCAGTCTCAGTTAACCTGGAGCCCTGAGATCTCTCAGACACTGGACCACCAACCAGGCAGCATATACCAGCTGATATGAGACCCAGAACACACATATGCAGCAGAGGACTGCCTGATCTGGCCTCAGTGAGAGAAGATGCACCTAACCCTTGAGAGATTTGAAGTCTCAGGATGTGGGGAGGTATGGGAGGTGGCAGTGGCAGGTGGGGAGATCCTCTTGGAGACTGGAGGGAGGGTGTCGAGGAGGTATGGGATAGGCAGCAAAGGCGAGGGCAGACCAGGAAGGAGATGAATACTGGACTGTAAAAAAGGATTAAAGGAAAAAAAATACTGTCCCAAAAAACAAAAATGATAAAAATGACTTCTAATGACATTCTGATATAATCAGTGCCTTCTTTATCCATCATCAGAGAAGTTTCCTCCTGTAGCACATAGGAACATATATTCCCACAGACAGACATTGTACAGAGAGTACATGGCCTTGTGACACACAGCCCTAAATGGGATATCTCCTCAAAGTTCAGGAAACCCCTTGGAAAAGGAGACAGAAATTGATTAGAGCCAGAGTGAATGCAGAACATCAAAACAACAAGGCCCTCTAAATCAACATTTGCACACCTCTTAGAAATTCACAAGAAACTGAATCGGTATGCATAGGGTTTACATGAGTTTGTGCCCGGTCTTTTCCATGCATATTGTGGCTTCCAGTTTAATGTTTTAAAGGGATTCTTGAGTGGCTCTCTAATTCTTGTGCCTCCTCTTGGACTCTTTTTCTCCTGTTGGTTTTTCTTCTCCACCTTCTTTGATGTGATAGTTTTTTATTTTATTTTATTATATTTTGTTATATTTTATTACTATCTCTTAGAATCCTGTTCTTTTCCAACACACACACACACACACACACACACACACACACTGTTTAAATCACCTAAAATTATTATTCTAGAATGAAAAAAATTAATTGTAAATAACTAAAGGACAATTAAACCTTGGTTCTGATGGGTAATGCAAATCTTTTATATTTTTGTTTCAGTTAACTGCCTCATTAATGATTTATAGATGTATATATAGCTGTGGGAAAAAGCATTATCTAATGCACTCAGAGAATAATTACATATGAAAGAACTATGTGGCTCAAGGGAAAAATCTCTGAAATTACTTACTGCCTTAACTTCAACCATATTAAATTGTAAAGCATTTAGAAAGAGACTCATCACATTTTGAGCTCATAATGCTGCCAACTTTTAGAAGAAAACTTTGTATTCTCAGTCATATTCTTGCATATATATCCAGAGTGCAACATTCAGAAACATCCTGGCTCATCAAACATGTAAAGAAACAGATTTTTTTAAAAAAATTTAGAACCTAAATCATAAAATCATTCTTCTTCATGTCTGTTTTTCATGTGTGAAGAGAAATATTTGCACAGTAAGATAACATAAGCAAAATGTACATTTATTATCATTTTTGATATTGTATTAGAACATGAAGAATTTTAAGATAAAATTTTTACTTAACACCAGTTTTTACAAGTTACATATTTCACTAGCTCCATAAACTATTATTACAACATCATGATTTATTTTCCTCCAGAAATATTTTCAACTCTGCTTTGATGTTATTTTTCTAATTTTTTAATCCATTTTTCCTTAATCTTTTCCACTTCAAGATGACTGATTCTCCTTCTCTCATCAACCATTAATTGCCTGTAGTTCTTTATCTAGTGGGAAAGATCTGTGAGATTTTCCTCATCAATATTGTCATGTAAACTGGATATTGTTTTGCCAGTCTTGTAATGTCATTGAAATTTCATGAATTTAACTTCCCTGTTGTAATTATTTGAGTCAAAACTTCCCACATGGGCTCATATGTTTGAATACTTGGTCTTCAGTTGATAGAACTGTTGAAGAGCATTACCACTCCATATAGTAAAATAAATATGTTTCCTCTTACATGGGTATTGGGATTGAACACTGGCTGCTTTTGCAGTAGACTTTGGTACAATTCCTGTGTATTTAACCACTCAGCAATCCCTCTAATCCCTCAAATATTTTCTTGATATTAGTCATTATGACTAGAATAAGAAATCTCAAAGTAATTTTGACTTATATACCCCTAATTGATAAGGGTGTTTGACACTTTTGAGATGTTTCTTAGTTATTTTTATTTCTTCATTTGAGAATTCTGTTCAGATCTGTACACTAGTTATTAATTGGGACATTTATTTTCCTGATTCTTCGATTTTTTTTTTAGTTCTTTGTATATTCTGGTTATTAATCCTCAACCAGATGTACATCTAGAAAAAATTTCTGTCATACTCTGTGAGCTTCCTCTTCACATCATTGATTTTGACATTACTAAAAAGAGGGACCTTTCCTTCCTGTTCACGCCAGCTCCGGGCCACCTTGGGCTCAAACTCAGAGGACAGTCTCACAGTCTCCAGAGGACTCTCCACGCTGCAGGTACCCTAGCATGTCCAGGATCTTAGGATCACTGGTAGATGGAACACAACTTCTGTTTCAAACCAATTGTGACAGGTCTATGCCAGCAGCAGGGATGCAGGAAACCCACATGACCAGCGGCTCAGGTCCCTTCAGGTCAGAGCCAGCTCCAGGTCACCTTAAGTGCGAACTCAGTGGGCAGTCCCACGTTCCCCAGTGGAATCTCCACATCTCAGGTGCCCTAGCATACCCAGGATCTTAGGATCAGTGGTGAGCCCCATGGTCCCCAGAGGAGACACCACTTCCAGGAGCTGTAAAACGCCTAGGATCTTAGGATTCCAGGAAACCAGGATACCAGGAGCTTGGTCACATAAGGATCTCAGGGTCTCAGAGGAAGCCTGACTGCCAGGAACTCTGACACACCCAGAATTTCAGGTTCAGAGGATCCTGGAATTACATGATCACAGAAAAAGCTGGACCCTGAGGAGTCCTGAATCAACTGCAATTACAGGAAGGACAGGCTCCAATCAGATATATTGAGGGCAGCAAACACTTGAGATAATCAGATGGCAGAAGATAAGCATAAGAACAGAAGCAAAAGAAACCAAGGTTACTTGACATCGTCAGAACCAAACTCCCACCATAGTAAGTCCTGGATACACCATCACATCAGAAAAGGAAGATATGTATCTAAAGTCACTTCTCATGACTGATGGAGGACTGCTACATCCACTCCAGTAGTGACTCCAGTGACAGTCCTAGAAACCTGGACACAGTTCTGAGGCAAAAAGTTCATGGATACTTAGTCTCCTGGAACCATGGTATCCCATATAATGAATGCTCTAAACTTGTCCCTGTGAATGGATCTGTGTGCTTTCTTTCAGTATTGTTTTATTATAGGTGCCTCCAGGCAATGACTTGCGAAATACCTAAGCAAAATTGAACTTTGCTTCCTGGCCTTCTCTAATGCCCTAGGTAGTTATTGAGCCAAACCTGGGCTTGGAATTCAGTAAGAATGTTGCCTATTCAGTGACATTCAGAACGGCCTCTAGTATTGTAAAAGAGATAGTGAAAGAAATCAGGCATTACTATCTACTATATAGAGTTAGAAATCTCAGGGCAAGCTTAGCAAAGTATACATAGAATCTTCATTACAGTCAGGTATGGTAGATTACATTGCATATTAGAAAAAAGTTGGTGAGTTCTTCTAACTAATGGAGATTCCCTACAGTTATTTAAAAGAGAAGCCAAGTTAATCCCATATGCAGGAATTTACAATGACCTAGAAAGAAGGAATGTTGTGGTCTGAGAAGGAACAAGAGTAAATACTTAGAACTATAGATACCTGAATTACACCCATACACAGAAATTTACAATTGCCTAGGAGGAAGGTGGACTTTATAATAGACTAGAATTGGAACTATGGCAAAGGCATAAAGCCCTTGACCCTGGCTTCTAAGATTAAGCTGACCTTAGGTGGGGCTGCTTTGGATCCCAGTTGTTAACAATGATTTTATCCCAGTTGGTTCCTGTTAGCTTTTAGTATGCATTTTTCTGTTTTGTTGTAAAAGTAATTTTGCATCAGATAACTTCACGCCTTAATGTATCACTTAATTTATTTGTTTCCTGAAACATAAAAGACTGATGCTCACTTTGACAAAAAGACATTCAAATACACACTCTTTCTGTGTCCGTGTCTGTTTGTCATCTGCTCCAACTCCTTCCTCACCTGTAACCACCAGAACCTGAGTTTCACCTATGGATCGAGAACACAAGGAGGTCCGTCTGCAGCAAAGGACATTAAGAAGGAAATAAAAACTCCCCTAAAGAATACAGGAGAACACAGGTAAACAGCTAGAAGCCCTTAAAGAGGAAACACAAAAATCCCTTAATGAGTTACAGGAAAACACTACCAAACAGGTGAAAGAATTGAACAAAATCATCCAGGATCTAAAAATGGAAGTAGAAACAATGGAGAAATCACAAAGGGAGACAACTCTGGAGATAGAAATCCTAGGAAAGAAGTCAGGAACCATAGATGTGAGCATCAGCCAGAGAATACAAGAGATGGAAGAGAGAATTTCAGGTGCAGAGGATTCCATAGAAAACATGGACACAACAAAGAAAATGAAAAATGCAAAAACATCCCAACTCAAACCATCCAGGAAATCCAGGACACAATGAGAAGACCAAACCTAAGGATAATAGGTATAGATGAGAATGAAAACTTTTAACTTAAAGGGTCATGTTGGTAACTAAAAAGGGGGCCCTGGGGAAGAGGGGGAGGAAAGACCTACACCCCGCCAGAGTTTCACCTATACTCTGGTCAGGCGGATGTGGGAGGGCTGCCATATGCTCTCCTCTCAGCCCCAGGTAGGCATTCAAGCTTTTGACCCACTCTTTGGGGGTGAGCAAGGGGCAGCCCGACCTGGGAGCCCTGGTGCTACTTTCCTAAAGCCCCAGGGTTATAGGAGAGAGGGATGAGGGAAGAGAGGTTCTTGACATCTGCTAGAGTGAGAACAGTGGATCTTGACTGATGCACAGAAAGGCCTTCCTTTGGGAGATTAGAAACGGCTCATTAGGAGAAAGCATATCCCATCCTCCAAGCACAGTGGGCCTTGATGAGCAGAGACATTTTATAGTTTTAGAGCTTTATTATAGAAAGGCAGGGGGAAGGAGAGAAGGGAGAGAGACGGGGGGGGGGGGAGAAAGGCTAGAGGAAAGAGTAAGAGGGAGAGAGAAGAGGAGAAGGGAGAGGAATGGAGAGGAGAGGAGAGGAGAGGAGAGGAGAGGAGAGGAGAGGAGAGGAGAGGAGAGGAGAGGACAAAGAGAGAAGAGAGAGGAGTGAGAGAGGAGAAAATACAAAGAGAGAAGTGAGAGGGTGAGAGTGAGGAGTAAGAGAGATGAGTAAGAGAGCTAGAGGGGCTAAGCAGCCCTTTTTAAAGTATGCTGTCTTATCTTACCGTTGCTAGGAAACTGGGGAGAAGTTTTGCCTGAAGGTCAGAAGCTAGGGGCATTGCCTAAGTGACTTCTAGCCATGCTTCTCTTGTGGGAGCTGTGGGGGATGGTCATTTAGGCAGGAGCCAGAGTTCCAGGAGAATGAGGGAATGCATACCATGTCATGTAGGTGAATTATCACCATTCTGGGGTTCAGACCTCTGCTCAACTGAGGACCAGCCTGTCTGTGCATAGCCCAATGCCCCACAGGGCCAGTAAATAACTTGAACAAAATTATAGAGGAACACTTCCCTAAATTAAAGAGAGAGATGCCCATGAACATACAAGAAGCCTACAGAACTCCATAGAGTCTGGACCAGAAAATAAATTTCTCCCGACACATAATAATCAGAACAACAAATGCACTAAATAAAGATAGATTATTAAAAACAGTAAGGGAAAAAGGTCAAGTAACATATAAAGGCAGAAATATCAGAATTCCACCAGAATTCTCACCAGAGACCATGAAAGCGAGAATATCCTGGACAGATGTTATACAGACCCTAAGAGAACACAAATGCCAGCTCAGGGTACTATACCTAGCAAAACTCTCAACTACCATAGGTGGAGAAATCAAAGTATTAAATGAAAAAAACCAAACAAACAAATTAACACAATATCTTTCCATGAATCCAGTCCTTCAAAGGATAATAAAGGGAAAACTCCAAAAAAAGGATGGAAATTAACCCTAGAAAAAGCAAGAAAGTAATCCCTCAACAAACCTAAAAGAAGATAACCACAAGAACAGAATTCCAACTTTAACAACTAAAATCACAGAAAGAAACAATTACTGTTCCATAATATCTCTTAATATCAATAGACTCAATTCCACAATAAAAAGACATAGACTGGCCACGTAAACAGGACCCAAAATTTTTCTGCATAAAGGAAAACAACTTCAGGGACAATGACAGACACTGCCTCAAAGTAAAAGCTGGAAAACAATTTTCCAAGCAAATGGTACAAAGAGACAAGCTGGAGTAGCAATTCTCTTATCAAATAAAATCCACTTCCAACCCAAAATTATCAAAAAGACAAGGAGGGGCACTTCATATTAATCAATGGTAAAATCTTAAAAGATGAACTCTCTATTCTGAGTACCTATTCTCCAAATGCAAGGGAAGCCACATTCATTAAGGAAACATTAGTAAAGCTCAAAGCACACATTGCACCCCACACAATAAGGGTGAGAGAATTTAATACACCACTCTCATCAATGGACAGATCCTGGAAACAGAAACTAAACAGAGACACACTGAAACTAACAGAAGTTATGAAATGAATGGATTTAAGAGATATCTACAGAATATTTTATCCTAAAACAAAAGGATATACCGTCTTCTCAGTAGCTCATGGTACCTTCTCCAAAACTGACCATATAATTGGTCACAAAACAGGCCTCAACAGATACAAAAATATGGAAATTATCCCATGCATCCTATCAGATCACCATAGACTAAGGCTGGTATTCAATGACAACATAAAAAATAGAAAACCAACATTCACATAAAAGCTGAATAACATGCCACTCAATGATGACTTGATCAAGGAAGAAATAATGAAAGAAATTAAAGACTTTTTAGAGTTTAATGAAAATGAAGCCACAACATACCCAAACTTATGGGACACAATTATAGCATTCCTAAGAGAAAAACTCATATATCTGTGTGCTGCCAAAAAGAAACTAGAGAGAGCACACACTAGCAGCTTAACAGCACACCTAAAAGCTCTAGAAAAAAAGGAAGCAAATTGACCCAAGAGGAGTAGACAGCAGGAAATAATCAAACTCAGGGCTGAATTCATCCAAGTAGAAACAAAAAAGAACTATACAAAGAATCAACAAAACCAGTAAATGTTTTGTTTTTGTTGTTTTTCTTTTCTTTTCTTTTCTTTTCTTTTCTTTTCTTTTCTTTTCTTTTCTTTTCTTTCCTTTCCTTTCCTTTCCTTTCCTTTCCTTTCCTTTTCTTTTCTTTTCTTGCCTTGCCTTGCCTTGCCTTGCCTTCTTTTCTTTTCTTTTCTTTTCTTTTCTTTCCTTTCCTTTCCTTTCCTTTCCTTTCCTTTCCTTTCCTTTCCTTTCCTTTCCTTTCCTTCTTTTCTTTTCTTTTCTTGCCTTGCCTTCTTTTCTTTTCTTTTCTTTTCTTTTCTTTTCTTTTTTTTCCTTTCCTTTCCTTTCCTTCTTTTCTTTTCTTTTCTTTTCTTTTCTTGCCTTGCCTTGCCTTGCCTTCTTTTCTTTTCTTTTCTTTTCTTTTCTTTCCTTTCCTTTCCTTTCCTTCTTTTCTTTTCTTTTCTTTTCTTTTCTTTTCTTTTCTTTTCTTTTCTTTTCTTTTCTTGCCTTGCCTTGCCTTGCCTTGCCTTGCCTTGCCTTGCCTTGCCTTGCCTTGCCTTGCCTTCCCTTCCCTTCCCTTCCCTTCCCTTTCCTTTCCTTTCCTTTCCTTTCCTTTTTTCTTTTCTTTCCTTTCCTTCCCTTCCCTTTCCTTTCCTTTCTTTTCCTTTCTTTTCTTTTCTTTCCTTTTCTTTTCTTTTCTTTTCTTTGGGAAAATCAACAAGATTGATAAAACCTTAGCCAGACTACTTAGAGGGTACAGGGACAGCATCCTAATTAACAAAATTAAAAATGAAAAGGGAGACATAACAACAGAACCTGAGGAAATCCAAAGCATCATCAGATCCTGCTACAAAAGGCTATACTCAACACAACAGGGAAACCTGGATGAAATGGACAATTTTCTAGACAGATACTTGCCACCAAAGTTAAATCGGGATCAGATTAACAAGCTAAACTGCCCCATATCCCTTAAAGAGATAGAAGCAGTCATTAACAGTCTCCCAACCAAAAAAAGCTCAGGATCAGATGGGTTTAGTGCAGAGCTCTATCAGACCTTCATAGAAGACCTAATTCCAATTCTCCTCAAATTATTTCATAAAATACAAACAGAAGGTACTCTACCCAATTCATTACATGAGGCCACATTACTCTGATACCAAAATCACACAAACACCGAACAAAGAAAGAGATCTTCAGACCAATTTCCCTTATGAATATCAATTCAAAAATACTAAATAAAATTTTTGCAAACCGAATCCAAGAACACATCAAAACGATCATTCATCATGATCAAGTAGGCTTTATCACAGGGATGCATAAATGGCTTAATATACAGAAATCCATCAATGTAATCCACTGTATAAAGAAACACAAAGGGAAACCGTATGATTATTTCATTACATGCTGAGAAAGCATTTGACAAAATCCAAAACCCATTCATTATAAAAGTCTTGGAAAGATCAGGAATGCAAAACCCATACCTGAACATGATAAAAGTAATCTACAACAGGAGAAACGTAATCATTAATTATACAAAGCAGTGAATTCTGTAAGATACAGCAATGATTGCTCTGCCAAAGCAACACTTCTCGAGTAATACTGGCCTGAAAATAATGTGGGTAGCTGACCACTTTCTAATTGCATTTAAGTCCTGTTCCACAAGAGAAAACCAATACCTGCATACGTATTGGACTATAACCTATGACTAGGCAGGTCATAGACCCTAGAGGAGAACCTATCATTACACTGTTAAGTGGACATAATATTAAACTAACTTCTAATGACTTCTCATAATATCCAAAGATCAGTGAGCCCCTCAGTCCTTATGTTAGGAGCTTCTATTTGCAGCAGGGGGTGATTAACCCATTGACCCAGACTAGCCAAGGTATAGAGAAGAAAAGACTGCAGAATCTTCAGCACTTAAGGGTATATGTACACCATAGCTTACCTCTCAAGGCTAATGGATCATTGTGAAATATGGAGACGAAAGAGTATAAGAGCCAGACAGTAAATGAATGCAATTAAACATTATCTCCTAGACACAGCAAAGCAGTTGCACACAAAAACTCACTCAATGTTGCAACAGAATTCTCACAAATCCTGTGCAAGCACAAGCCATGTCAAATACACAGTCGAAAAGAAATTTCGACACAGTCCCATCTCTTATTTTGGACCTATTGTCAAGGAGAGAAAGAGACTTTCCTCTAAGCTTGTAGCCTGTGGGAAGTCAAACATATTCCTAGCAAAGAAAATACATTCAAAAGTATTTGGAAAACAACAATTGGTCTTGAAGTATTTGAACAGTGGTTAAAAATAAAGGTTTAAGAGGAAGAGAACCTGGATGAAATGGACAAGTTTCCAGACAGATACCAGGTACCAAAGTTAAATCAAGATCAGATTAATAATCTAAACAGTCCTATATCCCCTAAAGAAATAGAAGCAGTCATTAATAGTCTCCCAACCAAAAAAAGCCCAGGACCAGATGGGTTTAGTGCAGAGTTCTATCAGACCTTCAAAGAAGATCTAATCCCAGTTCTTCACAAACTATTCCACAAAATAGAAACAGAAAGTACTCTACCCAATTCACTTCATGAAGCCACAATTACTCTGATACCTAAACCACTTAAAGACCCAACAAAGAAAGAGAACTTCAGACCAATTTCCCTTATGAATATAGATGCAAAAATCCTCAATAAAATTCTCGCTAACTGAATCCAAGAACACATTAAAGTAATCATCCATCCTGACCAAGTAGGTTTTATTCCAGGGATGCAGGGATGGTTTAATATACGGAAATCCATCAACGTAATCCATTATATAAACAAACTCAAAGACAAAAACCACATGATCATCTCGTTAGATGCGGAAAAAGCATTCGACAAGATCCAACACCCATTCATGATAAAAGTCTTGGAAAGATCAGGAATTCAAGTCCCATACCTAACCATGATAAAAGCAATCTACATCAAACCAGTAGCCAACATCAAAGTAAATGGTGAGAAGCTGGAAGCAATCCCACTAAAATCAGGGACTAGATAAGGCTGTCGACTCTCTCCATACCTATTCAACATTGTACTTGAAGTCCTAGCCAGAGCAATTCGACAACAAAAGGAGATCACGGGGATACAAATTGGAAAGGAAGAAGTCAAAATATCACTATTTGCAGATGATATGATAGTATATATATGTGACCCTAAAAATTCCACCAGAGAACTCCTAAACCTGATAAACTGCTTCAGTGCAGAAGCTGGATATAAAATTAACTCAAATCAGTGGCCTTTCTCTACACAAAGGATAAACAGGCTGAGAAAGAAATTAGGGAAACAACACCCTTCACAATAGTCAAAAATAATATAAAATAGCTTGGTGTAACTCTAACTAAGGAAGTGAAAGATCTGTATGATAAGAACTTCAAGTCTCTGAAGAAAGAAATCAAAGAAGATCTTACAAGATGGAAGGATCTCCCATGCTCATGGATTGTCAGGATTAATATAGTAAAAATGGCTATCTTGCTGAAAGCAATCTACGGATTCAATGCAATGCACATCAAATTCCAACCTCAAATCTTCACAGAGTTAGAAAGGGCAATTTGCAAATTCATCTGGAATAACAAAAAACCTAGGATAGCAAAAAATATTACCAACAATAAAAGAACCTCTGGTGGAATCTCCATGCTTGAACTCAAGCTGTACTACAGAGCAATTGTGATAAGAACTGCATGGTACTAGTACAGCTACAGACATGTAGATCAATGGAATAGAATTGAAGGCCCAGAAATGAAACCCACACCTATGATAACTTGATCTTTGACAAAGGAGCTAAAACTATCCAGTGGAAAAGAGACAGCATTTTCAACAAATGGTTCTGGCTTAACTGTTGTTATCATGTAGAAGAATGTGAATTGATCCATTCTTATCTTCTTATAGAAAGCTCAAGTCTAAGTGGATCAAGGAACTCCACATTAAACTAGAGAAACTAAAACTTATAGAGGAGAAAGTTGGGAAAATCCTCAAAGATATGGGCATACAGGGAATATTCCTGAACAGAACACCAATGGCTTGTGCTGTAAGATCATGAATCGACAAATTGAACCTCATAAAAGTGCAAAGATACTATAAGGCAAAAGACACTCTCAATAAGACGAAAAGGCCACCAATATATTGGGAAAGGATTTTGCCAATCTTAAGTCCGATACGGGATTAATATTAATATATACAAATAACTCAAGAAGCTGGACTCCAGAAAACCAAATAACCCTATTAATAATGGGGTACAGAGCTAAACAAAGAATTGTCAATTGGGGAATATAAAATGGCTGAAAAGCACCTGAAAAAAATGTTCAACATCCTTACTCATCAGGGAAATACAAATCAAAACAACCCTGAAATTCCACCTTACACCAGTCAGAATGACTAGGATCAAAAATTCAGGTGACAGCAGATTTTAGTGAGGATGTGGAGAAAGAGGAACACTCCTCCATTGCTGGTTGGATTGCAAGCTTGTATAACAACTCTGGAAATATTTTAGGCAGTTCTTCAGAAAATTGGTCATAGTTCTACTGGAACATCGATCAATACTTCTGCTGGGCATATACTCAGAAGATGTTCCAACTGGTAATAAGGACACATGTTCCACTATGTTCATAGCAGCTTTATTTATAATAGCCTGAAGCTGGATAGAACACAGATATCCCTCAACAGAAGAATGGATAAAGAACATGTGATACATTTAAACAATGGAGTACTACTTATATATTAAAAACAAAGAATGTATGAAATTCTTAGGCAAATGGATGGATCTGGAGGATATCATCCTGAGTGAGGTAACACAATCAGAAAAGAACTCACATGATATGCACCTACTGTTAAGTGGATATTAGCCCAGAAACTTAGAATACCCAAGATATAATTTGCAAAACACATGAAACTCAAGAAGAAGGAAGACCAAAGTGTGGATACTTCATTCCTACTTAGAATGGGAAACAAAAATACACATGGAAGAAGTTACAGAGACAAAGTTTGGAGTTGAGACAGAAGGAAGGACCATCCAGAGACTGCCCCACCCTGGGATTCATCACATAATCAGCCACCAAATGCAGACACTATTTCATATGCCAGAAAGATTTTTCTCACAGGACCCTGATATAGCTGTCTCTTGTGAGGCTATGTCAGTGCCTGGCCAATACAGAAGCAGATGCTCACTGCTATCTATTGGATGAAACACAGGTCCCCCAATGGAGGAGCTAGAGAAAGCACACAAGGACCTGAAGGGGTTTGCAACCCTATAGGTGGAACAACAATATGAATTAACCAGTACCCACAGAGCTCCTGTCTCTAGCTTCATATGTAGTAGAAGATGGCCTAGTTGACCATCAATGGGTTGAGAGTCCCTTGGTCTTGCAAAGATTATATGCCCCAGTACAGTGGAATGCAAGGGCTGGGAAGTGCTAATGGGTGGTTTGGAGAGCAGGGCATAGGGAGTTTATAGTGGACTTCTGTGATAGCATTTGAAATGTAAATGAAGAAAATATCTAATAAAAATTGTTTAAAAGAAAGTTTTGGTAGGAGGAAGAGATGATTTAGGGGCAAATTCCCAACTTATTTCATGAAATTCTCAAAGAAATATATATATGTATATATATATATGTATATGTATATGTATATGTATATATATATATATGTGTGTGTGTGTGTATGTATGTATGTGTATATATATATATATATCATATTACCAACAACATAATATATAATAGAGTATACATTTCAGCATTATTTACAAAATGTTCTGTCAGTTATTCATTATTTTTCGTCATTTTGTTGTCAGTGAGTTAGCTGTACTTATTTCTATTTATTTCTCCTCCTTTTTATATTTGCCTCTTTTTATGTCAGTGTCATGATGTTTTCCTTTCTGTATCAATGTAACATATTTTGAAGTAAAATTATGTAATATAATTTTTGCTTCATTTGCTCAGGATTGCTTTGGTTCTTAAGATTTTCTTGTGATTTTATTCATGTATTTAATTAGTGTTATTTAATTTCTAGAACAATTGTGCACATGTGTATCATGCTTACTGAGCAATCTCACACCCTATTTCTCTACTTCCCTTGTTCATACCCCATCCTCCTTGCAAATCTCACTCTCATGTTCATTTCTATGTATTTTACTTGGGGATCTTCTAAGATTAAATAGGGATTCTATGTGAGCATCAGTTTAGAGCTACCTATACATTGAAGCTTGGTAGGCTCAATATTGACTATACAAATAAGAATGGATTTGCCACCCTTAGACTATCAATAGACATTAATTTAGAGACAAAGGCTAGGACTCTGTAAACTATTCTTTTTTTCCTCAAATCAAGGTCAGTGTGGACTTCTGTGTGTTTGTGAACCATAGAAATATATTTGGTCTATAATATTTTTGTTAGTTTAATGCAGATATTGCTGAATATATAGATATAGATATATATATCGATAGATATCTATATCAATAGATATCTATATCGATAGATATCTATATCAATAGATAGATAGATAGATAGATAGATAGATAGATAGATAGATGATAGATAGATAGATAGATAGATAGATAGATAGATAGATAGATAGATAGATAGATAGATAGAATAAGCAAGGCCAGAATATTATTTTCTTTCAATTTGTAAATAGAAGACAATTCTTAGTTTTGTGTACTTCACTTATTTCACTGATGTTGATAATTTTTAACAGAGTAAACTTGATCATCCTTAAGTTTATTATATTTTTTCTTGGTAGCTATTATCAATATGACTTGTTCTTTATTAGCTCTTCATTGGTATATAAAAATACCATGGTTTTTTTAATGTTATTAATTAGGTTTTTGTTTTGAAGGTTTTTTTCCTGTGGGGTCTACGATTATACATTCTATGTTCATGTAACTGGTGTAGAATTTCAATACTATGTAGAATGTTGGTTGATAATAGGCTTTTTTCAGAGCTCAAAATACTTTAATGTTTCCCTTTACATCTTCATGTTAGCTGTTGTTTTGTTATACATATGTGTCTTTACTTTGAGCGATACATTTCTACAATGTCTAATTAATTGGGATCCAGTTCAAGGGGAGGCTTCAAGGTCTGTGCTATGGTACGCTTACAGACATGGCTGCCCTCTGAGAGGTCCAAGAAGCAGCTGAAAGAGTCAGATGCAGATACTTACACTCAACCAATGGACAGAAGCCGGGGAACCCTGTGGTTGAATTAGGGAAAGGCTGGAAGAAATTGAGGAGGAGGGTGACCTCACAAGAAAATCAGCAGTCTCAACTAACCTGGACCTCTAAAAACTCTCAGGCACTCAGCCACCAACCAGGCAATATACAGTAACTGATATGAGACCCTCAACACATAGACTGCCTGGTCTGGCCTCAGTGAGAGAAGATGCACCTAACCATAGAGAGATTTGAGCCCCCAGGGAGTAGTGAAGTCTGGTGGGGTGAAGGTGAGGGGACAACCTTTTGGAGACAAGGTGAGTGAAGAGGAATGAGATGAGGAGGGTAGACCAGTAGGGGGAATAAAGACTGGACTGTAAAAAAAAATGTTAAAGAATAATAATTTTTATTTATTTTTATTTATTTACATCCCAAATGCCCCCTCCAGGTCCAACCTCTCAGAGTTCCCCCTGCCATCCCTCTTCCCCTTCTTCTGTGAGAGGACAACCCCCCCCATATCCTCCCACTCCAGGGCACCAAGTCTCTTCAGGATTAGGCACATCCTCTGCCACTGAGGTCAGACAAGGCAACCCTATTACATATGTGTTGGGGGGCCTGTATGCTATTTGGGTGGTGGTTCAGTCTCTGGAAATTCCCAGGGTTCCAGGTTAGTTGACACTGTTGGTCTTCCTATGGGTTTGCTATCCCCTTAAGTTGCTTCAATCCTTCCCCCAACTCTTCCACTGGGATCCCAGACCTTTCTGTCCAATGATTGGCTGTGGGTATCTGTATCTGTTTCAGTCAGCTATTGGGTAGGACCTCTTAGAGGACAGGCATGCTAGGCTCCTGTCTTCAAAAAAGAATATTGCATCAGTAATTATGTCCCGGATTGGTTCCTGCCCATGAGATGATTCTCAAAATGGGCCTGTTGGTTGGCTATTCCTCTGCTCTATCTTTATCCCTGCAATTCTTTTAAACAGGACCAATTTTGGCTCAAAAGTTTTTTAGCTTGGCTGGTGTCCCCATCCCTCCACTAGAGATCCTGTCTGATTACTGGAAATGGTATACTTATGGGTATTGGATTTTATGAAATGTCTTCCCGGTCCCTTCCAATATAATCTTATGAGTAATTTTTTTAGCTTATATGTTTAATTTTAGATATTGAGTAGTATGTATCTATATCATATCATATATTATAAAATGATTTATAAATCTCCAATAGTCAACACCAATTACAAACTTATTTTTACATGAAAAATTTTTATTCTGATCAAAGGTGTGCACACCAGAATTCCCAAATTTGGTGTGATGTATATTTTCAAATTGTAATAAAATCTCTAAGAAAAAATTTTTTCTTTCACCTCCACCATCATCTGGTAGTATAATTGTTTGAAGATTCATTTCAGATAGTTTTCTTGTAGTTTTAAGAGAGATAGTATTTTACCAGTAGAATGGCATAAGTGACTAGTCTGTATCCAAAGGAGCATGGACCACATATAGATAGAACCAATGGATACTCTGCAGGAATTACACCATTTCCACTTAATTTCCTTTTCATTTCATATTCTATACTCTTCCTTTAGCAAATGATTCAAAGTCTTTAATTCAACAGAAGTGGGTCAGAGCAGGGACATTTACCAATTTGTCATTTAGTTCACTCTCAACATATAAACCTTGATTATAAGAAATTTCAATTTTGTCAGAACACTGAAAATTTGATTCTTATATTTTGACATTTAAGTCACAATATTTTAAGGGTTATAAAATATAGAACAACATAGTATATGCGTAAGTCATTGAAAGAAATGTATGTGTGTAAAAATGAACAAAAAGTGGTTAAATAGATAATCTACCAAGTCCGGTTTAAACCCCAATATTAAATAAAAACCTTTATTGACTTGGCAAATCATCCTTAACTACAGTTCTTACTCCTAAATATTACAAATTTCATAAATAAAACATTAGTCAATTCTAATATTTATAATAATGCTTTAGACTATTTCCAAAATGATTTTATTTATTGAAAGACAAAATATTGTTATATAACTTTTACCACAAATCAGTATAGTTGAAACTATTTTGGATTATATTCACCAATAAATTGTTTTTATATGCATGAATGTTGCATTCTCAGGTCTTATAAAGAGTCTTATATTAAGCTTTTGTATGAAACACTTTTTTCAGTAAATCATTGAAGTCCTTTCTTCCTGTCTTACAATGCTACTGACAGTGTCCTATAGACACTTTCACTTCTTTGTACTAATTAGAAATTAGTCATTCTCAGTATGTGAAAGTTAATAATATGTGTCATTTTACTATAATGTAATTAAGTACCACTTTATATATCTGATATTTCTTTATATACACTCTGATATACATTATCTTATATATACTCTAATGTATAATCTGAAATTTCTTTAGTTCTTTAAATCAACATTATCTGATTATGTCTCTAGAACTTCAGAATTTCTTTATAATTTATTTATTGTTTCCCACTTTCTTTCAATTTCCCATAATCGCAATGAAGAACTGACACTGTCAATAAATAAAGACAGAGATGTCTCATGTCTTGCCTATCTTAGTTTCTGCTGGCAGTATTTTTAAACACAGTGACTCTTAGAATCTAGAGTCTCACTTTGTTTCATTTTGTCAGATAATTGAATGAATTGAATTAACAAAACACCAAACTCAACTCAAACAAAAATTTCTCACTATATCAGGCCGTTTTGACTTTTCTTGACTCAACTATTCTTATTGAACCTTTACTACTGTTATTTAAAACTTGTTTAATACCTACATGTACATATTTAATTCTGTATGTGAACATTGATAAACAGCTTACAGCAACCTTATATGTGCCATTATCTAATGGATATTATGTGAAACAATATATTCTGTCAAGTAATACATTATAGGGTATATGTAAGTAACAATGTAATATTAGAATAATCTCTACACCTTAGAAAATACTTAAATGCTTTATCAATTCTTATATATAATATCTTGCTAATTTAGAAATTTATGAAAGAAAAAACTATGGAAAATGAAGCCATACAAAAATGGAGGGTATTATTCACAGTATATAAACCTCATTTAAGCATGATAGTTATGTTTTAATGCTCCTAAAAGAAACCACAGACACTTGGATGAATTTTCATAATAATATTCATTCCATAGTTCTTACAAATCAATCTCTTAAAATTATGTGAACAAATAAAATAGTTGGTTAGGAATCCCAACTTACTATGGATCAACACTTTATAAAGTACTTCAAGCAAATACATTTATGGAAAATCATCATATTTCAACTGAATATAAAAAGTTTATTTTTAATAAGAATACTGTCATTTTTACATGAACCTCACCATGAATCAATGAACAATGTGTTGCACTCAAATGATATTGTACTGAAGGACTATTTTAGCAGCTAGATTTGATTGAAAACTTTCAGCATTAGTTTTAGGGCCCAAAAGACATAGAAAAGTCCTGGAGCACAAAAAAAAAAAAAAAAAAAAAAAAAAAAAAAAAAAAAAGTATATTGAAGTTATCTTCAGTTATTTACTGAAATCAGCCATTCAGCTTAAATGAAAAGGGAATGCACTCTGCTAACTTCTTAAAATGAATTAACAAGCCTTCCCTGAAATTGTTATTAACCTCATGACAGGTAGTTAATTAGCCCCATACCAAGGGGGGCTGATAATAACTGATGCAGCAGAATTTCTTGAAGGGATTTTTACTGGAAGAGAAACAAAAATACAGCAATTATTTGCTTGTTAGCAATTATCATAATGTAACCTCAAGTTGCAAGATGAAAGAAGGTAGATTTTCAACAAAGCTCTTTTCTCCCACCAGAATTTATTGACAGCAATTGGGAGTCTGTTTAGGAAAAGGGCTTGGCCCAAGAGCCTCCAAAGCAATTTCCAATTTCTGTGGCAAGTTTAAATAAAAGGAAACATGTTTTGAATGTGAGCGTTGGGAGTTAAAATAAAAACATAGAAATACCTACTTGTCTGCGTGTGTTGTAAAAAAAAAATCATATATAAGATGTGAATTAATCTCACAAAAGAAAACTTATAAACTTGTCTCATCTCATTTTGGAACCATATTTAATATAACTGGTAAAAGAAATTATATTTTATTTGTCCTAATAATATAACCAAAAGAGAAAGGAATTTTAGATTATCTCTATTTTGTAAAATATATTTTCTTTATCAGGCTAAATAAGTTCACTAAGATTTTCTTAAATTAGAAGATATATTAGAATTTGTCAAATAGTTTCCTGGGGTGATCCTCTAGTTCTTGACCTCAATTTTATTTTTCAAATTATGTTTACAAATATTTTTATTTTGAGCTGGACTTTATATTCCTGATATAATCCTCAAAGGATCACAACATAATTGTCTTTCTATACATGCCATATACAGGTTGTGTGTGTGTTTGTGTGGTAGCAAGAGTATTTACGTATATATTCACAAATGCTATAGACCTGTGGTGCCATTTTTATGACATTAATTTTTTGAAATTAAAATGTAATTATATAATTTTCCCTTTCAACCCTCTAGTTCCTACCATCTATA
The DNA here is from genome assembly GCF_000001635.26 of Mus musculus. Classification (NCBI taxonomy): domain Eukaryota; kingdom Metazoa; phylum Chordata; class Mammalia; order Rodentia; family Muridae; genus Mus; species Mus musculus. The sequence goes on from NC_000086.7 coordinate 113,904,020, forward strand.
CCCCTTGTTATATCTCAAATTCATGGAATTCTATTCTTTAATTGTTGTTATAATATACAAAATAAATAAATATAATGTCATTTGTACTTATATAATTTCACAGCTGACCACTTTCTCTTGCAAAACCATATATGGATGCAAAGATATACACAATATATATATGTACATATATATATTTGCATATGTATACATATATGTATATATTTAACTTCCTGTCTCTATTATTGTTATTGTGTGTGTATGGTTTGAGGGCTGATGACTTGACTCTGTTGGTCAACCTATAAGGTGCTCATTCCTGTGAGAAGATATTTTTTTCTTTTCCCAGCAGGTTTTATTTTCCTACAGTTCTTTATCTAGAAGTGTGATGTTGTAAAATTTTCTCCCATCAATATTGCCATGTACATTGATATTGCTATTGTTCCAGTTTTGTTTATTCAACCATTCTATAGGAGACCATTTCAGGATGAACTCCCTAATGTTCAACCTCTTACAAACTTTCTAGACTCTCTTCTGTCAGAGTTCCCTGAGCCATAGCTAAAGGAGCTGTGCTGTACATCTATCCATTGAGGATAGGTTATACAAAATCTCTTGATATCTGGATTGTGTTTAGTTGTGATTTTCTGAGGTGTTCTCTATTTGCTGTAAAAAGAGGCTTCTTTGATAAGAGGTAGTAGCTATACTTATTTATGAGTATAAAGATGAGCTTTGGAATGTAATAAGGAATTATTCTAGTCTAACAAAAATGATAATAGTGGATTCTTTTCTAAGGTTCATGACCTCGTAAGCTCTGGGAAACTGGACCTTATAATCTTTGGGAAACTGGCTAGATTTCTAATACCAGGTATTCTTTATCTCTTCTTGATTGGGCCTTAAATCTAATTAGACAGCTGTTGGTTACCAGAAACATGAGTACCACTTTGTGTATCTTTACAATTATCTTTCCATGTTGACAATTTTCATGGATCATAGTTGTTGCAGCTATGTAGGACAGTTTAATTGCTTCTATCCCTTGGCAAAGTACATAGCATTTTATGGTACCATAGAAGCTAGTCAATAGGAACGGGATTTTCAAGTAACACCAAGCATGAAACCTTGAGTTCTTATTTAACAAATTCATAATTCAATAATGAGGTACTTAATCTCCCTGTGCTCCTGCACTTACTAGAGATTTGGTTGTTGTCAATTGTAAGTTGTCTTGCATTATGATCAGATAGGATAGTTATTTCAATTTTTCTGAATTGGTTAACATTTGATTATAGATCACAGAATGTGATCTATTTTAGAGAAGCTTCTGTAGGCTGATGAGTTGATACACACACACACACACACACACACACACACGCGCGCACACACACACACACACACACACACACACACACACACACATATATATGCCTGGGCACAATATTCTGTAAATATCTCTTGTCTGTTTTATGCAGGATATTTATTTTGGGGTATTTTCTGATTCTTTTTGTCCAGATGATCAGATGATCTGTTGGAAAAAGCAAGGCACCAAACTTAGCTGCTTTTAACAGGTTGATATTAATCTGCATCTTTAATTTCAGTAGTATACTTTTTATGAAATTGCGTGATTATATATATATATATTGAATGATAGTAATACTGTCTTGGTTAATTTTCCCTTGATTGCAGTGAGGTATCCTTCTTAATTTCTTTTGATTATGTATAGTTTTAGGTATATTTTCTTAGATATTAGAATAACAAAGTTTCCTTGGCTCCTGGTACCATTGAGCTGAAGTAATTTTGTCTGTCTTCACTCTCAGTTCTTACCTTTAAAGATGTTTTCATTACTTGTGTATTGATATGATAAGACACCATAACTAAGGCAACTTATATAAGAAAGAGTTTTAGAGGGGTTTATAGTTTTGAAGTGTTAGAAATCATGACCTTTATGTTGAGGGACTTGGTATGAGGCAGTCAGTCATGAATCTGGAGCAGTATCTGAAAGTTTACATCTTATCCACCAATTGAGTCGAAAGCAGAGACCTCATATTCAATTTTCAATTTTAATTTCAATTTTGTATTCAGTATTCAATTTATGTTTGCATTTTACTATCTGCTGGCATGAATTGTGGTTTCAGTTAATAATGTGTTATTTTTGTTATTGAGCTCAGTTTGCAAGAGCAGCCAGCAAAAAGAAGCACAAAAGCATAGAGGCAGTAGACTTAAGACAAAAATAAACGTTATCAAGAATACTGTGAAAAAAAGAAAAAGATAAAGTTTACATCTTAATCTATAAGCATGAGGCAGAGAGCTAACTGGGAGAGAAAAGGGCTTTTTAATCATTACTTTTAAATTAATTTATTTTTTACACTCCGTATTCCATTCCCTGACCCCCCCCCCCATCCACCCTCTGATTGTTCCACATCCCACAAATCCTTTGCAACCCCCCTGTCTCCACGTAGATGCCCCCACACCCACACCAGATGATCTCTAAGCTCCCGGAGCCATACAGTCTCTTAAGGCCTAAGTGCATCATCTCAGACTGAACACAGACCCGGAAGTCCTCTACTGTATGTGTGTTGGCGGCTTCATGTCAGCTGGTGTGTGTTGTCTGGTGGTGCAGAATTTGAGAGATCTTGGGGGTGGTCCAGATTAATTGAGACTGCTTGTTCTCCTACAGGATCGCCGTCCTCCTCAGCTTCTTGCATCTTTCCATAATTCAACAACAGGGGTCAAGGGCTTCTGTCCATTGGTTGAGTGCAAATATTTGCATCTGACTCCTTCAGCTGCTTTTTGGGTCTTTCGGATGATAGAGTCATGATAGGTCCCTTTTTGTGAGCTCTCCATAGCCTCAGTAATAGAGTCAGGCCTTGGGACCTCCCCTTCAGCTGGATCCCACTTTGGGCCTGTTGCTGGACCTTCTTTTCTTCAGGCTCCTCTCCATTTCCATCCCTGTAATTCTTTCAGACAGGAACAATTATGGGTCAGAGATGTGACTGTGGGTAGTAATGCCATCCCTCACTTGATGGCGGCATGGGCTTTTAAATTCTCAAAGCCCATCCCTAGTGAAAACCATCCTTTAACAAGGCCACAGTTCTTAATCCTTTCCAAACAGTTCCAAGCATTTGAAACTGGTTACCAAGTATTCAACTATACACATGTAAATCTCTATAAACCATAGGCCTATGAATTCATTATCATTCAAGCCTTGACATTATGTTTCCTAAGTTCTGAGATTAAAAGCATATACCAATGAATATGTATGATTTTAATAATCATAACTCCATGGTTAATACTAGTTTCAGGTATGCTACCTTTTGCCTCTTGCTCAAGAGTCCTATGAAATTCATGACATGTTCTTTTTATAGATTTAGTATAAAATCAAAACATCAAGACCAACTATGATAATGTTTTAATCAGGTTCTTATATCAGATGATAACTTCAGATAAGAAAGAAAGATAAGAAAGTTACATGGAAATTTCTAGAATCAAGGGCAATGATGATCCAATATTAGTGAGGGAGTGACTAAATATTTGTCAAGAGATAATATAAAATAATGATATAAAATAAAACATAGGTCCTAAATTTATTTCCCAAAATAATGTTGGTACTATATTTTAGATACATTTTTATAGATAGCTGTGAAGAAAAGCAAAGTCACCACTTGAGGTAATGTCTTGACAGGAAAGTATTTTTAAAGCAAACTTGCAGTATATTTCTTTCTCTTTTTAGGCAAATGTTAAAGACACTGTAAGCCAGGCAGTGGTGGTGCACACCTTTTTCTTTCTTTCTTTCTTTCTTTCTTTCTTTCTTTCTTTCTTTCTTTCTTTCTTTCTTTCTTGATTTTTCGAGATAGGGTTTCTCTGTATAGCCCTGGCTGTCCTCGAAGTCAGAAATATGCCTTTCTCTGCCTCCCAAGTGCTGGGATTAAAGACATGTACCACCACTGCCCAGCCATTAATTCTAGCACTTGGGAGGCAGAGGCAGGCAGATTTCTGAGTTTGAGGCCAGTCTGGTCTACAGAGTGAGTTCCAGGACAGCCAAGGCTATACAGAGAAACCCTGTCTCAAAATAAATAAATAAATAAATAAATAAATAAATACATAAATAAATAAATAAATAAAGACACTCTAAAGAAGGAATTGTGTATTCTTGTAAAAGAGAAATAAGGTAAGGTTTTGTTTTAGGTGAAATATTTTCTCAAGGAAATGAAATTATCACTATACTGGCAATGATGGTTAGTTAATATAGACAAAAATTATCTACATATTTTATGTGTAAGTAACCTAAGCATAATAAACATTCAATTTCTTTAACCTACATAACTCTATCCATTAAATATTTATTATTTCAGTTCATTATTGAAGAACATGGCATAGAAACTATGAAGTCATAGGATACCTGTTTGGATATAAGGTTCTGAATCTGGTTTGGAAAATAAATGTAATAGCAATAAAAAAATCTCTCATCAAAGAGGGAGGAAACTAGAAAAAATGATAATGTTACAAAATGACAAGTTTTAAAATAGCTAGCTATCTTAGAATAAATGCTTAATGGAGACATGAGATGAACATGAGATGAATTTGTTTGCTTTATTAAAAGTCTATGTGAAGGATATGACCATGAATTTAAAATGCATCCATCTGTTATGTGATGTTTAACCTTAAGTGAGTGATAGAATTAGTTGAAGTTATCAGATGGTCTCTAGATTTTATAAAACTCAAGCAAGTGAATTTTCAAAGCAAAGTTTAAGGATGTAAAATATTGATAAATATACACAATTCTGGGCTCCCATGAGCACCAATCATTAGCAACAGCTATACATAGTTGCATTGTAAAACATAAAAAAGAGAAAGTGGTAAAGGATCTTTAAATCTGTCTTTCTCAGAAAATGTTAGCATTCTGATTTGTTATAGACAGTGATTTCTCTAAGGAAAAAGCTTAACAAAGACCTATTTCTGTGGCAATGGTTTTAGTGATTAACTTCAATGAGAAGTATTTCCTTGATCCAGTTAGGTTTCTGAGTCATAAAGAGCTGTTTCACTCAAAACATGAGGAATGCTATATTGCAGTGATGAAAACTGTAAAACAATAATCAATGTATTAATATATTAATGCTGACTATATGAATTAAAAAGAAAAAGTTGAAATATTTTTGCAAATATTTAAATTAAATCCAAATAGAAATCTTGATAATCTAAGTGTGTCTAATAAATCTATAAGTTAAAATAATAAATTAAAGCTAAATGTAAGGTGATTACATAAGTAAGATGTGATTGCAATTCAATAAATACTTTTACATAGATAAATGAAAATGTATATTTAAGTAATAATTGGAAAACTTACGATAAAATGTAAATAGAAAATACCACATTTGAGGAGGGATTTCTTCTTGCATTGTAGGATTATGGAAACTGTAATTTGGTTATATCACACACAGAAGAAAAATGGAGGTCAACCTCTCTCATTTAATATCTAGCTCACATCTATGATAATCACATCAATTTAAGATATTTGGACTAGTCACTTTCTATAAGCCTGTCTTAGTTACATTTCTAATGTTGTGTCATCACAACATTAGAGACATCATAACCTTGACAATTCTTATAAAAGAAACATTTAATTGGGCTCTTGTATAGTTTGAAAGGTTCAGTCCATTATCATAATGGCAGAAAACATGGAGGAGCGCAAGTAGTCCTGGTGCTGGAGAAGGAGCTGAGAATTCTATATCTTGATGTGCAGGCCACACTGTGAGTATCTTGAGCATAGGAGACCTCAAAGCCTGACCCACAGTAACAAATTTCCTCCAATTAGGCTACACCTACTACAACAAGTCCAGACCTCTTAATAGTGCCACTCCCTATAGGCTAAAGATTTAAACACAAGAGTCTATGTGGCCATACATATTCAAACCACCACAATGTCCAACATTTAATTCTATCAAAATGTCAACTAAACTACAATGTGCATTTTGGAAGAGACATTCAGACCCTGGCATTATGATATTTTTAGAAAATAATTTTATTATTTTTTGAGAATTTCATGCGTGAATACTATATTTACATCATTTCTACCACTACATTTCCCACGTCAAACTCCTTCACTGTTCACCCTCTCAAATTCATGATTTTTTTTCTCTCTAATTTTTAGTGGAACAAACACACACACACACACACAACTTACTGATCCAATTTAGTGTTGCTGGTATGTGTATATGTTTACATAATAGATATTTTATTGCTATGGTTTTTCTTTATCTTTCTTAATGTCTTGTGTGTGTATATATATATATGTATGAAGAAATTGACTAAATTTTGCTGAAGAGAATAAATATTTAAATGTAGAATTGTTATATGCTGCATATCCTAATATTCTATATCATAGATCTCAATATTACATTCTCATCTGTTGGGAGCCGCCCCCACATTCGCCGTTACAAGATGGCGCTGACATCCTGTGTTCTAAGTGGTAAACAAATAATCTGCGCATGTGCCAAGGGTATCTTATGACTACTTGTGCTCTGCCTTCCCCGTGACGTCAACTCGGCCGATGGGCTGCAGCCAATCAAGGAGTGACACGTCCGAGGCGAAGGAGAATGCTCCTTAAGAGGGACGGGTTTTCGTTCTCTCTCTCTCTTGCTTCGCTCTCTCTTGCTTCTTACACTCTGGCCCCAAAAAGATGTAAGCAATAAAGCTTTGCCGTAGAAGATTCTGGTTGTTGTGTTCTTCCTGGCCGGTCGTGAGAACGCGTCGAATAACAATTGGTGCCGAATTCCGGGACGAGAAAATCCGGGACGAGAAAAAACTCCGGACTGGCGCAGGAGGGATACTTCATTCCAGAACCAGAACTGCGAATCAAGGTTATAAGGTTCCCGTAACACAGACTGTTGAGAAGGATTCAACTGCCGAATTCAGAACTCATCAGCTGGGGAACGACGGTGATAAAGGTTCCCGTAAAGCAGACTGTTGAGAAGGATTCAACTGCCGAATTCAGAACTCATCAGCTGGGGAACGGAAGTGAGAAATGGCTTTACCAGGTATGTTTGGCCTTGAACTTTTTCTAGTGTTAGGAGCCCTTTTGTTCTTTTTCACATGCTATCAAGTGATTAAGATAGGGCTGAAAATTCTAGAGGAAATTCAGGACAGTCTATCAGAAGTAAAGCGGGGAGAGAGAGTAGGAGCAAGGAGAAACGGTAAGTATACAGGCCTTTCCAAGGGTCTTGAACCCGAGGAAAAGTTAAGGTCAGGTAGGAATACCTGGGGAGAGATTAGAAGGAAGAAAAAGAAAAAAGAAAAGAAAAAAGATCAATTAGCGGAGGTCTCTAGGAGAAGGAGCCTGTGCTCTGAAGAAACAGACTGGGAGAAAAAAGCGGCTCATTATGAAAGAAAAGGATACCAGCCGCCAAGTAAAGTGCTAACTAGTCATTTAAGGAAAAAGCCAAAAGCGGCTGGCGAAGGCCAGTTTGCTAATTGGCCTCAGGGCAATCGGCTACCAGGTGCACTCCCGCCCTATGCGGAGTCCCCGCCCTGCGTAGTGCGTCAGCCCGTAGTGCGTCAGCAATGCGCAGAGAGGCAGTGCGCAGAGAGGCAGTGCGCAGACTCATTCATTCCCCGAGAGGAACAAAGGAAAATACAACAGGCATTTCCAGTCTTTGAAGGAGCCGAGGGTGGGCGTGTCCACGCTCCGGTAGAATACGTACAGATTAAGGAAATTGCCGAGTCGGTCCGTAAATGTGGAATCAGTGCTGGTTTTACCTTGGCGCAGTTAGACAGGCTCGCTGGCATGGCACTAACTCCTGCCGATTGGCAGACGGTTGTAAAAGCCGCTCTCCCTAGTATGGGCAAATATATGGAATGGAAAGCGCTTTGGCACGAAGCTGCACAGGCGCAGGCCCGAGCAAACGCAGCTGCTTTAACTCCAGAGCAGAGAGATTGGACTTTTGACTTGTTAACGGGTCAGAGAGCTTATTCTGCTAAACCTGATAAGAGGTATCAATGGAAGGTCTTACCACAGGGGATGTCCAATAGTCCTACAATGTGCCAGCTTTATGTGCAAAAAGCTCTTTTGCCAATGAGGGAACAATTCCCCTCTTTAATTTTGCTCCTTTACATGGATGACATCCTCCTGTGCCATAAAGACCTTACCATGCTACAAAAGGCATATCCTTTTCTACTTAAAACTTTAAGTCAGTGGGGTTTACAGATAGCCACAGAAAAGGTCCAAATTTCTGATACAGGACAATTCTTGGGCTCTGTGGTGTCCCCAGATAAGATTGTGCCCCAAAAGGTAGAGATAAGAAGAGATCACCTCCATACCTTAAATGATTTTCAAAAGCTGTTGGGAGATATTAATTGGCTCAGACCTTTTTTAAAGATTCCTTCCGCTGAGTTAAGGCCTTTGTTTAGTATTTTAGAAGGAGATCCTCATATCTCCTCCCCTAGGACTCTTACTCTAGCTGCTAACCAGGCCTTACAAAAAGTGGAAAAGGCCTTACAGAATGCACAATTACAACGTATTGAGGATTCGCAGCCTTTCAGTTTGTGTGTCTTTAAGACAGCACAATTGCCAACTGCAGTTTTGTGGCAGAATGGGCCATTGTTGTGGATCCATCCAAACGTATCCCCAGCTAAAATAATAGATTGGTATCCTGATGCAATTGCACAGCTTGCCCTTAAAGGCCTAAAAGCAGCAATCACCCACTTTGGGCAAAGTCCATATCTTTTAATTGTACCTTATACCGCTGCACAGGTTCAAACCTTGGCAGCCGCATCTAATGATTGGGCAGTTTTAGTTACCTCCTTTTCAGGAAAAATAGATAACCATTATCCAAAACATCCAATCTTACAGTTTGCCCAAAATCAATCTGTTGTGTTTCCACAAATAACAGTAAGAAACCCACTTAAAAATGGGATTGTGGTATATACTGATGGATCAAAAACTGGCATAGGTGCCTATGTGGCTAATGGTAAAGTGGTATCCAAACAATATAATGAAAATTCACCTCAAGTGGTAGAATGTTTAGTGGTCTTAGAAGTTTTAAAAACCTTTTTAGAACCCCTTAATATTGTGTCAGATTCCTGTTATGTGGTAAATGCAGTAAATCTTTTAGAAGTGGCTGGAGTGATTAAGCCTTCCAGTAGAGTTGCCAATATTTTTCAGCAGATACAATTAGTTTTGTTATCTAGAAGATCTCCTGTTTATATTACTCATGTTAGAGCCCATTCAGGCCTACCTGGCCCCATGGCTCTGGGAAATGATTTGGCAGATAAGGCCACTAAAGTGGTGGCTGCTGCCCTATCATCCCCGGTAGAGGCTGCAAGAAATTTTCATAACAATTTTCATGTGACGGCTGAAACATTACGCAGTCGTTTCTCCTTGACAAGAAAAGAAGCCCGTGACATTGTTACTCAATGTCAAAGCTGCTGTGAGTTCTTGCCAGTTCCTCATGTGGGAATTAACCCACGCGGTATTCGACCTCTACAGGTCTGGCAAATGGATGTTACACATGTTTCTTCCTTTGGAAAACTTCAATATCTCCATGTGTCCATTGACACATGTTCTGGCATCATGTTTGCTTCTCCGTTAACCGGAGAAAAAGCCTCACATGTGATTCAACATTGTCTTGAGGCATGGAGTGCTTGGGGGAAACCCAGACTCCTTAAGACTGATAATGGACCAGCTTATACGTCTCAAAAATTCCAGCAGTTCTGCCGTCAGATGGACGTAACCCACCTGACTGGACTTCCGTACAACCCTCAAGGACAGGGTATTGTTGAGCGTGCGCATCGCACCCTCAAAGCCTATCTTATAAAACAGAAGAGGGGAACTTTTGAGGAGACTGTACCCCGAGCACCAAGAGTGTCGGTGTCTTTGGCACTCTTTACACTCAATTTTTTAAATATTGATGCTCATGGCCATACTGCGGCTGAACGTCATTGTTCAGAGCCAGATAGGCCCAATGAGATGGTTAAATGGAAAAATGTCCTTGATAATAAATGGTATGGCCCGGATCCTATTTTGATAAGATCCAGGGGAGCTATCTGTGTTTTCCCACAGAATGAAGACAACCCATTTTGGGTACCAGAAAGACTCACCCGAAAAATCCAGACTGACCAAGGGAATACTAATGTCCCTCGTCTTGGTGATGTCCAGGGCGTCAATAATAAAGAGAGAGCAGCGTTGGGGGATAATGTCGACATTTCCACTCCCAATGACGGTGATGTATAATGCTCAAGTATTCTCCTGCTTTTTTACCACTAACTAGGAACTGGGTTTGGCCTTAATTCAGACAGCCTTGGCTCTGTCTGGACAGGTCCAGATGACTGACACCATTAACACTTTGTCAGCCTCAGTGACTACAGTCATAGATGAACAGGCCTCAGTTAATGTCAAGATACAGAGAGGTCTCATGCTGGTTAATCAACTCATAGATCTTGTCCAGATACAACTAGATGTATTATGACAAATAACTCAGCAGGGATGTGAACAAAAGTTTCCGGGATTGTGTGTTATTTCCATTCAGTATGTTAAATTTACTAGGGCAGCTAATTTGTCAAAAAGTCTTTTTCAGTATATGTTACAGAATTGGATGGCTGAATTTGAACAGACCCTTCGAGGCTTGCCATCATTCAGGTCAACTCCACGCGCTTGGACCTGTCCCTGACCAAAGGATTACCCAATTGGATCTCCTCAGCATTTTCTTTCTTTAAAAAATGGGTGGGATTAATATTATTTGGAGATACACTTTGCTGTGGATTAGTGTTGCTTCTTTGATTGGTCTGTAAGCTTAAGGCCTAAACTAGGAGAGACAAGGTGGTTATTGCCCAGGCGCTTGCAGGACTAGAACATGGAGCTTCCCCTGATATATCTATGCTTAGGCAATAGGTCGCTGGCCACTCAGCTCTTATATCTCACGAGGCTAGTCTCATTGCACGAGATAGAGTGAGTGTGCTTCAGCAGCCCGAGAGAGTTGCAAGGCTAAGCACTGCAATGGAAAGGCTCTGCGGCATATATGAGCCTATTCTAGGGAGACATGTCATCTTTCATGAAGGTTCAGTGTCCTAGTTCCCTTCCCCCAGGCAAAACGACACGGGAGCAGGTCAGGGTTGCTCTGGGTAAAAGCCTGTAAGCCTAAGAGCTAATCCTGTACATGGCTCCTTTACCTACACACTGGGGATTTGACCTCTATCTCCACTCTCATTAATATGGGTGGCCTATTTGCTCTTATTAAAAGAAAAAGGGGGAGATGTTGGGAGCCGCCCCCACATTCGCCGTTACAAGATGGCGCTGACATCCTGTGTTCTAAGTGGTAAACAAATAATCTGCGCATGTGCCAAGGGTATCTTATGACTACTTGTGCTCTGCCTTCCCCGTGACGTCAACTCGGCCGATGGGCTGCAGCCAATCAAGGAGTGACACGTCCGAGGCGAAGGAGAATGCTCCTTAAGAGGGACGGGTTTTCGTTCTCTCTCTCTCTTGCTTCGCTCTCTCTTGCTTCTTACACTCTGGCCCCAAAAAGATGTAAGCAATAAAGCTTTGCCGTAGAAGATTCTGGTTGTTGTGTTCTTCCTGGCCGGTCGTGAGAACGCGTCGAATAACACTCATCTTTAGTTAAATTTGTAAATTTTTCTTTGTATAAATTAAAAAGTCAGAAAAAGCAAACCTTTTGATATTTTATCAACTTTTGACATGAATTTTCCTATAGAATACTAATTAATTTTGATTTCTACCTTTGTCTTTGTTCAAACCTGTCATAACACAGCAGTTATTGGTGCTGTGATATGAAGCTTGTTTTGTTTTGTTTTTTTGTTTTGTTTTTGTTTTTTGCAAAAATCCACTGTGGCTTCCTTTTGTAGAGTAAGCTTCAAGGGGTTAGAGACTTTACATGGTCTAATCTATCATAGCCTGCCTCAAATGTTACTTTTAATGTCACCCTCTCAGGACTATACAAACATCCTTGTTTCTCAGAAACTTTAGAAACATTTGTATTTTTAATATCTTTCTGGACTTGTATTTTTATTTTCATATGCTTAACTCCATTTGGCATTTCTATTACCTTTTATTTCAAATGTTACATCCTTTCTAAAAATTTAATTAAACTTTTAAAAGAACAGACCAAGGCATCTCTTGTAAGGAAAACTTTTAATTGGGGCTGGTTTATAGATTCTAAGGTTCAGTCCATTGTCATCAAGGCAGGAACATGGCAGCATCCATTGTGCAGAAGGAGCTGAGAGATCTACACCTTCATCTGAAGGCTTCTAGTGAAAGACTGGCTTCCAGGCAGTTAGGAGTAGGGTCTTAAAGCTCATGCCCACAGTGACACACCTACTCCAGCAAGGCCATACCTCCAAACAGTGCCACTCCTTGGGCCAAGCATATACAAACCATCACACCCATGAACTACTATTCTCTGAATTTTGACCAGTTGTGGTTTTCTATAATGATCTCTGTCTATGGCTAAGAAAAGCTGCCTTGATGAATGGTAAGAATTGTATTTATATCTGTGTACATGGATAGGAACTTAGAATAAATTTAGGAATTATGCTAGTACAATAAATTGGCAGTAGTAGGTTCCTACAATAATCCATGACCTCACTAGCCCCAGTTAATTGTCTATGCTTCCAGGACCAAGCATGATTTTCATACAGTTAATTGGGCCTTAAGTTCAGGTATTGGTTACCACCAAGATAGTAGTATCACCATTGCACCTATAGGAATATCTTGCAGATAGGTCAATGGTATAGCTCATAATTATGAAAGATAAGATTAATTGATGTTCTTCTTTCATATATTATATCACAATCAATATTCCTCTCTCTATTTTCTCCCTAGTCTCTTTTCCCACCTCCCTTCACCCCTTCCATTCACTCTTCATCCCTTTATCTTCAGGAAAGAGTAGGCCTCCCATGGATACCATCCAAACCTGGCATATCAAGTTGTGGTAAGACTGAGCATCTCGGCTTATATTAAGGCTGGACAAGGCAATGCATTTGGAGGAAAAAGGTCTCCAAAGCAGGCAAAAGAATAAGAGACGGAGCTTGAACTCACTATTAGGAGTCCCACAATACTACCAAGCTATATAACCATAACATATATGCAAAAGGTCTAGACCAGACCCATGTAGACTTCCTGCTTCCCATTAGGTCTCTCTGAACTCCTATCATGATTCTGTGATGTTTCTTATAGTATCCTTGACCTTCTGGCACCTACAATGCTTCTTCCATATCTTCCACAGAATTTCCCAAGCTCCACCTAAAGCTTGGCTGTGGGTCTCTCTGAATGAAGCCTCTCTGATGATGATTATGCTAGTCTCTGGACTAAGAATATAACAGAGTATCATTAGGAGCCATTCTATTGACTTTTTTTTTTTTTTGCCAGTTGTGTTTAGCTCTATCTTTGGTCTCTGAGCCATCCAGCCTCTGAATCCTGGCGCTCCATGCACTGTCAGGAGTAGGCAGTCTCTCATGACATGAATCTCAAGATGAAACAATCATTGGTTGGCCACCCCCATAATTTCTGTGCTACCTTTATCCAAGTACATATTTCAGGCAGGAAAAAATATAGGTCGAAGGTTTAGTGGCTGGATTGGTGTCTCAGTCCCAGCATTAGAAGTCTTGCCTGGTCACAGGAGAAAGCACATTCAGATTCCATATCCTCCCTTACTAGTAATTTTAGCTAGGGTGTCCGTTATAGATTCTTGGGAGTTTCCATTGTAATGGCTTTCTACTGTGCCCCTGAAATACTGCCCAATTTCAGTTGTCTCACTCCCTCCATGCTCCTCTTACTTGATCCCTCATATCCCCATTCCCACCCACCATCAGTCAAGCCTCAATATCTATTCTATTTTCCCTTCCCAGGGAGATTCATGTGTCATGTTGAACCCTCCTTGTTACTTAGCTCCTCTGGGTCTGTGGATTATGGCATGATTACCCTTTACGTTGTATCTAATATTCATTTATAAGTGAATACAAACCATGTGTTTCTGTATCTGAATCACCTCACACAGGATGATTGTTCTCTAGTTCCATCCAATTGCCTACAAATTCCATGATTGTTTAAAACTGCTGAATATTACTCCGTGTTGTAAATGTACCACATTATGTTTGCCTGTTACTCATTTGAGAAATATCTAGATTGTTTCCTGCTTCTGGCTATTAAAAATAAAAATAAAGTAGCTATAAACATAATTGAGCAAGTGTCATTGTGGGAGGATGAAGCATTCTTTTGGTATATTCCCCAGAAGAGATATAATTGGATCTTGAGGTATATAGATTTCCAATTTTCTGTGAAATCACCATACTGATTTCCAAAGAGGCTGGACAAGTTTGCACTCATACCAGTAATGGAGGAATGTTTTCCTTACTGCATATCCTCCCTAGCATGAGCTGTCACTAGAGTTTTTGATCTTAGCCATGCTGACAGGTGTAAGATTGAATCTCAGAGTCATTTTGATTTTCATTTCCCTGATGGCTAAGAATGATGAACATTTGTCTAAGTGCTCCTCCACCATGTGAGATTTCTCTGTTGAGAAGTCTCTGTTTAGATCTATACTTCAATTTTTAATTGGATTATTTGGTTTGTTGAGGTCTAGTTGTTTGAATTCATTATATATTGTGGAAATTATCTGTCAGATGAGGAATTAGTGAAAATATTTTCTCATTCTATAGGCTGCTATTTTGCCTTATTGACAGTGTACTTTGACTTACAGATAATTTTTAGGCTAATGAGATTTCATTTTTAATTGTTAAATTCATTGTGCCAATGTGTTTAAGGCTATTTCCTACTTTTTCTTCTATCAGGTTTAGAGTATCTTGTTTTATATAAGGTCTCTCATCCATGTGAACTTGAGTTTTATGCAATGTGATTAGATTAATAAGCATCTATTTGCAATCTTCTACATCCAAATGTCCAGTTAGACCAACATCATTTGTTGAAGATGCTTTCTTTTTTCATTGTATAATTGTGGTTTCTTTGTTAAAAATTAGTATTCATATATTTGTTGGTTTATTTCTTTCTTTGATTCCATTGATCAGTCTGTCTGTTTTTATGCCAAAACCATGAGGTTTTTATTATTATGGCTCTGTAGTATAACTTGAAATGGGGGGTGGTGATACCTCCAGATGTTCTTTTAATGTTCATCTTTGTTTATACTTCCTAGATACTTTTTGTTTACCATATAAATTTAGGAGTTTTTCTTTTAAGGCCTGTAAAGAATTGTGTTGAAATTTAGATGGGGATTGCATTGAATCTTTAGATTGCTTTTGGTAAGATGGCCATTTTTACTGTTAATCCTACTGATCCACGAACATGGGAGATCTTTCCATCTTCTGATATATTCTTTGATTTTTTTATTAAAAAAGTTAAGTTCTTGTAATACAGGAATTTTGTTTGCTTGGTTAAAGTTATATCACAATAGTTTATATTGTTTGTGGCTCTTGTGAAGGGTGTTATTTCCCTGACTTCTTCCTCAGCCAGATTGTTGTTGTTTGTGTGTAGGAGGCCTACAAAACTTTTGTTGTTGTTGTTGTTGTTGTTGTTTTTGTTTTTGTTTGTTTTTTGTTTGTTTTTTTTTGTTTTTTGTTTTGTTTTGTTAATGTAACCAGCCACTTCACTCAAGGTGTCAACGTGTTTGTCAGCTGTAGCAATTCCCTTGTGGAATCTCTGGAGTCACTTATGTTTACTCTTATGTCATGTGTAAACAGCAAATTTTGAATTCTTCCTTTCCATTTTTTATCCCTTTGATATACTTTAGTTCTCTTATTACTCTAGTTAGAACTTCAAGAACTATGTTGAAGAAATAGGGAGAGACTGGTTAGCCTTGTCTTATCCCTGATTTTAGTGAATTGTTTTGTGTTTCTTTCCATTTTATTTGATGTTGGCTATTGGATTGCTATATTTTGCCTTTATTGTGTTTATGTATGTGACTTGTCTCCCTGATCTAGCCAACACTTTTATCATGAAATGATCATATCAAGTACTTTTTTCAGCATCTAATGATCATGCATGTTTTTTCTTCTAGTTTGTTTAT
The DNA here is from genome assembly GCF_000001635.26 of Mus musculus. Classification (NCBI taxonomy): domain Eukaryota; kingdom Metazoa; phylum Chordata; class Mammalia; order Rodentia; family Muridae; genus Mus; species Mus musculus. The sequence continues at coordinate 113,920,012 of NC_000086.7, forward strand.
TTCATGGATTACACTGACAGACTTTCAAATATTGACATGTGATATAAGCTTTAGTAATGTTTCTTTTACAGATGTGAATGCCCTTGCATTTAGGGCATAATGTTCTGAATTGAGATGTCATATTGGTAGGTTTTGCTATGTTGAGTATAAAGTATCCTTTCTAATTTCTTTTAATTATTTGTGGGTGGAAGTCTAGTTTTAAATATTAGAATGGATATCTTTGATGTTGATATATGTTTCCTGTATGAAGTAGAAGGATGAATCCCCTTTTTGTGTCCATTCTTTTAGCCTGTGTCTTTTTAATGGGGATAATTAAATCCATTGATATTGAGAGGTATTAATAACCAATGGTTGTTATTTTGTTGGTGGTGGTAGTAGTTAATTGATAAAACTCCTACACATACTGAGAAAGTGGGGAGGGGAGAGAGCAAAAGAAGAGAGAGAGAGGGACAGAGACAGACAGACAGACACACACACACACACAGAGTTATTTATCTAGAAATGAGGCCTCACGAGATTTCTCTTATCCATTTTTGGATGTCAACTAGTAATGTCATTGTTAAGTACTTTATTAGAGGTGACTTTGGGTTCCCAACTTGTGTTATCATTGTGAAGTTATTTATTAAATGATCATATTATTTTATTAATGAACCTCTTTGTCATAAATAGAAGAAACTGCCATAGTGAATGTTCTGCTACTCTAGTCCTTATAGTCTTTCTGTCACCACTTCTACTATAATCCTTGAGTCTTAGGTTTACTGGATATATTATAGTTGTATTAGTCAAGGATGGGCACCCCCTTGGTTAATTTGGCACCCATGGTTAATTGTTCTCTGCCTTTGACCAGTTCTAAACTACTGTGAAGATCTCAAAAAAAAAAAAAAAAAGCTTCTTTGATAAGGGTTGGGAACTGCACATATCTATGGATATATAAGTAGATACTGAGAATGCAGTTGAGAGTTTATAGTGCCAGGTATAAATTTAATCCTACTGAGTAGGCCTTAATAACAATGCCACCAGGGCTAGAGAAATGGCTCAGCAGTTAAGAGAACTGACTGCTTTTCCAAAGGTTATGAGTTCAAATCCCAGCAACCTCATAGTGGCTCACAACCATCCATAATGAGATCTGACATTCTCTTCTGGTATATCTGAAGACAGCTACAGTGTACCCAAGTATAATAATAAATAAATCTTAAAAAACAAACAAACATGATTTAAAAACAACAAGAACAAAAGATCAATGCCACCAGTATGGATGATTCGTAAATATAAGTGCTACCATTACACCATTGATATCTTGTTATGATGGCTACTGCTGTGGTTTGAAGGTTTTATACTGAGTTAAAAGCATTTATGTTTTGTTTCCTTGGAAGTTTGAATAAAACCTTCAGAAACTATGAGAGTTAGTACTCAAGGAAAGTTATCAGGTCAGTTCTTGCTCCATTACTCCAAGTCTTGTGTTAAAAGTATGTGGAATCTTTAGCTTTTTCTTACCTTCAAGCTTGGGAGGTAACCAAGGTTAAAGGTGTTTTATGTTTTATGAGTCTTTGACACCCTTTATCAAAAAAATCATAATGAGGTTTCCCATACTTGGCACTGGAATTTTTTGTAAGACTATGGCTCTTGTGGAGAAAATTATTACCCCAAAGAATATAACTTAATGTAACATATTTATATATGCAAATATACACATTAAATATATTGCATGTATCTTTTATGTAAGATAAAATAACATATGTTCCTTCATGCCTTTTCATCCTTACTTCTCTTTATCCATAATCTATCCTCTCTCTCCATTGCCCTTTCTCCAGATGAAATCCCCTTGATTTCTATTTTCCTTTTCATAAACTTGTTTCATATTATCCTGTTCTTAGAGCTCCTTCTCCCTCTCCCCTTACTTTCCTTATTTATGTAGATACTCTAGGTAACATTCACCTGGTACTGTCTTTAGAGGAATCATCAATTATTCAAGTTTGGCCAAAAGCCCAGAGAGACCTGGGAGACTCTGAACCAATGGGATCCTTGAGCCCAGAGCAAGGAATGCTGCAAGAGCCTCTGAGACAGAAAATCACAGTAAGTCACCCCAAAAGGCAATTTTAATTATATAAGCAGATTATTCCTGCATTAAAAATGAGAACCTCTGTTTCAGATCACTTGAGAGCAGGGATCAGGTATGAGGGGAAAGAAATGTTGATTGAAAGGCATAGCAGTATTCATCGAAATGGTGATCACCTGCGTAAACCCCTCCCTACATTTAAATTGTAATTTTTATATATTTCTTTTTGAAAAGATTTAAAAATAACTGTACAACAGCATCAAAAATTATCTATGATATTAGAAATGCTTGAGAGACAAGAGACAAAGGAAGTAAAAGAACAGGAAGTGCTTAATAGTGAACCTGTGTTATCTAATGAAATTGGGGATCAAGACAGACAAACCATTGAACATACAGAATGACCTCTTACTGAAATTGAGAAAAGGTGACAGGCCATACTGGCTTTCCCAGTACTCAGGAACAAAGCAAGAAAATGGTGAAAATTTAAAAACTGAACAACTACTCTGGAATCCTGCTAAAATACAGGGCTAAAACATTTTAAAGAATCAATAATAATTTATGGAATGCACTCACCCTATGTTAGACAGATGTTAAATTCCTGGGATACTCAAAACAGGATTATCCTCTAAGACTAGAAAGGCTAGCAGCAGCTGTTCCATAAGCTGGTTATCAATTACAATGACTGACATTGTGATGAAAAGAAACTACAATTATGGAAAATTGTAATAAGCCTTAAAGTCTTAATATAGTGAAAGATCAATCATTATATGTCATAAGGTTTCCATTGCTGTGAAAAGACACCATGACCAAGGTAACTCTTTTAAAGGAAAATATTTAATTGGGACTGGCTTACAGATTTAGATGTTCAATCCATTGATCATCAAGGCAGAAAGCATGGCAGCATATATGCAGGCATGGCACTAAAGAAGGATCTGAGAGTTCTACATCTTGTTCTGAAGGGAACCACCCCCATAGTGACACACTTCATCCAACAAGATTTCACCCACTTCAACAAGGCCACACCACCTAATAGTGTCACTCCCTGGGTCAAGCATATTCTTACCACCACTTTTCACTCCCTACCCCCATAAGCTTGTTCAAACATATAAGTCTATGATGGGGGCAAGCATATGCTACATATGCTTGATAGCATGATGACACAAAATACATTTAGTTCAACTTCAAAAGTCCCATAGTCTATAATAGTTTCAGCAATGTTAAAAGTTCAAAGTTCAAAATCTCTTCTGAGATTCATCCAATCACTTAATTGTAATCCCCTATAAAATAAAAATAAAAAAGCAGATACATACCTCTAATATCACAGGCTATGTATTACCATTCTAAAATATCATCGTGAGGAAATAGTGGACCATTGCAAGACCAATATCCAGCTGGGCAAATTTCAGACTCAGCATCTCCATGTCTGATGTCAAAGCTCTCTTCAGTTCTCCAACTCCTTTCATCTTTGTTGACTACAACACAATTCCTTCTTTTTGGCTGATTCTATTCTCTGTTAGCAGCTTTCCTTGGCAGGTATCCCACAGTTCTGACATGTCCAAGGTAACTTCAACTTCACAGTTTCTTGTTCCAATGTCTAGGATCCACACATGATCTTCTGGGCTCCTTTAAAGGGCTTTTGTCAGTTCTCCAGCTCTGTACTTTATAGAACTCTTGGCTCTGGTTGTTTCTATTCCACTGTTTCAGGCCTTGGTGGCCATTCCATGGTACTGGCATTTAAAATACATGTAAATCTTCTGCTGCAAGTGGACTTTACCAATAACCTCCCACAGGCTTCCTTCATGGTGCCATGTCTCAACTTCTTTGCATGACCCCTTCAGTCCTGGGCTACCAACCACAACCGAGGCTGCATCTTCACCAATAGCCTTCCCTGTCCTCTCACATTTCCAAGCCTCAGCTGCTCTCCATGACTCCTTCATGCCTTGGATGATTCTTACATATTACTAAGTCCAGCTGTAGCACAAGGTACAACCTTGGCACTATCTGGAACACAGCTTTTTTGTGCTGTCAGAAATACTTCCTAAAAGATTTCACTTCAGTGATGCTGATCTCTTCTTAGGCATTGCTAATTTGTTAGCTCCAGCTAACCAGCATCACTTGTCCAAAAAGCCCTTTGTATTCTTAACTCTAAATCCAGAGCTACATGGCTGTTCTATTGTTTGCTGGGGCTGGAAACCCTGCCCCCTGCAGCCCCATTCTGTTACATCATCATCAGCTTATGGGTTTCTCACTCCTTCACTGCCTAAACTAGGCTGTTATCGAACTTGCTCTGTAGAATGACCTTGAACTCAGAGCTCTTCATACTTCTGCCTCTTGAATGGTAGGATTAAAGGCATACATTTCCACACCTGGACCTAAGGTTTGCTCTACTTGTAACTTGCTCTGTTCCAGGCTGACCTTGAACTCAATAGTTCTGCTTGCCTCTGTCTCCTGGGATTAAAGGCCTATAAGCTTTTCTAGTCCAGTATTCCTCAAGATCCAGATCAAAAGCCTATGTCTTTCATTTCTGGATTATAGTTCATTCTTGATTAAAAGTCCAAATGAAACTATTCCTTGTTCAACTACAAACACAAACAATAAATTTAACTATGTCCTTGTCAGGGATCTTGCCCTGAGGTTACCACTCCCTTAATTCCAATTAATATCCTTGAACATGGGATTTAGCTCCATTCCACTTCTTGGTGTACCTTTACTACTTGAATCCTACTGCTCAGGCCTGTGTCCCCTACCCACATCATAGCTGTATCCATTTAATTCAATGCCTGACAGATATTTCATATTGTTCTGTAATATGCATGCCAGTCATGTATGAGTTTTGGTAACCCTAAGAAATCCCACAAAGCTTTATGTAAGACCCATCAAATTAAAGGTCTGTGGGAATTGTTATGTCTAAAATGGCTTGAGTCAGAGCCAATCACAGGGCAGCAATTCCTGTACCTGCTTATGAACTCACTGTGTTTTTTTGTTTGTTTGTTTGTTTTTTGAGATTTTTAGCCTTTATAAGCTGACAGAGAAAGATATTTAAGGCCATAGATTCAGCCCCAAATTCTGAGCTGTGGCCCTGATAAATCAGTCTTAGGGTATGCATTCGATAAACCATCACTGTCTGATTGAGAACTGAGTTTATGTGATTTGTGGGTGTCTCCTGAACCCTCAACACATATATTTTGTATTTTTGCTTTCTAAGTTTGCTACGTTAGTTCAAAATGTTCCTCATAAGAGTGAACCACAGAACAGAGTCTAAACTTGTTTGATTTGAAACTTCCTTTGCCAATGCAATTAATCTGATGACTCTCTTTGCCTTAGCCTCAGGCACACCATTCAGACAAGGGCAAAAGGCAGCACAATCCTCACCAAAATATCACAAGTATGATCTTTAGGTAGCATACTAAAATTCTTGTCCTCTGAAACCTTTAGAGCCAGTAGACCTGCACAATTCATATTACCCTCAACATCACTACCTTCCATATTCCCACTAAGATGGCCCAAAGGACCAGCAGTCTCAACTAACGTGGCCCCCAGATCTCTCAGACACTGCACCAACAAACAGACAGCATACACCAGCTGACATGAGGCTCCCAACACATATACAGCAGAGGACTACCAGGCCTGTGTTCATTCAGAGATGATGTACCTATACCTAAAGAGATTGGAGGCCCCAGGGAGTCAGGAGGTCTGGTGCAATAAGGGGATTGGTGGGTGGAGACATCCTTGTAGAGATGGGGGAGGGAGAGTGAAGGTTATGGAATGTGGAACAGTCAGAGGGTGATCAGGAGTTGGATATAATAAGGACTGTAAAAAAAGATTAAATAAAAAGAAATAAACATGAAAGAAAGAGAAAAAAGCTCCACTTAAAGCATTCCACTGCTTCCATAATTCAAAGTCCTCAAATGCACATTCCTCCAAACAAAACTTGGTCAAACCTATCAGGGCAATACTCTAGTCCCTGGTACCAACTCCTGTCTTACGGTTTCCTTTGCTGTGTTATGGTTTCCATTGATGTGAAGAGACATCATGACCAAGGCAACTCTTATAAAGGACAACATTTATTTGGATTTGGTTTACAGATTCAGATATTTAGTCCATTATCATCAGTAAGAAGCATGGCAGCATCCAGGCACTGTGGCACTAGAAAAGGAGCTGAAAGTTCTATATCTTGTTCTGAAGGGAGAAGAAAGGATTCAGGAAGCTAGGAGGAGGGTCTTAAAACCCACCCCCATAGTGACACACTTCATGTAACAAGACTTCAGCCACTTCAACAAGGCCACACCACTTAATAGTGTCATTCCCTGGGTCAAGCTTTTTCACACCACCACATCAGGTAAAGGTCTTTTTTTTTTGTTGTTTTTTTTGTTGTTGTTGTTGTTGTTGTTGTTTTTTTTCTTGATTTAAGAGAGCAAATGCAATTTGATGACTGTATTAATATACAACACACTTTTGCTTTAAAAGCCTGGGAAAAGGTAGAGGAACCAGGAAAATCTATGCCATTCACAAAGATTATGCAAAGCACCAGAGAGACTTTTACTGACTTCATACATAGATTAATATCTCTATAAGCAGGGTAATATCCGATCCAGAAGCAAATAGGTGTTAATTGAAGCTTTAGCAAATGCAGAATATAAAATAGTTCTTAGACCTTTAAAAGCTCAAACAACACCCATGGATAAATAAATTAGAACTACTGCTGATATTGACCCCAATGACTATGTAATTGAACCAGCAATGGTCAATAATCATAGATATCAAAATGTCCATTGTTTTTGCTGTGGGAGATAAAGTTGTTTGAAAAGGGATTATAGACACAGTGTTCCTAGAGACTTCTCTAGAATACCTTGGCTTTCCTGCCTTTGTAGAAGGTGTGGTAAAGCTAGAAATTGTATTGATGAATATAGATCTGCAAGAGATAGTTCAGGTAATCCCTTACTGATGGGAAACTTCCCAAGGGCAACAAATAAGACCCAGGTATTTGCTGCCAGGAATCCACAAAGCAACTAGAGAAAACTAAACTAGGCATTGGAGATCTAGTGTGTACTACAGAAGAAAGAGCTGTGTTACACTTAGGCATAGGTAAACATTTGACACTCTCACTAAAAATTCAGTGCTATAAAATACCCACTGGAGTTCCTGGACCTATACACCCAGAGGCCATAGAAATTATTTCAGGAAAAATTAGCCAAACATCTCAAGGATTCATTGAGCATCCAGAAATTATAATTAAAGATGTATGTGGCAGTTATAGCCATGAATGTATGGGGAAGAGATCTACTACAAACATTCAGAGCTCAGATTAATATTCCTTAATATTCACGGAAACTCACCTCCTGAAGCTTTGGTGTTCTCATTAACCCATATACTCATACTCTATAACCGTGTTAGTCTGGTGTATGGATCCACATGCTCTCTTTTAGTATTATATAAGTGCCCTTTAAGATTGAATTCTGACATAACCAGAGCCTTTGCCAGTCTTCCATGGTCCCAGAAGCTGAAGAGCTTGGAATCTGGAAGGAATGCAGTAAGGAAGTTACCTATTCTGTAACTAATTAAGCATTACAAAAGACAGAGCCAGTAGCTCAGAGCTGGTATGGAAAGTATTTACTAAGGACAGCAGCAAATCACACCCAAACAAGGGAATACCATAACAGAGCTAGGGAATCCCACTGAGACAGAGATCTTCTCTACAGCTAGGTATAGCAAGCTTCATATTAGAAGCAAGTTGGTAAATTCTTCTGGACCCAGGAAATAAGGAGGTTTGGGTATTGCAGTATTCATGAAAAGGTCTGCTAGTGCAGAACCCTTGGTGGTGGGTTTAACAATAGACTAGTTTACACCTGGCTCCCTTCTTTGTGGCAGCAGCCTGGTCCCTGCCTTCTTTTGATGTATACATTCCTTTTGTATTGCATCACTGTAACTTGGTGGATTGTATTTTGCCTGGTTTCTTGTTATTTCTTCGGTATAAAAAGTCTGGTGTTCGACCTGACATCATACATTCAGATTCTAAACAATCTTACGTGTTGATCTATCTGTCACCCTCCGACTCCTTGCCCATCTGCACCCAGAGACCCATTCAAGGTGGACAAAGGGACTCAGAGGGTCTGCAGCAGATTTCCAGGTGGAACAGTCACTGGATGGTCATTCCTTCAATCTCTGCTCCAAGCTTTATTTCTCCTTCCATGGGTATTTTGTTCCCCCTTCTTAGAAGGATCAAAGTGCCCACACTTTGGTCTTCCTTCTTGAGTTTCATGTATTTTTCAAATTGTATCTTGGGTAGTCTAAGTTTCTGGGCTAATATCCACTTATCAGTGAGTGCATATCATGTGTTGTCTTTTGTGATTGGGTTATGTGACTTAGGATGATATCCTCCAGATCCATCCATTTGTCTAAGAATTTCATAAATTCATTGTTTTTAGTAGCAGAATAGTACTCCATTGTGTAAATGTGCCACATTTTCTGTATCCATTCCTCTGTTGAGGGATTTCTGGGTTCTTTCCAGTTTCTGGCTATTATAAATAAGGCTGCTATGAACATAGTGGAGCATATGTCCTTATTACAAGTTGGAGAATCTTCTGGTTATATGCCCAGGAGTGGTATTGCTGGATCTTCTGGTAAAACTATGTCCAATTTTCTGAAGACACTTCAAACTGATTTCCAGAGTGGTTGTACCAGCTTGCAATCCCATCAGCCATGGAGGAGGGTTCCTTATGCTCTACATCCTCCCCAGCATCTGCTGTCACCTGAGTTTTTGATCTTAGCCATTCTGACTGGTGTGAGGTGGAATTTCAGGGTTGTTTTGATTTGCATTTCCCTGATGATTAAGGATGTTGAACATTTTTTTTTTTTTAGCTGCTTCCCAGTCATTCGATATCCCTCAGTTGAAAATTCTTTGTTTAACTCTGTACTCCATTTTTTAATAGGGCTATTTGTTTTTCTGGAGCCCAACTTCTTTTGTTCTTTATATATTCTTTGCTTATTAGCCCCCTATTGGATTTAGGATTGTAAAGATATGATTGTGTTTTTGTCTTCTTGACAGTGTCCTTTGCCTTACAGAATCTTTCCAATTTTACGAGGTCCCATTTGTCAATTCTCAATCTTAAAGCACAAGCCATTGCTCTTCTGTTCAGGAATTTTTCCCCCATGTCCATATCTTCGAGGCTCTTCAACACCTTACTCTCATCAATGGACAGATCCTAGAAACAGAAACTAAACAGAGATATAGTGAAACTAACAGAAGTTATGAAACAAATGGATTTAACTAATATCTATATACTATTTTATCCTAAAACAAAAGGATATACATTTTTCTCAGCACCTCATGGTACCTTTTCCAAAATTGACCATATAATCCGTCACAAAACAGGTCTCAACTGATACCAGAAGATTGAAATAATCCCATGCATCCTATTAGAAGTCTCCCACTATTATTTTGTGTGATACAATGTGTGCTTTGAGCTTTACTAAAGATTCGTTAATGAATGTGGATGCCCTTGCGTTTGGAGCATAGATGTTCAGAATTGTGAGTTTATCTTGATAAATGTTATTTTTGATGAGTAAGAAGTGTCCCTCCTTATGTTTTTTGATAAGTTTAGTTTGAAAGTCGATTTTATTTGATATTAGAATGGCTACTTCACTGATAAGTGGATATTAGCCCAGAAACTTAGTATAGCGAGATATAAGATACAATTTGCAAAACACATGAAACTGAAGAAGAACGAAGACCAAAGTGTGGACACTTTGCCCCTTCTTAGAATTAGAAACAATCACCCATGGAAGGAGTTACAGAGACAAAGTTTGGAGCTGAGACAAAAGGATGGACCATCTAGAGACTGCCATATCCAGGGATCCATCCCATAATTAGCCTCCAAACGATGACACCATTGCATACACTAGCAAGATTTTGCTGAAAGGACCCAGATATAGCTGTCTCTTTTGAGACTAGGCCGGGGCCTAGCAAACACAGAAGTGGATGCTCACAGTCAGCTATTGGATGGATCACAGGGCCCCCAATGTAGGAGCTAGAGAAAGTATCCAAGGAGCTAAAGAGATCTGCAACCCTGTAGGTGCAACAACATTATGAACTAACCAGTACCCCGTAGCTCTTGACTCTAGCTGCATATGTATCAAAAGATGGCCTAGTCGGCCATCACTGGAAAGAGAGGCCCATTGGTCAGGCAAACTTTATATGCCCCAGTACAGGGGAACGCCAGGGCCAAAAAAAAAAAAAAAAAAAAAAATGGGAATGGGTGGGTAGGGAAGTGGGGGGGAGGGTATTCGGGACTTTTGGGATAGCATTGGAAATGTAACTGAGGAAAATACGTAATAAAAAATAAAAAAAAGAATGGCTACTGTATCAGTTCTGCTTTCTCTCTGGAGATGTCTCTGTGTACATTTTGCTTGCTTGCTATTCTAAGAGGTTTTACTGTCCTTGTCCTGCCTGCTTGTTTGTGAGTGTGTGTGTGTGTATGTGTGCGTGTGTGTGGGGGGGTGAGTATGTGTCGGTTTTCCAAGTAATCCTCTTTTTTTAACCTAAAAAGTTTTCTGGATAGCTCATCTCCTGTAGAACAAAGGTTCAATCTTTTGTTTTACATATCAATCCAGTCATTTACTCCAGGTTTCCTTTTGATTATCTTATGAATCCGCATGGCAAGACAAAAGCCCTTTGATTGTTAGGAGATAACAAGGTGATATATATATATATATATATATATATATATATATATATATATATATATTCTTTACATTGCAAAAAAATTCAGAGATTCATCTGCTTTTGTCGGGCACAGATGATAAGCTGAGTGGGACCCTGCCCTATAATTACTATTTCCACTATGCCTGGACCTAACCTTGCTCTGTCTGTCCTAGGCTGATGCTAAATTTAGAAATCTGTTTGCCTTTGTAAGAATAATCAAACAAACAAATAAGCGAACAAAATTTAGCTGGGTGGGATCTCCTTCAATCACCACTCCCTAAATCTCTTTATCTCCTTCTTTAGTAACTTTCTAGCATGGTTGCTCACAGCTGCTTTTGTTCCTTTAGATTCATGAAGCCCCTCATATAATTTATATTGCAGCCTTACTCTTGCATAGCTAAGAAATTATATATTTTCTTCTTTTTTTCAATTTTTATTAGATATTTTCTTCATTTGCATATCAAATGCAATCCCAAAAGTCCCCCATACCCTCCCCCCCCACCATTCCCTGCTCCCCTACCACCCACTCCCACTTTTGGCCCTGGTGTTCCCTGTACTGGGGCATATCAAACCCATGCATTAAGAGCTCTTTCCCATAGCCTTAAGGGCTGTCCTGGAGGTTCCAGTGTTTAGCATTTTGCTAAGATATTAGCCACACCTGGAATCCTGCTGCCTTATTATCATGTAGTCATTAAGTTAACAGGGAGGATGTTCGTTGGAAAGAATGTGAAATATGTACATTATTATGCAAACAAGCCTTATGCCCACAGTAGCCATTCACACTCCTGGAGGCTTACACAGAGTCCCTGTCCCAGGACCAGGAACCATATCACTCTGTCCCCACCAGGACCATGCAGGGCTTGGCATACTTGCTATTGTAAGAGATCTCTCTGTCCATGTCTCCTTGATTGTGTGTCAGTTCTCCAAGCTGTTCTCTTTTTATTCTAAAAAATTCTCTGGATAGCTCATCTCCTACAGAACACAGGTCCAATCTTTATTTTACATATCAATCCAGTCATTTATTACAGGTTTTCCTTTTGATTATATTGTGAATCAGCATCCTATGACCCCAGCTTCTTGATTTTTAGGAGACAGCAAGCATACTTTTTTTTTTTCTTAACATTGCAAAAGCATTCAGAGTTCTAGCTGTTTTTGTTAAGCATAGATGATAAACTAGTTGGGCTGGACAGTGCCCTAATCTTACCATCTCCACTACCATCACACGTATTATTATTATCATGGAATCATTTGCATTAACAGGGAACAGAACATTGCTTTCAAGGAAAGAGTCCTCCATTTCTAGTGGATCCAGAAAATATATACACTACTAAACAAACAAGTTGTATGTCTGTGGGGAGCGGGTGTGGCGGTAGTCCCAAAGGCGCCAGGGACTGTAGCTAAGTCATATGACTTGCACCTGACTTCCTCATATAAGACACAAACATCTTGAGTGCTGCGCAGGTGTACCAGGATATAGGTGAATCCAATTTGGTGGAGATTTGCCCCTGCTGCCCTGATTAGCTGAAGCCTCGTGACTGGCGAGGGGGCGTGGCCTGCGGTGCGTGGATGGGAACTGAGAGTATATAAGAGTGAGAGGCCCGGGTTAGAGGGAGGATTATTATTCGAGAGAGGATTACTATTAGGGGGGAGATATAAACAGGGGAGATATAAACAGGGGAGATATAAAAACAAGGGAGATATAAAAACAAGGGAGATATAAAAACAAGGGAGATATAAAAACAAGGGAGATATAAAAACAAGGGAGATATAAACAAGAGAGATAAAAACAAGGGAGATATAAAAACAAGGGAGATATAAAAACAAGGGAGATATAAACAAGGGGGGCGATATATAAACAAGGGAGATATAAACAAGGGAGATATAGAGGAAGAAGAAACAGGACTGAATAAATGTGTGCAGAAGGATCCTGTAGCAGCGTCGTTCTTCCTGGCCAGTTGAGCGCACGCAAGAAGTGGTGCCGAAACCCGGGACAAGAAGACCCGGGACGAGAAGACCTGGGACGAGAAGATCTGAGACGAGAAAACCCGGGAAAAGAAACATCTTCAGGCAAGAGCGAAGACCCCCTGCTACAGGGAGGATTCAGAACTGCATCACGGGGAAGGAGTGGTTAATAAAGGTTCCCGTAAAACAGACTGTTGAGAAGGATCCAGCGTGGATTCAGAACTCTTCAGCTGGGGAACGGTACTGATGAAGAGAAAGAAGAAAGATGAGGACGGAATAAACTGCTGTTAGAAGGACTGGTGGTCGCGTCGTTCTTGCTGGTCGAGAGCGGGCGCGACAATTGGTGGCCCGTACGGGGAACCGACTCCCCCACCGAGTTCAGAACTTTCAGCAGTCAGTGGTTGCTGGCAGGGTAAGTTCACGGTGAGTGAAACTTGCGACCCCAGGAGTTTGGGAAGGACCTCGGTTAAAATAGAGGGGAATATAAAGTTGCCAGGAAGCAGGTACAAGGTAACTAAAGGTTCATGGTTTTGGGACAAGTTAAGGTTCCCGGTTTGGGGACAAGTTAAGGAACTATGATAACCTCAGTGTAGTGATCAATAGATCCTCGCTGTGTAGTTATGCTTTTTTCTCCCATTGACCCTTTGTGGGTAGGTCTGATAGTTTTGGTCTTGTTTGTTCTGATATATGGACTCTGTTACTGTTTGAAACTGTGTGTAGAGGCAGTCAAGACAGGTCAGAAAATCCTTATAGAGCAACAAGAAAGTATGTCGGAAAAGGAGAAGGGCTTAAAAAGAAAAAGGAAAAAGAAAGAAGACACAGTAAAATCAGGTGAACAGAAAGGACGAAACAAAAGAGCCGAGGCGGAGGAGGAAGGCGAATTAGCTTCTGTGCCTCCTCCCTATGCCTCCTCAGCATCCACCTGTAGGTGGACCTTCTGTCTGGAGATTTGGAGAGGATCGAGTAGATCAGGTGTTGACGTGGGCGAGAGGGTCTGTTTGTGTGTTTCCACAGGACCAGACGGAACCTCTTTGGGTGCCGGAGAGATTGGTGAGACGCTGCAAGAATGAGGCTCCTGATCCAGTTGCCCCTGTGGATGTGGTGGATGGTCCCACAAACACAAACAATGGAGCCGAGATGGGAGATCCTTTCGGTATTCCAGAAGCTGATACCAGCTCGACATGATATTCTTTCCACGCTTTTTGATCCCTGAATTCCCCTTAAAGAGATAGCCCCTCTGGCCATCTATCCCTTGCTTCAGGGAAGATGAGCGGGGATGAGAGCCCTGGGATGTATGCTTGTTATAGTGTGTGTGTTTTTTGTGTTTGGCACATGTGTTAGGTGCAGAGTGTGCGGCCCGCACTTTCGCCATGGTAGCGTAGGCTTTTGCTGCAGTGGAGACGGGACAATCTCCTCAGATTCGGTTTGCCGCTCTAAAAGAAATTATGCTGCGTTATGCCGTGGGGTGCGAGGCTAAGCACTGCACAGAGGATAGCTTGCTGTTGGCATCCTGTGGAAGGCACGTCTGATTGCATGAAGGTTCAGTGTCCTAGTTCCCTTCCCCCAGGAAAAATGACACGGGAGCTGGCCAAGACCTCTCTGGGTGATGAGCCTAAGGGATGGTTTTGTGTAGGGCCCCTATGCTTGCACACTGGGGATCAGACCTCTACCTTCACCCATGAGGCTTGCTTGCAGCAATTAAGATCTGGCCATAGGTTAATTAACATCCTGGCCTTTTGATGCACCTGCCGCAAGCAAAACACAATCTCCCCAGGTGTGGCTTGGCATGATAGAGAGGTAGTCAGTGATAAGACTCCCTGGGCATGTCACCAACCTAAGACAGGGATCAAACCAATGCTGTTTGTCACCCAAAGACGGGTAAGGGGCATGGCTGCGAGGGGCTATCTACAGACATTCTCTCTGCCAAAAAAGAAAAAAGGGGGAATTGTGGGGAGCGGGTGTGGCGGTAGTCCCAAAGGCGCCAGGGACTGTAGCTAAGTCATATGACTTGCACCTGACTTCCTCATATAAGACACAAACATCTTGAGTGCTGCGCAGGTGTACCAGGATATAGGTGAATCCAATTTGGTGGAGATTTGCCCCTGCTGCCCTGATTAGCTGAAGCCTCGTGACTGGCGAGGGGGCGTGGCCTGCGGTGCGTGGATGGGAACTGAGAGTATATAAGAGTGAGAGGCCCGGGTTAGAGGGAGGATTATTATTCGAGAGAGGATTACTATTAGGGGGGAGATATAAACAGGGGAGATATAAACAGGGGAGATATAAAAACAAGGGAGATATAAAAACAAGGGAGATATAAAAACAAGGGAGATATAAAAACAAGGGAGATATAAAAACAAGGGAGATATAAACAAGAGAGATAAAAACAAGGGAGATATAAAAACAAGGGAGATATAAAAACAAGGGAGATATAAACAAGGGGGGCGATATATAAACAAGGGAGATATAAACAAGGGAGATATAGAGGAAGAAGAAACAGGACTGAATAAATGTGTGCAGAAGGATCCTGTAGCAGCGTCGTTCTTCCTGGCCAGTTGAGCGCGTGCAAGATATGTCCACAGCAGCCACCAACACTCATGGAGGCTCACATTGAGGCCCTATCCCAGGGGCAGGAACCCTGTCACTTTGACCCAACCAAGGTCAATTCAGACTCTGCAACATATGTTGAACCATCCTTATATTTGTCAGGTAAATCCAACTAAACTGTGGTAGATGATTATTCTGACATATAGCCATACATAATTTATAAATATTTTGTTGAAGATTTTGAATCTACCTTCATCAAGAATATTGGTGCCTTTTTCAATTTCTCTCTCTCTCTCTCTCTTTCTCTTTTTCTTTCCCTTCCTTCCTTCCTTCCTTCCTTACTTCCTTCCTTCCTTCCTTCCTTTCTTCCTTTCTTCCTTCCTTCCCCCTTCCTTCCTTCCTTCCTTCCTTCCTTCCTTCATTCCTTCCTTCCTTCCTTTGTGTTTTTAATCTGTTATTTTTTTCACATTAAAGTGATGCTAATGAAAGAACCTAGTGGGGAAACCCCCACTCTGTTCCCGATAATGCGTGCACCCAAAAATCACAAACAGACCGTCCTGATGTAAATACACGAGACAGTTTAATGGTGGAGCTCCAGGACAAACATATCTCATGCAGGAGACAGTGGATTCGACCACGAGGCTTGGAAGCTAGGGGTTTTTATAGTAAAGGGGCTGGGGCTGGGGGAAGAACTGGCACGGTTTCACATGATTGGTTCATTTAAACATCAGCAGACTGTACATGCTGATAACATTTAACTTAAGTCAGAAGGGCGGGAGATAGGGAGGTGCCAGGCCAGTCCGGACATGCCATTCTCTTTATCTTTATGGCCAAGAAGCCTCAGAAATGTCTTAACGACGGGCCTGCCTAGGCATGTCCTGGCCTGTTCTGCTATGTTCTCAGCCCCAGGTTTCAAAGCTCACAAAAAACTCTTTGGGCTATTTGATATAAATTACATGAATCACAGCTATCAAGTTTTATTTTCTTTCACTAGCTTTGTAGAGGAATCTGTAGTTGTCTTTGGCTAGAATTACTCCCTAGCAACTTCCTAGCAACAGTTAATCAAAGATTTGTCTGTTTGTTTCAGATGTACTTTCAGAAGACTTGTTTTTGTATACAATCTTGCTTTAGAGCAAGCACCTGTCACTTAACAATAGCCATTCAATTAGATACTTTCCAGGCTTTAGAACACCCCCCTCACTTACTCCCATTCCCTATAAAACCTTGTCCTGCTGAGGGTTTGGAGCTGCTCAGCCTTCCAGTCCTTTTGTGTCAGGGTTAGATTAGAGAAGAGCACAATCTTGAGTTTACAATAAAGAGACCCTAATATAATTACATCGGAAATGGTTTCTTGGTGGTCTTTTGAGGTTCAGGAATGCTTCCTGGCATAATAGTTAGACCTAAGGTTTGCCTGAGAAAAAGCACTACCACCATCTTGGGCCAAATTTGAAGCAAGCTTTATTAAATATTGAATGTTTTATGTAGCAGATGCCATCTCAGCCTTAATGTGGGTCCCAAATAACTGGAGTGGGGGAGGGGTAGCTATCCCTAAAGCTGTTGCCTATCTGTGGAATATGTTCTTCATCCTGGGCTGTCTTGTTTGGCTTCTGTGGGAGAAGATATGCCTAACCCTGCAGAGACTTGATGTGCCAGGTTAGGGGGATACCCGAGGGGCCTTTACCCTCTCAGAGAAGGGGTGTTGGGGATGGAGGGAGACACTGTGGGAGGAGGGACCAGGAGAGGGGGCAGCAATTGGGATATAAAGTAAATTAGTAAGTAAATAAATAAACAAATATTAAAAAGTAACAAAGAGATGAAGTTTGGTCAGAACCACTCCCTAGAATTTCCCAGATGAGTGAAAAAAAAAAAAAACCCAACAACAACAACAAAAACCAAACCAAACCAAACCAAACCAAACCAAACCAAACCACCACCACCACCACCACCACCACCACCACCAACAACAACAACAACACCCAGCCAAACAAACAAAAATACATGTTGCATTGGTTTGTAAAGATAAACCTATAGGCCACTGTACTTTCACATGAGGCTTTTATTTTATTCCAAGAAGTATAACTACCTGCATTTCAGGAGATTATCTGGTCCTTGAGAAGGTGGGAATGTACAAATTAATTTTGGTTATTTCACTATAAACAGGGAAACATTATAATAAGCACAAAACATATTCAGAGTATTGTAAGGGAATACATTAAAAATATATTCTACAAAGTTGAAAAAAAATCTAAGAAAAAAGGAACAATTTCTAAGACTCATCCAAACTTCCTAAGGTAAATTGAATTAATTTTAAAAACACCCAATGAGCTTCATTTGTTACATCATTGTAGATTTTCAAGTAAAACAAACAAGAAAATATCAAAAAATATACCACTCTGAGTTGGAGATCTTTTAAACTATCTAATAATAGTTAACTTATTTATATATCACGTTCATAGCCAAATACTTTTTGTGATTTATTTCTACAAAATTCTTTTAAAAATCTGAAATAGTTGTAATGAACATTCCAATACATCCTTTTGAATACTCTTCATACCCAAATTAGGAAAATGCAGCTCTGAACATTTAAGAATTCATTTTCTGCCAGGAAAAAATGCACTTTTTAATTGCACACATAAATAACTCTTGCATGTATACATTGAGTGCTAGATCTGAGAAACTATAAAGGCTGACATCTGTAGAATGTGCTTGCTTAACACATATCTGTGGTTTATTAGTCAGCCTGTTCTCTGTTTATAGTAGCTACATTGTTACATAAGCAGCTGCAATTTATGCTATAGAACACCTGTGCTTCAGTGAATTCCTGAGATAATTATTTTACACACACACTTAAATGCACGTAATTACCTGTGCTCATGCACATCCATACACAAGTTTACATGTATTCCACAAGAGCAATAACTATACAAATATGCATAATTAAATTATGTCAGTGTATTTCGAAAGTCAGAGAAAATAAGATTAATATAAACAAAATAATTAGGTTTAGTATAATTTTTGCATGGATATAATATAAACCGTTTTAGTCTTTGAAATTAAATTTATAGTTTGTTTTTCATTCTTATATAGCTTGAAAATATAATAAAGCCATCTTCAAACTTTAAATAGACTAGGAAATTTCTCACATAAATTCCAGTACATAATGAAAACAATGTCATTTAATGGCTTAATATTAAGGACAAAATCAACTTATTTAATAAAAAATCAACTGTTTTGTTTATAATACTAATTGTCTTACAAAATCTGTATGACATATACACAGTTTAGAAATTAATCCTAGTGGTCATTCCTGAGTGTGTATATGTACTGAGCTTTACTAGTATGGGTTTACTGCATATAAATTAAAAAATTGTGTACTGGGGGATGATGAGATGACTTAGCAGTTAAGAGCACTTGTTGCTTGACTAGAGGACCTGAGTTTGATTGTAAGAAGGCATCTCTGAACCATGCAACTCCAGTTCCAGAAATCACACATTCTTCTGGCATGTGTGGCCACCTGCTCTTATGTGGTGTATGGTACAAACACACACCACCCATTCACTCACACATGATTTTTTCAAAATTTTAATACAGATAATACTAACGATATTTAGCAAAAATTTTAGGCAATAGGCTTCTATTACTCACCCTGCAAACCATTTGGAAGACTAAATTGTTAACAGGTATCTCAAAGTATTACTATAACCTATTGATCATTTCATACAATTTGATCATAAAACTCCTAATAGAATATTAATGAAGTTTACAATAGAAACATACTAATAATTACTATCATAACATCTCATTTGTAACAATGAGGGTATCTCTATCTTATCGTCAGTAGCTTAGTTAGTGATGTTTAGTATATTCCAAACTCCACGTAACAAATATAACCTATTTGCTTCCTGAGATGTTAATATCAATATGGCAATATCTTACTTACTTGTACTTTTCTGTGGTATTATAATCGTATTTACTAGGAGTGCAGAAATTGTCCAGTTTTACATTTTGTAAAAAAAAAAAAATCTCTGTTGACATTTAAAACCTTAGGAAAATTAGGCATGGAGAAGAACAAAGTCAGATTGTACAGAATGTGATACACAACTCAATAATATTCAAGAATATAGTTTAACGCTTTCCTCTTAATTGAGATATTCCTCCCTGGAAGAAGGTCATAAGATTACAGAAATCTAGTAAAACCTATAAGATCCAGGGAGTTCATTAGGTCACAAGATTCTCAAGAACCTATTTTATGGCTATAAAAGAAGCTAAAAATTGATTGAGAAAGAAGGATCTATTTTTGGAGTTGCCTGCAGTTTACTCAGGAAGCTCTAAGAGTGCAGCTTTCACAAATCAACATTTATGCTAGGGTTGGAGCAGGCTTTGAGCCATCCATATATTGTAATTTTCCCCTCGTCTATTCTCCTATAAGCCACCCTAATAAAATTACTAGTTCTTGAAGTAGATGGAATTGTTTCTTTGGTTTATTTTGGTGCCTTGTTTGGGTTCAATGGTTGTTGCTCATGATTTTCTAGGAAAATCCACACAGTGTATGTATTAAGACCAAACTGATATTCCATTTTAGATAATAATATAAGTTCAATGTTGAGGTTTGGTCTTTTGCTATGTATTTGTAATTCTAAGTACTGGACTCCAAGTTCTGGTTACCCATAGAGACAAGAGAATCAACATAATACTATGTAAGCTTGCCTCCCAAGGTATCCCTGATTGGTAAATAAAGATGCCTACGACCTATAGCTGGACAGAAGAGAAAGAGATAGAGTTTTTGGTTCCCTGGAAGAGAAAGACAAGATGGAGAGAGGGAAAGATGGCTTGGGATAAGAATCATGAAACCATGGTCAAAAGAGCTGGCCAGTTGAAGGTAAGAGCTACACAGATGGAACATAGCAAGTTTTAACCACTAAATAATTCCTCAGAATTATCATTGTGATGTTCAATGACTACTGCTTCATAGTCTTCAATGAAGCCAAAGTTATTCATGACTTTTAAAAATGAACAATGAAATTTATGTTGTTTCATTATATTTTTTTCAAATATGAAGTCCATAAAGCTCATTGCAGCTACTACATTGCTGTAAGCTATTACAGTACTACCCACAAGAGAATATTATTTATATTTTTTATAAATAATTTGTGTGGCTTTTCCTGTGGTAACAATTACTGTTAACCTTATCTGAGGGAATATTGTAAAATTTAACCAAGCAAGTATATAAGGTTTCATAATATCCTCAGTGATTTCAAAGAAGAGTATTACGCAGAAATGCTAAAAAGTCTTTAAATTATCTATGGTAGATTGAAAAAGAATAGCCCCTCCCAACATAGGCTCATATATTAGAATACTTAGGGTAAAACACTATTTGAAATGATTAGGGGGTGTGGCCTTGTTGGAGTAGGTGTGGCTTTCTTGGAAGAAGTATGTCACTGGAGATGGGCTTTATTTAATGTTTCAAAATTGCATGGAAGTTCCAGTGTCTGTCCCTCTCTCCCTGAGAATCCAGATGTAGAACTCACAATTCCAATGTCTGTCAGCATACCATGTTCCCCAGCAGATGACAATGTACTAAACCCCTGAAACTAATTAAATTCTCTCCTTTATAAATAGTTTTGTGCTCGTGGTGTCTCTTAACAGCAATAAAACAGTGACTAAGACATTAGTCAACACACAGGTGCTGTTTGTTATATTTATATGCATTTTATTTGATTAACTTTACTACTCTCTTTTAATATAAAACTTTAATTCTCTAAAAATTAGAGTTAGCTTGGGCACAGCTCTCCCTACCCAGATCTTACTGGGAAAGAGTAGGTTTCCCAGGAGTGCTGACATACCTGAGAGCACAGGTAGGACCAGAAATTCTGTTCAAATACCTGGCCCAAGAGGGACCTGCCCAGAGACCTCAGGACACAGGAACCAAGGAGCATCCTGGGATAGTATCCTTCCAGTCTCCATCTGTGACCAGAGCTGACCCTGGGGGATAGCTCTCCATACCTGGCTCCCACCAAGAGAGAGCTGGTTTCACAGGGGTGGTGACACACTTGTGAACACCACTTCTTCTTTGAGGGACCTTCTCAGAGTCCACAAAAGATAGGAACCAAGGAGCAGCCTGGGATAGGATTCTTCCAGTTTCCATCTGCACCTAGAACTGACCCTGTGCCACAGCTATCCATATTCCTGGGAGTGAGATGGTCTTTCAAGAATGTTGACACATTTGAGAGCACAAGTGAGACCACCTCTTCTGCTCAAATTTCTGGCCCAAGAAGGACTTGCTCAGAGCCATCTGGACATGGGAACCAAGGAACAGCCAGGGACAAGATTATTCCAGTTTCCATCTGAGCCTGGGAGCTGACACTGTGCCAAAGAACTCCATATCCAAACCCTATCAGGAGAAAACTGATCTCCCAGGGGTGCTGACACACAGGCTTACAGGAGGAACAAGTGACATACAGAGACAGCAAGACCAACTAACACCAGAGATAACCAGATGTGGAGAGGCAACACAAACCAAGACTACTTGGCATCATCAGAACCCAATCCTCCCACTACAAAATGTCCTAGATACCTCAAACACACCAGGAAAGCAAAATTCAGGTTTACAATCACATCTAATGATGATGATAGAGGACTTTAAGAAGAATATAAATAACTCCTGTAGAGAAATACAGGAGAACACAGGTAAAGAGGTAGAAGTCCTTAAGGACGAAACACAAAAAATCCTTCATAGAATCACAGGAAAACAAAACCAAACAGGCCAAGGAATAGTGTAAAACCATTGATGATCTAAAAATGGAAATAGAAACAATAAAGAAATCACAAATGGAGACAAACCTGGAGATAGAAAACCTAGGAAATATATCAGGAGTTATGGACACAAGTATCACCAACAGAATAAAAGAGATAGAAGAGAGAATCTCAGGCGCAGAAGATACCATAGAAAATATTGACATAGCAGTCAAAGAAAATGCAAACAGCAAAAATCTCCTAATCCAAAAACATCCAGGAAATCCTGGACAAAATGAGAAGACTAAACCTAAGAATAATAGGTTTAGAAGAGAGCAAAGATTTACAACTTAAAGGGCCAGTTAAATAGCTTCAAAAATTATAGAAATCTTCCCTAACCTAAAGAGAGAGAGAGAGAGAGAGAGAGAGAGAGAGAGAGAGAGAGAGAGATGCCCATAAACAAGAAGCCTACAGAACTCCAAATAGATTGTATCAGAAAAGAAATTCTTCCCATCAGATAATAATCAAAACACCAAAAGCACAAATCAAAGAAAGAATATTAAAAGCAGTAAGGGGAGGGCAGCTGGCTACTTTCCAGGCCAGAGGATAGGGATCTGCCCAGCGTTGGAGCGCTTTGCCTGATCATCGGCAGCAGACATCTTGGTTCCGGGAGCCCGCCAAGTGTATCCTGCACAGGCCCCAGACATCTTGCCCCTTTCCCGGGCAGAGGAAAGGAGTATGCCCGACACAGGAGCGCTTTGCCTGAGCATTGGCAGCAGACATCTTGGTTCTGGGACCCCACCGAGTGTATCCTGCACAGGCGAGAGTACAGTATACAGAAGCTAAAAGCTTCTGGGACAGGCTGGAAACACAGAGCTTCTAAGGCAGCCCCCTTTTCGGGCCCCAGACAGCTGGCCACTTTCCTGGCCAGATAGGGATCTGTCCGGCACGGGAGCACTTTGCCTGAGCATCAGCTGCAGACATCTTGGTTCCAGGACTTCTCTGAGAATATTCTGCACAGGTTAGAGTGTAGAATAAAGAAGCTAACAGCTTCTGGGACAGGCCAAAGCAACTCAGCTTCGGGACAGGTCCTGTTTTGGGCTTTCATCTTCAGACAGGAGGGAGGTCCTAAGGCCCGATATCTGTGCACCATTCCTGTAAGAGGAGAGCTTGCCTGCAGAGAGTGCTCTGACCACTGAAAATCAGAAGAGAAATCTAGTCTCCCAGGTCTGCTGATAGAGGCTAACAGAATCACCTGAAGAAAATGCTCTAACCAGAGACAACTATAACAACTAGCTCCAGAGAATACCAGATGGCAAAAGGCAAACGTAAGAATCCTACTAACAGAAATAAAGACCACTCACCATCATCAGAATGCAGCACTACCACCCCACCTAGTCCTGGGCACCCCAACACAACCGAAAAGCTAGACCTGGATTTAAAAGCTTATCCCATGATGATGGTAGAGGACATCAAGAAGGACTTTAATAACTCACTTAAAGAAATACAGGAGAACACTGCTAAAGAGTTACAAATCCTTAAAGAAAAACAGGAAAACACAACCAAACAGGTAGAAGTCCTTAAAGAAAAACAGGAAAACACATCCAAACAGGTGATGGAAATGAACAAAACCATACTAGAACTAAAAAGGGAAGTAGACACAATAAAGAAAACCCAAAGTGAGGCAACGCTGGAGATAGAAACCCTAGGAAAGAAATCTGGAACCATAGATGAAAGCATCAGCAACAGAATACAAGAGATGGAAGAGAGAATCTCAGCTGCAGAAGATTTCATAGAGAACATAGGCACAACAATCAAAGAAAATACAAAAAGCAAAAGGATCCTAACTCAAAACATCCAGGAAATACAGGACACAATGAGAAGACCAAACCTATGGATAATAGGAGTTGATGAGAATGAAGATTTTCCACTTAAAGAGCCGGCAAATATCTTCAACAAAATTATAGAAGAGAACTTCCCAAACCTAAAGAAAGAGATGCCTATGAACATACAAGAAGCCTACAGAACTCCAAATAGACTGGACCAGAAAAGAAATTCTTCCTGACACATAATAATCAGAACAACAAATGCACTAAATAAAGATAGAATATTAAAAGCAGTAAGGGAGAAAGGTCAAGTAACATATAAAGGAAGGACTATCAGAATTACATCAGACTTTTCACCAGAGACTATGAAAGGCAGAAGAGCCTGGACAGATGTTATACAGACACTAAGAGAACACAAATGCCAGCCCAGGCTACTATACCCAGCCAAACTCTCAATTACCATAGATGGAGAAACCAAAGTATTCCACGACAAAACCAAATTCACATATTATCTTTCCACGAATCCAGCCCTTCAAAGGATAATAACAGAAAAAAAAAAAAAAAAAACAATACAAGGATGGAAATCACGCCCTAAAAAAAGCGTCTAAACAGCCCTAAAAAAATGTGTCGGGAGGAATTTCTTTTCTGGTCCAGTCTATTTGGAGTTCTGTAGGCTTCTTGTATGTTCACAGGCATCTCTTTCGTTAGGTTTGGGAAGTTCTCTTCTATATTTTGTTGAATGTAATCCCTCAACAAACCAAAAAGAAGACAGCCAGAAGAACAGAATGCCAACTCTAAAAACAAAAATAAAAGGAAGCAACAATTACTTTTCCTTAATATCTCTTAATATCAATGGACTCAATTCCCCAATAAAAAGACATAGATAGACTAACATACTGGCTACACAAACAGGATCCAACATTCTGCTGCTTACAGGAAACCCATCTCAAGGAAAAAGACAGACACTACCTCAGAGTGAAAGGCTGGAAAACAATTTTCCGAGCAAATGGTCTGAAGAAACAACCTGGAGTAGCCATTCTAATATTGAATAAAATCGACTTCCAACCCAAGTTATCAAAAAAGACAAGGAGGGATACTTCATACTCATCAAAGATAAAATCCTCCAAGAGGAACTCTCAATTCTTAATATCTATGCTCCAAATACAAGGGCAGCCACATTCATTAAAGACACTTTAGTAAAGCTTAAAGTACACATTGCACCTCACATAATAATAGTGGGAGACTTCAACACACCACTTTCATCAATGGACAGATCGTGGAAACAGAAACTAAACAGGGACACAGTGAAACTAACAGAAGTTATGAAACAAATGGACTTAACAGATATCTACAGAATATTTTATCCTAAAACAAAAGGATATACCTTCTTCTCAGCACCTCACGGGACCTTCTCCAAAATTGACCATATAATTGGTCACAAAACAGGCCTCAACAGATACAAAAATATTGAAATTGTCCCATGCATCCTATCCGACCATCATGGACTAAGGGTGATCTTTAATAACAACATGAATAATGGAAAGCCAACATTCACGTGGAAACTGAACAACACTTTTCTCAATGATACCTAGGTCAAGGAAGGAATAAAGAAAGAAATTAAAGACTTATTAGAGTTCAATGAAAATGAAGCCACAACATACCCAAACCTATGGGACAAAATGAAAGCATTCCTAAGAGGGCAATTCATAGGTCTGAGTGCCTCCAAAAAGAAACTGGAGAAAGCACACACTAGCAGCTTGACAACACATCTAAAAGCTCTAGAAAAAAAGGAAGAAAATTCACCCAAGAGGAGTAGAGGGCGGGAAATAATTAAACTCAGTGGTGAAATCAACCAAGTGGAAACAAGAAGAAATATTCAAAGAATTAACCAAACAAGGAGTTGGTTCTTTGAGAAAATCAACAAGATAGATAAACCCTTAGCCAGACTCACTAAAGGGCACAGGGACAACATCCTAATTAACAGAATCATAAATGAAAAGGGAGACATAACAACAGATCCTGAAGAAATCCAAAACACAATCATATCCTTCTACAAAAGGCTATACTCAACAAAACTGGAAAACCTGGATGAAATGGACAAATTTCTAGACAGATGCCAAGTACCAAAGTTAAATCATGATCAATTTAATGATCTAAACAGTCCCATATCCCCTAAAGAAATAGAAGCAGTCATTAATAGTCTCACAGCCAAAAAAAGCACAGGACCAGATGGGTTTAGTGCATAGTTCTACCAGACCTTCAAAGAAGATCTAATTCCAGTTCTGCACAACCTATACCACAAAATAGAAGTAGAAGGAACTCTACCCAACTCATTTTATGAAGCCACAATTACTCTGATACCTAAACCACAGAAAGATCCGACAAAGATAGAGAACTTCAGACCAATTTCCCTTATGAATATCGATGCAAAAATCCTCAATAAAGTTCTTGCTAACTGAATCCATGAACACATTAAAGCAATCATCCATCCTGACCAAGTAGGTTTTATTCCAGGGATGCAGGGATGGTTTAATATACTGAAATCCATCAACATAATCCATTATATAAACAAACTCAAAGACAAAAACCACATGATCATCTTGTTAGATGCGGAAAGAGCATTCGACAAGATCCAACACCCATTTTTGATAAAAGTCTTGGAAAGATCAGGAATTCAAGGCCCATTCCTAACCATGATAAAAGCAATCTACAGCAAATCAGTAGCCAACATCAAAGTAAATGGTGAGAAGCTGGAAGCAATCCCACTAAAATCAGGGACTAGAAAAGGCTGTCCACTCTCTCCATACCTATTCAACATTGTATTTGAAGTCCTAGCCAGAGCAATTCAACAACAAAAGGGGATCAAGTGGATACAAATCGGAAAATATGAAGTCAAAATATCACTTTTTGCAGATGATATGATAGTATATATAAGTGACCCTAAAAATTCTACCAGAGAACTCCTAAACCTGATAAACAGCTTCAGTGAAGTTACTGGATATAAAATTAACTCAAACAAGTCAATGTCCTTTCTCTACACAAAGAATAAACAGGCTGAGAAAGAAATTAGGGAAACAACACCCTTCTCAATAGTCACAAATAATATAAAATATCTTGGTGTGACACTAACTAAGGAAGTGAAAGATCTGTATGATAAGAACTTCAAGTCTCTGAAGAAAGAAATTAAAGAAGATCTCAGAAGATGGAAAGATCTTCCATGCTCATAGATTGGCAGGATCAACATTGTAAAAATGGCTATCTTGCCAAAAGCAATCTACAGATTCAATGCAATATCCATCAAAATTTCAACTCAATTCTTCAGCAAATTAGAAAGAGCAATCTGCAAATTCATCTGGAATAACAAAAAACCTAGGATAGCAAAACCTCTTCTCAAGGATAAAATAACCTCTGGTGGAATCACCATCCCTGACCTAAAGCTTTACTACAGAGCAATTGTGATAAAAACTGCATGGTACTGGTATAGTGACAGACAAGTAGACCAATGGAATAGAGTTAAGACCCAGAAATGAACCCACACACCTATGGTCACTTGATCTTCGACAAGAGAGTTAAAACCATCTAGTGGAAGAAAGACAGCATTTTCAACAAATGGTGCTGGCAAAACTGTTTGTTATCATGTAGAAGAATGTAAATCGATCCATTCCTATCTCCTTGTACTAAGGTCAAATCTAAGTGGATCAAGGAACTTCACATAAAACCAGAGACACTGAAACTTATAGAGGAGAAAGTGGGGAAAAGCCTTGAAGATATGGGCACAGGGGAAAAATTTCTGAATAGAACAGCAATGGCTTGTGCTGTAAGATTGAGAATCGATAAATGGGACCTCATAAAATTGCAAAGCTTCTGTAAGGCAAAAGACACCGTCAATAAGACAAAAAGGCCACCAACAGATTGGGAAAGGATCTTTACCGATCCTAAATCAGATAGGGGACTAATATCCAATATATATAAAGAACTCAAGAAGGTGGACTCCAGAAAATCCAATAACCCCATTAAAAATGGGGCTCAGAGCTAAACAGGAATTCTCACCTGAGGAATACCGAGTGGCAGAGAAGCACCTGAAAAAATGCTCAGCATCCTTAATCATCAGAGAAATGCAAATCAAAACAACCCTGAGATTCCATCTCACACCAGTCAGAATGGCTAAGATCAAAAATTCAAGTGACAGGAGATGTTGGTGAGGATGTGGAGAAAGAGGAACACTCCTCCATTGTTGGTGGGATTGCAAGCTTTTACAACCATTCTGGAAATCTGTCTGGCGGTTCCTCAGAAAATTGGACATAGTACTACCGGAAGATCCAGCAATACCTCTTCTGGGCATATATCCAGAAGATGCCCCAACCGGTAAGAAGGACAAATGCTCCACTATGTTCATAGCAGCCTTATTTATAATAGCCAGAAGCTGGAAAGAACCCAGATGCCCCTCAACAGAGGAATGGATACAGAAAATGTGGTACATTTACACAATGGAGTGCTACACAGCTATTAAAAAGTATGAATTTATGAAATTCCTAGGCAAATGGATGGACCTGGAGGGGATCATCCTGAGTGAGGTAACACAATCACAAAGGAACTCACACAATATGTACTCACTGATAAGTGGATATTAGCCCAAAACTTAGGATACCCAAGATATAAGATACAATTTGCTGAATGCATGAAACTCAAAAAGAATGAAGACCAAATTGTGGACATTGGGCCCCTTCTTAGAATTGGGAACAAAACACCCATGGAAGGAGTTACAGAGACAAAGTTTGGATCTGTGACGAAAGGATGGACCATCTAGAGACTGCCATATCCAGGGATCCATCCCATAATCAGTTTCCAAACGCTGACACCATTGTATTCACTAACAAGATTTTGCTGAAAGGACCCAGATATAGCTGTCTCTTGTGAGACGATGCTGGGGCCTAACAAACATAGAAGTGGATGCTCACAGTCAGCTATTGGATGGATCACAGGGCTCCCAGTGGAGGAGCTAGAGAAAGTATCCAAGGATCTAAGGGATCTGCAACCCTATAAGTGGAACAACATTATGAAATAACCAGTACCCTGTAGCTTTTTAATCTAGCTGAATATGTATCAAAAGATGGCCTAGTCGGCCATCACTGGAAAGAGAGTCCCATTGGACATGCAAACTTTATATGCTCCAGTACAGGGGAACGCCAGGGCCAAAAAAAAAAAAAATGGGAATGGGTGGGGAGGGAAGTAGGGTAGGGAGGAGGGTATAAGGGACTTTTGGGATAGCATTGGAAATGTAATTGAGGAAAATATGTAATAAAAAATATATAAAAAAGAAGAGAATCAACTCTTGAAAGTTGATCTCCAATCTTCATACATATTCTCACATACATGTGCTCAAGCACATACATAAATTTTACAAATTAGCATTCTTCTAATAGTGAAAATTATCAAAATAGCTAATTTTAAATGATCACAAAGTTTTCATATTGCTTTTAATAAATTTTAAGTAACTCAAAAAAAAAGCAGTAAGGGGAAAAGGTCAAGTAACATATAAATGCCTATCAGAATTGCATGTGAATTCTCATAAGAGACTATGAAATCTAGAAGATCCTGGGCAGATTTCATACAGATCCTAAGAGAACACAAATGCTAGTCCAGGTTAATATACCCAGCAAAACTCTCAATTACCATGAATGTAGAAACCAAATAAATCCATGACAAAACCAAATTTACACAATATCTTTCCACAAATCCAGCCCTAGAAAGGACAATAGATGGAAAACTTCAACATAAGGAGGGAAACAGCACCATGGGGGTGGGGACAAGAAAGTAATCTTTTAACAAACCAAAGAGAAGATAACCACAAAACCACAAACCCACCTCTAACATCAAAAATAACAGGAAGCAACAATCATTTTTCCTTAATATCTCTTAATATCAATGGACTCATTTAAAGACACAGACTAACAGCCTGGATATGTTAACAGAACTCAACATTTTGCTTCATACAGGAAACCCACATCAGTGACAAAGACAAACACTACCTCAGAGTAAAAGGCTGGAAAACAATTTTCCAAGCAAATGGTC
The DNA here is from genome assembly GCF_000001635.26 of Mus musculus. NCBI lineage: Eukaryota > Metazoa > Chordata > Mammalia > Rodentia > Muridae > Mus > Mus musculus. Next base: position 113,949,905 of record NC_000086.7, read on the forward strand.
CCAAGAAACAAGCTGGAGCAGCCATTCTAATATCGAATAAAATTGACTTTTAACCAAAATGTATAAGAAAAAATAATAAGGATACCGGACTGTTGGGGCCCAAAAGCACCTGACATCTCAGTCTCAATCTTGTCCCTCAGCCATCATCTAATAACAAACACTGTTTTGTTTCTTCCACTATCTTTCTACCTTTCCCACAATTGATTTGGGACATTTTATGATAGGGGGCTTTCTGCACCTTTTACAATAAGCACATTCCTTTCTGGACATTTTACAATGGGGACATTCCATTTACATTATTGTGTAACCAAGCAATAACAGCAGTTTGGCCCCTGCAACTAGGCCGATACCTTTTGTGGTTTTCAGCTTTATAAACCCTGTTTCCCAAAAGCAAACTGAAACTTGAACAGAATTTTTGTCTTGTCTCTTTTTGTCATGTCTTCTGATCCCAATTTTGCCATTGTTGTTCCCTTCTCGAAGACTCCTGCTGCTCAAGTCCCACAGGTCAGGTCAGCTGGTACCCATTAGTGAGGCTCAAATATGAAGGGACCAATGGAAATCACAGCAGTGCTTTTGGTTGGCTGAGGAATTTTCTGTGGAAGACATCTTGCACAGAAACCTGCCTCCTCTACTAGGGATCCTGATAAGTTTGCAGTGATCATCGGACAGGCTTTGAGTAGCCGTTTGATTTAGGCTTAGTTCTAAGGAGCTCTGGGGTTACTGGTTAGTTCATATTGATGTTCCTCTTATGGGGATTCAGTCCCCTTCAACTCCCTGGGTATTTCTCTGGTTCCTTCATTGGGGAGCTTGTGCTCCATCCAATGGATGACTATGAGCATCCACTTCTGTATTTGCCAGGCACTGGCATAGCCTCACAGGAGACAGCTATATCAGGCTCCTGTCAGCAGGCTTTTCTTGGCATCTGCCTGGTGCCTAGGTTTGGTGGTTGTTTATGGGGAGGATCAGTGAAGTGAAGCAGTATCTACATGGTCATTACTTCAGGCTCTGCTCCTAACTTTGTTTCTGTAACTCTTTCCATGGGTAGGGTATGTTGTTCCCCATTCTAAGAAGGAACAAAGTATCCACACTTTGGTCTTCCTTCTTCTTGAGTTTCATGTATTTTAAAAATTGTATCTTGGGTAAACTAAGTTTCTGGGCTAATATGCAATTATCATTGAGTGCATATCATGTGTGTTCTTTTGTGATTGGGTTAACTCACTGTCTTAGTCAGGGTTTCTATTCCTGGACAAAACATCATGACCAAGAAGCAAGTTGGGGAGAAAAAGGTTTATTCGGCTTACACTTCCACATTGCTGTTCATCACTGAAGGAAGTCAGGACTGGAACTCAAGCAGGTCAGGAAGCAGAAGCTGATACAGAAGCCATGGAGGGATGTTCTTTACTGGCTTGCTTCCCTTGGCTTGCTCAGCCTGCTCTCTTATACAACCAAGACTATCAGCCCAGAGATGATACCACCCACAAGATCACTAATTGAGAAAATGCCTTGCAGCTGGATCTCCTGGAGGCATTTCCCTAACTGAAGCTCCTTTCTCTGTGATAACTCCAACCTGTGTCAAGTTGGCACAAATCTAGCCAGTACACTCACTCAGGATGATATCCTCCACATCCATCCATTTGCCTAAGAATTTCATAAATTCATTTTTTCATAGCAGAGTAGTACTCCATTGTGTAAATGTAACACATTTTCTGTATCCATTCTTCTGTTGAGGGGCATCTGGTTTCTTTCCAGGTTCAGGCTATTATAAATAAGGCTTCTATGAACATAGTGGAACATTTTTCCTTATTACAAGTTGGAATATTTTTTGGGTATATGCCCAGGAGAGGTATTGCTGGATTTACTGGCAGTACTATAGCCAATTTTCTGAGGAATCATCAAACTGATTTCTAGAGTAGTTGTACCAGCTTGCAATCCTACCAGCAATGGAGGATGGTTCATATTTCTCCACATACTCGCCAGCATCTGCTGTCACCTGAGTTTTTGATCTTAGCCATTCTGACAGGTGTGAGGTGGAATCTCAGGGATGTTTTGATCATCATTTCCCTGATGATTAAGGATGTTGGACAATTTTTCAGGTGCTTCTCAGTTATTCAGTATTCTTCAGTTGAGAATTCTTTGTTTAGCTCTGTAACCAATTTTTAATAGGGTTATTTAATTTTTTGGAGTCCAGCTTTTTGAGTTCTTTGTGTATATTGAATATTAGTCCCCTATTAGATTTAGGATTGGTAAAGATCCTTTCCCAATCTTTTGGTGGCCTTTTTGTCTTATTGACAGTGTCTTTTGCCTTATAAAAGCTTTGCAATTTTATGAGGTCTCATTTGTTGATTCTAGATCTTACAGCACAAGCCATTGATGTTTTGTCAGGAATTTTTCCCCTGTGCCAATATCTTTGAGGCTTTCCCCCACTTTCTCCTTCGTAAGTTTCAGTGTCTCTGGTTTTATGTGGAGTTCCTTGATCCACTTAGACTTGAACTTTGTTCAGGGACATAAAAATGGATCAATTCACATTCTTCTACATGCTAACTGCCAGTTGAGCAAGCACCATTTGTTAAAAATGCTATCTTTTTTCCATTGGATGGTTTTAGCTCCCTTGTCAAAGATCAAGTGACCATAGGTTTGGTGGTTCATTTCTGGGTCTTCAATTCTATTCCATTGATCTACCTGTCTGTTACTATAACAGTACCTTTCAGTTTTTATCACAATTGCTCTGTAGTACAGCTTGATGTCAGGCATGGTGATTCCACCAGAGGTTCTTTTTCATTGAGAATAGTTTTTGCTCTCATAGGTTTTTTTGTTATTCATAATGAATTAGCAAATTGCCTATTCTAACTCTATGAAGAATTGATTTGGAATTTTGATGGTGATTGCATTGAATGTGTAGATTGCTTTTAGCAAAATAGCCATTTTTACTATATTAATCTTTCCAATCTATGAGCATGGGAGATCTTTCCATCTTCTGAGATCATCCTTGATTTCTTTCTTTAGAGACTTGAAGTTATCATACAGATCTTTCACTTCCTTCTTTAGAGTCATACCAAAGTATTTTATATTCTTTGTGTCTATTATGAAGGATGTTGTTTCCCTAATTTCTTTCTCAGCCTGTTTATCCTTTGTGTAAAGAAAAGCCACTGATTTGTTTGAGTTAATTTTATATCCAGCTACTGCACTGAAGCTGTTTATCACTATTTAGGAGTACTGTGGTGGAATTTTAAGGATCCCTTATATATACTATTATATCATCTGCAAATAGTGATATTTTGACTTCTTCCTTTCCAATTTATATCCATTTGATATCCATTTGTTGTCTAATTGCTCTGGCTAGGACTTCAAATACTGTATTGAATAGATATTGAGAAAGTGGCCAACCTTGTCTATTTCTTGATTTTAATGGGATTGCTTCAAGTTTCTCTCTATTTACTTTGTTGTTGGCTACTGGTTTGAAGTATATTGCTTTTACTATGTTTAGGTATGGGCCTTGTACACCTGATCTTTCCAAGATTTTTATCATGAATTGGTGTTGGATTTTATCAAATGCTTTCTTAGCATCTAATGATATGATCATGTGGTTTTTTTCTTCAAGTTTGTTTATATATTGGATTACATTGATGGACTTCCATATATTGAACCATCCCTGCATCCCTGGGATGAAGCCTACTTGATCATGATGGATGATAGTTTTGCTATGTTCTTGGATTCGGTTTGTGAGAACTTTTTGAGTATTTTTGCATGGATATTCTTAAGGGAAATTGGTCTGAAGTTCTCTTTGTTGGGTTTTTGTGTCATTTAGATATCAGAGTAATTGTGGCTACATAGAATGAATTGTGAAGAGTACCTTCTGTTTCTATTTTGTGGAGTAGTTTGAGGAGAATTGGAATTAGGTCTTCTTTGAAGGTCTGATAGAATTCTGCACTAAACCCATGTGGTCCTGGGCTTTTTTTTTTTTTTTTTTTTTTTTGGTTGGGAGACTACTTATGACTGCTTCTATTCCTTTAGGGGATATGGGGTGGTTTAGATCATTAACCTGATCCTGATTTAACTTTGGTATCTTGTATCAGTCTAGAAAATTGTCCATTTCATCCAGGTTTTCCAGTTTTGTTGAGTACAGGGTTTTGTAGTAGGATCTGATGTTGTTTTGGATTTCTTCAGGTTCTTTTGTTATTTCTCCCTTTTCTTTTCTGATTTTGTTAATTAGGATACTGTCCCTGTGCCCTCTAGTTAGTCTGGCTAAGGGTTTATCTGTCGTGATGATTTTTTTCAAAAAATCAGGTCCTGGTTTTGTTGATTCTTTTTATAGTTCTTTTTTATTTCTACTTGGTTGATTTCAGTCCTGAGTTTTATTATTTCCTTCTGTCTACTCTTCTTGGGTGAATTTGCTTCCTTTTGTTATAGAGGTTTTAGGTGTACTGTCAAGCTGCTAGTATGCTCTCTCTAGTTTCTTTTTAGCTGCACTCAGTGCTATTAGTTTTCCTTTTAGGACTGCTTTCATTGTGTCCCATAAGTTTGGGTGTGTTTTAGCTTCATTTGAATTAAACTCTAAAACGTCTTTAATTTCCTTATTTCTTCCTTAACAAAGTTATCATTTAGGAGAATGTTGTGTAGCTTCCAAGTCAACATTGGCTTTCTATTATTTACGTTGTTATTTAAGATTAGCCTTAGTTTTTGGTGATCTGATAGGATGTATTGGATAATTTCAATATGATATCTGATGAGGCCTGTTTTGTGACAATTTGGAGAAGGTACCATAAGGTGCTGAGAAGAAGTTATATAGTTTTGTTTTAGGATAAAATGTTCTGTAGATATCTGTTAAATCCATTTGTTTCATAACTTCTGTTAGTTTTACTCTGTCTCTGTTTTGTTTCAGTTTCCATGATCTGTCCATTGATGAGAGTGGGGTTAAAGTCTCCCACTGTTATTGTTTGTGGTGCAATGTATGCTTTGAGCATTACTAAAGTTTTTTGGTTTTTTTTAATGAATGTGGATGCCCTTACATTTGAGCATAGATATTCAGAATTGAGAGTTCATCTTGGAAGATTTTACCTTTGATGAGTATGACGTGCCCCTCCTTGTCTTTTTTGATAACTTTGGGTTGGATGTCAATTTTATTCAATGTTTGAATGGCTTTTCCAGCTTGTTTCATAGACCATTTGTTGGGAAAATTATTTTCCAGCCTTTTACTCTGAGATACTGTGTCATTGTCCCTGAGTTGGGTTTCTTGTATGCAGCAAAATGTTGGGTCCTGTTTATTTAGCCAGTCTGTTAGTCTGTATCTTTTTATTGGGTAATTGAGTCTATTGATATTAAGAGATATTAAGTAAAAATAATTGTTACTTCCTTTTGTTGTTGTTGTTGTTGTTAGAGATGGAATTATTCTGTTCTTGTGGCTATGTTCTTTTAGGTTTGTTGAAGGATTACTTTCTTGCCTTTTCTAGGGTGTATTTTCCATCTTTGTGTTGGTGTTTTCCTTTTATTATCCTTTTGAAGGGCTGGATTTGTGGAAAGATATTGCGTGAATTTGGCTTTGTCATGGAATACTTTGGTTTCTCCATCTATGGTAATTGAGAATTTTGCTGAGTATAGTAGCCTACACTGGTATTTTTGTTCTCTTATGGTCTGTATAACATCTGTCCAGGATCTTCTGGCTTTTATGAAAGCCACTTCTCTGGTGAGAAGTCTGGTGTCATTCTGATAAGTCTGCCTTCATATGTTACTTGACCTTTTTTCCTTACTGCTTTTAATATTCTATCCTTATTTAGTGTATTTGTTGTTCTGATTATTATGTGTCGGGAGGATTTTTTTTTTCTGGTCCAGTCTATTTGGGGTTCTTAGGATTCTTATATGTTCATAGGCATCTCTCTCTTTAGGTTAAGGAATTTTTTTCTTCTATAATCAGGGTTTGGCTTTTGGCGCCGCTTTGTAAGGGACTGCTGTACAAGCAATGTTCTCGCAGAAACGAGGGAATAATGCATGTTTTAAGTGTGGAAGTTTGGGTCATTTTAAAAGTGATTGTCCTAAGGACAAAGGTGCCGAGAGTGGGCAAGCAGGCTGTGCCCCAGGAATTTGTCCCCAGTGCAGGAGGGTCAACCATTGGGTTAAGGTGTGCAAATCCAACCCAGGTACCTTTGCTGGGAAACAAGAGGATGGGCCAGCCCCAGGCCCCGACTTACTCACAGAAAACAGCTTATGGGGCCATGAACCTGTTGCCCAGCCAAAGAGATCAGTTTTTGACCTTGTCTGGGCAAAACCAGGAGGTGCAGGATTGGACTTCTGTTCCACCATCCACGCAATATTAATCCCAGAAATGGGAGCCCAAACTCTGCCTACTGGAGTCTTTGGACCTCTACCTGTAGAAACTTGTGGATTTCTTTTAGGATGAAGCATTTCTATTGTAAAAGGCCTGCAGATTTATCCAGGTGTTATAAATAATGATTATGAGGGGGAAATTAAAATCATAGCTGCTTCCCCTCATGGTGTTATAACTGTACCCACTAATCAAAGAATTGCTCAACTTGTTTTAATTCCTCTACATCCATCACCGTCCAGATTAGTTAAGAATGAGAGAGGACAGGGTGGTTTTGACTCTTCTGGTGTGAATTGGGTTCAATCTATTACTAATCAGAGACCTAACCTTAAATTGACATTTGATGGAAAAAGCTTTGAAGGATTGATAGATACTGGAGCTGATGTAACAGTTATTAGAGGACAGGATTGGCCCTCAACTTGGCCTTTGACTGATACACTTACCTTCAAGGAATTGGTTACGCTAGTAACCCAAAACGAAGCTCCAAATTGCTAACCTGGAGAGATGGGGAAAGCAAATCAGGACAAATTCAGCCGTATGTTATGTCAAATTTGCCTGTAACTCGATGGTAAAGAGATCTCTTGTCACAGATGGGCATTGTAATATACAGTCCTAATGAGCTGTTGACTAAGCAGATGCTCAGAGAGTGACTTTTGCCTGGTCATGAGCTAAAAAAGAAGGGACAAGGAATTAAGACTTTTGAAGATCCTAAACCTCACTGTAACACAAAAAGTTTGGAGTATTTTCGGTAATGGCCACTATCTTGCCTGCATCCAATGCCGGTAAAATTCAATGGCTTAATGATATTCCAGTGTGGGTGGATCAGTGGTCATTACCTAAAGAAAAAATAGAAGCTATTTCTTCGCTAGTGCAGGAGAAACTAGAAGCAGGATATTTAGTAGAATCTCAGTCCCCTTGGAATACACCAATTTTCATTATCAAGAAAAAAATCTGGTAAATGGAGATTGTTACAAGATTTAAGAAAAGTTAATGAGACCATGGTATCTATGGGATCCTTACAACCTGGGCTTCCATCCCCAGAAGCCATTCCTAAAGGATATTATAAAATTGTGGTAGATAAGAAGGATTGTTTCTTTACTATTCCTTTGCATCCTAAGGATTGTGAAAGATTTGCTTTTAGTGTTCCTTCTATAAATTTTAAGGAACCTATGAAGAGATATGTTGGGAGCCGCCCTCACATTTGCCATTATAAGATGGAGCTGACAGCTGTGTTCTAAGTGGTAAACATAATCTGCACACGTGCAGGGGCAGTTTTCCCGCCATGTGTTCTGCCTTTCTCGTGATGACAACTGAGCCGATGGGCTGCAGCCAATCAGGGAGTAATACGTCCTAGGCAGAGGATAATTCTCCTTAAAAGGGACGGGGTTTTGCCATGCTTTCTCTCTCTCTCTTGTTCTTGCTTTTTCTCTCTCTTGTTCTTGCTTTTTCTCTCTCTTGTTCTTGCTTTTTCTCTCTCTTCTCTTGCTTTCTTGTTCTTGTTCTTTTTCTTGCTCTTGCTCTTGCTCTCTTGCTCTCTGGCTCCTGAAGATGTAAGCAATAAAGCTTTTGCCGCAGAAGATTCTGGTTTGTTGCGTTCTTCCTGGCCGGTCGCGTGAACGCGGGTAAGAGTTGGTGCCGAAACCCGGGACGAGAAGACCTGGGACGAGAAATCCTGGGACGAGAAAACCTGGGACGGTTACCATCACCGGCGCAGGGAAGATTCCTCATTCCGGAACCAGAACTGCGGGTCACGGTCATAAAGGTTCCCGTAAAACAGACTGTTGAGAAGGATTCAACTGCGTGAATTCAGAACTCTTCAGCTGGGGAACGGTGGTAATGAAGTGTTCCCGCATCACAGACTGTTGAGAAGGATTCAACTGTGTGAATTCAGAACTCTTCAGCTGGGGAACGGTGGTAATGAAGTGTTCCCGTAAAACAGACTGTTTTTTTTTTTTTTTTTTTTTTCTGCTTACATCTTCAGGAGCAAGCGTGCAAGCCCCAAGCCCCTTTTAAGGAGAATTATCCTCCGCCTAGGACGTATTACTCCCTGATTGGCTGCAGCCCATCGGCTCAGTTGTCATCATGAGAAAGGCAGAACACATGGCGGGAAAACTGCCCCTGCACGTGTGCAGATTATGTTTACCACTTAGAACACAGCTGTCAGCTCCATCTTATAATGGCAAATGTGAGGGCGGCTCCCAACATCTCCCCCTTTTCTTTTAATAAGAGCAATAGGCCACCCATATTAATGAGAGTGGAGATAGAGGTCAAATCCCCAGTGTGCAGGTAAAGGAGCCATGTACAGGACTAGCTCTTAGGCTCACAGGCTTTTACCCAGAGCAACCCTGACCTGCTCCCGTGTTGTTTTTCCTGGGGAGAAGGACACTTGGACACTCAACCTTCTTGAAAGATGACATGTCTCCCTAGAATAGGCTCATATATGCCGCAGAGCCCTTCTATTGCAGTGCTTAGCCGTGCAACTCTCTCTCGGGCTGCTGAAGCACACTCACTCTATCCCGTGCAATGAGACTAGCCTCGTGGGGTGCAAGAGCTGAATGGCCAGCGACCTATTGCTTAAGCATAGATATATCAGGGGAAGCACCATGTTCTAGAGCTGCAAGTGCCTGGGCAATAACCACCTTGTCTCTCCTAGTTTGGGCCTTAAGCTTACAGACCAACCAAAGAAGCAACACTAATCCACAGCAAAGTGTATCTCCAAATAATATCAATCCCACCCATTCTTTAACGAAGGAAAATGCTGAGGAGATCCAATTGGGTAATCCTTTGATCAGGGACAGGTCCAAGTGCGTGGAGTTGACCTGAATGATGGCAAGTCTCAATTCCCGAAGTGTCTGTTCAAATTCAGCCGTCCATTTCTGTAACATATACTGAGAAAGACTTTTTAACAAATTAGCTGCCCTAGTAAATTTCTCATACTGAATGGAAGTAACGCATAATGAGGGGTCCCCCAAGCTCCCGACAAACCCTAAGCCAGTCTTGTAAACCTTTGTTCTTTCTTGGGGCTATGGCCGCTCGGCACTCCTGTGTGGCTTGCTCATAAATGAGCTATTCTACCAGAGGTGCGGCTTGCTCCAAATCTGCAAAAATACGCTCTGCTGCCTCTGTCATTCTGGCCACAAAATCTGAGAAGGACTCCTGAGGTCCCTGGACGATCTTTGTTAGTTGTCCAGTGGCTTCACCTGCTCGGGAGAGCGCCTTCCAGGCCCTAATAGCCTTTTCATCTGATTCAGAACTATTAAGAACTGGCTCCTTGAGCTCATCTAGTGATGAGTATAGGCTCCTTCTCCTAGAGACCTTCGCTGATTGATCTTTTTTCTTTTCTTTTTCCTTCTCCTTCCTTCTAATCTCTCCCCAGGTATTCTTACCTGACCTAAACTTTTCCTCGGGTTCAAGACCCTTGAAAAGGCCTGTATACTTATTTTGTGTACCATATTTCCTCTTTGCTCCTACTCTCTCCCCGCTTTACTTCTGATAGATTGTCTCGAATTTCGTCCAGAATCCGCCCTGCCTTAACCACTTGATAACATGTGAAAAGGAACAAAAGGGCTTCTAACACTAGAGAAAGTTCAAGGCCAAACATACCTTGTAAAGCTATTTCCCACTTTACTTCTGATAGACTGTCTTGAATTTTGTTAGAAAGTTCAAGACCAGACTTACCTTGTAAAGCTATTTCCCACTTTACTTCTGAGGAAAAGTTTAGGCCTGTGAGACAATGGCCTATGATTTACATCATTCATTTCACAGGTGATGTTTTGATGGTGGGAAACGACCCCCAGGATTTGCTTTTGTGTCATAGAGATTTACAAAAAGCTTTATCTGAAAAATGATTACAGATAGCTCCTGAAAAGATACAAACTCAGGATCCTTATTATTATTTGGGCTTTAGACTTACTGATCAAGCTGTTTTTCCCCAGAAGATAGTTATTGGCAGAGACAACTTTAGGACTTTGAATGATTTTCAAAAATTGTTAGGTGATATTAATTGGCTTCGCCCCTATTTAAAGCTTACTACAGGGGAGTTGAAACCTTTATTTGATATTCTTAAAGGGAGTTCTGATTCAACCTCCCCTAGATCTTTAACCTCAGAAGGATTGCTGGCATTACAACAAGTGGATAAAGCTATTGAAGAGCAATTTGTCACTTATATAGATTATTCTTTGCCTTTACATCTGTTAATTTTAATACGATTCATGTGCCTCCAGGATTGTTATGGCAAAAGTCTACTCTAATGTGGATACATTCGAGGATTTCTACTAAACGTAACATCTTGCCATATTATGAAGCAGTAGCTCAGATGATTATCCTTGCAAGGAAGCAGGCACGAACTTATTTTGGCAAAGAGCCAGATATTATTGTCCAGCTTTACAGCGTAAGTCAAGATACTTGGCTGAAACAGCACAGTACAGATTTGTTGCTTGCTCAAATAGGGTTTAAAGGAACTATAGACAGCCACTACCTTCAAGATAGGTTGTTAAAATTTTTGAATGTACATGAGGTGATATTTCCTAATATGACCTCTTTACAACCCTTATACAATGCTTTTCTGGTGTTTACTTATGGCTCCTCTAAAGGGCGAGCTGGATATCTTATTAATAATCAACAGGTAATCATAAAGACTCCTGGACTCTCAACTCAATTAGCAGAATTAACAGCAATACTGAATGTCTTTCAGTCTGTGAATGAGGATTTTAATATTTTTACTGATAGTTTATATGTTGCACAATCGGTACCCTTATTGGAGACCTGTGGTACGTTTAACTTTAATACGCCAGCAGGATCCCTGTTTTCACAAAACATCATTCTTGCCCAAAAACACCTGTTCTATATTGGCCACATATGATCTCATTCTGGTCTTCCTGAACCTTTAGCTGAAGGCAATGATTGCATCAACAGAGCTCTAATAGGGAAGCCTTAATTTCAGATCCTGTTGTTTTGGCCAAACGTGATCATGAAAAAATTCATCTCTCTAGCCATACCTTAAGGCTCTGATATAAGATCACTAAGGAGCAGGCAAGAATGATTGTAAAACAATGTCCTAAATGTATTACATTATCTCCAGTGCCACATTTAGGAGTTAATCCATGAGGTCTTATGCCTAATCATATTTGGCAAATGGATGTAACTCATTATGCAAAATTTGGAAAATTAAAATATATACATGTTTGTATTGACACTTGTTCAGGATTTCTTTTTGGTTCTCTTCATACTGGAGAAGCCTCCAAAAATGTAATTGATCATTGCCTACAAGCCTTTAATGCCATGGGATTGCTTAAATTTATTAAGACAGATAACAAGCCATCCTGTTCTAGCAAAAATTTTACTTCATTTTGCAAAGAATTTGGCACCAAACATAAAACTGGAATTCCTTATAACCCCATGGGACAAGGAATAGTTGAAAATCTTCATCACACTTTTAAAAATTGGCTTTTAAAAACAAAACAAGGGCAGTTATATCCCCCAAGGTCACCAAAATCACATCTTGCTTTTGCTTTATTTGTTCTAATTTTTTTGCAAACTGATGTTAAAAGTCAGTCTGCAGCATACCGCCACTGGCATCCAGTTACTTCTAGTTCTTATGCCATGGTAAAGTGGCAGAATCCATTAGCTCTTGAATGAAAGGGTCCAGACCTGGTCCTAATCTGGGGAAGGGGCTCAGTCTGTGTTTTTTTTACAAAAAGAAGACGGAGAGCGATGGCTGCCTGAGAAATTAGTTCGTCAACTGGACACCGATCCTGGATCTTCTACTAAGTTTGACTCTAACCTTAATTATGGCTAAAATTCCTCTTTAGCCTAAAAGTTAATTTGGAGCACAGCCTCCACTTCCAGAGAAGCTGCAGCCTTTCTGCAATTGTCAAAGTTACCTCCCCCACACCGGGAGCTCTAGGTCTAGCCTGATTATAGCTAATTTTCAACTGAAGGGACTTCCTCGACTTTCCCAAAGAAGCTTTTGTACTGTCACTTTTCACTGTCTCGACTTTGTTTTTCAAGTAGGTCAGTCAACGCCCTTCAGCTTGACTGCAGCAGGTGTGCATCCCCACCTCCAACAGCGTAGGTGGCAGTTATTAATCTTCATTCAAGAAGCATTCTAAGTACATATTTTGGCTTTGGTCTGAAATGGGAATAAGGTTTGCTATGAGGGTTGGACAGTCTAAGACAGGCACCCAGTTCTCAGAATCATATCAATCTAGATAGAGGTACATGCCAAGAGGCTGTGGTTTATTAATAACACACCACAGAGCCATGTAAAAGATTGGAGGCAAAGGTTAATGTCTTAGAAGTAGTAGTCTTAACAATAGGGCAGGACATAGCATATATTAAGGCTAGAAAGAGAAATTTCAGATATTAGCAATAGTCACTTGGACACTTGGAACACTGATGAATTGGCCAGAGATAAAAACAAAACAAAACAAAACAAAAAAACAAAAAAAAACCTAAGTGCTTTGAATACCCTGGATTTGGCTCAATATACATTCCTACTTGCTATTATTATTGGCACTATTTTATTAGAAAATCATTGTGTTTCCACTCATCTTTAGAGCACTCCTGAGATCTGTAGCTATGACAAGGCAGAACATTCTGGAACTTCAGCAGAAATATATAAAAAAAGGGGGGGAACGCTATGCACAGTCCAGTGAAGTTTGCTTGGTAGGCCGAAAGACCTGGAAGCACTCACGAGGCAGAGTTTCACGGAAACTCACCTCCTGGAACTTTGGTGTTCTCATAACCCAAATATTCTTACCCTATCCCCGAGTTAGTCTGGTGTATGGATCCACATGCTCTCTTTTAGTATTATCTTATTATAAGTGCCTTTTAAGATTGGTGGGAATGGGCCTCCCCTCCCCCCTTTATGAGCGCAGTAACAATGTTACCTATTTAGTAACTAATTAAGCATTACAAAGGACCAAGCCAGAATAGCTCTGTGCTAGTCTGCAGAGTGTTTACTTGAGGCAGTAACCAGTCTTACCCAAACACAATGGCCTAGCGAATAGGTGGGTTTACCATGAGAAAAGTTAGGGATTCCCACTGAGACAGGTTTCTTCACTAGGCCCAAAGAAATCAGGAAGAACTATAGAGCATAAATAAATTTTGTGCCTCGGTCCAGCTTTTTTAAAAAATATTAATAACAGGGAGGAAATTGTAACCTCCACCCAGCCTGAAGCTGGCTGAGCCAGAACTCAACCTTGCTTCCACTAAGCAGATTATCTAGGGTGGAGCCTCTCTAGATCACTCTATTGTTCAGGCACTGTTGCTGTTCCTCTTCAAGATACTGGTACCTGCTGGGAGGCCGCCTAGCTATTCAGGAGACTACACCCTATCCTGCCCATGGTCACCTGCAGCTGGGCTCCAAGAATGAATTGGTGGGAATGGGCCTCCCCTCCCCCCTTAATAAGCGCAGTCATCATTAAACATTTGGGCCTTGATCAGAACATTGTCTTGGCTCCATTTCTCTCTCGTCCTCCTAGTTTCCCTTTCTTTCAGTGCCACCCTGCCACTCAGGTGTACCCCATCCATGTGAGCCATTGGATGGCTCGCAACACCTCTCCAACTATTTGGGAATGTTTTGGCAAAAGAGAAGGAAAATGAACGTAAGCTGTTTCAGAGCTCTCCTAGGGACAGGAGGAAGTGAGGAGATGTCCTGCCTCCTCTCTGGCTCCTACTGGAGGAATGCTTGGTTCTGGGTCTCTTAGGTAGGATATCTGAGTCCCTTTGGGACATCTAATTCTCTTCCCTCTCTGTCTGTTGTTTGTGCTTGGCATGCCAATCTGTCCATGTCTATCAAATCTGACTGTTATATGTTAAGTCTGTATTTTCAGTTTGTGGTTTGATTGTTTGTTGTTCTGTTTCATGTTCAAAAGATAAAAACGGATAAAAATTTATCTGCTGGTTGATTAGACCCTGATTTCATTTTAACTCATTTCAAAAGAAGAGAAAAAGAAAAAAATGCAAAACAGTCTCAAACTGGCCTTTGGAGTTCTGTACCTGTAGTTAGGAGTATAGCATAGCTGGAGAAGCCCTGCCAGGAGCTACTCTGAAAAGCTAATGTTGAAGGAGCTAGCAGCTTCTCAAGTTCTATGTTAAGGGAACTGATGATTGTTTTTCCTAGAAAATCTCTGTGTTTGTAATTATTGAGTTCAGTAGGTTACAAGGAGCTCCTCTCTTGAAATTACAGCTTGAAATTTTAAGAATTTTGACTGGTTTAAAGAAATAAATGTATGCAGCCACTTCATTTTTGTTTCTGACTGGCTTTAAAAGTATAAATATGTTCTACATGTCTTAGTTACAGGCTTATAAGTTATTGGGTATAATTAAAAATTTGTAACATTGGTAACAGAAAGTTGGCTTAAAACTGGTAATGAAGGAAGATGAAATATTGTAACTTGTTGAGGAGCCCACAGCCCTGATCTGGGACTGAGAACAAAGCAGAACAAGCCCCCAGGCATGCCAAGGCAGGGCTGTTGATAAGGCATTCCTAAGAACGTCTTGGCCGTAAAGATGAAAAGGTATTCAAGGACAAATGGGGCTACATTATTTAAGCTAACACCATCTGACCGGAATCTCCCCTCAATCTGAGGAAAGGCAGGGTCATCTTATCTAAAGTTCACACCATCTGGCCGGAATCTCCTTTCTGTTACCCCTTGGCGCCGAGTAAAGTCATATACATCAACTGGTTGTTATATGAACAAAGATAAGCCCCAAGCCCACCGGAACAAAGCTCTGATGCCCCTTTTTGCTGACATGTAATCTTTCTGTTAATGAATCAATCCCGTGTCTTTGTCAAATTCCTTTGCTTCTTTAAAAACCCCTAGCTTATGAGCCTCAGGGCCGACTCCCCTGCCTCCTGCACGAGGTACGTGTCGGCCCAGAGCTCTGCCAATAAAACCTCGTGCATCTTGCAACAAGAGAGGATTCTTGTGTTCGTGGGTGCTTCCTGTTCCTGGACTAGAGTGGGGGTCTCTAAATTTGGGATCCTACATTTTGGGGGCTCGTCCTGGATTTTGGGGGCACCCAGAACCCCAAGAATACCCCTTGGAGGTATGTCTGTGTGAGTTTGGTGTGTCTGAGTGCGGCGCCACTGAATCTGTGTCTCGGTTTCCCAGTTCTAGTATTCTGGCAGCTGCCGCTGAGATCCGTGAGGATCCAGTGTGTGTGCGCGGAAGGAGACATCCTGAGCCCGCAAAGCTGCAGCCCTGGGGAGACGTTCCTAGGGCGATCCTAGAGGAGGAAGTGCCCAGGGTTAGAGACAGTCGGGAAGACCTGGCTGTCCTTTGGCAGAGTGAGGGAGATAAGGTACTTTTTCTGCCAGAGCGGGAGTGGACGTGGAATCCCACCCCGTCAGAGGCAGCGTTTGGCTGGTTGTACAAGTCCAGGCAGGGACGAGTGTGCTTGAACGTTCTGGTGTCCCTTGTCTCTGTTTTCGTTTTGTCTCTGTTTCTGTTTCTTGTCATGGGACAGACTGTCTCAACTCCGTTATCCTTGACTGAGGACCATTGGACGGACGTTAGGGCAAGAGGACAAAACTTATCAATAGTAGTTAAAAAGAAACCCTGGCAGTCCTACTGCACCTTGGAATGGCCCACCTTCAGAGTGGGATGGCCTCCGGGAGGGACGTTTCATCTCCCCACCATTAGGGCCGTAAAGGCCATGGTCTTTCAGGAAGGCTCCGGATAGTATCCAGATCAGTAGCCTTATATCACAGTGTGGGAAGATTTAGCGCGATTTCTGCCTGCCTGGGTTCGCCCATTTCTCCCGCCCCCACGTCCAGGTACCAAGGTCTTGACGGTTCAAGAGAATGCTGAGAAGGAGAAATTAAAGCTACTACTTGAAGGAGCCAGTGAGAAATCCACCCCTTCGCAACCAGCAGCCGTTTTTAAAATCTATCCAGAAATAGAGGAACCTCCCGAATGGCCCAATTCTCTACCTCCACCTTATCCCCCAGTCCTTCAACATGTCCCCCTCCCCAGCTCCGCTGCCCAACCCTCAGCTCCTGCTGTGGCTCCACCTTTGGTTCTGGGGAGTGGGGAGGGAGGTTCATCAGCAGGCGGGGAGTGCTCTCAGAGGGGCCAGCCCATTCCACAGTGGCGCTTCCACTTAGGGCTGTTGGAGCTCCCCCTACTGGCCAGAATGACCTACAGCTTCTGCAATACTGGCCATTTTTGTCCGCTGACCTTTACAACTGGAAATTAAACCATTCTTCTTTCTCAGAAAATCCTACAGAGCTTACAGGGTTGATAGAGTCTCTGATGTACTCACACCAGCCCACCTGAAATGATTGCCAACAGCTCCTACAAACCCTGTTTACCACCGAGGAGAGAGAGAGAATTCTCCTCGAGGCACGGAAGAACATCCAAGATGGAGCCGGTTGGCCGGTCCAGACCTCGGTCGAGATAGACGAAGGATTTCCCTTAACTCGCCCCCAGTGGGATTATAACACAGCACAAGGTAGGGAACAGCTGTCCAATTGCAGCTCTCAGAGGGGCTGCTCGAAGGCCCACAAATTTGGCAAAGGTAAGAGAAGTTATGCAGGGGCCAGCTGAGCCCCCCTCAGTTTTTTTAGAAAGACTCATGGAGGCTTATAGGAGGTATACCCTATTTGACCCTACGTCAGAGGGGCAGCGGGCTTCAGTAATTATGGCCTACATAGGGCAGTCAGCTCCTGATATTAGAAGGAAGCTGCAGCGGATTGAAGGATTGCAAGATTATACTATAAGGGATGTGGTTAGGGATGCTGAGAAAGTGTATCACAAGAGAGAAACAGAGGAGGAGAAGTTAGAGAGAGAAAAGAAAGAGAGAAGAGAAGATGAAGATAAGAGAGACAGGAGGCAGGAGAGAGCTCTGACTCGAATTCTGGCCACAGTGGTAGATAGAGAAAGGGATAGGACTAGACAGACAGGGGACCTGAGAGATGAAAAGAGGCAGGGGCCAAGGAGACCCCGAAGAGACCGACCATGCCTAGAAAAAGACCAGTGTGCATACTGCAAGGAGAGAGGCCACTGGGCCAGCGAGTGTCCTAAGAAGCAAGGGACCCAAGTATTGTCTCTCGGGCAAGAAGAAGACTAGGGGAGACGGGGCTTGGCTCCCCTCCCCGAGCCTAGGGTAACCTTAGAAGTGGAGGGGACCCCTATCAATTTTCTGGTCGATACAGGCGCAGAATTCTCAGTGCTTAAAACCCCGCTAGGCAAATTAAGAAAGAATGAGAAAACCTTAGTAATTGGGGCTACAGGACAAAAGTCATACCCGTGGACTACGACCAGGACAGTAGACCTAGGACAGAATCAGGTGACTCACTCGTTCCTGGTTATTTCGGAGTGCCCTATGCCCCTGTTAGGAAGAGACTTATTGACTAAATTAAAGGCACAAATAACCTTTTCCCCTCCTGGGCCGATAGTATCATGGGGAATAAAACAGCCTCAGACTTTAACACTATCTCTGCAAATGGGAGAAGAATACCGGATTTATCAAAGCAAGTCAAAACCCCCTGAGGGGCTACAGGACTGGCTTGATCAATTTCCCCAGGCATGGGCCGAGACAGGAGGAATGGGGTTGGCAAGACAAGTTCCCCCAGTAGTGGTTGAGCTTAAGTCGGGGGCGACCCCCATTGGTGTCCGACTGTACCCTATGAGCAAAGAGGCACGGGAAGGTATACGTCCTCATATCACCAGATTACTACAGCAGGGGATCCTAGTTCCCTGCAAATCCCCTTGGAATACCCCACTGCTCCCAGTAAAGAAGCCAGGAACAAGCGACTACCGCCCAGTCCAAGACCTTAGAGAAGTAAACAAGAGAGTACAAGACATCCACCCTACGGTGTCCAACCCTTATAGCCTGCTTAGCACATTGCCACCTGAGCAAACTTGGTACACTGTTTTAGATCTCAAAGATGCCTTCTTCTGTCTGAGGTTGCATCCCAATAGCCAGCCACTGTTCGCCTTCGAGTGGCGAGATCCGGAGAGCGGAAGGGCAGGACAGCTCACCTGGACGAGGCTGCCCCAAGGGTTCAAAAATTTGCCCACTCTGTTTGATGAAGCCTTACACCGGGACTTGGCCTCTTTTCGAGTCAATAATCCGCAAGTGACTCTGGTGCAGTTTGCTGATGACCTTTTGCTAGCTGCAGGGACCCTCGAGGAGTGCAAACTGGGAACTCGGAATCTCCTGGTTGAGTTAGGTGAGTTGGGATATCGAGCCTCAGCCAAGAAGGCACAGCTATGCAGGACCCAGGTGACCTATCTGGGATACGTCCTGAAAGATGGGCAACGATGGCTGACTGATGCCAGAAAACAAACAGTGATGCGTATTCCAACTCCAACCACTCCCCAGCAGGTAAGAGAGTTCCTGGGAGCAGCAGGATTCTGCAGACTGTGGGTACCGGGATTTGCCACCCTAGCAGCCCCTTTGTACCCCCTAACGAAAGAAAAAGGGGAATTTACTTGGACCCAAGACCATCATTCAGCCTTCGAGACTCTGAAAAAGGCTTTGCTACAGGCCCCAGCCCTAGCACTGCCAAATTTAAATAAACCGTTTACCCTATACATCGATGAAAGGAACGGAATAGCACGAGGGGTCCTCACTCAGACTCTGGGACCCTGGAAGCGTCCCGTGGCTTATCTATCAAAGGAACTGGACCCCGTGGCTAGCGGATGGCCTTCTTGCCTGCGTGCGGTAGCGGCTACGGCAGTGATGGTGAAGGATGCTGATAAATTAATCATGGGCCAGAATGTCACTGTGGTGGCTCCACACTCTCTCTCGAGAGCATTATCAGGCAGCCACCAGACCGATGGATGACCAACGCTCGAATGACCCACTATCAGAGCCTGCTCCTCACAGAGAGGGTGACTTTCGCTGCTCCTACCTCTCTCAACCCTGCCATCTTGCTACCCGAAATGGACGAGACTCCGGTGCACAACTGTGAAGAAATATTGGCAGAAGAAACTGGAACTCGACCAGACCTTACAGATCAGTCATGGCCGGGAGTAGCGAATTGGTACACTGACGGAAGTAGTTTCGTGGTAGGAGGTAAGCAAAAAGCGGGTGCTGTGGTAGTAGATGGAAAATCTGTTATATGGTCCAGCAGTTTGCCTGAAGGAACATCAGCTCAAAAAGCTGAGCTTATTGCTTTGACACAAGCCTTAAGACTGGCTGAGGGCAAGGTTATCAACATTTACACCGATAGCCGATATGCGTTTGCCACGGCTCATGTCCATGGGGCAATCTACAGACAGCGTGGCCTATTAACTTCTGCAGGGAGAGACATCAAAAATAGAGAAGAGATTCTTAGCCTGCTAGAGGCTGTCCACCTGCCTCTCAAGGTGGCGATCATCCACTGCCCAGGACATCAAAAGGGAAATGGACCAATAGAGAGAGGAAACCAGATGGCAGACCAAGTGGCTAAGGAGGCGGCCCAGGGCCCAATGACTTTAGTGATCAAAAACGTGCCCCAGACGGTTGAAGGGAGGACTGAGAAAAGAGTTCTCATAGAAGAAGAGGGGCTAAAATATTTAGCTGACATTCATCTCCTGACTCACTTACGAGTTAAAAAGATGATAAGGCTGGTCAGTAGGTCCCCTTATCGCATCCCTGGAATACAACAGGCTGCAGAGGGCTTAGTGAGAAACTGTCGAGCCTGTGCACTCACCAATGCTGGATCCAGTAAGCTCTATGGTGGGAAACGTCTAAGGGGGGATAGACCGGGGACCTACTGGGAAGTCGATTTTACAGAGGTAAAGCCAGCCCGATATGGAAATAAGTATCTGTTAGTCTTTATAGATACCTTTTCAGGGTGGGTTGAAGCGTTCCCCACCAAGAAAGAAACAGCTACTGTAGTAGCCAAGAAGATACTTGAAGAAATTCTTCCTCGCTTTGGAGTACCCAAGGTAATCAGGTCAGACAATGGGCCTGCCTTCGTCTCTCAGGTAAGCCAGGGATTGGCCAGACAGCTGGGGACAAATTGGAAATTACATTGTGCTTACAGACCCCAAAGTTCAGGACAGGTAGAGAGGATGAATAGAACTTTAAAGGAGACCTTAACTAAATTAGCGTTAGAGTCCGTCGGGAATGATTGGACAGCCCTTCTCCCTTATGCTCTATTCCGGGTCCGGAACACCCCCGGAGCCCTAGGTCTAACACCTTTTGAATTATTATATGGGGCGCCTCCGCCCATCTATCTGACTGTAGAAAGTAAGACTTGCCCAGACATTTCCTTTGTTCCTTCTACTTGCCTTTTAGCCCGTCTCAAGGCTCTTGAAACAGTGAGGAAAGAAGTCTGGGAACAATTAAAAGAAACCTATGTCGCTGGTGATATTCAGGTGCCGCACCAGTTTGAAGTGGGAGATGCTGTCCTGGTGAGGAGACATCGAGCAGGGAACCTCGAGCCACGGTGGAAAGGACCCTAACTGGTGCTGCTGACAACACCCCCTGCTGTCAAAGTAGAAGGAATCCCTGCCTGGGCTCATGCGTCCCACATCAAAAAGGCTCCCCCAGAGGCTGACCCAGATGAGTGGACCTTGGAAAGAACTGCTAATCCTCTTAAGCTACGCCTGCTGCGCAGAGGCGGCCCCACCAGACTTTAACCCTTACACTCCAATTCAGCAGTCTTGGGAAGTGCTTAATGAAGAGGGAAACATTGTATGGACGGCCACCGCAGTGCATCCCCCTTGGACTTGGTGGCCTGATCTCACACCAGACATCTGTAAGTTAGCGGCAGGATCTCTCACTTGGGACCTCCCTGATCATACCGATCTTAGTGACCCACCCCCTGAAGAGCAGTGTGTCCCAAATGGGATAGGGAGCACGTATGGCTGCTCGGGGCAGTTTTACTGAGCTAACCTTAGAGCCGCAGATTTCTATGTTTACCCTGGTCAGGGTCAGAGCAGAAGGCTCCGACAGGAGTGTGGAGGGGCATCAAGTTTTTTTTTGTGGTAAATGGGGATGCGAAACAACAGGAGATGCCTACTGGAATCCTTTCTCTGCCTGGGACCTAATCATGGTAAAACAGGGTGGAGGCCATGATGGGTCAAACCAAGGAGAAAGGGACCCCTCTAAGTATCTGGAAAATGGGTGTGCTCTTAAAAACAGCCCCCCAGGACCATGCAAAGGTAAATACTGCAACCCCCTGCTTATAAAATTCACCGAGAAAGGGAGACAAGATCGTCAGAGTTGGCTTAAGGGAAATAGGTGGGGCTGGCGAGTATACACTCCATCAAAAGACCCTGGGTTCATTTTAAAGATCAGACTGACAGTGGGGGACCCGGCAGTGGCTCTCATAGGGCCCAACAAGGTCCTTATGGAACAGGGCCCTCCAGTCAAATCCAAACTCCCGACTCAAATGCCAGCCTTGCCCATGGGCCCCTCTTATACTGCCACTCTCACTCCCACCGCCGCCTTACAAAACCCACTAGCTGTGGCCCCAACAAACCCTACGACGGGACAGAGAATATTTAATTTAGTGAGAGGAGCTTTCTATGCCCTCAATAGAACAAACCCAGATGCCAACGAGAACTGTTGGCTATGCTTGTCCTCGGGCCCCCCCTATTATGAAGGAATTGCCTTTGATGGAGATTTCAATAAAACTAGCAGCCATACCTCCTGCTCATGGGGGACAGGGCAGAAACTGACTCTGACCGAGGTATTGGCAAGTAACCCAGGTCTCTGTATAGGTACCCCCCCTCCTACCCACAAACATTTGTGTGGCCGAATTCAGTCTGTATCCAGAACAGAAACTAATTATTATCTTGTGCCATCTCCAGTTGGCTGGTGGGCCTGTAACTCGGGACTTACCCCCTGTGTATCAACTAAGGTTTTTGAATCTTCCCAAGATTTCTGTGTTATGATCCAACTGTTACCTCGAGTGTATTACCATTCTGCATCTAGCCTAGAAGAAATGTACGCTGGTATAAGATTTAAGAGAGAACCTGTTACTTTAACCTTAGCCACCTTTTTGGGCATTGGGATGGCAGTAGGAGTGGGAACGGGAGTATCGGCCATAATTGAAGGGAGACAAGGGATCCAATCCTTAAGAGATGCTGTTAACGAAGATCTAGAGATGTTAGAAAAATTAATTGATGCTTTGAAAAAATCTTTATCCTCACTATCAGAAGTAGTGTTACAGAATAGGAGAGGTCTTGATCTGCTCTTCCTAAAAGAGGGAGGATTGTGTGCAGCCCTGAAAGAAGAATGCTGTTTTTATGCAGATCACACTGGGATAGTCAGGGATTCAATGCAGAAGCTGAGAGAAAGACTCGAACGGCGAAAGCAAGAATGGGAGGCACAGCAGGGATGGTTAGAGTCATGGTATTCTCGGTCACCGTGGATGACATCTTTATTTTCTGCCCTAGCTGGACCCGTTATTTTCATATGTCTAATTCTGATCTTTGGTCCCTGCATAATTAATAAGGGAATGGCTTTTATCCAGAGTAGGATAGATGCAGTCAAACTCCTGGTTTTACAACGACAATATCAACCCATAATTCAGATAGAAGAAGAATTAGGAGACACAGGGTTTTAAATTCTAGGATTAGAATTATTTAATAGAAGAAGAGGGGAATGAAGGAAGATGAAATATTGTAACTTGTTTAGGAGCCCACAGCCCTGATCTGGGACTGAGAACAAAGCAGAACAAGCCCCCAGGTATGCCAAGGCAGGGCTGTTGATAAGGCATTCCTAAGAACGGCTTGGCCGTAAAGATGAAAAGGTATTCAAGGACAAATGGGACTACATTATCTAAGCTAACACCATCTGACCGGAATCTCCCCTCAATCTGAGGAAAGGCAGGGTCATCTTATCTAAAGTTCACACCATCTGGCCGGAATCTCCTTTCTGTTACCCCTTGGCGCCGAGTAAAGTCATATACATCAACTGGTTGTTATATGAACAAAGATAAGCCCCAAGCCCACCGGAACAAAGCTCTGATGCCCCTTTTTGCTGACATGTAATCATTCTGTTAATGAATCAATCCCGTGCCTTTGTCAAATTCCTTTGCTTCTTTAAAAACCCCTAGCTTACGAGCCTCAGGGCCGACTCCCCTGCCTCCTGCACGAGGTACGTGTCGGCCCAGAGCTCTGCCAATAAAACCTCTTGCGTCTTGCAACAAGAGAGGATTCTTGTGTTCGTGGGTGCTTCCTGTTCCTGGACTAGAGTGGGGGTCTCTAAATTTGGGATCCTACAGTAACTCTGGTTGGAGTAATTTAGAACTACAACAGGTAGCATGAGCCAACCCAAGGAAACAGGTCTCTAAAGATATATTTAAATTTGGTAACATTCTATGCAATTCTTATTCTAAAAACCAGACTTATAAAAGATAGGATTTAGGGCAGTGTCTCTTTCAGGTATTAGAGGCTGCACCATTTTGCATTCTTCTTCAGGAACAGGCAGCCAAACTTAGTAGTTACTGGCTGATTCACTTGGTGGTTTTGGAGAGACTGTATTGTTGGAGGCTGAATTTTGCTTTTCAGGGTTGTGGTTGTATTCTGGTGTTACAATAGAAACTTAACAAAAATATAGGTGAACTGCCAGTGTTTCATTGGGTGCAGTTTGTAGTTCGATCACAGGATCATAATTTTTGGGTTGAAAAGGTCAGCTCAAGAACTTTCTGAAGGTCATAAAACACTTGTCTCTACAGAAAGGAGAGACTAATTAACATTCTTCAGACCACAGAGCAGGAACAAAACTGCAGGTGAGGATACATTCTGCAGGACAGACTGTTGCCCATCTTCAGACAAGGGAAGTCCTTCTTACCTCATTCCCTAAAAACGAATCAGTTTAAAGGGTGTACTGTTCCTCCATTCATATCGTGCCTAGTTGCTGATGCTGTATTCTATCCCTGGAAACCATAAAAAAACAAACAAACAAACAAACAAACAAAAAACTTGCTGAATGGGCACTGGGGGTTGCCACCTCTCCTTCAGATCTGGGACAACCCCAGTACACTGGAACAATAAATTCGTCTTGATTTTGCATCGATCCTGAATTCAAGTGGTTCACTCCGGGGGTCCCCTGGTAAGCTAAGGCTCCCTGGAGTCTTACAAGATCACCCATGTTTGTAATTAAGATGATTGCTAGAATGATAAGAGGTTAATAAAAATTAGTTGTGGCCAGTATGGGCCTGCTGCCCCTGTTTTACACAAACTTTATTGGATATAGTGGTAGAAGCAAATTTAACAACCCCAAGATTGGAAAGGAGATTTTACTGGGAATTTATCTGGTATCAAACAAGTTCTTGATGAACTGTTTCAGAAATTTGTATCAACAAAAAAAGCAGTTGTTGAATTTTTGAAGACCCTCAAGCAGGAATACCTTTTGTTACACAATTGTCTTAGTGAGAATGGTAAACTGTCATCCAGCCATCTGACCATACAAAGCAAAACCAGAGTAATCTGCATATATTCATCTTTGTGTAGAAATTGGACCCTCATATAATCAGGGTCTGGCTATCAATGCTGCCTTACAGGGGATTACAGTATAACAATGCTTTCACAGTGCTGAGGTGATAAGGAATGTTTTAAGTATGGGAGCATAAATCTTTTTAGAAAAGAATGTCCAAAAATTAGAGGCATAGACAACCAATAGAATCACTCTCATGGAATCTGTCCTCACTGCTGGAGGGGTAGTCATTGGGCCTGGCCTTAGACAATAGGCTCAGATTAAGAAATATTTACATTTTAGTTAATGCAAAGTTTAGAGCAGCCTCATTGAGGTTTGTATGACAATGCCTTTGTCTTGCAAACCCCACCTAAAAAGTTTCAGGCCAGAACAACATTTTTAACAGATCTATCTTGTTTTTCAGAACAAAGTTCAAATTTAAGATTTATGAAAGGTTAATGAGGCTATGGAACTTGTAGAGGCATTGCAATCTGGCCTGCCTACTCCATATAGAACTATTATGGATTTTATTTTCAAAAGCTCCCAGGAGATGTTTTTTTTTGGCTAAGACCTCACTTTAAGCTCACTACAGGACATAAGCCTCTGTTGGATGTTATCAAGGGAGATTCAAATTAACTGGTGAGAGATAAATAGCTTTGCAGAAAGTAGAGGAAGCTATTAATCAACAACAGATACATTATATAGACCAATCAATTGTTGGCTGCTTGCATTATTGCTACAACTCATGCACCCACAGCAGTCCTTTGGGAAAAGAAACCATTAATGTGGATTCATATTTCTTCATCTCCAAAGAAAAATTTAACACCTTATTATAAAGCTGTTTCTGTGTTAATATAGAATTACAGGATAAAATCATGGAAGTATTTGGGAATGAACCTGATGAAATATTTATTCCTTATTCCAAACAGCAATTTCATTGGTTACTGCAAAACACTGATATTTGGCCTATTGCATATGTAAAATATTAAGGCAAAATTGATAACCATTATCCAAAAGACAAGTTGTTAAATCTGCTTCTATGCATGCTTTTGTATTTCCTGGTAAACTTATGCATGGATTGTCCAAGCCCTCTCAGTTAGTCTGCAGGTTCTCCAGCACAGGAGTGAGAATTGAAGAGAGGGGGGACAGTTGGGCAGCATTTTGGAATGACCCTAGTCAATTCTGAGACTGAAGGCAAACTTAATCTTCCCAAACTGCTTTTTGTGCCACTTTGATTGCATGCAGGTATTGAGGGTGAGCAGTATAATAAGGAACTAGCAAGGTAGTAGATAAAGTCCCATGATTACTCCCATGACAGTTGTTTAAAAAGTCTTGTCATAAAGACCAAGATATTTGAGCCTACTTCCTTGTTCAGGCCCGAGAACTTGCCTAAAGTCTACTTCTTTTATTCTACCCTGGGATTGAAGTTCCTGCATTGGCCTGCTAACCTATTATAGCCTAAAGATGGAAGCTTATTTCCTTGTCCTTGGCCAATGTCAGATTCCTGTCAAGTGTCACCCCAAAAGGCTCGCCACAATGCATCCCATTAAGACTATATCTACTATATTTATAAGCAGCCCTTCTATGGGAAAGAAGTATATGTGATTGGATCACATGCTAATTCTTTTGAGTTTCCTCCTGCTTGAGAAAAGATAATTGAACCATGTGCTGTAGCCACTATTTTTGAAATGTTAAAAAAATCAATTTGTGTACTGATACCACTAATTCCCAAATTTTGCAATTGTTTATACCTATACAACTCAAGAGAAAATACTTTTCCTTTAAAGGACTGTCCTTAGACATTTAAGAACTCATCCTATCATCCTAGACTGCCTGGACAAGACCCCTTAAGGCAGTGCCACAGCAGACTTTTATCCCAGGCAGATTATAGGCCTTACACAAGTACAGTTGGCCATATAATCTTACTCTTTCCATCATCAAAATAGTAATGGCCTGAGATAATAATTTGGTAATTTTAGAGAATTTTCATGTCAAATTTGAAAAACTTGTTCTCAGTGTCCTCAATTTCTACCTGTTTCACATAATGGTGTTAATTCTTGAGGACTTATAGTTAATCAATTATTGGAAATGAATATTCATATTTCTGATTTTAGAAATGCACATGTGTCTATTGACACCTTTTCAGGCTTTCTAGGTGCAACTACTTTAACAAGAGAAGCAAATAAAAATGTAATTAGTCATTGCCTGCGTTATTTTTTTTATATATATATGTGCTTAGTGTTCCAAATCAGACTAAAACAGATAATGGAACTGGCTATTACAGTTGAGTATTTGAGATGTTTTGTCAACAATCTAACATTACACATATTACTGGGATTTCTTATAATCCTTAAGGACAAAGTATTGAGAAACAAAAGTATTGTGGAATTATCTTCATAAAATAAAAAGGGGAGTTATATCCCCATACACCACAAATTTATTTAAATCCTGCTCTTTTTGTTTTATTTTTTTAAAAGTTCAGATGCCAAGGAACTCTGAGTGTCTATGGCACCCTACAAGCAAGCATGCTCAAGCCTAGGTTAGATGGAAGGATCCAAAAACTGACACATGACATGATCTTGATCAGGTATTTAATATGGGGAAGAGAGCAGGTTTCTGGGTTTTTCCCCCAGGATGCTGAAGAAGCATGCTAGCTTCCAGAGTGATTGGGGAGACATGCTGATGCTGGGACAAACAATGATGCTGACATGAGCTTTCAGCGTACTCTGAAAACGGTGACTGGGAAGCTGTTTGGATATATGTTCCTGACCCACATTTGCTTGCCTATACCCCAGGTTGGACAAGCTGCCTTGCTTCAAGCTTTTAGACCTTGTGGGACAGATAACATGGAGACTGGAAACCACATTCAAAATCATAGTCAAAAAGAGTTATACTGACTCTTCTCTTTTCTTTAATGTGACCGGTTATTCTGACTCAGTCATGGACTGGTCTAGAAATTAATCCAATATTGGAAATAATAGTCTTCATTTGAAAGGCTGGATCTAGACATTTTTAGAGATATTACAAAGTTAGCTGCAGTTCTCTATGATGATATGTTAGCAATAGATAAAATTGGGACAGGATCTGGATTTCAAACAAACATTAGTGTATGTGTTAAGGCTCCAAATCTGTTATTGTTTGGCCATGTTGAAATCACTTTGTTTCTTCTGTAGTATTTAATGGAAGATGTATTGATTGTACTCTTTGTAACTGTGTTAATGTATTGAAATATGGCATATCTGTTATGGTGGTCTATCAACCAGCATCTGTTTTATTGTCTGTGATTATTAAAGGACCTTGGTATTCTCAAAGAAGCTTGCAGATACTGGAAGAAAAGATGTCAGGAACTCTTCATTAACCCAACGTGGAGCTCCTAGAATGAAATACTGCCCTACCTTCCTTGACCCAGTGCTTGGCTTTCTAATTCTACACTAGCTAGGACCTTTTTCTTTTTAATAAAATCTTGGCCTTTATTAGGGGACAAATAGATGCAATTAAGGCCTAACCCTTGCAGATTCATTACCATCAGCTAGCAATGTCAGATCTGGGAGATGGCTTTAATGACATTCTTCCAAACAGCCCTTAAAATAACCCAGCTCATGATTGGCCCTTCACCTTTCCAGTGTAATGGACTGGTTAACCCGTGACAGGCAACTGAGAGGAGGAAGATGCCCTTAGTATGAATGGCAAACTAATACAAGGAATCCTGCTAAGTTGATGGGGTCCCTCCTATAATGGGTAAGACCATTCTTTGCATGACTGTCCTTGCAACCTTTCTGACCAAGTCAGGCACAGTCCCCTTGGAGTCTCTATGTCAAGATGATGAAGACATTGCCATCTTAAGTGTGCCTTGTTTCTGTATACAAAGAAGGGGACCTGTCGGTGCTCAATAGCCCCTGGCATCTCAGTCTCCATCTTGTCTATCAGTCATCATCTATTAACTAACACTCTTTTGTTTCTTCTACTGTCTTACTTCCATTCCTACAATAGACTTGGGACATTTTACAATAGGGGACTTTCCGGATGTTTTACAATGAGCACATTCCTTTCTGGACATTTTACAATGGGGACATTTAATTTACATTATTGTGTAACCAAGCAATAATATTAGTTTGGCTTTCTCCTCTATAAGTTTCAGTGTCTCTGGTTTTATGTGGAATTCCTTGATCAACTTAGGCTTGCGCTTAGT
This sequence comes from Mus musculus, assembly GCF_000001635.26. Taxonomy (NCBI): domain Eukaryota; kingdom Metazoa; phylum Chordata; class Mammalia; order Rodentia; family Muridae; genus Mus; species Mus musculus. Next base: position 113,978,782 of record NC_000086.7, read on the forward strand.
ACAAGGAGATAAGAATGGATCAATTCACATTTCTTCTACATGATGACCACCAGTTATGCCAGCACCATTTGTTGAAAATGCTGTCTTTTTTTCCATTGGATGATTTTAGCTCCCTTGTCAAAGCTCAAGTAATCATAGGTCTGTGGATTCATTTCTGGGTCTTCAATTCTATTTTATTGGTTTACCTATCTATTGCTGTACCAGTACAATGCAGTTTTTATCACAATTGTTCTGTAGTATAGCTTGAGGTCAGGAATGGTGATTCCACCAGAGGTTCTTTTATCATTGAGAATAGCTTTTGCTATCCTAGGTTTTTTGTTATTCCAAATGAATTTGCAAATTGCCCTTTCTAATTCATTGAAGAATTGAGTTGGAATTTTGATGGGGATTGCATTGAATCTATAGATTGCTTTCAGCAAGATAGCCATTTTTACTATATTGACCCTGCCAATCCATGAGAATGGGAGATATTTCCATCTTCTGAGATCTTCTTTGATTTCTTTCTTCAGAGACTTGAAGTTCTTATCATACAGATCTTTCACTTCCTTAGTTAGAGTCTTACCAAGGTATTTTATATTCTTTGTGACTATTGTGAGGGGTGTTGTTTCCCTAATTTCTTTCTCAGCCTGTTTATCCTTTGTGTAGAGAAAGGAGGAGTTACAGAGACAAAGTTCAGAGTTGAGATGGAAGGAAGGACCATCCAGAGATCCCCCTACCCGGGGATCCATCCCATATACAACCACCAAACCCAGGCACTATTGCATATGCCAGAAAAATTTTGCTGACAGAACCCTGACATAGCTCTCTCTTGTGAGACTATACAAGTGCCTGGCAAATACAGAAGTGGATGCTCCCAGTCATCTATTGGATGGATCACAGGGCCTCTAATGAAGGAGCTAGAGAAAGAACCCAAAGAACTAAAGGGGACTGCAACCCTATAGAGGAACAACAATATGAACTAACCAGTACCCCCCAGAGCTGTGTCTCTAGTTTCATATGTAGCAGAGGATGACCTAGTCAGCCATCAATGGGAGGAGAGGCCCTTGGTCTTGCAAACTTTATATGTCCCAGTACAGGGGAATGCCAGGGCTAGGAAGAGGGAGTGGGTGGGTTGGGAAGCAAGGTGGGGAGAGGGCATAGGGGGCTTTGGGGATAGCATTTGAAATGTAGATGAAGAAAATATCTAATAAAAAAGAAAAAAGAAAAGAAACTTTACTAAAGCTCAATGAATGGATTGTACCTCACACAATAATAGTGTGAGACTTCAACACCCCACTTTCATTAATGGCCAGATCATGGAAACAGAAACTAAACAGAGGCAAAGTGAAACTAACATAAGTTATGAAACAAGTGGATTTTACAGATATCTATAAGACATTTCATTAGAAAACAAAAGAACATATCTTTTTCTGAGCACCTCAATGTACCTTCTTCAAAATTGACCATATAATCAGTCACAAAACAGGTCTCAACAGATACACATGGATTGAAATTATCCCATGCATCCTATCAGATCACCACAGATGAAGGCTGGTCTTCAATAACAACAAAAACAACAGAAAACCCACATACACATGGAAGCAAAACAACACTCTACTCAATGATAACTTGGTCAAGGAAGAAAGAAAGAAAGAAAGAAAGAAAGAAAGAAAGAAAGAAAGAAAGAAAGAAATTAAAGACTTTTTAGAATTTAATAAAAATGAAGAAACAAGATAACCGAACTTATGGGACACAATGAAAGCAGTGCTAAGAAAAAAACTCATAGCTCTGGGTGCCTCCAAAAGAAACCGGAGAAAGCATATACCTGAAAGCTCTACAATAGAAAGAACCAAATACATTGAAGAGGAGTAAACAGCAAGAAATAATCAGACTCAGGGCTGAAATTAATCACATAGAAGCAAAAATAACTATACAAAGGATCAACAAAACCAAAGAACTATACAAAGGATCAACAAAACCAAAGATCTATACAAAGAATCAACAAAACCAGGAGCTGATCCAGGCAGTGGTGGTGCCTGCCTTTAATCCCAACAGAGGCAGAGGCAGGTGGATTTCTGAGTTTGAGGCCAGTCTGGTCTACAGAGTGAATTCCAGGACAGCCAGGGCTACACAGAGAAACCCTGTCTTGAAAAACCAAACTAAACCAAACCAAACCAAACCAAGACAAAACAAAACAAACAAACAAACAGACAAAATAAACAAACAAACAAAAAACAAAACAAAACAAAAAAACAGATGCTGGTTCTTTGAGAAAATCAACAAGATAGAAAAATCCTTAGCCAGACCAACCAGTGGGCACAGAGACGGTATCCGGTTTAGCAAAATCAGAAATTAAAAGGGAAATATAACCACAGAAGCTGAAGAAATTTAAAAAAATGATCCTGCTACAAAAACCTATACTCAACAAAACTGGACAATCTGGATGAAATGGACAATTTTCTAGACAGATACCATGTACCAAAGTTAAATCAGTATCAGATAAACCATGCAAACAGTCCTATAACCCCGAAAGAAAGAGAACCAATCATTAAATTGTCTCCCCCAAACAAACAAACAAAACCCCAGGACTAGATGGGTTTAGTGCACAATTCTATCAGAAGACCTAATACCAATACTCTTCAAACTATTACACACACACACACACACACACACACACACACACACACAAAAAAAAAACCAAAAAAAAACAACACAACACAACACATAAAAAAACATTATCCAATTCATTCCAAGAAGCCACAATTATGCTCATACCTCAACCACACAGAGATCCAACAAAGAAAGAGAACTTCAGACCAATTTCCCTTATGAATATTGATGCAAAAATACTCAATATAATTCTAGCAAACTGAATCCAGGAACACATAAAAATGATCATTGACCACGAACAAGTAGGCTACATACCAGGGATGCAAGGCTGAATAAATATAAGCAAATTCATCAATGTAATTCACTACATAAAGAAACTCAAAGGAAAAATAAAACAAACAAACAACAACAAAACAACCACAACAACAACAAAGCCCAAAACATGATCATTACATTAGATCCTGAAAAAGCGTTTGACAAAATTCAACATCACTTTATGTTAAAAGACTTGGAAATATCATGAATTCAAGGCCCATACATGAACATAGTAAAAGCAATATACAGCAAATCAATGGCTAACATCATACTAAATAGATGGAAACATGGATCAATCCCACTAAAATGATCGGATAGACAAGGTTGCCACTCTCTCCCTATCTATTGAATATAGTACTTGAAGTTATAGCTAGGGCAATTAGACAACAAAATGATGTCAAAGGGAAAGAAGTTGGAAAGGAAAAAGTCAAAATATCCTTATTTGCAGATGATATGATTGTATACTTATGTAACTCTAAAACTCCTACCAGAGAACTCCTCATCCTGATGCTTCAGTGCAGTAGCTGAATATAAAATTAACTCAAACAAATCTGTAGTCTTCCTCTACTCAAAGGATAAACAGGCTGAGAAAGAAATTAAGGAAACCTCACCCTTCACAACAATCACAAATAATATAAAACACCTTGTTGTGACTCTAACCAAGCAAGTGTAAGATCTGTATGACAAGAATTTCAAGTCTCTGAAGAAAGAAATCAAAGAAGACCTCAGAAGATGGAAAGACCTCCCATGCTCATGGATTGGCAGGATTAATATAGTAAAAATGGCCATCTTGTGTGGGGCAGTGGGCATGGGGGATTAAAGGGAGTCAGAGAAAACCTACATCCCTCCCCTCCCCGAGTTCCAGTGATCTGGGCAGGCAGATGTGGAAGGACTGCCACATGCTTTCCGTGCAGCCTTGGGTGGGTGTGTGACTGTAGGAAGCTACAAACACAGCCTGAGGGGTGGACAAAGGGCAGTCTGAGGTCTCTGGGCTTCACGAAGGCCAGAGATAACAGGTTCTCAGTCTCAGGCATCCCAGACACCCCTGGATAACTCGGAAGATCTGAGAACACAATGGGGGCCAAGGATAGTGGCTTGGTCATCCCAAGGGCCAAAGGGAGGACAGAGCAGGGAGAAATGGGGCACTGGGTGGTTCCCACATGGGCAAGGGAGAGAGGGAGAGAGTTTGGCCATGGCCACATGGGGGAAAGGAGAGAGGGATGGAGGGCTAGAGATGAGATTAAGAAAGGTAAGAGCTTAAAAAGAGAGAAAAGGAGCCAAGCAGCTCCTTTTATAGTGGGCTGGGCTACCTTGCTGTTGCCAGGTAACTATGGGGAGGAGCATACCAGGCTTTAGTCAGGGAACTGTGTGAGTGGAGTCTAGCTCAAATGCCAGAAGCTTGGGATATTGTCTTGTGACTTATAGTCACAGAATTATGGAGTTGGGGGCTCTGTGGTATCAGGCACCTGTCTCTGGGAACATAGGTAACTCTACTGTCCTTTGTACAGTTTCCTACTGGGTCTGTACTGTGTCTCCAGAGCAAACCTCATTGAACCAAAACAGGCTGCCTTTCGTGGCCCCACACTATTGCCAAAAGCAATCTACAGATTCAATTCAATACACATCAAATTTCTAACTCAACTCTTGATAGAGTTAGAAAGAGCAATTTTCAAATTCATTTGGAATTACAATAAACCCTGGATAGCAAAAACTATTCTCAACACTTAAAGAATATATGGCAGAATCAACATCCCTGACTTCAAGCTGTAGTACAGGGAAATAGTGATAAAAATTGCATGGTATTGGTACAGTGACAGGCAGATAGATCAATGGAATAGAATTGAAGACCAAGAAATGAACCCACATACCTATGGTCACTTGATCTTTGACAAAGTAGCTAAAACCATCCTGTGGGAAAAAGTCAGCATTTTCAACAAATGGTGCTTGTTTAATTGGAGGTCAGCATGTAGAAGAATGCATATTTATCCATTCTAATCTTCCTGTAAAAAGCTCGAGTCCAAGTGGAATAAGGACCTCCATATAAAACCAGATACACTGAATCTAATAGAAGAGAAAGTGGGGAAGAGTCTGGAACACATGGACACAGGGGAAAGTTTCCCAAACCAAACAACAATGACTTAATCTCTAAGATCAAGAATTGACAAATGGGACCTCATAAAATTCCAAAGCTTCTGCATGGCAAAGGACACTGTCATTAGGAGAAAATGGGAACCAACAGATTGGGAAAAGATTTATACCAACCCTATAACTCATTAGAGGGCTAATATCCAATATATACAAAGAAGTTAAGAACTTAGATTCTAGAGATCCAAATAACCCCATTAAAAGATGGGAAAGGGAGCTAAACAGAATTCTCAACTGAGGAAACTCTAATGGCTGAGAAGCACCTAAACATCTTTAGTCCTTGGGCAAATGCAAATCAAAACAACTCTGAGATCCCACATCACACCACTCAGAATGGCTAAGATCAAAAACTCAGGAGACAACAAACGCTGGCAAGGATGTGAAGAAAAAGGAACACTCCTCCATTGCTGGTGGGATTGCAAATGGGTACAACCAAACTGGAAATCAGTCTTGCTGTTCCTTAGAAATTTGGACAGATTATTACCCGAGGACCCAGCAATACCACTCCTGGGCATATACCCAAAAGTTTCTCATAGCAGCCTTAATTATAATAGTCAGAAGCTAGAAACAAACCATATGTCCCTTAATAGACAAATGGATACAGAAATTGTGGTACCTTTACACAATGGAATACTCCTCAGCTATTTAAAACAATGACTTCATAAACTTTGCAGGCAAATCGATGGATTTAGAAAATACCATCATGGGTGAGGTAACTCAGTCACAAAAGACCACATGTGGTATGTACTCACTGATAAGTGTATATTAGGCAAAGAGCGTGGAATACCTAAGATACAACTTAGAGACCACATGAAGCTCAAGAAGAAGGAAGACCAAAGAGTGGATGCTTCAGTCCTACTTAGAAGGTGGAACACAATAGTCAATGAAATTAGAGGGTGGGAAGGACTTGGGAGGAAGAGAAGAGGGAGATAGGAAAAAGAGGGTAAGAATCAGGTATGGTAGGAGATGCACAGAGGGTCAGGAAATTGAACAGAGGTGTTTAGCCATGGGGAATGAGGAAATGGGGGGAGCAACCGTGGAGCACTGATCATGGGGAAATAAAAGGGATGGGTGAGATAATCTGTGTCCTGCCAGAGCTCTTGGGCTCTGGGCAGGAGGACATGGGGGGACTGCAGCAGAACCCCACAGAATCTCACCGGGTCATGTTAGGCCTCTGAACCCCACTATCCTTTAAGGTCTATAAAATTAGAAGCAGGCTAAGGGGGGAGGGGATAGGGTTTTGCAGAGAGGAAACTGGGAAAGGGGATAACATTTGAAATGTAAATAAATAAAATATCTAATAAAACAAAACAAATTGTGTTAGAATTTTGAAGGGGATGGCATTGAATCTGTAGATTGCTTTTGATAAGTTTGCCATTTTCACTATGTTAATCTTACTTAGCCATGAGCATGGGAGATCTTTCCATCTTCTGAGGTCTTCTTCAATTTCAGGAAAATCAATTCTTACAAGTTGTCCCCTGACTTCTAACATATTAGCATGAAATATGCATGCAAGTACATTCACCCTCCACACACATATAAACATACACAATTAAACAAGTTCAATCAAAATTAATGACAGAGCTAATGGGACTATTGTCTTCAAAATGTAAGACATGTTCATATTTAATATTTAAATGTTTTACAATTTACAAAATATATCCAATGAATCCAAGATGGTGAAATTAGTCATCGAAACCCAAATACTATGAAGGAATAAAGATTCAAATGGGACAAATATATGTATATAAGATATATATAGTCTGAAAAGAAAATGAAGTTTAATGTATAATTTATTATCAAGAAAATATGCTTAAAATGATGTCAGTTTCCCCCCTATATATTTTTCATTATAAAAATATAGAATGAATAAAATTGTATTAGAAGGGATCTTGAAATTATACTTCAGGTTGAGATAATATGAGAGCCATGGAAAAACTGAAACTTTAGTTCAACTGATGAATTAAAAAAAAAACACTTTAGTATATATCCACACCATGTTTCTCTTTTAAACAATGGATATTGCACTCATAAATTCCTAGAAGCTATGGTTACCTACACAATATATACACAAGGTTAAGTTAATAAAACTCTGGAACATAAGAGAAAGGTAATCCTGACGCCCCACCCCCTACCAGAGAAATTGATCGTCATCCAGGAAATGAAAGTATCTTCTCCTCTAATGATATTGAATAAGTTCTGTAAGGTATATGACAATATTAAGAAGACAATGTGGCAATCTACGTAATGGGAAACTTTTTCTCCATCTTCACATAAGATATAGGACTAATATCTAAAATGTATAGAGAACTGAAGGAACTAGATATAAAAAACATCAAATAATCCAGTTTTAAAATGTGGTACTAACAGGAAATTCTCAATAGAAAAAGCACAAATGGCTGATAAACACTTAAAACTTTTCAACATCCTCAGTTGAAAATTCTTTGTTTAGCACTGTACTCCATTTTTTAATAGGTATATTTGGTTTTAAGGGGTCTAACTTCTTAAGTTCTTTGTATATATTGGCTACTAGTCCTCTATCTGATGTAGGATTGGTAAAGATGTTTTCCAGATCTGTTAGTTGCCATTTTGCCCTATTGACAGTGTCCTTTGCCTTACATAAGCTTTGCAATATTATGAGGTCCTATTTGTAAATTCTTTATATTACAGCACAAGCCATTGCTATTCTGTTAAGGAATTTGTTCCCCTTTGCCCATATCTTCGAGGCTCTTCCCCACTTTCTGTTCTACAAGTTTCAGTGTCTCTGGTTTTATGTGGAGTTACTTGATCCTCTTAGAGTTGAGCTTTGTACAAGGAGATAAGAATGGCTCAATTGGCATTCTTCTACATGCTAACCACCAGTTGAGCAAACACCATTTGTTGAGAACGTTGTCTTCTTTCCACTGGATGGTTTTAGCTCCTTTATCAAACATCAAGGTACCATAGGTGTGTGGGTTCATTCCTGGGTCTTCAATTCTATTCCAGTGATCTACCTGTCTGTCACTGTACCAATATAATGCAGATTTTATCATTAAAGCTCTGTAATATAACTCTCTTCCTCTCTTGCTCCTGAGTAAGCAATAAAGCTTTGCCGCAGAAGATTCTGGCTTGTTGCGTCTTTCCTGGCCGGTCGCGAACGCGCGTAAGAATAGCAGATTCTGGCAAGGATGTAGAGAAAGAGGAACACTCCTCCATTGTTGGTAGGATTGCAAGCTGGTACAACTACTCTGGAAATCAGTTTGCTGGTTCCACAGAAAATTAGACATAGTATTACCTGAGGACCTGGCTATACCACTCCTGGGCATATACCCAGAAGATATTCCTACATGTAATAAGGACACATGTTCCACTATGTTAATTGCAGCCATTATAATAGCCAGAAACTGGAAAGAATCCAGATGTCCTTCAACAGAGGAATGGATACAGAAAATGTGGTACATTTATATAAAGGAGTTCTATTCAGCTATTAAAAACAATGACTTCTTGAAATTCTTAGGCAAATGGATGTAACTAGAAAATATCATCATGAATGAGGTAACCCAATCTCAAAAGAACACACATGGAATGCACTCACTGACAAGTGGATAGTAGCCCAAAAGCTTGGAGTGCCCAAGATACAATTCACAGATCTCATGAAGCTCATGATGAAGGAAGACCAAAGTGTGGATACTTTGGTTTTTCTTATTATGTTGAAACAAAATACCCAGTGGAGGAAATACAAAAGTGTGGAGCAGAGACCGTAGGAAAGGCCATACAGAGACTACTCCAAATAGGGACTCATCCCAAATACAGTCACCAAACCCAGATACTATTGTGGATGCCAATAAGTGCTTGCTGACAGAAGCAATCTTCTGAGAGGCTATTTGAGAGCCTGAAAAATTCAGAGGCAGATGCTCTCAGCCAACCATTGGACTGAGCACAGGATACCCAATGGAGGAGTTAGATAAAGATCTGCAGAAGCTGAAGAGGTTTGCAACTCCATAGGAAGAACAACAATATCAACCAACCAAACCCTATAGAGCTCAATGGGACTAAACCACTAACCAAAGAGTACACATGGAGGGACCCATGGCTCCAGCAGCATATGTAGCAGAGGATAACTTTGTTGGATGTCAATGGGAAGAGAGTCCCTTGGTTCTATGAAGGTTCAGTGTAGGGGCATGCCAGGTTGGGGAAGTGGGAGTGGGTGGATAGGTGGGAGAACACGGCCATAGAAGCAGGGGGAGAGGGGATTGGATAGGGACATTCTGAAAGGGAAACCAGGAAAGGGGGTAATATTTGGAATGTAAATAAAGAACATATCTATTAAAAAGGAAAAAATATAAATTAAAAAAATAAAAGTTGATGTTAAAAAAAAGAAGAAAGATTACCTTATCACAATCCATCCAATTGTCCATCAACTAGCGAATATAAAAACAAAATGTGGTATTTCTGTACAATGTAATATTACTTTGTTATTTAAATGTACTTTGCAAGACACATATAAGAACTGTTCAACATCCTTAGCCATTAGGGAAATTCAAGTCAAAATAATTCTGAGAATCTATTTTACACCAGTCAGAATGGCAAGATCAATAAACCCAGTGACAGCTTATGCTGATGGAGATATGGACCAAGGAAAACATTCCTTCACTGTTGCTGGGGATACAAAATTATACAACCACTTTGGAAATCAATATGGGAGTTTCTCAGATAATTGGGAATTGATCTACCTCAAGACCCAGCCTTATTACTACTAGGTACTCCAAATGACACTCCATTCTATCACAAGAGCACTTGCTCAACCATGCGTATATCAGTTTTATTCATGGCAGCCAGAAACTGGAAACAATTACTAGATGTTCCTCAACCAAAGAATGGATAAAGAAAATGTGACTTAAGTACCGAATGGAGTATTACTCAGCTGGTAAAAAATGATATCATGAAAATCATCCTGAGTGACACCCTCAGAACCAATAAGATAAATATGGTATGCATTTACTTATAAGTAGATATTAGTCAATAAATAAATAATAATCAAGCTATAATCCACAGACTCAAACTGGTTAGGTAAAGAGAATGGGAGAGCACTAGAGGACAAATAAGGGTCTCACTGGTAGGGGAAATATAATAGAATTTGAAGGTAGACTTGGCATTGCTGAAGATGGAAGGCGGAGAGAATATCTAGGGAAGGATAGAGGGAGAGAGTACAGGAAGAGATGGCTGGAATCTAGGAGCATTTGGGCGGGCAGAAACCTAGTACTATAGAAAATTCCTAGAATCCTTGAGGCTGACTCTATTGAGGATTCCAACTAATGGAGCATACCGAGTATAAAATGGCCACCTTTTCTTTCTTTTTTCGTTATTTTTTACTAGATATTTTCTTTACATTTCAAATGATGTCCCCTTTCCTAGTTTCCACTCCAAAAATTCCCTATCCCCTATCCCCCTCTCCCTGCTCCTCAACCCACCCATTCCCACTTCCTGGCCCTGGCATTCCCCTATACTGTGGCATAGAACCTTCACAGGACCAAGGGCCTCTCCTCCCATTGATGACCAACTAGGCCATCCTCTGCTACTTATGTGGCTAGAGCCATGAGTCTCACTATGTGTTTTCTTTGGTTGGTGGTTTAGTCCGAGGGAGCTCTGGGGGTACTGGTTAGTTCATATTGTTGTTCCTCCTATGGGGCTGCAAACCCCTTCAGCTCCTAGTGTACTTTCTCCAGATCCTTCATTGCAGACCCTGTGCTCCATCTAATGGATGGCTGTGAGCATCCACTTCTGTATTTGTCAGGCACTAGAATTGCCTCTCAGGAGACAGATTTATCGGGCTCCTGTTAGCAAACTCTTGTTGACATACACAATAGTGTCTGGTTTTGGTGGTTGTTTATGGGATGGATCTCCAAGTGGGGCAGTCTATGGATGTCCAGGGGAAAAATTCCTGAACAGAACACCAATGGCTTGTGCTGTAAGATCAAGAATTGACAAATGGGACCTCATAAAATTGCAAAGCTTCTGTAAGGCAAAGGACACTGTCAATAAGACAAAAGGGCAACCAACAGATTGGGAAAAGATCTTTATCAATCCTAAATCTGATAGGTGGGTAACATCCAATGTATATAAAGAACTCAAGCAGTTGGACTCCAGAAAACCAAATAACCCTATTAAAAATGGGGTAGAGAGCTAAACAAAGAATTCTCAACTGAGGAATACCAAATGGTGGAGAAGTACCTAAAGAGATGTTCAACATCCTTAATCATCAAGGAAATGCAAATCAAAACAACCCTGAGATTCCACTTCACACCAGTCAGAATGTCCATATTTTTAGCCAGACAAGTCTTCCAGTAATAAGCCTAGTTGCATTTTGTCAAATTGTTGGCTGATATAGTCTGGTAGAGATCCCCAAAGAGCCCAGGCTGGTGCTAGGACAGAAAGCTGCTCCCTGAAAACTAAGAGTGATACCCTATTACTGAGAACAATATACACAGAGCTTACTGAATGTAGAGAGGTTGAGCTGGTTTGTACATGGAGCCTTTATCCCTACTTTCTAGAATCTTTGGTGTAGGAAGGTACTCTACTGCCTACCAAAAGAGAAACCTGGATACCAACCCATCCACAAAACCCTCAACTTACAATCAGTCCTGCCTGCAAGAGATGCTAGGTCAATGATGGCACAGAACTTATGGTGGTAGTTATCCAATGTCTGCTTTAACTTGAGACCTGTGCCATAAACTGCCAAAAGATGGCCAATACCAGAGATAGAATACCTCAGAGAGACCTAGGTTAAAACCAAATGTAACTGGCATAATGAATAAATAAATAAATAAATAAATAAATAAATAAATATCCAATCAATGATGTCTAATGATATTCTGCTATACTCACAGAGTGATGCCTTGTCCAGTTGTCAACAGTTAGGCTTCCTCCACCAGCATATAGGAGCTGGGGCAGAGACCCACAGCTAGACATTATGCAGGGAGAGTCTAAACTGTAGAGCTCCATCGGGCTCCTCTTCTTGGAGCACAGGGAACACCATGGAAGATATGAGGGAGAAGAGAGCTTGTAGAAGTCAAAGGGGATGGAAGATAATAGGGGAACAGGAGCCACTGAATAAACTAATCAGGCCTCATAGCAACTCACAGAGACTGAAGAAGCAAACAAGGGGCCTACTTGGGTCTGCACCAGGTCTTCTGCATAATTCTTAGCTTGTTGGTTTTGTAAGACTCCTACCAATGCAAATGTGTATGTCTTTGACTCTTGCCTGCTCTTGGGATTCTTATTCCTTTGATTTGCCTCGGCCGGTATCAATATGAGGGACCTTTGCCTTATTCTATTGTATCTTGTCAAAGAAGAAATTGATGTCCTGTCCTTTCCTTTCCTTTCCTTTCCTTCCCTTCCCTTCCCTTCCCTTCCCTTCCCTTCCCTTCCCTTCCCTTCCCTTCCCTTCCCTTCCCTTCCCTTTTTTCTTTTCTTTTCTTTTCTTTTCTTTTCTTTTCTTTTCTTTTCTTTTCTTTTCTTTTCTTTTCTTTTCTTTCTTTTCTTTTCTTTTCTTTTCTTTTTTCTTTCTTTTCTTTTTTTATTAGGTATTTTCTTCATTTACATTTCCAATGCTATCCCAAAAGTCCCCCATGCCCTCCCCCCACCACTCCCCTACCCACCCACTCCCACTTCTTGGCCCTGGCGTTCCCCTGTACTGAGGCATATAAAGTTTGCAAGACCAATGGGCCTCTCTTTCCACTGATGGTCGACTAGGCCATCTTCTGATACATATGCAGCTAGAGACACGAGCTCTGGGGGTTACTAGTTAGTTTATATTGTTGTTCCACCTATAGGGTTGCAGATCCCTTTAGCTCCTTGGGTACTTTCTCTAGTTCCTCCATTCGGGGGGGGTTGTATAACATATTTTAACCAATTTTCAACTCCCCCATGATCTACCTCTCTTCCCTATTCACCTACAGTTCTTTTTCTTTTCTTTTTCTATTTTTTTAAACAACATTTAAGACCAATTTTGGGTCCCTAGATGTTAGATGTATGATCTTCCACTGGAGCATGAATAACTTAATAGGGACTCTCCTAGCAGCTAGCAATGTTCAATCTTCAGTGCCAGAGTTGTATACTCAACATCTCTCTCCATGTTATGATTCAGTCTGACTTCATTTTGCATATGTTTCATGCATCTTTCTCAACCACTATACTGGCTGGTTTTGTGTATCAACTTGGCACAAGCTGGAGATATCACAGAAAAAGGAGATTCGGTTGAGAAAAAGCCTCCATGAGATCCAGCTAGAAGGCATTTTGTTAATTAGTGATCAAGGATGGAAGGCATTGTGAATGGTGCCATCCCTGGGATGGTAGTCTTGGGTTCTAGAAGAAAGCAAGATGAACAAGCCAGGGAAATCGAGCCAGCAAGTAATATCCCCCTATGGCCTCTGCATCAGCTCCTGCATCCTGACCTGCTTGAGTTCCAGTCCTGACTTCCTTTGGTGATGGACAACAATGTGGAAGTATAAGCTGAATAACTGCTTTCCTCCCCGACTTGTGTCTTGGTCATGCTATTTAGTGCAGGAATACCAACTCTGACTAAGACAATCACTGTGAATAAGTATATTCTGTTGTCATGCTATATCCAAACCATCAATTTCTTTGTAGTCTTCTACCATATCTAGCATTTACATTCTTTGCAGTGGTCACTGATTCATTATCAATAGCCTTTATTAGATAAAAGTGACAAAGTGTTAAGTAACCATGTTCTGAGAATATTTCAGAGCAAGTCTAGTGAATGAAAGTGAAATACACTTAGTTAAATGAAGTCCTCTAAAACAAATTTATTTTAAGGCTGACCATTACATAAAATAAACGCAAATGGGCACATGGTATTCTATGTGCCATTTTCCTTATTTATAACATGAAGAAAGTAAATTACATTAATTCTGATGTTTCAAAGACAACAAAGAGACTCAGAATAGCTTAACTAGATACTTAGGCAATAGTACTTATATAAAAGAACAAAAAATGAAGATATTGTTAGAATTCTGAGAAGAGGAAGCAGTCAGAGGGGATGAAAATAGACTACCGTAGCTTTAATTGAAGTGTATTTGTTTCCCATGGTAAACCACAAGAAAAGAAAAATGTGACTTATTACCACATACTAGAACCTTGTAACCTCTACTTAATTCATTCTAGCAAGCAAAATTCATTTATATTCATTAAATCATATACGATTTTAGATTAAAATATGTATTTCTAATATACCTGGCTTGTTTAGCTGGGTAAGCTGAAGCTGTATATTCATTGTCCAGTTCACAGCCCAGGTACTCTCAATGTGATCTGGTATGGGGCTAGAAAGCCTTGCAACTCTTGGAGCCAGTTCAGAGAAAGAGTAAGGTTGAGAGGGGTCAGACCCGCAAAAATCTCATGCTGAGACTGGCAGAGTAGAGCCGGTTTCCACCTTACTCTGAAACTGCATTTTCCAGCTCACATAACTCCCTTGAGGTAGTCACATAGCCTGGTGACCAAATTACAGGTTTTACTTCCTTTTTCCCTATACAGCCATGTCCAGCAAGCACCTGCAATTCTTCTCTAAGCAAATGAAGCTTTCCTAGCACCTCAGCACCAAGCAAGAAGGTACAATGACCTCGAAATCCCTACCCACTCCTCAAGGTATATAGTCTTTATTACCACCCAATAAAGGAAAGCTGTTTCACTGAAAACCATCTCAGAGAAAGTGGTTTCTCCCCTGTATTTACTGACCTATCAAGATTAAGCCTAACAACCTGGCTGGAAAAACTTATTACTTAGATGGCCTAGTTGGCCATCACTGGAAAGAGAGGCCCATTGGACACACAAACTTTATATGCCCCAGAACAGGGGAACGCCAGGGCCAAAAAGGGGGAGTGGGCGGGTAGGGGAGTGGGGGTGGGTGGGTATGGGGGACTTTTGGTATAGCATTGGAAATGTAAATGAGCTAAATACCTAATAAAAAATGGAAAGAAAAAAAAACTTATTACTTAAAAAATTACTTACAGCCTATCCTGGTGTGCAACTCTGACTGGATATCCTTAGGCAGAAGTAACCCAGGCTGACAATGTTGTACCATATTCCTTTCATCAGTGGGCTTCTGCAATTTATCTTCATGTAATATTAAAATACATATTAGATAAATTTTAATAATTAACTAATTTTAGTTGTGTGCATGTACACATGTGATAAAGAAATGTGTATGATGATCAGAGGACAATGTGTAGGATTTTCATTGAAATGAATTGCTTAGATTATAACTTCTTTTTTTAAATTAGGTATTTTCTTCATTTACATTTCCAATGCTATCCCAAAAGTCCCCCATACCCTCCCCCCCACTCTCCTACCCACCCACTCCCACTTCTTGACCCTGGTGTTCCCCTGTACTGGGGCATATAAAGTTTGCAAGACCAAGGGGCCTCTCTTCCCAATGATGGCCGACTAGGCCATCTTCTGCTACATATGCGGCTAGAGACATGAGCTCTGGGGGTACGGGTTAGTTCATATTGTTGTT
This sequence comes from Mus musculus, assembly GCF_000001635.26. Classification (NCBI taxonomy): domain Eukaryota; kingdom Metazoa; phylum Chordata; class Mammalia; order Rodentia; family Muridae; genus Mus; species Mus musculus. Next base: position 113,994,341 of record NC_000086.7, read on the forward strand.
CCACCTATAGGGTTGCAGACCCCTTTAGCTCCTTGGGTACTTTCTCTAGCTCCTCCATTGGGGGCCCTGTGTTCCATCTATGTTCATTATTGTGGAAATATTTTAAAAAGAAAAATATTTATTTTAATACCAAGACAAATATTGTCTGTGCCCAATTTTACAGGAGATAATTAAGACAAATTTGAGACTCTAGAAGTATAATTACCTAAAGTTTTAGAGGATGGTATATGTAGATAAAGAAAAGTCAGTTTTAGTGCATGCTGGTTAAAAGATCAATAGGTAGGTATGTAGATAGATAATTAGATAGATAGATAGAGATAGATAGATAGATAGATAGATAGATAGATAGATAGATAGATAGATAGATAGATAGAGAATGCTCCCAATTATATGTAGTCAGTACACATTAGTTTAATTTTTTAAATTATGAAGAAAATGAAAGAAATTAAAGAAAAATGCTCAAGACAAATACTGGATGGTATGGTCTCTCTGACACTCTTAAGTAGTACTAGTTTCTTCACATATAGCACATGAATAGAAGATACAGAATCAACTTCCTTATCCTTCCATCTTCTGAGATATATTTTTATTCCCTTTTATTTTAAAATAAGACCTCATTATGTACTCTAAGATGCCTATAATTTACCTTAGTGTGAGCCCAGACTGTCCTCAAACTTGTGGATATTTTGTGGCCATGAGTTCAAATTAAAAGGCTTGTGCTACCACATTTAGCTCTAAGATATTTTGATTATATACTCCTTGGTTTACTTTTGTGGGGGATTTTATCAATATAATGAATTGACTAGAACTATTAGAAAATAACATTCCCCATAAATTTTTATAGTTTGGTATTGTGAACATCAACCTTAATACTCTTTTAAAGAAGTATAGTGTGAAAGTAATATGCTGGAGTTATGACAAGCTGTGAGTTGACATATAAGGATTGTAGTTTATTTTGCTCAGTTGAGAGAAACACACAGGCTACTGTAGAAAAAGATGTTAGTGTGTTTGCTGGCCAGGTTTTAGATACTTGCCTGGAAGAAAGCTAACATATACTGAGGGGGAAAACAGTGTAAAACAATCTTTAGGAGAGAATAATGCCTATTATTTGACTTTGACTACACTTTTAAGTCACATTTCCCTTTGATTGGTTTTATTTTTCTTTTGATGCTCCAAGAACTTATTCGTATTAAAATTTGATGTTTATTAACTGATAGTGAAATTATGTTTTATCCAATTCTTTGAAAAACATTTCTTGTTATTCACACACAAGTTGTATGGCTGCTTCAGTGACAGAAAAGTCATTCATCCTGAGATTTATTGTGTTTCACCCCACATTAGAATGCTTTGTGGAGTAGTTCAACACAAACATCTTTTTTCCCCACTGTGAACCAGATTAGGAAGATTAGAAGACAATACTGTCCTGAAAGTAGGATGCTAGACATTTCTTCAAGGATATTATAATGTGGCATTTGATGTTCTACTGGGATTTTAACAAGTTTTGCATGGTCAAATTCCATTAAGAACCTGGCCTTCTTCCAAGAATATGTTTGTCCCTCTCATCTGCCACGGTATCATCACTGTAAGAAAGCCTCACCTCACCTGTTCAATCATAGCAGAACATTTTTAAATTGCTTTCATTTTGGTCATTAGCATGAAAGTGTTTTGGACAAAACCAGAACTTTAGGCAGAACAATGTTAATCAGAAATATGACAGTTAAAAGAAGAAACACATATTTCTATATTCCTTATAAAAATGATAAACTTAATAATTAAATTTGGTACTACTTATACCATCTTTCCAACTAATATGTCATGCTTAAAGAGTCAACACACTTTATTCTGAGTACCTTGCCAAACTTGTTACACACTGATATTTACAAGTTTTTTGGGGGGGATTGATGTTTAAGAGTAAATTAATTATTAACTGGGTGATTAGAAAATAATAATTTATTTTTATTTATTTATTCATTTGACATCCAAATTTCAGCCCTTCCCCTTCCTCTCCTTCCAGTCCCACCCTCATGTAACCCTCCTCCATTACCACCTCTGCTTATCTTCTGAGAAGGGGAAGCCCCTACCCACCACCACCACCATGGGTACCAACCATCCCTGGGACATCAAGTCATAGCAGGACTAAGTACATCCTTTCCAACTGAAGCCCAACCAGGAAGCCCAGCTTAGGGGATGGGGATCCACAGACAGGCAGGCAACAGAGTCAGAGACAGCCCTGATTCAATTATTAGGGAACTCACAAGAAGACCAAACTTCACATCTGCTACATACAAATGTGCAAGGGGTCTCTGCCCAGCCTATGTATACTCTTTGGTTTGTGGTTTAGTCTCTGTGAGGGCCCATGGGCCCAGGTTAGTTGACTCTGTAGGTCTTCTAGAAATATCCTTTACCACTACAGCTTTTTCAATCTTTCCCCCAACTCTTCCACAAGTCTCCTCAAGCTCTTCTTAATGTTTGACTGTGGGTCTCTGCATCTCTTTCTATCAGCTTCTGGATGGTCTCAGGAAACAATTATGCTAGATTTCTTCTGCAAACATGGTAAAATATCATTAATAGTGTGAGGGGTTGGTTCTTTCCCATGGGGTGTGTCTCAAGTTGGGCAAGTCATTGGTTAGCCAGTCCTTCAACCTCTGCTACATTCTTATCCTTGTACATTGTATAGTCAGGAGCAATTTGGGGTTGAAGGTTTTGTGGATGGGTTGCCCTCCCTCTACTAGAAATCACCCTCCCTCTTTGATACAGGACGTGGCCAGTGCAGTCTCCACGTCCCCCGCTGCTAGGAGACTGACCTAGGGTCACAACCATAAACTCTCAGGATCCTCCCCTGTTCTATATCCATTCCAGATATGAAACCCCAATGATTTCTGTTCTCTCTTCCATCTCTCCCCCTCTTTCCTTCCCCACAACTTATCCCCACTCCTGTTCCCCTCCACATCCCCAAACCCTCTCCCACCTAGTTCCCTTCCTCTATCCACCTCTGATGTCTATTTTACATGGTTTACTGAGTGAGATTCAAGCATCCTCCCTTGGGCTACCCTGTGTCTGGATTGTAACATGGTTATTCTGCACTTTATGCCTAATACCCACTTATAAGTGAGTACAAACCATTCATGCCCTTTGGGGTCTCACTCAAAATAATATTCTCAAGTTCCATCCATTTACCTGCAAAATTCATGAAATTTTTGTATCTAATAGCTGTGTAGTGTTGCATTATGTAAATATACCAGATTTTTCTTTATCCATTCAGTTAAGGTTGTTTCCATTTTCCAGTTTGGGGCTAATAAAAATAATAAATAAAGTGTATTCTATGTGTATTCTATGTGTATTCTGGGCTAGCAATGAATTATTGGTAAATGTCATTTACTATTATTTCCTCAAAATTAGAGGCCTGTATTAAAAGAGTCTCTATAAGCTGAAACCCTAGTTCAGTTAAGCTCCTGTGTATTTGTTTTGTATCTGGTTCACATATATTTTTATTGTTTTAGTTGTTCTAAAATCTAAGTGTCTGACTTGTGACCAGAAGACTTTCTTATTTTGGAGCTGTACTAATATGTGGGTATAGAAGTATTAATTTAGAGCTCATTTGACTATAAACATTTTGCAAAATAATAGTATTACCTTCAACCCTGAAACAAATGGCCTCCCCAATTACCTCACCCTTTGTTCATCTACAGGGTTTATAGTTCCAGCGATGGATTCCTTGTGCAACAGGCCTTAACATCAATCAGACAATTGCTAGTTATCTTCTAACATTCATGATACTATTGCCTCATTGGACTTTTCTTGCTAGGCACATCAATATCATATCCTACAAGATTTACATGCAGTAAGAGAGTTAATGACTTTTCTCCCATAATAACCTGCATAGTACATTCTGGAGATAGCTAGAATTGAAGACAACTCTAAGTCAGTATCAGCTTGATTTGCCCATATCTTTTGACCAATGTGTGCTGTGTCTTCAGCAATAATGTCACTGTCATGTTCTGGTGGGTATGCAATAAGAATAGAGATAGCCTGTGTTGCCTGGGGGCACTTTCAGAGTCCTTTGACCAACAACTTGAAGGGAGGTATTTTATACCTTTGGGCATTTTGTTTGGTAACTTGTTTTCTAGGAAGAGCATTTCCTTCTTGTGCAGGGTAATTCCTATTAAATTAAATTTTTACACACATATATAATGTGTTTTGATCAAATCTTTCTTTCACTTCCTCTCCTCAAACTCCTTCTATATCACTACTGTTATTTTTTCCTCATACTGTCATGCAAAATTTAAAGCTACCGGGTCTACTTAGTGATGATATGTTCATAGGACCATCCTCTAGATCATGGAAAACCTATTTCTGGTCTCATTTCTGAAGCAAATGGATACTCTTACCACTTCTGGCAGCTACCACTTGACAATAATCCTTCAATTAGAGGTGGGATATTCTAAGCCCCTCTCCCATCTATGATAAAATTTGGTTGGTTTAGTCTACTGAAGATCTTATGCATCAGATCAAAGCTTCTGTGAGTCCATGTGCTCAACAGCACTATGCTGCCAAAAAATGTGTTTTTTTTTTTGTTGTTTTTTGTTTTTGTTTTTTTGTTGTTGTTTGTTTTTTTTTTTTTTTTACATGACTGGAAAATGCAGCCCTCTACTGCCTCTGGAGATTACAATCTTTTCAATCCTCTTACACAATCTTTGAAAAAGCCACATGAAATCCGACTATTTTAGAATCTTTCTAAAAGATATACATATATAAAAAGAGTTTAATCAGAAATTATAGTGCCTCTCCATTTATAATGATTACCAGGCTAGAGATTTATGACCATTGGTTCAATAGCCCAAATGTTAATGGGATTTACCATACACTTTTTGACTGAATTTAAGGCCTGCTTCTCAAGAGGCAAGTCTTCTTTGACCTTAGAGAAGAACTTATTATTATTCTGCTAAATAGACATAGTATTAAACATCCCCTAAGTATATCTTTGTAACTATAGATGAGTGGATCTCTCAACCTTATCAGAGAAGTCTCTTTGCAGCAAATATATAATTTTTAGGAAGCTTATAAGATTCTGTCTTTTCACATAACTTTTGACTTTTTCAAGCACCTTTAGTGTCATCGACCCTCCTCCTTCCCCTTTCAACTGTGCCCTCCCATCACTTCCCCACTTACACATCCATTCCTATCCCCCCCCATTGCCTGGATACCACCTCTATTCTACTATCCTCTTCACTTAATCTCCTCCAATGGCCTCGTTCTAATTTTCTTCCTAGTGCACATACATCAAGTTAAACACCAAAATCCACATAGGAGAGAGAATATTTAGTGTTTATATATCTGTTTAAGTTGTCACAATCAGTATATTTCTCCAATCCTACACACTTAGTGCAAACTTAAGGATATCAATTTTTCTTACCTCTTAATAAAATTTCCTTATGTATATGTACCACATTTTCATTACCTATTAGTTACTGTCTCTTTCAAATTTCCTTTGAAGTAAAGTGTGGGCTAGTGAGCATGGTCCAATTTTGGCTAATAGATTTTGTTGGTTTTTGCATTTATTCATTTGTTTAATGTGTGTAAGTGTGGCGAGATGCAGCAAGCATGTAGACTTCACAGGATGACTTGGTTGAGTTAGCTCTCTTCTTCTACCATGTGGTTGCTTGGGATTTGTACCAAACACCCTCACCAATTAAGACACTCTTTCTGGCCTAGAGGTATTTGTAAATTTAAAATTTAAGATTTTAATTTAACCATTTAAAATTGCCATGCAATAATTGTGCATATTTTGTATAGATTGTGATATATTGGTAAATATATAAAATGTACATAGGCCAAATCAGAATAATTGCGTGTGTCTACTTATCATTTTTGAAAACGTATGTTTCTTTTTTTTTTTGGAAAAGTATGTCACTTTTTCAGTTCTTTACATTTGGAACCTTGAAACCATTTTAGTTTGTCAAAAATCTCATGATGAGTTTTATGAATCATTGCTGTCCCACTGTGTCATGGGACATAAAATATTTCTCCTAGCTGACAATGTCTAGTACCTTTATCAATCTATACCTCTTTAAGCCCTAGTGGTTCTAGCAATCATTGTTCTAACAGTGTTTCTAACAGTGTATTGTATGTTCACTTGTTAATCCAATGGTTTTATCGAGTTTTTTTTATTAGTCTTCATTCTCTGATTTTTTGTTTTTATATAGAACTATTTTATCAATAAACCAGAACACTTTTCCCTTTCTTCATATTTTTATTCCTTTAATCTCTTCCTCTTTCTTAATTGTCCTGACTAAGGCTATTATTACTGTGATGAACTATAGCAGTGTGAAAGGACACAGTTTCCTTGTTCCACAATTTAGATAAAATATTTTAAGACTTTTATTTTTCATTAAAATATTAGCAAGGGGCTTTCGATATATAGTCATTATTATTCTGAATTTTTTGTCTATACCTAATTTGGTCAGTTAGCCCTTATTCTGCTTATGTGATATATATTTGATTATAGAATGTGTATTACATATCATACCATGTTTTGATTCTTTAATAAATGTCAGCTCAACATTATTAATGATATTTCAAGCAAGTTGTTAAATTTTTTGCCTGTAATTTATTGAGTAATTTTCAGCTATATTCATCACTAATATTGGTACATGGTTTTTTAGTTAGATCTTCCAAACAGTTATCTCTAAACATTTTTTGAATTGCTTCAAAAGATTTCATTAGTTTTATTGTATATTTAGTTTAGAAACTTTTACTTAAAACAAAATCCATAGAAAGTAAAATAATAGGTCATCATTTGTTTTATTATATAATGAACTGGTTTAAGTAAGTAAGCATTCTCTGAGTCCTGTGCAGGCACCAGTTAAGTCATTGAAGCTTAGAGGGTATTGGAAACTCAATTCTTAAGGAGATTAGGAAGCAAATTCCTAAACATTGATTGATACAAACTGAAATTGTTTTGGAAATGGTGATAAAGGGGTGTTTCTCTGAGTTATATTTTACCTACCTAATTATAATAAGCTAAGAGGAACCCACTTGGCATGGATCTCCTCCCAGGAGATCTCATCAAGTTGTGAAGATTAACAGATCACAGATGGAAAGCTGGAGTTTTCTACCTTCCAGAGCCTGTTACCATTCTGGGCAAGACAAAACTTTGGATAAGTCTTCTTGAAACACAACAAGAGAGCCTTCATTCATCAAACATTTCTCTTCTCACATTGACACAACCTCTGTTACCACCCCATACTCTGACAGCTATAACCTCAAATTTCATAGATTATGATGATATATAAGCTTCAAACACCTGACTCTCCATTTAGTCTCCTGATTATATGACATTATATTCCTTGAATGTACTGTTTCTCTGATTGACCATGAAGTTGTGGTGACTTTTCTGAATCAGCATCCCAAGTGCTGAGATCATAGTCCATATATAATTATATAAGATGTCCTTCCTGATATGAGAGTATACACATGAGTATACATGTAGTTTAATTATAAATTGTAATATAAGTAATTGTACAATTTTAACTGCGTACCATAGTACATTATTATCTTCTGTGAATCGTAGGTCTATGCATGAAATAATTTGGTACACTTTATTTGATCTGACTAGTAGTCATTGAGATTTTGGAAGAAACTGGTTTTACCAAGGTCTTAGAGAAAACTTCAGTGATCCCTGGTTTACATCAGTAGTAAGGCTGTTGTGATGATCTTAACACTTAGGGACACCCTATTGTGCCTTACCATATGACTTTCTCAAATATGACATTGTTCTTCAAAGCCTAGCGAAAACATCTGCTGTTCCTTCTGTCTTTTATGGAATCACCTGGTTAGTCCAGGCCTATTCAAAATGATTTTTATTCATTCAACATCAACTCATTAGAGATCATTATAACATGTCCTGTTCAATATAATGTAGTTAAATTATTGGAGTGATATTCTCTATACATATTTGAGCACAAGAGAGAGGAAGGCATCCAGGGGTTCATTTTAAAATTATTCATATCAGAATTTTTTGCATATTTGTGATTTGTGTGTGTGTGTGTGTTTGTATGTGTCTGTGTGCATACATGTGTGTGGGTGGGTTAGACACTAATGTGTGGGGAATGGTAAACAGTAGATTATGTTGACATTATTTTTTGCAGATATTCTAGATTTTTTTGTCAGCTCATTTGAGCTTTATCAGCACTAATTAATTTTTCATGTCAACCATTATTTTCTCCATGCACAATTTCAGATTGGCACATATACAACTCCATAGTGCACATAATAAAACATGTAGCATTTTTGATACATTAATGCTCTGAGAGTATTAATCGGGAAGTCTTTAACTGTAGTTACAATAATTTGTACATAATAATTTCTCTTCAATTCCCAGTAGAAAATGTTTGCTGTGTGAAGGGGAGAAAGTTTAGTTGTTAGTGGTGAAATTTTTATTCAATAGGACATTTAGGGCATTGGATAAAGAAATGTGTGAAGCAGTTATGAAACTATCAACTAGGAACTCTTTTCACACTCCTGATGGCCTCTGGTGGCTAAAATGATTAATGGCCTTTTGAAAAGCTCTCTTCCAAAGATTTGAATTTGGACTCAGTTATATAGATTATTGAAAATTCTTACAAAAGATGGAAGTGTCACTGATCAATATACAAATGTATTATCATACCTTCAGTGTGATCTTCATCTACTTAAATGTATAATGTGTTTTAAAATAAAATTTAAGGCATATAAATATAGAAGAGGAAAATATAATGTCAGCACAAATTTATTTTGCTTTTTTATGTTGAATATGCAACATTTTATTAACTTCAATGCAATGATGTGGCATTTCAAAGCACATATGGACAAGATTTTTTCACTTGAAATTTTAATTGTCACAGTAATAAGAAAACAATGGGAAATGGAAAAGCTAGAGATTTCTCATGTGATTCATTATGTAACTAATGATTGTAGTCTAATTTAAACAATTCTGTGCACAATTTTATAGCAGATGACCTTTAATTAGTGTGAAGATATTCTATCCATATTACATTTGTTCACTTGTCTTACTGGGTAGTGGACGTCTGCTGTGAAGCATAAAAGGATTTTTTTTGTCCTAATCCCTGTGATATGACATGATTAATGAGAGAAAATTCCCATTTGGAGTTTCCTACCAATCAATAGGCAGATGGGCAATAGTGGATGTCAAACAACAAGACAGCAGGGGATGCTTAAGCTCTTGTTTCTTTCATGAATAAAAAAATATTTTGAGAAATATTATTTAAAGCTATACTCAACATTTCCTGTATCTTTCATTTATATCAGACTTTTTTTTCTCTTAATAAGCTTGTTCTCTGAATTGTAAATATTAAATTGAAATTTAAAGTTTATGTACTCATTTACTGTTCTAAAGAACAGGAAAACAAACAAGAGAATTTCTAAATATTTTGCCTTTACTAATGATCCTACAGGTTTTAATACGTGGGTGAATAGTGTGATCCATACAATACTCTATTATATTCTTGTATATTAAAATAGATACTGGTGGGAATTAGCAGGTATTCTCTTTCTTCTATCTTCTTCTTCTATTAGGCCACACATTTTAGTTTAGAAAATTTTCTAGTAATAAATTGTTTTAAATTGTACAAAGCCTGCATAATGCAGACATATTTGCAAAGCTCTTTATCATTTTTAAAATTTTACCCTTAAAGTGTTATACCAGAGAAACATTAACATATTTAGTGAAAGCTACAGCACTAGGAATTTCAAAAATTGACTGAAATTTACATAGTAGTTCTACTCAAGAATAAAAATATCCATGCAATCAGTCTAAAATTTGACTTGAAATAGAAAAAAAATGATGCTGTATGCATATTAAAAAAGATTTCAAGTCTAACTTGGCACTTTTGATCTCTTTTGTTATTAACAACCTTGCTTATCTTCGAGGATGACCATTCCAATTTGTTCAGTATAAAAGATGATTAAGAACCTTTTGCTTCTGTACTCATGTTTATTGAGCTTATGTTTTCACTAACAAAAAAATGTGACAAATGATTTTACCCTTTTACCTGTTTGACCAATATCTCCTTTGATGATGAAATAATAACTAATTAGCCCTACAATGAACATTGATCTAGATGGCTTAGAACTCCTAATCCTTGTACCTTAACTTAATAAGTTCTGTTTTGATAAGTATGTGATAACATGTCTGGCTGTATAATAAAACATCTAAATACATAATTTTAAATTAAAGAAAAATGCATTTTATTTAGACTATCCTCTCCATTTTCCTTTTCCTTTAATGCATGGATAAATGATCAATAACTTCCTTATTACTTTATAGATTTCTGTTATTTCTCCAAGGAAAAAATGATTTACTCGTATAGTGTTATTTGAGAGTAGATCTTTCCTGTTGGGAGCCATTAAGGCAACGCTATTGTCCTGATCTCTGAATTGGGCCTCTCCCCCCAAGAAGAAAAGAGGGTCAAAAGCGGGCCACCGACACATGGATTCCGAGAACCATGGGAGGTTCCAGCCCTAGGTCATCACCGATGTCCTGACCACACCCTGATACCACCAAGTTCCTGCTTCCCCGTGTAACTGCCTAAGAATGTGCAATTCTATTGCCCCCCTCCCACTGATAATTACTTCCCCTTTTGCTTGTATTGCCCTACCCCTCCCACTGATAAGTATCTGTACTTCCCCCTTTGCTTGTGCATTTAAACCTTGGACCTTTCTCAATACATTGGGGTCTTGATACAACTTCAGAACGGTTTCCGTGTCGTTATTCGTACAAGACCCTCGTCTCTCTCTACCCCCCATTTGGTTATTAGGAGGAGGTCCCCTCGAGATCCTCGAATAACTGGACCTGCTGGACGGGTCACTTTCCTTAACATAACAGAGGTAATTGCATAGTAGACTTGCATATTGTGATGACTAATTTCTCCCTTTACTCTGTTTCCATTTTTTTTACTTACACAGTATTCTTTTTAAGTTCACTACAAGTTTAAGCAAGGTTTTATTTTATCTTTCTTGCTCCTACATTCTTACATAAAACAGAACATTATGACATTTTATAGAAGATGCTACATACATATATATGCATACATATGCTATGCACTTGCCTTGGAAGAACTCACAATGTGAATTAGCTAGTTAACTCTTTTGAATGACTTGATACAGTATATTTGAAATTTGATATATGCAATTTTTTCATATTACAGTTTTAAAATATAATTATGGTTTGTGTACATTTAGCCCATAGAGTGGCACTATTAGGAAGTGTGGCCTTATTTGAGTAGGTGTGTTACTGTGGGAATGAGCTTTAATACCCTTGTCCTAGCTGCCTGAAAGTTAGTATTCTACTGGCAGCCTTCAGATGAAGATCTAGAACTCTCAGCTCCTCCTGCACCATGACTTCCTGTATGCTACCATTATCTCCTTGACGATAATGGACTGAACCTGTAAGCCAGCCCCAATTAAATGTTGTCTTTATAAGAGTTGCCTTGGTCATGAAAACTGTTCACAGCAGTAAATACCTAAGATACACATTAAATTAATTTTCATCAAAATTAAGTTGAAGTAAAATAATATAAAGTAATATTTTTGTAAAGATAAGTTTAAAGAAAACCATGGCAATTTACTGAACAGAACACCAATCGCCAAATATTAATAAGTAGGACCTCATGATACAGCAAAGCTTCTATAAGGCAAAGGACACTGGCAATAGACAAAGTGACAGCTTAGAGATTGGGAAAGTATCTTCACCAACCTTACATCTGACAGAGAGATATTATCAAAAATTTACATAGAACTCAAAAAATTAGACAACAACCCATCCAAAAAAAAAAAAAAACAATTAAAAATGGCTTACAGAATTAAATAGAGAACTCTCAACAGAAGAATTTCAAATGGCTGAGAAACACTTAAAGAAATGTTTAAAGTCCTTAGTCATCTAGGAAATGCAAATGAAAACAACTCTGATGTTCCTTCTTATATCCATTAGAATAGCTAAGATGAAAAACTGGAGAGATAGCACTTGCTAGAAAGGATGTTGAGCAAGGGGAACACTCTTCATTGCTGGTCAAGTGCAAACTTGCACAATCACTTTGGAAATAAATTTGGTGGTTTCTCAGGAAACTGGGAGTAGTTTTACTTCAAGACCGAGCTATACCAATTCTGGGAATATACCCTAAAAATGCCCCAACATTTGACAAATACACTTGCTCAGGCATGTTCATAGTAGTTTTATGCATAATAGACAGAAACTGGAAAGAACCTAGATGTCCCTCAACTGAAGAATGAATAAAGAAAATGTAGTATATGTTCAAAATGGAATACTATTCAGCTATTAAAAATAAAGACATCATGAATTTTGGAGGCAAATGTATAGAACTTGAGAATATCATCCTAATTGAGGTAACCCATTTACAAAAGGACATGTATGGTATATACTCACTTATAAGTGGATATTAGTCATAAAATACAGGTACTATGCTATAATCCACAGACCCAAAGAAGCTAAACAAGGAAGGTCCAAGCGAGGAAGCTTGAATTTCACTTAGAAAGTGGAATAAAATAGTCTTAAGGGACAGATGGAGGGAGGAAACAAGAATGGAGGGGAATGGGAAAAGGAATGGGGAGTACAAGAACAGTTGTGGGAAAGGAGAGATGGTAGATGGCCTTGAAAATGAATGTAAATCTGCAATTGATGGGGGTGAGGAGGTGGGGTCATCTCCAGTACTAGACAGAGACCTGGGATAAAGGAAGCACCCAAGAATCAATGGAAGTGAAATCAGTAGTGACTCACTACATTGGGGGTATGAGACCTAAATATGCTACCTCCTGTAGCCATGCAGGAATGCCAGTGGAGCAATAGAGACACCAACCCACCCATAAGACTTTTAACCCAAAATTTATCCTGTCTACAAGAAATGCAGGCACAACAGGATGGATCAGAGACTGAGGGAATGGCCAAACAATAACTGGTTCAACTTGAGACCCATCCCATGGGCAAGCACCATACTCTAACACTATTAAATGATACCCTTTTATACTTGCAGACAGGAGTATGTTGTCCTCTGAGAGGTTCCACCCATTAACTGACTCCGGCACATGCAGATACCCACAGCCAAACAGTGGATGGAGCTAGGAGACTCTTATGGAAGAATAGGAGGAATGATTTCTGGCCCCAAAGGGGATAAGAACTCCACAGAAAAACCAGAGTCAACCAACTTGGACCTTCGGGGCTCTCAGATTCTGAACCACCAAACAAACAACATACACAGGCTGGACTTAGGCCTCTCTGCACATATGTAGCAGATGTGCAGTTTGGTCTTCATGTGGGTCCCAAATAGTTGGACAGGGGGCAATCACAAAAGCTGTTGCCTCTTTGTAGGATATACTCTTCTAGCTGGGCTGCATTGTCTAGACTCAGTGAGAGAAGAAGCATCTAGTTTAGCAGAGACTTGAAGTGCCAGGGTAGGGGGATACCCAGGAAACTCCCACTGGTGTGGAGGAGAAGGGGTGAGGGGTTGGTCAAGGATTGTTGGAGCCAGTGAGCAAGTTAAAAAATAAATAAGTAAAAAAAAAATAATGAATTAAATTCAAAATAATAAAAAGAAAACCATAGCTACAATAGAATGCAACAATGAAAATAGTCACTTTCTAAAGTTAAAGTTTAACATACTTTAACATATTACTGATATAATGATGACCTACTTATTCTTTCATGCATTTGTTCTCTAAAAATTATAGTCTATAAGGTAAATATCACCGTGTTGTTCATACTTACATATAATATATTTGGGAAGATGATCAATCATTTTCAAATGTTTATGGTCCTTTCAGACTGCTGTAGGAGCTGTGTTATGACAAATATTGCCTAAACCACAAAGAAAGTGATATCAATTATCTGTCAAATAATGGAAAATCTTTAGTAAACTCTATACTATAAGTTCTGTGATCTAGCAAAAATAGTGAGAGTGTATGTGTCAATATACTGGACTGTATTCTTTGTGTAATATGTCAATAACAGAGCAACAAACACCACACGATTTCACTTATATGTAAAATATAATTTTAAAATACTAATATAACCTAGAATAGCTGGATTGATGATTGAGATGGATAAAGAATGGGTATATGTTGGCATAGCAGTCCAAAGTGTCAACTGGGAAAGTACACTTTGGCAACATATTTCAAAGATTGATAACTACAATAAATTATAGTATATCACATATTTCAAAAACTGGATATCAACTCTGATCAAAGTTAATAAAAATTTTAATTTTAAATGTTAATACCACAAACAGATGATCAAAATTTGTTAATTACCTTGATTTAGTCATTGTGCAATATATATACATTATAAAATTGTATCTTGTGATGAATATAATACATGTAATACTATTTTTTCTTTTTAAATCTTTATTGAAGAAGGGTTCTTTTTCATACAATATATCTTGACCACAGATTCCCCTCTCTCCACTCCTCTCAGCCCAGCTTTTACCTTCCATCTTTCCCAGATCTACTCCTCCTTTTCCTCTTTAATAAAGAGTAAGCTTCCAAGAGGCAACAGCCACATATGAAAAACAAGATACAATAAGATAACTCAAAAGCCCTCATAGTGAGGTTGGACAAGGAAACATCACAGAAGGAAAAGAATCAAAGGATCAGCTGCTTTCACTGTTAGGATTCTTATAAAACACCAAGGTAGCAGTCATAACGTATATTCAGAGGAAACATTTGCAGGTCCCTTGTTGATTCAGTAGGCCATGTTCTCCTGGTATCCTCCATCTCCTCTGACTGCTACAATCTTTCCTCCTTCTCTTCTGTGGGGTTTCTTGATCTCTGAGGGGAGGGACCAGATGACACCTTGAAATTTAGACTCTCTCTTTACATAATGTCTGATTGTGTGTCTCTGCATCTGCTCCCATCTGCTGTTGGAAGAAGCCTCTCTGATGACAACTGGGCAAGGCACTGATCTGTGAGTATAGATAGCGTTTCATTGATATTTTTCTTTTTTATCCAGCTCTGTTTGGTTCTACCCTAGAAATCTGGGCTATCAAATCTGCAGTTCTTGACCATAGAGGCAGCATAGGGTGCCAGCTCCTTCTAGTGCAGTAGGCCTAAAGTTAAACCGAACGTTGATTGGCCACTCCTATAACTCCTCTACCACTTTGTTATTGTGGTTTTGTTCATAATAGCCAGAAACTGGAAACAACTTAGATGTCCCTCAACTGAAAAGTGTAAGAAGAAAATATGGTACATTTATGTTGGGAACAAAAAGTGGGGGGGGGAATGGGAAATGAAGGGGGAGGATATGGCCCACATCAAGGCAGAGTTCCTGTGTTCTGAGCAGGCAGACACAGGTGTGGGAGGGCTGCTGGACGCTTTCCACTCAGCCATGGGTGGGCATCCAAGCCTCTGGCTGACTCGGTGGGGGTTGAACAAAGGACAGCCCCCAACAAGGGGGCTCCCAGGGCCACACCCTGTAGCCCCAGTGTTATGGGAGAGAGAGATAAGGGAAGAGGTTCCCAACACTGACCTGAGTGCACAGCAGATCTTGATGGAGCAGAGACTCTCTATGGTTTAAGAGCTTTATTATAGAAATGCAGGGAGAAAGAAAGAAAGAAGAGAGAGAGAGAGAGAGAGAGAGAGAGAGAGAGAGAGAGAGAGAGAGAGAGAGAGAGAGAGAGAGAGAGAAGGAGAGAGGAGAGGAGAAAACAAAGACAAAGGAAAGAAGAGAGATGAGTGAGAGAAGTGAGAGGTAAGGGAACAAAGGAGTGAGAGACCAAGGTGGGGGCCTAACAGCCCCTTTTATGGTCTTTACTGTTGCTAGGTAACTGGGGAGGAGTTTAGCCTGAAGGTCAGAAGCTTGGGCCATTGTCTATGTTGACTACTGACCATGCTTCTTTTTTGGGGTTTTTGGGGGCAGTAACTTAGGCAGGAGCCAGAGTTCCAGGAGCATGATGGAATGCCTACTGTGTCATGAAGGTGAATTATGACCATCAGGATTCATACCTCAGCTCAACTGGAGACCAGCCTGCAATTCCCCACACATTTACACAATGGAGTATTACTCATCTGTTTTTTAAAAATAACATTATGAAATTTGTATGCAAATGAATGGAACTAGAAAAAAATCATCTGGAGTGAGGTAACCTAGACCCAAAAAGACAAATATAATATTCACTTATAAGAGGATATTAGTAGTCAAGGAAATGCTAATCAAGTTACAATCCACAGTCCCCAAGAGGTTAGGTAAAGAGAGGGCTCTAGGATGCTTTCATAGCCCTCTCTGGGAAGGAAAAATGAAATAAAATTTATAGAAAGAATGAGGGTGAGTAGGGCAGGAGCAGGAAGGATCAGACAAGGAAGGGATGGAGAAAGAGAATGGAAGGAGAAGCTGCTGGAACTAGAGGACATTTGGGATGTATTGTGAAAACCTAGTAAAACTGATAGAGGGGCCCCATTGCGAAGGATAACATCCACAGAGCTCATTGAAGCTAGAGTGGTCAAGCTGGTGTTGGCATGGAGACTTCACCCCTATGTTCTAGACTCTTGGTTAAAGAAATATGGATGCCAATCCATCCAAAAAGCTCTCCACTTACAATCTGTCCTGCCTGAAAGAAATCTATTTTTCAATTAATAAAAATTATGTAAATATGAGAAAATGAAAAATAAAATTTCAAAAGTAGATTGCCTAAACTAGACTTGCACAACTACAACAGGAGTTGACACATCAATATGGGGAGAGGAAATCTGACGTAGTCAAGAACTACAGGTAATCAACTGCTAGCTACTAAAGCGGGAAAAAGTGTTCTCCTGGGATAAAACCTGAATAGTTGTCCAATTCCATGCTGTCAGCAATAAACAAATATACATAGGAGCAACACTTACTGGACTTACCAGGCTATACACACACACACACACACACACACACACACACACACAAATGTCAGTGCATACATAAAATACTTTATTATTATTATTATTATTATTATTATTATTATTATTATTGTCATTTTCATCACCTTTATTCTATTGTTTTTAGAGAGAGGATTTCTTTGCATAGCTCTGACTGTCCTACAACTTTCTTGGTAGACCAAACTAGCCTCCAAATCACAAAGATCCTCCTGATTCTGCCTCCTAGTGCTGGGCTTAAAGGTTTGGCCACAACTGCCAGACTTAGATCATTTTAAAAGAGGTTATGAGTTTGAAAAGATTTGCAAGAGACATGGGTGGAGCTGGAAGGAGGAGAAAGGGAATGGAAATTAAGTAAATACAGTACTTAGGTATTAAATTTTGAAAAATAATAAAATTTAATGCTTTAGTCATTCATTTTCTTTTTTATAAACATAACATTTTAAATTAGATATTTTCCTTATTTACAATTCAAATGCTATCCACTTTCCTAGTTTCCTTTCCAAAAATCACCTATACCCTCCTTCCTCCCCCTGCTCCCCAACCCACCCCCACCTGCTTCCTGTCCCTGGCTTTCCCCTATACTGGGGCATAGAATCTTCCCAAGGCCAAGGGCCTCTCCTCCAATTGATGGCCAACTAGGACATCCTCTGCTACATATACAGCTAGACACAAGTCCCACTATGTGTTTTCTTTGATTGGTAGTTCAGTCCCAGGGAGATCTGGGGGTATTGGTTAGTTCATATTGTTGTTCCTCCTAAAGGGTTGCAGACCCCTTTAGCTCCTTGGGTACTTTCTCTAGCTCCTTCATTGGGGACCCTGTGCTCCATCTAATGGATGACTGTGAGCATCCACTTCTGTGTTTTCCAGGCACAGACAAAGCTTCACAGGAGACAGCTATATCAGGCTCCTTTCAGCAGGCTCTTATTGACATCTGCCATAGTGTCTGGGTTTGGTGGCTGTTTATGGGATGGATCCCCAGGTGGGACAGTGTCTGGATGGTCATTCCTTCAGTCTCTGCTCTGAACATTGTTTCTGTAACTCCTTCCATGGGTATTTTGTTCCCCCTTCTAGGAAGGATCGAGGTATCCACACTTTGGTCTTCCTTCTTTTTGAGTTTCTTGTGTTTTGCAAATTGTATCTTGGATATTCTGAGCTTCTAGGCTAATAAGCACTTATCAGTGAGTGCATATCATGTGTGTTCTTTTGTGATTTGGTTACCTCACTCAGGATGATATCCTCTAGATCCATCCATTTGCCTAAGAATTCCATAAACTCATTGTTTTTCATAGCTGAGTAGTACTCCATTGTGTAAATGTATCACATTTTTTCTATCCATTCCTTTGTTGAGGGACATTTGGGTTCTTTCCAGTTTCTGGCTATTATAAATAAGGCAGCTATGAACATAGTGGAGCATGTGTCTTATTACAAGTTGGAGCATCTTCTGGGTATATGCCCAGGAGTGATATTTCTGGAACTTCCAGTAGAACTATGTCCAATTTTCTGAGGAACGGCCAAACTGATTTCCAGAGTGGTTGTACCAGTTTGAAATCCCATCAGCAATGGAAAAGTGTTATTCTTTCTCCTCATCCTCTCCAGCATCTGCTGTCACCTGAATATTTGATATTAGCTATTCTGACTGTTGTAAGGTGGAATCTCAGGGTTGTTTTGATTTGCATTTGCTTGATGATTAAGGATGTTGAACATTTCTTTAGGTGCTTCTCATCCATTCTGTATTCTTCAGTTGAGTATTTTTTGTTTAGCTCTGTAACCCATATTTTAATAGGGTTGTTTGGTTTTCTGGAGTTCAATTTCTTGAGTTTTTTTTTAAATATATATATTGGCTATTAGCCCCCTATCAAATTTAGGGTTGGTAAAGATCTTTTTCCAATTTTTTGGTTGTGTTTTTGTCTTATTGACAGTGTCCTTTGCCATATAGAAGCTTTGTAATTTTATGAGGTCCCATTTGTTGATTCTTGATCTTATAGCACAAGCCATTGCTGTTCTATTCAGCATTTTTTTCCCTGTGTCCATATCTTTGAGGCTCTTCCTCCCTTTTTCCTCTATAAGTTTCAGTGTCTCTGGTTTTATGTGGAGTTCCTTGATCCAATTAGATGTAAGCCTTCTAAAAGGAGATAAGAATGGATCAATTTGCAATCTACATGCTAATGACCAGTTGAGCCAGCACCATTTTTTGAAAATGCTGTCTTTTTTCCACTGAATGGTTTTAGCTCTTTTGTCAAAGATCAAGTGACCATAGGTGTGTGCATTCATTACTTGGTCTTCTATTCTATTCCACTTAATTACCTGTCTGTTGTTGTACCAGTACCATGCAGTTTTTATCAAAATTGCTCTGTAGTACAGTTTGAAGTCAGGGGTTTTGATTCTACCAGAGATTCTTTTATTGTTGAGAATAGGTTTTGCTATCCTAGGTTTTTTGTTATTCCAGATGAATTTACAAATTACTCTTTCTAACTCTGTGAAGAATTCAGTTGGAATTTTGATAGGAATTGCATTGAATCTGCAGATTGCTTTCTTCAAGATAGCCATTTTTACTCTATTAATCCTGCCAATTCATGAGCATGGGAGATCTTTCCATCTTCTTTATTCACAAACTTGACATCTGTATCATTCAGATCTTTCACTTCCTTAGTTAGAGTCACACCAAAATAATTTATATTATTTGTGACTATTTTTTTGTGTTGTTTCCCTAATTTCTTTCACAGTCTGTTTATCCTTTGTGTAGAGAAAGTCCTCTTATTTGTTGGAGTTAATTTTATATCCAGCTACTGCCCCGAAGTTGTTTATCAGGTTTAGGAGTAGTCTGGTGGAATTTTGGGGGTCATTTATACATATGATCATATTATCTGCAAATAGTGATATTTTGACTTTTTCCTTTCCAATTTGTATACTTTTGATCTCCTTTTGTTGTCTTATTGTTCTGGCTAGGATTTCAAGTTCTATATTGAATAGGTAGGCAAAGAGTGGGCAGCCTTGTCTAGTTCCTGGTTTTAGTGGGACTGCTTCATGTTTTACCTCCATTTAGTTTGATGTTGGCTACTGGTTTGCTGTATATTGCTTTTATTATGTTTAGATCTTTCCAAGACGTTTATCATGAATGGGTGTTGATTTTGTCAAATGATTTCTCAGCATCTAATGTGATGATCATGTGGTTTTTGTCTTTGAGTTTGTTTATATAGTGGAGTATGTTGATGGATTTCCCTATATTAAAACATTGCTGCATCCCTGGGATGAAGCCTATTTGATTGTGAAGGATGATAATTTTGATGTGTTTTTGGATTCGGTTTACGAGAATTTTATTGAGTATTTTTGCATCGATATTCATAAGGAAAATTGTTAAGTTCTCTTTCTTTACTGGGTCTTTGTGTGGTTTAGGTATTAAAGTAATTGTGGTCTCATAAAATTAATTACCTTCTGTTTCTATTTTGTGGAATAGATTGAGGGAAATTGGAATTAGGTCTTCTTTGAAGGTCTGATAGAAGACCTGTGCACTAACCCCTTCTGGTCCTGGGTTTGGTTGGGAGACTATTAATGGCTGTTTCTATTTCTTTAGGGGATATAGGACTGTTTAGATTGTTTATCTGATACTGATTTAACATTTGTACCTGTTATCTGTCTAGAAAAATTTCCATTTCATCCAGGTTTTCCATTTCGTTTTGAGTATAGGCTTTTGTAGTAGGATCTGATGATTTTTTGGATTTCCTAGGATTCTGTTGTTATCTCTCCCTTTTCATTTCTAATTTTGTTAATTAGGATGCTGTCCCTGTGCCCTCTAGTGAGTATGGCTAAGGGTTTATCTATCTTGTTGATTTTCTCAAAGAAACAGCTCTTGGTTTGGTTGATTCTTTGAATAGTTCTTTTTGTTTCCACTTGGTTGATTTCAGCCCTGAGTTTGATTATTTCCTGCCATCTACTCCTCTTTGGTGAATTTGCTTCATTTTGCTCTCGAGCTTTTAGGTAGGCTGTCAAGCTGGGAGTGTATGCTCCCTTCATTTTTTTTTTTTTTTTTTTTTTTTTTTGAAGGCACTCAGAGCTGTGAGTTAGTTTTCCTCTTAGAAATGCTTTCACTGTGTCCCATACCTTTGTGTATGTTGTGGATTCATTTTCATTAAACTCTAAAAAGTCTTTAATTTCTTTATTTCTTCCTTGACCAAGTTATCATTGAGTATTGTTTTGTTCAGCTTCCACATGTATGTTGGTTTTCTATTATTCATGTTGTCATTGAAGATCAGCCTCAGTCCGATGTGATCTGATAGGATGCATGGGATTATTTCAATATTTTTGTATCTGTTGAGGCCTATTTTGCGACCAATTATATGGTCCGTTTTGGAAAAAGTACCATGATGTGCTGAGAAGAAGCTATATCCTTTTGTTTTAGGATATAATGTTCTGTGGATATCTGTTAAATCCTTTTGTTTCATAACTTCTGTTAGTTTCGCTGTGTCTCTGTTCAGTTTCTGTTTCCATGATCTGTCCATTGCTGAGAATGGTGTGTAAGTCTCTCACTATTAGTTTAAGGTGCAATGTATGCTTTTAACATTAGTAAAATTTCTTTTATGAATGTGGTTGCCCTTGTGTTAGGAGCATAGATATTTAGAATTGAGAGTTCTTCTTGGTAGACTTTTCCTTTGATGAATATGAAGTGTCCTTCCTTATAGTTTTCGATAACTTTAGGTTGAAAGTCAATTTTATTCAATATTAGAATGGCTATTCCAGATTGCTTCTTGAGACCATTTGCTTGGAAAATTGTTTTCCTGCCTTTTACTCTAAGGTATTGTCTGTCTTTGTCACTGAGGTAGGTTTCCTATATGTAGAAAAATGTTGGGTCTTGTTTACTTAAACGGTCTGTTAGTCTATGTCTTTTTTGGGGGGAATTGAGTCCATTGATATTAAGAGATATTGGAAAATTATTGTTGCTTCCTGTTATTTTTGTTGTTAGAGGTGGAATGTTTATGTGGCTATCTTCCTCTTGTTTGTTAAAAGAATATTACTTTCTTATTTTTCCTAGGGTGTAGGTTCCCTCTTTATATGGGAGTTTTCCATTGATTATTCTTTGTAGTCCTAGATTTGTTGAAAGATACTGTGTAAATTTGGTTTTGTCATGGATTAATTTGGTTTCTACACGTATGGTAATTGAGATTTTTGCTTGGTATAGTAGCCTGGATTGGCATTTGTGTTCCCTTAGGATCTGTATGACTTCTGCCCAGGATCTTCTAGTTTTCATAGTCTCTAATGAGAACTCTGGTGTAATTTTGATAGGCCTGCCTTTATATGTTACTTGACTTTTTCCCTTACTGCTTTAAATAGTCTTTCTTTGTGTTGTGCTTTTGATGTTTTGACTATTATATGATGGCTGGAATTTCTTTTATGGTCAATTCTATTTGGTGTTCTTTTGGCTTCTTGTATGTTCATGGGTATCTCTTTCTTAAGGTTAGGGAAGTTTTCTTCTACAATTTTGTTGAAGATATTTACTGGCCCATTATGTTGGGAATATTTACTTTTTTCTATTTCTATTATCCTTATGTTTGGTCTTCTCATTGTGTCCAAGATTTCATGGATTTTTTTAGGGGTTAGGATCTTCTTGAACTTGCATTCTCTTTGACTCTTGTGTCAATGTTTTCTATGGTATCTTGTGTGTCTGAGATTCTCTCTTCCATCTCTTGTATTCTCTTGGTAATGCTTGAATCTCTGACTCCTGATCTCTTTCCTAGGTTTTCTGTCTCCAGGGTTGTCTCCCTTTGTGATTTCTTTATTGTTCCTATTTTCATTTTTAGATCCTGAATGGTTTTGTTCAATTCCTTCACCTGTTTGGATGTGTTTTCCTGTAATTCTTTAAGGGACTTTGGGTTTCCTCTTTGAGGGCTTCTACCTGTTTACATGTGTTTTCCTTCATGTCTTTAAGTTATTTATGTATTTCTTAAAATCCTCTATCAGTATCATGAGAAGTGATTTTAAATCCACATCTTGCATTTCTGGTCTGTTCGAGTATCCAGTGTTTGCTGTGGTGAGAGAACTGGGTTCTAATGATGCCAAGTAGCTTTGGTTTCTGCATTTGCCTTTCACCATCTGGTTATCTCTGGTGTTAGGTGGTCTTGCTTTCTCTGACTGCAGCTTGTTCCTCCTGTGGGTCTGTAAGCCTGTGTCAGCACTCCCGAGAGACCAGCTCTCTCCTGGCAGAACTTGTGTACAGAGGGCTCTGGAACAGCCCAAAGCTCTGGGTGTAGATAGTGGACAGGATGGAACCTGTCTCAGCTGCTCCACTGTTCCTGCACCCTGTGTGCTTGCTCCTTGCCATCCTGCTCCAGACAGTTATTGGAGACAAAGTGGTTATCTCACCTCTGAGCCCAGGACTGAAAGCACTCTTGGGAGAAGAGCTCTCTCCTGGCAGGACCAGTGCATGGGTGTGGATCAGCCTCAGTTCCTGGGTCCAGATTGATGACAGAAGGATTCTGTTCCAGCTGCTCCAATTCCATTGTGTTTCTTAAGAATGGGTTTGTGACATATATGTCACCAATGCCACCAATTCCAGAAACAGTTCCATGATCTGTTGAGGACGACAAAAAAAAAATATATTTTGTATCTATTGGTTAGATTTTTTTTATATAAATCTGTTATTCCTATTGATCTTTGATGTGAGTTCAGCCTGACACTTCTTTATTTATTTTTGTTTGTGTAGAAAATTTCATAAAAGATGAAGGTAGGATTCTTTTTTTTTCCATTTTTATTAGGTATTTAGCTCATTTACATTTCCAATGCTATACCAAAAGTCCCCCATACCCACCCATCCCCATTCCCCTACCCACCCACTCCCCCTTTTTGGCCCTGGCGTTCCCCTGTACTGGGGCATATAAAGTTTGCGTGTCCAATGGGCCTCTCTTTCCAGTGATGACCGACTAGGCCATCTTTTGATACATATGCAGCTAGAGTCAAGAGCTCCGGGGTATTCTTAAGGCACCTTTTATTAGTGTCAGGACCCACTTGAACATTCATGTCTTTTAATTTTTGACATCAAGATGATCAAAATGATTCATATATAATTTTATTAGGTTTATATTACTGAGAAACTGTTCCTACTGTTAATACATAGTGGTGTTTATTTTCTCCTTTGACTATTTTGGCTTGATGTCTACTTTGCCACACATCAGAATTACTATCCCACCTTGAGTTCCATTTTCCATTTGATTGATAGCTCATCTTCCTTCTTGTGATCCTCATTTTGTGTGTTTCCTTGCTCATCATATGCTTCTTGATATGATTTTCTATTCATTCCATGTTATTTTATTTTAATGAATGTTTAGCCTGCACTGTATGTATGTATACTTCCGGCATGACAGAAGACATTTTTAGATACCCCTAGAGCTAGCATAAATATGGTTTTGAATTACCATGTGGATGCTGGAAATTGAATTTGGGTCATGTGCAAAAGCAACAAGTGCTCTTTACCAGAGCTAGATCTAGATTTAGCTGCAGTCTAGATCTTAGTTTTATTAAGACAGTGAGCTAGTTTGTGTGTATCAAGTGATGAAATGAAGCTGTTTTCATATAAGATGTTATGGAGATGGATACTTAAAATTATTGTTTCTTGTTATAGTTAGTTGTAGTATTGGGAGTTCTTTTCTTTGTCTTGTATTAATATTAATGGCTTGTTTTAAGTTTCTGTTTATTATACTTGATTATCTAGATTTGTTTTTCTTTTCTATTTCTCTCATGAAATTTGTTATTTACTGTGATACTTATTACAGATGAGTTTGTCTTTTATTTCCTCTGTCTATAGTATCCCTTTAAGTATGTTCTTATCACTTTAGCTTGATTATCACTAATTGCTTCAGCCAGGGGTTGTCCTAAAATGTCACATTTCTCCATAAATTTTACAGGCTAGATTGCCTTTTAGAAAAGTCTTGGTTGGTAGTTATTTACCTTCAGGCTTGAAATAAATCATCATATGCTTTCCTGGACTTGGGGATTAAAAAGATAATGTTAGTCAAATGTGATTGCCTTTGAAGGTCAACTAACATTTTCCCTGTATGGTTTATTTTAATATTGCATCTTTGCTTGATATTTTTTTCATATTTTGATCATGCTCTATTATAGATCAATTCTAACTGGGATTTTCAGTTCCATGTAAGTTTGTGTTTCCATTTATTTTTCTAGATCTAAGAAATTTTCTCTTATACTTTTATTGAATAAATTTTCCATGCATTTGCAATTTATCTCAGTTCCTTCTTGTCACTATAGTCTCTGAGTTTTATATCTATTGGGTATTTTGGTCATGTTCAATTTTTTTCCTTCATATATATATATAAATGTACTATTGTCTTCTTGTTGTCCTCCATTTCTGTTACTGCTTTTTCCTCCCTTTTCTGGTCAGTTGATTATGCATTCTCCTGTGACTTTTATTTGCACTATTCTTATATTTCTAAGATTCTATTTAGTTGTTTTTTGGCCTCTCAAATTCTTTGTTCAAGTTTTACTCTAGGCTTTGAAATTGTCTTCCAAATTGTTCAGTATTTCATGTACTTTGGTCAGATTGTAATATAGCTCCTAAATTTGTTTCCTTATTTCTTTGATCTGTTCACGAGTCCTCTATCTGGTTTTTGATACTTTTTAAGAGCAGGGCTGCACTTTTTTTTTTCCAACCATTTCAACTGTCTCATTATCTTTGTTTCCTGGTATTTGGGAGTTTTGAAGTTTAGATGTGTAATAGTGTATTGTTTTATCATAGCTTTTTTTCTTATATTTTGTGTATCTATTGACAGGAATGGAACCTGTGGCTTTTATTTTTCCTTGTGTTCTATTTGTTTTATTTTATGTTAGTCCTGTTGAGTTTTCTTCACTTATGTTTATGTACCCCTGTACTGTTTAGAAAATAACTAACAACAATAGTAAATACAATAATTTGGTAGCATCTTTGTGTTAATGTTCAGTAGAAGAAAATTATGCTTACAAGAAGATGCAAGTGTATTGTTATGATACTAATTGTGGTAATGTCTTTAAGTGCTAAGAGTCATAATAATTAAGAAGTAAGCAAGTATAACATTCTTCAGAATAAGGTAAAACAAACAACATTTTAAAAGGGATAAAGAGAAAAAAATGTGAAAAGGGGGAGAGGAAATAATGAATGGTTAGAAAGTATATGAGTTAGAAGTCTGAGACATGCTAGATAAAACTGTATTGAACCAATATAGAAACATGACAATTCATATCTGAATTGAAATAATTACCGTAAAAAGGTAAATAAGAATTTTGGAATAAAATGAGTTGAAAGGCATGATAAACACCTTTCAGGGTTTCCTTGTCCTTAGATTAATGTGATTTCACCTATGCTCTTGGATATTTTTGTAGAGTAGACTCTCGAGGCATGGGAGAATGAGAGGTAGGCACAGAGTCGGGCCTCAGCAATTCAAATGTGTCACATGGGCACTTTCTTCCTTTGATTTAAGGAAATACTGTGTGCATCTCTGCTTTCTGCATAAATTCTCCAGTCCCAGATGTTCTACATGCCAGTTCCAACTGTTCCTCTGTCTACTGGTGATGATAAAGTTTTCTTGGAAATTTCTGTTGAGCCCTGACAAAGCTTTTGTTTACTTTTGCTGCTGAACATTCTTTTCCTGGATAGATCTCAGATTTATTTTTTCCACTCACTAGGGTAGGGTATATTGTCAGGTTATTCACTTTAAGTTGCTTCTGCCTATCCAAGCCTAATGCTCCTTCAGTACACCCTTTTTTTTTCCTTTCCATAGCCAGATCTCCATTCTGAAGTTCTCTCCGTCTACTATGTATATAGTACCAGGGCATGCCACTACAGTTTGGTCAGCTTTTCATTCATTCATGAGGTCACATTGCTCAGGAGAGGGTAAAACTAGGCTGCCATCTGCTGCTGACCCAAACACAACTATAATAATGGTTTGGTTAAGTATCAGCTAGTAGCCATTCTTGGTGCCTTTTCAGTTGAAAATTTCATAGATCTCACTTTGGCTTTTTTTTTTTTTTTAATTTTCCCTTAGAGTATTTCTCCTATAAGAATAATGTATTTTTTTTTAAGAATTCTGGTTCTTCTCCTTCATTGAGTCATAAAGTTTCAGTTACTAATCTATCATCTTACATGTAAGTTCAACCAGCTTGGCTTGACTTATTTCTTGGTATATTATAAGACAAGGTTCCATGTAGCCTGAGATGACCTCAAGCATACTATGCAGTCAAAGGTGGCATTAATCTCCTTAGCCTCTTGCTTCCTTTTCCCACTTAAGATTAGAAGTGTTTACTAACAAAATCTGTCACAACTTGACTCCTTAAAACAAAACAAAACAAAACAAAACAAAACAAAACAAAACAAAACAAAATGATAAAGACCTAGTCACAGCAAACAAAGGAAGGATAGACGAGACTCAGTTAGAAATTTAGAGGTAAAATATGAAATATTGTCTTAAAAATGCCAGAAGACTCTAGAAACATTGTAGAAGAGGAAATTGAAACCCTGTAAGAGCCAGGGGATCTGAGAGTTTTTCTGATAGTGTCTCTCTAGTAATAGCAGAAGCTACATTAACAACATTTAACCAAAATGAGTTCTTAAACTTGATCTGAACAAGGACAATAACATTAGTTTTGCTGGCATAGTAACATTAGATATGCTGGCACAGCAGTAACATCTTCTGCGTCTACAGACAGCCGCTTTAGGTATTGCAACAGTATCCTAAGTATGCCCTAGGACCTAAGGAACCTCAGGAATCATGCCGAAGCCACACAGCAAAGCAGGGACTGCCTTCATTCAGACTCAGCAGATCCATGCAGCCATTATTGACACCTTCCTGGAACATATGTGCCACCTGAACATTGACTCGGCACCCATCACAGCCTGCAACACTGACATCATTTGTACTGTTGGTCCTGATTTCTGATCTGTGGAGATGCTGAAGGAGATTATTAAGACTGGAATGATTGTGGCTCAACTGAATTTCTCTCATGGAACCCATGAGTACCATGAAGAGACCATCAAGAATGTCTGTGCAGCCACAGAAAGTTTTACATCTGATACCATTCTCTACTATCGCATTGCTGTGGCTCTGGACACAAAAGGACCTGAGATCCTGACTAGACTCATCAAGGGAAGCAGCACTGCAGAGATAGAGCTGAGGAAGGGAGCCACTCTGAAGATCATCCTGGACAATGCCTATATGGAAATGTGTGACAAGAGCATCCTGCGGCTGGACTATAAGAACATTTGCAAGGTGATGGAGGTGGGCAGCAAGGTCTATGTGGATGATGGGCTCATCTCTCTGCAGGTGAAGGAGAAAGGTGCTGACTACTTGGTGACATTGATTGAAAATCGTGGCTCCTTTTGTAGCAAGAAGGGCATGAACCTGTCCGGAGCTGCTGTGGACCTCCCTACCATGTTAGAAAAGGACATCCAGGATTTGAAGTTTGGGGTGGAGGAGGATGTAGACATGGTGTTTGCAAGTTTCATCTACAAGGCAGCAGACATGCATGAAGTTAGAAAGGCCCTGGGAGAGAAGAGCAAGAACATCAAGATCATCAGCAAAATCGAGAACTATGAAGGCACCTGCAGGTTTGATGGAATTTTGGAGGCCAGTGATGGGATCATGTGACCTGGGCATTGAGATTCTTGCAGAGAAGGTCTTCCTAGCTCAGAAGATGATGATCAGATGTTGCAACTGAGCTGGGAAACCTGTCATCTGTGTCACACAGATGCTGAAGAGCATGCTCAAGAAGCCATGCCTCACACATACTGAAGGCAGTAATGTGGTCAGTGAAGTCCTAGATGGAGCAGACTGCATCATACTTTCCAGAGAAACAGTCAAAGGGGACTATCCTTTGAAGACTGTTCACATGCAGCGTCAGATTGCCTGAGAGAGGAAAAGGCTGCCATCTACCACTTGCTCTGCTGCCTGGCGCTCATTTACCAGCAACCCCACAGAAGCTGCAGCAGTGGGAGTCTTGGAGGCCTCCATCAAGTGTTGCAGTGGAGCCATTATCGTGCTCATCAAGACTGGTAGGAGTGCTTACCAGGTGGCCAGGTTCTGCCCTCATGTTCCTATCATTGCTGTGATTCAAAATCCCCAGACTGCTCACCAGGCCTTTCTGTATCGTGGCATTTTTTCTGTGCTGTGTAGGATGTGGTCCAGGATGCCTGGGCTGAGGTTTTTGACCTTCATGTAAACCTGGCCATGAATGTTGGCAAGGCTCAAGGCTTCTTCAAAAAGGGCGACATCATTGTGCTGATGGGGTGGTGCCGTGGCTCTGGCTTCACCAAAACCATACTTGTAGTGTCTGTACCTTGATGGTCCCCTGCAACCTCTCTTCAAGCCCCTGTTCCTTCCCATCTCCTATCCTACCCACTAGGCCAGCAATGCTTGTAGTGTTCACTCTGGGCCATAATGTGGTGCTGGTAGGCTGGGGCACCAGAGAAAATTAGTACCTTTGAAATATGCAATAGAGCCCAGTTATTTTTCAGGGTGCTACCTGAGCCAGGGGTGAAGGATAAATGCAAGGTTGGAAACCCTCTGACTTTATCACAAAATGGCAGTGCCATCTCTGTGTACTTTGCTCTTGTGGAAAATTGTCCAGAGAATTCCCAGCCCTTGCCTGGAGTCAGGAGATATCAAGAATAGGGCCTGCAGGCATGGAGCCCAGGTTCCAATGAAAATGACTTTTGGCCCAGGCCCTGACTTGCTTTCCCAACAGCTTTGGTTTTCCCACTCCTCCTTGTGCACTCCACTGTTGTCACTGTAGACACTCCAACTCCACCTCTCCACTTTGTATTCTGCAGTGTCTCCAGGCCTGTTTCTATAGTGCCCACCTGAATGTCAATAAACAGCAGATGAAGAAAAAAGAGATATGCTAAAGAAGACAGGGAAAGAACCAGAACTAGAGGTAACTAAGAAATTCAGAGAGTAGGAAATATCTTTCCCCCAGGAAGAACATACCAGTTGATTTACTCAATATCAAATGATCAGCCTGGAAACACACATACTAGGAGCACTGTATAGGCTGAGCAGATTTTGTATAAATACATATGGATATAATAACAATTAATGAAAATAGAATCCATGAATTTGAAAGAGAGCAAATAGGGCTACATCGGATGATTTGAAAGGCGGAAAGAAAAAGGGAAAATGTAACTATACTATAATTTTAGTAATAAAATGAATAAAAACAAAAAGTTATGTATACACCTAGCTACACTAGCCAAAAGAAAGATAAGATACCTTTTAAAAATTAGATGTGAAAATAAAATATTACTATAAACATTAATACATTCCAAAGGTTCATTGTAGGATATTATAGAAAATTATATTGCAAGAATTTGAGAAATCTGAAAGTAATATAGATGATTCTAGAAACATATGTCATCCCCACATTGAACCAGTGTAGCAAAACCAATATAACTGAATCTAAAATGAAAAATAGATTGAAATAGAAATAATCACCCAAAAAGCCCAATACAGATATATTTTCACTGCTGAATTTTATAAGAAGTTTATAGGAGTATTAATATCAGTATCCTATTTTTTTCTATAAGATAGAACAGAAAGTGCTAGCAATTTCCATTATATGAGGAAATTATTAACTTTATAGCAATAATAAGTGAGGCCCAAACAACAACTATAATACAGCAACATATTAATTTCCTTCATAAAGACACAGAAAATAAACAGAAATCAGATTTAACAGCACATTCAGAAGATCAAACTAGATGTTGAGATTGATTACATTAAAAGATTCAAAGATAGCTCAATATATCCTAATCAATGCATGTAATCCATCCCAGAAACAGAATCAAGAACCAAAATTCACATAAACAGCTTAATAGATGTAGAAAACATTTTGACAGTATTAAACATCCATTCATCATAAGAAAATATAAAGAGGTGAAGCACATATAATTATAAAAATATATGCAACTGACAAAATTGTATACATTATAGTAAATGAGAAAAACCAATCTTTAAAAAAAATCAAGAATAATACAAGACTGTCAAAATATTTGCTATAATTTTAGGCATATCATAAGTCAGGAAAAAAAAGTGTTGTAACTAGAAAAGAGAAATATAAAAGTATTCCCATTTGCAGATGGTATGAACCTATACTAAAACATATGCTAATGACTTCACTAGAAATAATACAAATCTGATTAATATTTTTATCAAACTATGAGGATATATAATTAAGAATAAATATGAGTAACTTTTCTGGATGCCAGTAGCAAACATGCTGAGAACTAAATGAGGAAAACAATCATATTCATCATACCCTTAGCAAATAAAATACCTAGGAACAAACATAACCAACTCTTGAATGAAAACTATAAAACAAATGAAAGAGATTGAACAAGGGAGTAAAAGATTGAGTAACTTCCCATATTAATAGAGCAACAGATAATTGAGTATTATAAAATAAACAACCTATGCAAACAATCAATATGAGACTGTAATATGTAAGTAAACTAAAATGTTTTGTAAACATAGGAACTGAATGCATAAAATAACATATGACAATGCTTTTCATGTTTTATTCACAACTGAAATTTTATTTTGGAGAAAGCAAATTGAAAATTAATTATTTGTTCCATGTGAACCTAGCATTCTCAGAAAAGAGAAGATTGTTTTTTTTGTTGTTGAACTCCTATAAATTGTATTTGTCACCAATTGGTGAGATAAACAAGAAAAACCAATATTGCCATGAGTTCTGCATTTTAAAATGTCTTAACAGCTTGAGACTACTTTGGTATAAGTGGACTAACTGAGTAAGCCAACAAAAATTCTAGAAATAAAACATGTTCAAATAATTAAATCATGGTCTGTGAGCTAAATAATTAAAACAGATTAAATGTGTATCAATGTTATTAGGAGTTGAACACATACTCAAGTAATTATGAAGAATGCTACCATGAAAGCTGGACACAATTAAGAAGTTTTACAGGATCACTATTCTTAGTGTTTCACTGAGATTTGTTTTTGAATCATATTTTTTTCCAACTCTCAATACAGAAAATCGTTAGATCAGTTCATTACCATTCTTTGCTTATAGCTGAGCTAATGGCTCACGGATTTTAAGAAATGTATTAGTAAATAAAAATGTCATTTATTTAATGCATCATGTCATCTTGATTCTTTTGATGCCATCGTCTGAGCATGTTTCATACTTTGGACTCAAAGTACTAACATGTGTCTTGATTTACAATCTTGCTAGATGGTAAAAACCTAAGTCAAAAGTTTTAATTATAGCATTTCAAATAATCACTTTTAGGTGTAAAGTAAGTCACATGTATGCTTTTATAAGTGATTTGGGATGGAATTTATGTTGAATTCATAGATCAATTTTGGTAGTATGGATGTTCTCATAATATTAATCCTACCAATCCATATGCATGTGAGGTCTTTCCATCTTCTTGTATCTTTTCCAATTTATTTTTCAAGTAGTTTACCATTTTTATTTTGCAGGTCTTTCATTTCCTTGGCTATATTTCTACCTAGAGCAGTTAGTTACCTGTGCATATAAAATGGATGCCTAGCTAAAGATATTGAGAATGGTATTGTTTCCCAATTTATTTCTCATTATTATCTTCATTTGTATACTCAAAGTCTACTGAATTTTGTGAACTAATTTTATATCTTGTTTCCGTGTTAAACAGAGTATTTTATAGAGAGAATTAAATCCCATGTAAAAATGATATATTGATTTCTTCCTTTTCTATTTGTATATCTTTTACTCGTCTTTCTACTCTAAGACTACAGATGCTATATTGAACAAAAGTGGGAAGGAAGCACAGAATGGACATTTTTGCCTTGTTTCTGACTTTAGTGCAAATACTTTTAGCAAGTATGTTGGATTTTTTTCAAAGCTCTTTCCATATCTAATGAGAAAATTATGTTCTTTCTGTTCTTGGGTCTTTTGTGAGGTAGATTATTTTTATTGATTTATCTTTGGTTAACCACACCTTCATCTCTGGGTTCATTCATACAATAACATATTACTGAGCTGTAAAGGCAAGAGAAAACTATAAAATTTGCATGTAAATAAATGGACCTGGGAACATTCCTACTGAGTGAGGAAATCAAACTCAAGAAAACAAACACTGCACATTTTTATTATATGTTGATATTCTGATTTAAGTGTTCAGATAAATGTGTTTCATTTGGAATAGCATTGGAAGTCTGGAAATTAGTAAAGTGCTGTGGAGGGAAGTGAGCTTTTAAAGGCAGGGAGATATAACATGATGATTTAAAGTGGGAGGAGGTAGTTAAATTGGAATGATGGAACAGGAATGATTAAATTAGATGGAGAATGGAAGGAGAGAGAACAGATAAGGAGATGTATAAGTGATACTAAGTATATACATATATGGAGAGAGAGAATCAAAATGGAGATACTTTATTCTGTTGGTGATGCTTGCATCGGTAGTCCCTGTTCTCTTACCTAGATGGTTCATCTCCAGGATCCCCCCCCCCATTTTGTATTTTCTTTATTGTTTCTATTTCCATTTTCTGGTCTTGAACAGTTTTATTAATCTACTTCATCTGTTTTTTGTTTGTTTGTTTGTTTGTTTTTGTGTGTGTGTGTTTTACAGGATTTATTTAAGGGAGTTATTCATTTCCTCTATAAGGACCTATATCAACTTCATATGATTGGTGTTAAGGTTATTTTCTTGTGCTTCAGCTGTGTTGGAATATCCAGAACTTTCTGAAGGAGGATAGCTGGACTCTAGTTGTTCTTGACTGTGCTCTTATTCTGGCTTCTCATCATCTGGATTTGGAGTAGGTACAGGTTAGGTTGTAGATTTTTGAGTTTTTTTCCTTTGGTTTCTGTTTTCCCTTTAGTTTTCTGGCCTGAGTGGCCTGAGGTCCTGGAGACCACAGAGTCTTCAGGTCCAGTAGGGTTTCTCTTCTGGGTTTTTGGGTGCTGACTTGCATTTGAGGTTTTTGGTTTCTGGGAACTGGAATGGCCTGTGATGTTCTTGATACCAGCTTGGCATCTGATGTTCCAGGTACTCATGGGGCCTCTGAGGCTGGGTACCAGCTTGGTCTCTGTAGTACTTAGTACTGGCTTGACTTCCATAAGAACAAGGGACCTTAGTTGGAGTTGTGGGCCTGGGGTTCCTAGTACCAGCAAAGCTTCCAATAGAGCAAGGACCCGTTGCCTGATTTGTGGGCCAGGATATAAAGCTAAAAAGAGGTAATGCTGTTGAATATAACTGGGTGGCTCTAAACAGTGTTAGTCAGAGGAAGGCTGTGTTGTACCTCATGTTTTTAGTACCAGTGTGACCTCTGGTAGAGCAGGAGTCTTCTACCAGAGTTTTGGGATGGAATTACTTTATTATGTGGAAAGAATGTCTCTATTAGATACTACACCCTAAGAAAATGCTTAAATTCATAGATGTGTTACTTCTTTTGTAGTTGTTGCCTAGTGAGAAATGAAATCATAGGCCCACCAAAGAGTGCAGGCTATCGCTATTTCTCTTGGTTACCCTCCAGAAATTGATAGTAAAACCCTATTTATGAAACTGACAATACCATATAACCAAGTTATAGAACATGGATCAATCAAGCTACTCACCCTAAAGAGTTATCTCTATAGACTACATTTCATAGTACTATAGAATCTATCAGAAAAAGAAAATAATCATCCATTTTAATCAGATGTGAATCCTAGAAGATAAGACTTGCAAGGCATGACCCCTGTGTAAGTGTAAAATGGATATCTCAGGATTGAAGGTCTTCTGGTCTGCTAGAAGTCAGTTGCAGCAAATGAAACTCATGGCTGGCAAAAGTGCCTGGAAAAGAACAGGCCCCAGAGTAGAAACTACCACTGTTTTTTCTTCTAAATGGACATGGCAGTAAACCAACTACTAATCTTTTGATACTCATACTTTAATCTAACTCTTAACCTTTCAGAGAAATTTCTAAGTGTAATGGATTGCAATCAATACAAAGTCATACAACTGGACAAATGGAAGAGAATAAGATTCTGCAATGCTTAGCTGTAAATGATATACCTATATCATACCCTCTGCTCCATAAGCTCAGGGATGGATGAAGAAGAGAGGGCAGCATATTTCAAGAGCAAAGGTTGGTGGATAGTTTTAATAAACTGTATCCCTGACATAACAGGCCAGGTGAAAATATTAACTCAGAGCTTCAATAAGCCCTGTTGAAGTTCAAGACATATGAAATTCCATCAAGGAGATGGTAGGTGGTCATGAAGTTCCACCTCTTAACTGAGGAGCTATTGGCAATTTTCTGGGACATGGCAAATCAATGTTAAGAGGGTAGCTTTTGGTAAGTCAACCATACTCTAATGGAATGCCACAAACACAAGAGTATATAAGCAACACAAATTGGAGCCACTGTGTTTTTAATTAAAGAACTGATATTTGAGGGTGTAGGCAAGGGGGAAATGGATCTTGGAGGAATTGAAAAAGGCGAGAATATAGTAAATAACCATGGTTTGAAGTTCTCAAAGAAGTTATGAAAAGTAGGTAAAATTCTTTTGGAAACCAAAGATGGAACCATGTTTTTGCACTCTTAGAATATACAGGGGTATGGTAATGTGACAATTTATTCAATGTGTACATATCATGTCATTGCAATGTCCATAAAAAGTAAACCACTGGGATGATACATCACGCTGTAATAAGTTAACTTCATATCCTCACATCCTAAATACCTAAAGTAGTTGAAAGTATAAAACAAATTATCCATCAAGATCATTCAGGAATATATATTTTATAAACTATGACTTCTGTAAAGTTTTAAATCAACATTAACAAAGGTCTTATGAATTCTATAATAAAAAAGCTATTTATTTTTGATTATTTTATTATTTTCAAACATATTTGACCCAGAAGTCATTTTCTTGTAGAATACTGATTAATAACCAAAGAAATTTTTGTGTCTTGTTATTGACTTACAGAAATTGTGTGCAAGATTAGCATTTACTAAAACCATATTTCTATAAAACTGAAATTTCCTAGAGAAAGAAAACCTTACATTCTAGCTTATTTTACATTGCTTTGTTTTTTTTTAAAGCCAAAAGAAAAGTGTGGAGGAAAATATTCAATCTATTTTACATATTATAATCCTTGAATGATTGAAGTCAGATCAGAAACTCAAGTGAAAGCTTGAAGCAGAAACCATAGAGGAAACTGCTAGGAGATTTTTGCTCTGATTCATACTTAGAATACACACACACACACACACACACACACACACACACACACACACACATCCTGTATATTTTTCCACAGTAGCATGGACTCTTTTTTTATTGAAGAAATGGCAAATATCCAGGGAATCCACCATAGACATGATGACAGGCTAACTGAATCTAGGAAATCATCAACTGAGGCTTTTCTTTCAGCTGACTGTAGGGCATGAGATGTTGACAATACTAGGTAGGACACTGCAATCCTTGACAATGTGACACACAAACACATCACTTTTAAATAATAAATTGTCAATTCCTTGTTTCCATAAGTTCATGTTAATTCTATACTATAAAACACACCACAAGTTTAGAAGTATCTCACAGTCTTTAAATAATTTTTACATTTTAAAAGCCTTTAAAAAGACTTTAATATCTTTAAAAAGCCAATCTCTTAAGTATAAATTCATTTAAGAAAAAAAAAGTTATATATTTTCTTATTTATAAAGGAAAATACTAAAACGTCAAAAAACAATCAAAGAAAAGCAAAACAAAACTCTAGGAGTAAAACCTAAATCCTGTAGGTCAGCGTCATATAAGAAACCAAATTCACACATTATCTCTCCACGAATCCAGCCCTTCAAAGGATAATAACAGAAATAAACCAATACAAGAACGGGAACAATGCCCTAGAAAAAACAAGAAGGTAATCCCTCAACAAACCTAAAAGAAGACAGCCACAAGAACAGAATGCCAACTTTAACAACAAAAATAACAGGAAGCAACAATTACTTTTCGTTAATATCTCTTAACATCAATGGTCTCAACTCCCCAATAAAAAGACATTGACTAACAAACTGGCTACACAAACAACACAACATTTTGCTGCTTACAGGAAACACATCTCAGAGAAAAAGATAGACACTACCTCAGAATGAAAGGCTGGAAAACAATTTTCCAAGCAAATGGTATGAAGAAACAAGCTGGAGTAGCCATCCTAATATCTAATAAGATTGACTTCCCACCCAAATTCATCAAAAAAGACAAGGAGGGGCACTTCATTCTCATCAAAGGTAAAATCCTCCAAGAGGAACTCTCAATTCTGAATATCTATGCTCCAAATACAAGGGCAGCCACATTCATTAAAGAAACTTTAGTAAAGCTCAAAGCACACATTACACCTCACACAATAATAGTGGGAGACTTCGACACACCACTTTCACCAATGGACAGATCATGGAAACAGAAACTAAACAGGGACACACTGAAACTAACAGAAGTGATGAAACAAATGGACCTGACAGATATCTACAGAACATTTTATCCTAAAAGAAAAGGATATACCTTCTTCTCAGCACCTCATGGTACCTTCTCCAAAATTGACCACATAATAGGTCACAAAACAGGCCTCAACAGATTCAAAAATATTGAAATTGTCCCATGTATCCTATCAGATCACCATGCACTAAGGCTGATCTTCAATAAAAAAAAAAAAATAGAACACCAACACTCACGTGGAAACTGAATAACACTCTTCTCAATGATACCTTGGTCAAGGAAGGAATAAAGAAAGAAATTAAAGACTTTTTAGAGTTTAATGAAAATGAAGCCACAACGTACCCAAACCTTTGGGACACAATGAAAGCATTTCTAAGAGGGAAACTCATAGCTCTGAGTGCCTCCAAGAAGAAATGGGAGAGATCACATACTAGCAGCTTGACAACACACCTAAAAGCTCTAGAAAAAAAGGAAGCAAATTCACCCAAGAGGAGTAGACGGCAGGAAATAATCAAACTCAGGGGTGAAATCAACCAAGGGGAAACAAGAAGAACTATTCAAAGAATTAACCAAACGAGGAGTTGGTTCTTTGAGAAAATCAACAAGATAGATAAACCCTTAGCTAGACTCACTAGAGGGCACAGGGACAAAATCCTAATTAACAAAATCAGAACTGAAAAGGGAGACATAAAAACAGATCCTGAAGAAATCCAAAACACCATCAGATCCTTCTACAAAAGGCTATACTCAACAAAACTGGAAAACCTGGACGAAATGGACAAATTTCTGGACAGATACCAGGTACCAAAGTTGAATCAGGATCAAGTTGACCTTCTAAACAGTCCCATATCCCCTAAAGAAATAGAAGCAGTTATAAATAGTCTCCCAACCAAAAAAAGCCCAGGACCAGACGGGTTTAGTGCAGAGTTCTATCAGACCTTCAAAGAAGATCTAATTCCAGTTCTGCACAAACTTTTTCACAAGATAGAAGTAGAAGGTACTCTACCCAACTCATTTTATGAAGCCACCATTACTCTGATACCTAAACCACAGAAAGACCCAACAAAGATAGAGAACTTCAGACCAATTTCTCTTATGAATATCTATGCAAAAATCCTCAATAAAATTCTCGCTAACCGAATCCAAGAACACATTAAAGCAATCATCCATCCTGACCAAGTAGGTTTTATTCCAGGGATGCAGGGATGGTTTAATATACGAAAATCCATCAATGTAATCCATTATATAAACAAACTCAAAGACAAAAACCACATGATCATCTCGTTAGATGCAGAAAAAGCATTTGACAAGATCCAATACCCATTCATGATAAAAGTTCTGGAAAGATCAGGAATTCAAGGCCCATACCTAAACATCATAAAAGCAATCTACAGCAAACCAGTAGCCAACATCAAAGTAAATGGAGAGAAGCTGGAAGCAATCCCACTAAAATCAGGGACTAGACAAGGCTGCCCACTTTCTCCCTACCTTTTCAACATAGTACTTGAAGTATTAGCCAGAGCAATTCGACAACAAAAGGAGATCAAGGGGATACAAATTGGAAAAGAGGAAGTCAAAATATCACTTTTGGCAGATGATATGATAGTATATATAAGTGACCCTAAAAATTCCACCAGAGAACTCCTAAACCTGATAAACAGCTTCGGTGAAGTAGCTGGATATAAAATGAACTCAAACAAGTCAATGGCCTTTCTCTACACAAAGAATAACCAGGGTGAGAAAGAAATTAGGGAAACAACACCCTTCTCAATAGTCACAAATAATATGAAATATCTCGGCGTGACTCTAACTAAAGAAGTGAAAGATCTGTATGATAAAAACTTCAAGTCTCTGAATAAAGAAATTAAAGAAGATCTCAGAAGATGGAAAGATCTCCCATGCTCATGGATTGGCAGGATCAACATTGTAAAAATGGCTATCTTGCCAAAAGCAATCTACAGATTCAATGCAATCCCCATCAAAATTCCAACTCAATTCTTCAACGAATTAGAAGGAGCAATTTGCAAATTCATCTGGAATAACAAAAAACCTAGGATAGCAAAAACTCTTCTCAAGGATAAAAGAACCTCTGGTGGAATCACCATGCCTGACCTAAAGCTTTACTACAGAGCAATTGTGATAAAAACTGCATGGTACTGGTATAGAGACAGACAAGTAGACTAATGGAATAGAATTGAAGACCCAGAAATGAACTCACACACCTATGGTCACTTGATCTTTGACAAGGGAGCTAAAACCATCCATTGGAAGAAAGACAGCATTTTCAACAATTGGTGCTGGCACAACTGGTTGTTATCATGTAGAAGAATGCGAATCGATCCATACTTATCTCCTTGAACTAAGGTCAAATCTAAGTGGATCAAGGAACTTCACATAAAACCAGAGATACTGAAACTTATAGAGGAGAAAGTGGGGAAAAGCCTTGAAGATATGGGCACAGGGGAAAAATTCCTGAACAGAACAGCAATGGCTTGTGCTGTATGATCGAGAATTGACAAATGGGACCTAATGAAACTCCAAAGTTTCTGCAAGGCAAAAGACACCGTCAATAAGACAAAAAGACCACCAACAGATTGGGAAAGAATTTTTACCTATCCTAAATCAGATAGGGGACTAATATCCAACATATATAAAGAACTCAAGAAGGTGGACTTCAGAAAATCAAATAACCCCATTAAAAAATGGGGCTCAGAACTGAACAAAGAATTCTCACCTATGGAATACCGAATGGCAGAGAAGCACCTGAAAAAATGTTCAACATCCTTAATCATAAGGGAAATGCAAATCAAAACAACCCTGAGATTCCACCTCACACCAGTCAGAATGGCTAAGATCAAAAATTCAGGTGACAGCAGATGCTGGCGTGGATGTTGAGAAAGAGGAACACTCCTCCATTGTTGGTGGGATTGCAGACTTGTACAACCACTCTGGAAATCAGTCTGGCGGTTCCTCAGAAAATTGGACATAGTACTACCGGAGGATCCAGCAATACCTCTCCTGGGCATATATCCAGAAGATGCCCCAACTCGTAAGAAGGACACATGCTCCACTATGTTCATAGCAGCCTTATTTATAATAGTCAGAAGCTGGAAAGAACCCAGATGCCCCTCAACAGAGGAATGGATACAGAAAATGTGGTACATCTACACAATGGAGTACTACTCAGCTATTAAAAAGAATGAATTTATGAAATTCCTAGGCAAATGGATGGACCTGGAGGGCATCATCCTGAGTGAGGTAACACATTCACAAAGGAACTCACACAATATGTACTCACTGATAAGTGGATATTAGCCCAAAACCTAGGATACCCAAGATATAAGATACAATTTGCTAAACACCTGAAACTCAAGAAAAATGAAGATTGAAGTGTGGACACTATGCCCCTCATTAGAAGTGGGAACAAAACACCCTTGGAAAGAGTTACAGAGACAAAGTTTGGAGCTGAGATGAAAGGATGGACCATGTAGAGACTGCCATATCCAGGGATCCACCCCATAATCAGCATCCAAACGCTGACACCATTGCGTACACTAGCAAGATTTTATCGAAAGGACCCAGATGTAGCTGTCTCTTGTGAGACTCTGCCGGGGCCTAGCAAACACAGAAGTGGATGCTCACAGTCAGCTAATGGATGGATCACAGGGCTCCCAATGGAGGAGCTAGAGAAAGTACCCAAGGAGCTAAAGGGATCTGCAACCCTATTGGTGGAACAACATTATGAACTAACCAGTACCCCGGACCTCTTGACTCTAGCTGCATATGTATCAAAAGATGGTCTAGTCGGCCATCACTGAAAAGAGAGGCCCATTGGACACGCAAACTTTATATGCCCCAGTACAGGGGAACGCCAGGGCCAAAAAGGGGGAGTGGGTGGGTAGGGGAGTGGGGGTGGGTGGGTATGGGGGACTTTTGGTATAGCATTGGAAATGTAAATGAGCTAAATACCTAATAAAAATGGAAAAGGAAAAAAAAAAGAAGTACATAAATAAAACCTGCTGTGCATGTTCAGTGTTGATTGCATATACATGATTTCAGGGATAACCACTTGCTTTTGGATAACCATTTAGGTGACTCCTGCTTGGGGAAATACTATGTATGCCTCCTACTCTAAGAAACTTTTAGTTGCCTACAAGCTTTTTTTTTTTTTTTTTTTTTTTTTTTTTTTTTTTTTTTTTTTTTGTCTAGTTGTGGGACTCAGTGATATTTCTCTTTCCCACATTACCAATTAACATTTATATTGATTTTGTTATTTTCAGGTCTTCTTAGTAATATTGTTGAGGCATCATGGTTGTAGCTTTCTTGTCATTTCTAGCAGATATGATCTCACAGCAAATTTTCTGGTCCTCTGGATTTTATGATTTTTTTTCTCCTTTTTTTTTGTGATGTTCCTTAAGCCTTGGATTCAGGAATGGTATTGTAGTTATATCATTTAAGTGTGGACCCCTATGATCAGTTGATCTGTGCATTTTGACCAAATTTGGTTTTCTGTAATGGTCTCTTACTGTTGCAAAGAAAAGCTTCTTTGAAGAGTGTTGAGAGTTACACTTACTAGTAGGAATGAGAGTAAGTTTTAGAATATAGTGAGGAATTAAGCCGGTCTGGTAAATTGGTTGTACTAAGTTCTCCTTTAAGACCTCACCAGCATGATTAGTTGGCTAATTTTTCAGTACTAGGCCTGATTATTTCTCACCTGTTGAACAGGCTATGTATCTATCTAGGTATCAAGTGATTGCACGAGGGACACCACCACCTCTGCCCACACAGTAGTCAGCTGGGTAGGTTGAGTAGACCAAAGTTATGGTCATGAAGAAGCCTAGTCCCCTGGTACTCTGATGGGAGTTTGTGTGACATTGCTACACCCTGCTGAACCAGGCCCCAGACACGCTGCACAGATTTTATGGAAAGAACTCTTCTTATGCCCATGGGGGCTTGGATTCCAATGGGAAGCCAGCAGCAGTCTACAGGCAGAAGGAAATCCACAGGAGTGACATCATAAAACTTCACCAACTGCTACCACCATGTGGATGCTCACACAACTCTGAATGATGGGTTGGTGGTCTAAGTGATGGGGCTACAGTCCAACAACAACCAGGCTCTGCAGAGATTCATGTAGATCTTTGTCCTTGATCCTGAGGGCTCTGTTGCCAACAAATTCTATGTTCACAACGACATCTTCAGACACCAAGATGAGGTCTTCAGTGGCTTTGTCATAGATCCTCAAGAGGAATCTGAGGAAGTAGTAGAGGAACCTGAAGAAAGAGAGCAGACACCAGAGGTGGTGTCTGATGACTCTGGAACTCTCTATGATCAGATTGTCAACCATGACTTGGAGGAGCATTTAGAGGAGCCTGTTGTAGAATCAGAACCAGAGCCAGAGCCAGAGTCAGAGCCGGAATCTGTGCCCCACACTTGACTGACCCAGCATTGGAGGAAGCTGCTTCTGAGGAAATGCAGAAGAGAGCTTGCCTGGCCCTGGCAGATGTGGCCACAACACAGGAGGACTTAAAGACATTTTCTTGGGCACCTGTGACTTCCTCCATTGGGGCTGTTCCAGTGAAGGGATAATACCTCATGTGTTCAAAGTTCCACGGTCAAAGCCCCATCCAGATTCTAAGCCTGACTCTTAGATCCAACCACAAAGGCATCAGAGAGTTCAGAGATCTAGAGCAAGGGATCAATATCCCTCCTTAGAGAAGATCCATGTCCAATCTGTGAGGCTGGTGAACTAGGAACCTCTAAGGAGGGTGAGGCACCCTGACAGTCACCAGCTGTTCATCGGGAACCTGCCACATGAGGTTGACAAGTTGGAACTGAAAGATTTTTTCCCCTCAGAATTATGGGAATGTGGTGGAGCTGAAAATCAATAGTGGTGGGAAGTTACCAAATTTCAGATTAGTTGTGCTTGATGATTCTCAACCTATTCAGAAGGTACTTAGCAATAGGCCCATCATGTTCTGAGATGTGGTCCATCTGAATGTATAAAAGAAGACTCCAGCTTCCAGGAAAGGCAACCACAGAAATAACCACCTTTGGGCCGGAGGCCCCCATGGTGGGCAGAGTGGTGGGATGAGAGGCCTCCCCTCAGAGGCATGATATAGAGAAACCAGGCTTTGGCATGGGCACAGGGATTACAACTCAAAGGCAGTGAATTGTTTGGCCCAGAACTCCACACCACATATAGCCCCGGCTCCCACAGAATGGTGAATTCCTCCAACCAGATTTCTGTTGGAGTCTCTGAACAGTCTATTATAAACTGTTTGAGTTTGTACAATATTAGTTTTGCTTGTGTTCATGGTGAGTGATCCCCAACCTCCTTTCCTCCCTTCATCTTTTAGCCCCTTATTTCCAGCTTTCTGGAATGATAGTTTCAGAGGAAGAGATCTGTAAAGAAGAGGAAAGACTGGCCTTCCTGATCACGCTGCATAAACAGGCTGGAGTTTCATGGCCATTTCCCAGAGGCGTGCATCTCCATTTCACTGACAGCAGATGTTTCATTTGTTGTGAGACACAGGATTTGATAAACATTTTTGGAAGCAGGAAAAATCAAGCCCCAACTCCTTTCTGGTGTGGAAAAATTGCCTTTTGGCAACTGCCACTAGGTCCCTGCTGGTATGGCTAACTGAATAAAAGGTGTTTCAAGAACTTTGTTCTTTTGACATGTGACTACAAAACAACTCTAAACCTCCATTTTCACCATTGGATTTTAAACAGTGATGTAGCCTGTCAGTGTCTAGAACACAGGTAAGGACTTTTGTCGAACTGTTAGATTTTCTTTTTTTTGAAGTAAAGTTTTTCATGTTGTACTTGTATTTGAAAAAAAAAAAAAAAAGAAAAAGAAAAAGGACTAAAAAAAAAAAAAAACCCATAAGAAAACAAATCCCCAAATCTGATAGCAAAACTGTACCTTCTATTTATCTTTTATTTGGCTCGTGGCAATTGTTTAAAAGAAAAGAAATAAAGATTCTAGATTTATTTTTTTTTTTAAATAAAGGTATGCAACTTAGACTGAAAATATTCCTCACAAGATCCATAAACTAACACCAAAACACAATACCAGGCATGAGAAATGACCATTTGAGTTTCTGGTCAGGGTTGTCCAAAAGATTCCCCAAAACAGTATAGGTTATTGCTCTTGCCATTTGGTGCCTCTTAGTGATTGAAAGTAAGTCACTATTGCTGAAGACACCATCAGCAGGTATAGAACTTGGAGAAATAGAGCTGGATCTGGACTGAAAGCTTCCTTTCTGAGGTATAGCTATTATAATACCAGAAGTTGCTCTGGAAACTGCCAATAGAGGGAAGCAGTGCATAGACCTACTACAAACTTGTGAAACCCAAAAAGCACAATAATAATCAGCATTTCATAGTACCCTTAAATGTGCAGTAGTGCAGTCTTACTCCTTGGTGATGACTATATTTTTATATATTAAAACAAATTGATGGCCTAATCTGTTATACTTTTTACAGTAGTAGATATGTATATCACCAGCTGTAATCCTCCCAAAAATATTTTTATATATTATTACTATTC
This sequence comes from Mus musculus, assembly GCF_000001635.26. Lineage (NCBI taxonomy): Eukaryota > Metazoa > Chordata > Mammalia > Rodentia > Muridae > Mus > Mus musculus. The sequence continues at coordinate 114,039,261 of NC_000086.7, forward strand.
AGTCATATGGGGCGAAGTTCATGCAGAGAGGTGTATATTTTAGAGTCTTGAAATGGTCAGTGAAATTACTTAGGCTAAGTAGATAGATTGATATTGTCTAGTTATAATTTCTAAAATGATAAAGAATTTTCTATCATTATATATTTCATATATAAGAGTTAGTCATTAATACAGTTTTAGACAATTTGAAATAGCACCAATATAAATAAAAGGTTTATACATCTAATTTTATTATTTCTAAATTAATGTAAAATCTTTTTAAGTAAATACTGTGGCAAGGAGCTGCTGTTTCAGACACTACAGTGAAAATGAGAAAGAAAGTGTATCCAGGTAAAATTTGAAGGATGCATAGGAATAAGAATTTAAATGTTAACACAAAAGCACATAGTGAACATTTTTGCTATGTAAACTTTAATCTCCTAACAGCTACATTAATTTTTAGATACAGTTGAGCATATGCTATTATCTATTATCTTCCTGTGTACATGAAACTATAATCAATCACATTATTGTTACTAAATCTTATATATGGCATTTGTTTTAAAAACAAGCTCTATTTAGTGTATAATGCACTCTCTATAATGTAAAAATCATTACTAAAAGATTGATTTTTTTTATAATGATATGTTGGGAATCACATTTTGCAAGCTATTTAGGTTTTATATATTGACATCCTACTGCTCAAATAAGGAAACTTGATCTTAATGTAGTACATAAATCAGATTTAAGGGAAATAAACACTGGTGGGATACAGAAGGGTATTTATACTGCTAACTTTTTTGAAAGCTCAATTTTTTGAGTGATGTACATAAAAATACAATCATTAAAAAAACTGATATACTACATTTTTATAGATTAAGTTAACATAGGAATTACTACATAGTAAACCAAAACTATGATTTTTGATGTGAAATTTTCCTCTTGACACTTGTTTATTTCTAATTTGTAGCGATTCACAAAAACAAACCCATGCCTCACTTCTTTGCAGGAATTTCTGTCATTCAACTGATAAAGAACAAATCTTCACCAGTATTTTAACCTTAGAGGTCCTGCAAAGGCACTGCTATCTCTAAGATAAACATAAAAAAAATCAAACTGTCTAGGTTGCAATATTAATTCAGAACGTATATTGTGGGGTCTCCGATTTCAAGAACATAAAATTGAAAAGGAGATATACAGATTTTTCACTGAGACTAAATTATAAGTTGACAGCAGCCAAAATGTATCAAAGTTCAAATACTATTATCCAGCCCTATATGAGTGAGAGTATGTACAGACTGTGTTTTGAAAATGAGAAATAATTCTTACAATAAAATGCAGACAACTATATTTAAATTAATATTTTAGTTTCATTTATACTAATTGGAAGATGTGAACACATTTCAAATATGCCTTTTGAAACCCAACTATGACCTCCTTCATTACTATGTAAGAGCAAATTGAACTTACTTTGGAAGGTAAATTACATCTTTCTGCCTATTACTACATAGCACTGGGAAAACATATTTAAGGCTTAGCAGATAGATATGTCAAATATACAGCTATTTGAACAAATTAAGATAGGTGATTTGTTTTCTTAGTTTGAAGTTATTTGAGGTCATAACATGAATTTCAAATATCAAGATTATCAAAATATCTGAATGGAGATTGAAAGCAGTTAAACACTAGTATAAGTTTTGTAGGAAACTGACTATGTAAATATAGTAATTCTTGTAAATATGCTGAGTCTCTAATATATTCAGGAGTTAGGCTATAATGTCATTTTTTAAATTATTTCTGACATCATGAGTGTATCAGCAAATTTGTCAGAGATCAGCAATAAATTTCCATTTATTGAAATATGCCAGAAGCTTTTCTATATACAATATGTCATGTGATAAATACAAGACATATTATCCTGTTGGATACTACATATATGGGCTCTAAAAACTGGAATAATAAATTTGTCTCTGATTTAAAACATGGTCAAAGCTAGTTTTAAACAAATATTTAATTTTCTTTCTTGTATTAATAATTGACAAACCAGAGGCATTAATTGATATAGAACTTTAATTTAATGATTTTCATTCATGTTTATGCAGTTAAAACCAAAGGTTAACAGAAATTAAGAATAATATTTCTTTCCTTTAGATCTTAGCGCTAAAGCAAAACTTTTAAAAGAAAGATATCTGAACTTCAAAGCTCCATGTCAATACTACACATAAGAATGTTGCTGCACTGCCACTTAGTGGTAGCCTTATAAAACTTAATTAGGTTAGGATGATCAGTAAGTCCTTTAGGAAAACACATTATCTCTTATTTTCTTTAATACATGAATGTAGTAGTCTGCTATTGAACATAATTATGTCAAAGTTAAAATGTGATTTTACACTGTTTGATTTATAAAACTAAATCTATGTCCTCATGGAAAGTCTCTGGCAAGTGAACATCATAGCATAATTACTAAAAGTAAAGCATAATGGACATATTACAAAGGAAAACAATAAATGACAAAGAATTCAAGAAGTAGTTTTCTACTCAAAAGTCACAATAGAGGAATGATGAAAACACCATGTAAAACAAAATTTCATTTTGAAACACAAAAAGGTTATTTGTATCAGTTAAATAATTATCTCTAAAACAAAGACACTTGAAAACATACATGTTGGCACCTTTACCTCATTTCAATAACTGTTGCTGGGAAAGGAAAACCACGTGTAAATAAATTAGAACTATGTATCTCTTACTCTGCTCAATATTTAATCAAAATGGTTAAAGATCTTATTATAAGAAAAGTTTGAAACTCCTAAGAGGAAACATAGGACGACTACCTCAGGCTATTGGCATAAGTAATGATTACCCGAGTGTGACTATAATGGCTGACCTAGGAAACTAAAAATGTACATATTGAACTTCATTATATTAAATGGTTCTGCATCCCGAAGAGCATACATTACAAATAAAATAAGCATCTTACTTATTAGGAGAAAATATTTGGTATCTATTCATCCTACTAGGGATTAATAGCTGTAACATGTGAAGAATTCAAATAAGTTAAATATATTTGAATTGGCATATGGTGTGAGAATATGAATAGCCTCCTTTCAAAAGAGTAAGCTCAGGTGGCCAATAAATATATGGACAAATATTCAACATCCTTAGTCATCTGGGAAATATAAGTTAATACTTCACCAAGATACCGTATCATACCTGTCAGTACAGCTATAATGAAATATAAGTGAATCCTTCACTGAGATACCATATCATACCTGTCAGCACAGCTATAATCAAAATAAAACAAATAAAAGAGAAATTCACAAATGCTGGTGTGTAGTTGTGTGGAAAAGGGATCAAGTGTGTATTGTTATAGAGACTCTAATTACTCTGCCTACTATTTGTAAAGTATGGAGATTTCTTCACAATAAAAATGTCTCTAATATTACATCCAGTTGTAACATACTAGAGAACATGCTTAAAAATAAAGTCAATGGACACATGTCATGTGATACCTGAATGCTCACATTTATTCCTTCAATGCTTACAGTAATATGTCCAGATGAAGAAAAACTCTCTCTCTCTCTCTCTCTCTCTCTCTGTGTGTGTGTGTGTGTATATATATATATATATATATATATATATATATATATATATATATATATATATATTCACATGTGGAATAAGGCAAATATATAAGAAAATTGTTCACCAGAAAATCTTGGAAGTGGAATGAGATTGTGGTAAGAAGAGAAAGGACAAAAGAGATATGTATATATGATGTACTTGTGACACATACCTATTGCAATTGACCTTAGCCAAAAGGTTGAGAAGCAATACCTACTGACTTTGCTTGCACATAACAGTTGACCCTATTGTATTTTAAAGTTAGTTATGATACTGAATATACTGATACAACAAGACCTTTTAAGACACACAGCTAAAAGTTTTTTGTTTTGTTTTGGTGTTAATTCAGAAGGTAGAGTATTCAGTTATACTTTATAGTGATCAGCCTTAACCCCTTGACATGTATAATAAATAAGAGAAGAGTAGTTAATACTTAACAAAATATATTAAGTGGAAAATGATGGTTTCTAAGTAATCATTTGAAGTTGTGTTATATAAAACTATTTTATACAAATAATGCAGAAATTCAGTGTGATAATTTTTATTACAAAAGTTTTGATAATCACATATGAAAAAAATTGAAGGCTTTCTGCCATTTCCCCTAACTTCTACTTTTCCAATCAAAGGGAACAATATTTGACATTTAAGGACATTTTATTTCACTTAATTTTGTAACCGTTTTTAATCATATGAAGGTACCTACCTTCATATATATGAACGATACTTTGCTTCATTTTGCATGTACTTTCTCACTGGCAAGACTTAATTTAGTGTATTTAGCTGTGACAAACCTGAGTCTCCTCAAATGAAAGAATATTTCTGAATGTAAGTAGTTCTTTAAATTATTTGTTCTTGACAAATTGATATATACAGATACACACACACACACACACACACACACACACACACACACACACTTTCAGGTGTGTCAAATTAAATATTCCATTTCAAGTTTATTCTGGAGTAAAAAGGTAAGACATTGACAGTGCTTTTCTGTTTGTTTGTTTGTTTATTTTGCATGTGGTTTAGTGGGAATGTAGGTGTATAGGAAAAGAGGTACTCAGATCATTCAAGTAATTTCTTGTTCACTACTGAAATTTACTTTCAGTTTGGAACTGTCTTATACTGTTTCATGACCTAACAACATTGATTCTTTTATAAAGTGTTTAAAGCCTCCACATAAAAAAATTTTTTTTTGTATTGGGGAGTTGAAAATCTGACAAAACTGGTCAATTGCAACAGGGTGTAAACTGGAAAACAATTTGTCTGTGGCAAACACACATACATGCACATGAATGTTTGTACTTAAACACCCATATGACAGTTTTTCTTTTAAACACTTTCAGTAAGACATGATGAAATTTGGAAAATGTTTTCAAGTTAATAAACATTTCAAGGTTCGTGAGATCTAACAAGGTCATTGTTAGAAATAAATGTATAGCATTAAATTGATATATAATGAAAGAAGAAAATTTAAAATTTAATAATCTGTATATTCATCTCATTAATTTTGAAACAAGAAAATCCACTAAAATAAGAAGTAATACAATCAGAAATTACTAAATGGGTAACAATAGGATAAAATTTGGGAAAAATAACTTACTACTTTGAAAAAAATTAATGATCACCCGTTAAGATTACTTTATATAAAACACAATCTGGTAATATTAAATATGATTTATTATGAAGTATGTAATGAAAGGGTAATATGAACATTTTCAATACATTCAAACAGGTATACAAACACAAGTAAATGTATGTAAATACACATTATTAATCCAAACAAGTGACAAAACCTTTGATTTACAGTGGTATACAGCCTAAAAATTATGATTGGGTAATGATGGTACAAAGCTGTGGGAGTAGCCAACCAATATCTGAATTGACTTAATTTTCACTCCATGAAATAGAAGACACTAACCTTTCTATTTAGTATTGCATTTAATATTCTAGTCTCTGCAACAAAATAAGAATGAAAAAATAAAAAAAAAATCCCTTCAGCTCCTTGGGTACTTTCTCTAGCTCCTCCATTGGGGGCCCTGTGATCTATCCAATAGCTAACTGTGAGCATCCACTTCTGTGTTTGCTAGGCCCCCGCATAGTCTCACAAGAGACAAGCTATATCTGGGTACATTCAACAAAATCTTGCTAGTGTATGCAATGGTGTCAGCGTTTGAAAGCTAGGCAAATGGATGGACCTGGAGGGCATCATACTGAATGAGGTAACCCAATCACAAAAGAACTCACACAATCTGTACTCACTGATAAGTGGATATTAGCCCTGAAACTTAGAATACCCAAGATATAAGATACAATTTGCAAAACACATAAAACTCAAGAAGAACGAAGACCAAAGTGTGGACACTTTGCCCCTTCGTAGAATTGGGAACAAAACACATGGAAGGAGTTACAGAGACAAAGTTTGGAGCTGAGACCATCTAGAGACTGCCATACCGGGGATCCATCCCATAATCAGCTTCCAAACGCTGACACAACATGCTCTTGAAAGCCAAATCAAAATAATATTAGGTTGGGTTAAATTTAACATGATTATTTTAGAATATTCATAAAATACAAAAGAAACAGAAGTAACAATCTTGAAGGATCTTCTAACAGAAAACAGCAACAGTGATTATTTAGTCAAAGTTTAAGCAAATATCTTAGAGCTGTTAAGAACAAACCTATAAACTATGGAATCAGTCAATACATAAAACATGAGCTTTTCATTAAATGCAATTATTTGATATATTACATGTTCTGGATATTTATTGAGAAAAACTGAAATTTGCATTCCAAGGTGATATTAATTTTTTTTATGTTACAGTATTGTACATATTGATCTGAGAAGAGTTGGGTGAAGGAGTAAGTATGTTCAAAACATCTCATATGAAATAATCAAAGAATTAATAATTTTAAAAATCACATTATATATATTTGTACATTAAATTTACAAATAATAATAAAGGAAAAATATTGCTGAAAATGCCTAAATGTCTACCAGTGGAAAACAAATAATAAAAATATGATATATATTACAATATATATATATATATATACCTGAGAGCAGTTGATCAAAGTGTAAAAAGTCATAATTATACACATTAAATAAGTTTAGGAGATTATTATGAAACATAAGGCCTATGAATATGAAACATTTTATATATTAAAATTCTGCTATGGAGAAGCACATGTACATTCCTATCATAAAAGAAAAAATAATTAAAATTAGACAAGAAAATAGTTTGGGAGATAATTGGTAAGTTTACTGAATTAACTAAGCTTAAAATTTTACATGAGTATCCTTTTCTCTAAATGTAGCAACTTGTATGCATGGCTTTAAAATATGCATATTTAATTATCACTTACTACACAAAAAAAGTAATGTTATAAATACACTAAATCAAAAGTTAAAATCAATGAAAATTCTAAGTGATGAGAGTAGCCAGCATATCTTCTTAGGTATGGAGGCAATGGAAAGATATGTAGCAGAGACCAAAGGCATTTTATGTTTACATGCACTGAGTTCTAATTAACTTTTGTTAAATTCCATCTCTCTGTGGAAAACCTGTCAATGGAATAGAAACTTCAGTTTCATTAATTGTGTTTTCAAGTAATAAAGATTTTTGTAATCTCAATACTGTAGAAATAGGAAGAAGTATTGATCACTCTAGAATCTTAAAATATCTGTTATTGGAGTATAGAATTTCATGTTTTCGGAAGACAAAATTTATATATATATATGAATGAGATCTGGATTACAAAAACATATCACTGGTATTTTGAAAATAAGATATTTCATAAGCATAAGATAGAGTGTACATCCAACAGTGTATTATATGTCTGAGTGTAAGTTAATTTAATTAGAAACATTGCAAGGTTTTTAAGTTTGACACCACCATCAGTTAGGCTTTGTTTCCCTTCATAGCATGCTTCATCTGAATCATTAAAAGAGAAAATAATGATGAAGCATCAATGATAGCAACAAGCTTTTAGTGCATATTATTTGCCTGGTAACATGCAATAAATTATACATGTATGCATATAGTATTATTAATTATTATGAAAGCTTGTGGTAATGCATTATTATTCTTTACTATACAAAAAGAAAAATATTTGAAACCAATGAAAATTCTACAAAATAACACAATAGAAAAGACTTTCATGGGGGAGGGTTTATAAATAGATTTTTCAAATATGATGAAATAATGCTAACCTTAAAGAACAAATGCTTAATTAGGACAATATGGATACCAAAAATTCTCTTCAACAAATGATACATTATCAAGGAGAGGAGAGATTTAAACAATACTGCACTCATCCAGGATGTATAGATTTGGTTTTCTATAGCTGAGATAAAACAACATAATCAAGGTAACCTGTAGAAGAAGTTATTTAGTTGGGTTTACCAATCCAAAGGTCTGAGTCCATAATTTTGGAGCAGAGGAAGCACTCGGGTCCTAGTGTCCATACAATCTCCATGGCCTACAACTCACAAGGAGAAGGTATCTCATTTTTGGCACTAGGAATTTGGTTTGAAACTTAAGAACTTCTGAGAGCAGCAAACCTGTCAAACTATTTCAAGTTTCAATTTTTAAAAAAATATATATTTTAAGTTAGCTTATAAAGAAGTCCCTGTAAGATCTCTTCATACATCATTTTGTGTGACCCTTCTACCCATCTCCATCTTTTCTTTAACTATACCACTAAATGCTTTATCACTAGCATTTTCACCTTTACATTCATATTACATGTATTTTCTTATGTAATCCTCATCATTTTTCCTCCTCCTATCACCTTTATTGCAGGACTTCTTTCTTTATTGTTGTCATCTATAGACATCCCTTCTATCTTCAACAGAGAAATAAAAAATTGAATCTAGCAATTGCATATAGGAAAGAAGACATAGCATTTGGTAACCTGATTCTATGTTACTTCATTCACTATTTTATTTTATTTTCTTCCCTTTTCGAATAATATGACTTTCTTTTCCTTTTTTAATTGGATAATTAATTGCTCCCCAACCCATATACCCACTCCTACTTCACCAGCCTAGCATTCCTCTATACTGGGACATCAAGCCATGACAAGACCAAGAGCCTCCCCTCACGTTGATGCCAGATAAGGCTCTTTCAGCTCCACAGTACTTCCTCAAACTCCTCCATTGTGGTTCCTGTGCTCAGTCCGATGCTTGGTTGCAAGCATCTGGATCTTTTTTTGGTCAGGAACTGGCAAAGCCTCTCAGGATACAGCTGTATCAGGCTCCTGTTCCATCAATTTTCCTGAATTTTTTTTACATTTAATTTCTTCCTACTGCTGAATAGAATTCTAATATGTAAATATTCCAGATTTTCAGTGTCTACCCGCAAACTGATAGGCATCTAGGGTGATTCATGTCTCAACTCTTGTAAATAGGGCATCATATCATGGATGTGTAAGTATTTCTGTTATCAAAAGAACTTCAATAGCTCATGCTGTAAGATCAAGAATTGATAAGCAGGATCTCATGAAGCTGGAATGCATCTTTAAGGCAAAGGGCATAGTCAACCGGACAAATAGGCAACCTACATACTGGGGGAAAAAAAGTCTCTAACACCACATCTGATATAGGGATAAAATCCAAAATATATGAAGAACTCAAGAAGCTAACCACCAAAACCCCAAAAAATCCAATAAAAAATGGGGTATAGAATTAAGTAAAGAATTCACAACAGAGGAATCTCAGATGGCTGAGAAGCACTTAAATAAATGTTCAAAGTTCTTAGTTATCTGCAAAATACAAATTAAAATGACCCTGAGATTCCACCTTATACCAATCAGAATGGCTAAGATCAAAACTCAGGTGACAACACATGCTGGTGAGGCTCCTCCATTGCTGGTGGGAATGCAAGCTGGTACAACCACTCTGGAAAACAATCTGGAGGTTTCTCAGAAAATTGATAAGTATAGCTACCTGAAGACCCAGCTATACGACTCTTGGGTATATACCCAAAAGATGCCCCAGCATGCCACAGGGGCACTGGTTCCACTATGTTCATAGTAGCCTTATTTGTGACAGCCAGAAGCTGGGAACAACCAAGATATCCCACAATGGAAGAATGGATACAGAAAATGTGATTCATTTACACAATGAAATACTACTCAGCTATTAAGAATAAAGGCATTATGAATTTTGCAGACAAGTGGATGGAACTAGGAAATATTATCCTGAGTGAGGTAACTCAGACCCAAAAGGACATGCATAGTATGTACTCATGAATAAGTGGATATTAGCCAAAATCATACAGAATATCCAGGACACACCCCACAGCACTCAAGAAGAATAACAAGCTGAAGGATCCAAGTGAGGATGTTTTAATCCCATTTGGGAAGAAGAAGAAAGCCATCACAAGGGGCCTGAAGCGGGAGGGGTCTGGATGGGAGAGGCTATAGGTTGGGGACGGGGGAAACAGGACTGAAGCCCTGAGAGCCAGCAGAAAGAATGGAAACAGACAACCTCGGGAGGTAGGAGGTGGATGGACCCTCTAGAATATACAGGAGTCCTGGTTGGTGAGAGACTTTCAGAACTTGAAGTGAGGGACCTTGGATGAAGTACTGTACAGTGGAGGGGTGACTTGTAGAGTCCCTCTCCAGAAGGACAGGACAAGTGGAGGTTGCCCTTCCACAGTTAAAAGCTCTGACCCAGAATTTTTCCTGTCTGAAGGAAATTTTTCTTGTCTGAAGGGACAAAAATGGAGAAGAGACTGAGCAAAAGGAGGTACTGAGACCAGCCCAAATTGAGATCCAGCTCAAGGGGAGGTCCAGAGTCCTGACACTGTTACTGATGATATAGTGTACTTGCAGCCTAGCATGGCTGCCCTCTGAGAGACCCAACAGCTGCTTAAAAGAGTCAGATGCAGATAACAGCACCCAACCAATGGACAGAAGCTGTGGAACCCTGTGATTGAATTGGGAAAAATCTGAAAGAAGTTGAGAAGGAGGGCAGCTCCATGGGAAAACCAACTTTCCTGGAACTCTGAGATCTCTCAGACACTGAGACACAAACCAGGTAGCATACACCACCTGATGTGAGGACCTTGACACATAAATAGCAAAGGACTGCCTTGTCTGGCCCCAGTGAGAGAAAATGTACCTAACTCTTGAGAGACTTGAGGCCCCAGGGAGTAGGGAGGCCTGATGGAGTTTGGGGTAGGGATGGGAACATCCCCCTTGGAGCTGGCTGGAGTTGTAGAGGTAGGGAGTACGGGATGGGGAGCAGTTTGGGGATAAACCAGGAGGGGAATGAAGTCTGGACAGTAAAGAAAAAAAATGACTAAAGAATAAATGAATCTATCAATCAGTTAATCAACCAAAGAGTCTTTTGGCTATAAGCTCTGAACAATTAAATCTGGAATTTGATAGCTCAGTTTCTGTTTTGAGGCCTCAATATTAACTTCCAACTTGTCTATATACAACCTTGATGGTGTATAAGGATTCCCCTCCCCCATATCCTGGCTGTCATTATCTGTTTTCTTGATAATAGCATGAAGAAAAGATAGAATTATCCACAAATTGTGATAGGAAAACTTTATAACTATATGTAGAATGAGAAAAGAATATATATCTCATATCAAACACAACAAGAACAACTTCAAATTGCATCAAGGTTATTGACTTAAAACCTGAAGCTCTTAAACAGTTAGAAGAGTACATCATAAAACACACTCATAGGAAGGACATTGCAAACAGAAGAGAGGGAGATGCTGAGGAAATAAGGCATGTGACAAATGGGCATTGCAAAGTGGAAAAAAAACTTTTGTACAATAGAATAAATGGTCAATTGAGTAAAGAGGCAGCCTATACAATGGAAGAAAATCTTTGCCAGGCTTATGTTTGGGTTTGACAGAATATTAATATGTAGAATACAGAAAGAACAAAAAAGAAAAAAAAAGTAACTTGAACAACCTAATAAAAATTGATCACTGATCTATCTGTACAGAGATTTTAACAAAGAATATATACAAATGGCTAGCAAAACATTTTTCAATACATTTATCATCCTTATCCATTACTGAATTATTTTAGTACAAAATTATATACTTGATTATTATTTTCTGCAGGGTTCTGATGCTTCTTATTACATATTTTTAAAAACTGTAGTCCACCAGCAGTGTTTGTCATGAATCAGAACTTATTTTCAAAGGGAATCTATTTGTCACTTAAGAGTTTGGGCATAGAGATTCAGAAATAATGAACAATAACACCAATGATTCTTGTCATGTATGCCTGCTTCTATTCTTTTAGTCATGTAAACACACTAAGTTCATGCAATATTATTATAGTTCCAGCTGTAATAAAAAGTAAAATTGGTTGCTAAACTACATATATTTCCCATCATTCTGGAAGCTAGAAGTCTGAGATGAATATGCCCCATTTTGGGAATTTGAAAATTTGATAATACTACATTTTGGGGAAGGTAGTTATATTGGTTATACACTGCCTGCCTTCTCACTGTGTTCTTAAATGGCATTTCCTTGGTTCATGCATGTAGAACTCCTTATCAGGACACCAATCTCATCTGTCTCATCTGAATAAAGATGCATGCATTTAATATTAATTATCTTCTCAAGTTTCTGCTTATGAATATACTCACATTTAAAAATTTTATATATTGATTCCTAGGAAATCTCTTTCTTTAAGAAGAATAAAATTTAGCATAAAATAGCTTACTTATAAATACTCAATATTATTCTAGGACTGTTTATGTTAAAATCTTCTATATTGATTCTATAAAAATAAAAGCTTATGTATAAAGAATAAAATTCAGATGATACTTTCCTGTATAACTCTTTTTTTTTTCATACATTCCATCTACATTTCCTTCACTAAACATTTTTCAAAATGTCAAATCCATGGTTATTTATGGCTGTTTTCATACATGGTTACACTTTATTTGTATACACTAATTTTATTGCCATGATCCAATCAGAACTGTTAATTGATGGCTACTCTAAAATAATATGACAATGAATTATAATTTTCAACATTAGCTAGTTGCTAGATTTAAAAGCATGGGACATGATGTGGCTGACAACAAAGCAGGGGTGTGCCATAAAATTTCAAGGATTGAAAAATTTAAAAAAATAATTGTATTACTTGCATACCTGCATTTTTAATATTTAAGTAAGTAGTTTTGATTTCGTTAAACCAAAGTGTATATATATATACACACACACACATTCTCAGATCTAAAAATGTCTTTATTTTTTAGAAAATGGATTCCAGAAAGGTTGGTTAAAAAGCAATATCAGAGGGCATAGGTGCAGAACTGGATGTATATTGGATATAGTCATTTAAAGCATCCAAGTAAGAATATGGCAATATAAATATCCTAAAAGCATCTCCTAGGTCTTCAAAACAAAATGTGTAAGTAATTCCTAACTAGTTAGCAGTACAGCATTTCCTAGAGAGAAGAAACAGTTAACATTAAAGTCTTGAAAGCCTTTTCTTGGTTAATTACATGTAGAGAGTTTGCCATTGATTAAACTCCTTAAACATGGATAAAGGCATTACACAGGTTCCCTGTTCAAACAGACAACATGTTGCAAATTGTAGCATAATATGTTCCAACAAAGCTTAGACAATAAAGACATTGAGTTGGCTTTGGACTAAGTTTAATAGTCATCTCCTCTGCTGACAACGTCTTTACAGGTTGGATGTAACAGTATGCTATGTTCAAACTGTGCTGTGTATGATCCTTTAATGTTACACAGTTGTGGGTATGGATCTACAATGCCCAAGTCATACAGATTCTTCAGAGCCATTAAGTATTTACTTTCTCCCAAGTGATCCAGTCACCTTAGGCAGAAGGCAAGGGTTTTTGTTGATGAAATTTAACAAATGTTTTGTTCTTGGAAACCTTATTGGCACATGTCCCACCTCCAAAGCTCGCTTGGACTAATCCAGCAACCAAAGAAAACACATGGTGGCGCTCATGACTATAGCTGCATATGTAGCAGAGGATGGCCTAGTCGGTCATCAATGGGAGGAGAAGCCCTTGGTCCTTTGAAGGTTCAATGCCCCAGTATAGGGAAATGCCTAGGCCAGGAAGCAGGAGTGGAAGGGTTGGTGACCAGGGGGAGGGGAAGATATAGGGGATTTTCAGAGCAGAAACTAGGAAAGGGGATAGCATTTCAAATGTAAATAAAGAAAATAGCTAATAAAAATAAATTAACAAGTTAAAAAATATTTTCATGTAGTATGAACATTCCATGTCATCCCTGTGTTCCCAAAAGTCTCAGTGGCATACACCTCTCCTTCCTCCATTCTTGTAGATTGCCCTTCTTTCACAATGGGCACTGTTCTTCCATTGTGAATTCTATATGGTCCAATTAAATGTCCATTTAAGTTATGCATGGGTTTTACTTGAAATGTCTTCCCATATATTTCTACTTCATAGGAGCCTATAACTTCATGAATCACCTCACTGACATCACAGAGGTGAATGTCAATCCCAGCACACTTTATTGCAGTATTAGTGGCATCTTTTATAGCTTTTAATAATGTGCCATATTTGGGATTAAAAGTAGCAGTAAAAGCACAATGAGTATTCTAACACTTACATGTAATCCAAAGTCTATTTTACAAATATCATCATACTGTAAGAATATCTTGTCACCAGCATTGGGAGTGTAATGTTCAGCACAGTTAAGAGAACACCCAATAGGAAACACCAGGCCTGCATTTAACCCATTTTCTTTTATTAGCTTTTGGGAACAGTCTTCCAACTTCTCACAGATTTCTATCATTGTCATTCCAGGCTTGATCCAGCTCATGACATATTTCCTAACTGGCTGAAGTGCTTTCACAGCTCCTTGGAAGTCGTTCCAAATATCATTAGCCTGGTCTAGGGCCTTTTATTCTTCACTTCTGGTTCTCCAGACAGGTGTTTGCCCATCTTGTGGGGGTGGGTATTCACATTCTTGTCCTTTGGGAAAAACACCATTAGGATACAGGTTATATATTGTTACTGAGTGTTTATTTGAACTTTTGGTCCGTTCTTCTCCTTCTCCTTCCCCTTCCCCTTCCCCTTCCCCTTCCCCTTCCCCTTCCCCTTCCCCTTCCCCTTCCCCTTCCCCTTCCCCTTCCCCTTCCCCTTCCCCTTCCCCTTCCCCTTCCCCTTCCCCTTCCCCTTCCCCTTCCCCTCCTCCTCCTCCTCCTCCTCCTCCTCCTCCTCCTCCTCCTCCTCCTCCTCCTCCTCCTCCTCCTCCTCTTCTTCTTCTTCTTCTTCTTCTTCTTCTTCTTCTTCTTCTTCTTCTTCTTCTTCTTCTTCTTCTTCTTCTTCTTCTTCTTCTTCCTCCATCTTTTCTTCTTGGAGGATTCCTTGGCCATGCTGGAGGTTTCCTCTTCCCTGTCATCTGAATCCAGGTCACCATACAGGTGGCCCTGAAGAATACTGCCTCCTCCATGAGGGAGAGAGAGAGAGAGAGAGCACTATTACATATTTTTGAGAAGGAAATTCATGCTTAATTACAAGAAGTTTCTTCTCTTCTCAAATACATATGTTGCCAAAACACACTTGCTGAGACAGAAACTCATATCTGTACATTTACTAGCAAATGTTTATGAAGTTGTTCTATTTCATATGCTAGAGAAATCATTATATATTGGAGATAAAAAGACAGTTACCACATCATGAAAGAATTTAATACTTTGTTCCTTCTTAGAATGGGGAACAAAATACCCAATGGAAGGAGTTACAGAGACAAAGTTTGGAGCATAGACTGAAGGAATGACCATCCAGAGACTGCCCCACCTGGGGTTCCATCCCATAATCAGCCACTAAACGCAGACACTATTGCATATGCAGCAAGATTTTGCTGACAGGACCCTGATATAGCTGTCTCTTGTGAGGCTATGCCAGTGCCTGGCAAATACAGAAGTGGATGCTCACAGTCATCTATTGTATGAAGGAGCTAGAGAAAGTACCCAAAGAGCTAAAGGGGTCTGCAACCCTGTAAGAGAACAACAATATGAACTAACCAGTATCTCCCAGAGCTTATGTCTCTAGTTGCATATGTAGGAGAGGATGGCCTAGTAGGCCATCAATGGGAGGAGAGGCCCTTAGTCTTGCAAAGATTATATGCCCCAGTACAGGGGAATACCAGGGCCAGGAAGGAGGAGTGGGTGGGTTGGGGAGCAGGGGGTAGGGTATGGGGGACTTTTGGGATAGCAGTTGAATTGTAAATGAAGAAAATATCTAATAAAAATTTTAAAAAATTAAAAAACAATTTAATATATTTATGTGCAGAATAAATTTATAGAAATATTCTATATTTTATACTGTACAGGGTAAAATTCTTGAAATAGTAATGTACACATGTTCTTCTTTTACATAGTTTTATTCCCAAGATACTTTACATTACAAAACTAATTCTCTCCTTTTCATACAAAGCATGGAATATTTATTTTAAATTTTGTACAGCTGTATTTTATATTGTTATGAAAATGAATTTTAAATACAGATAAAATCTTTGTGAAATACTGCAAGCTCCTTAATTTTAGCATATAAAGAAGTATTAGTCCATAGATAAGACATCATTGGTTAAATGTGATATAAATGACAAATAAGAAGCTAACATTACAATGAATTTCCTAAATCTCACTTGAAGTGCTTCACCCTAGTAACAGCTTCCAGTTTAAAAATCAGATTAGAAGGCTCTTATAATTTCCAAGAACAACATCATACACTGATTATTTTAAATACAGGAAAAGAATATAAAAGTCTCCTAGGAGAACGGAAAAAATTAAATTGAGGGCAGGTGGCAGAGACATCAGTAAGAGACATAATGGATTTTTGTGTTCTTTCCTGCTAACGTGATATAAATAAATAAATAAATAATAATAATAATACAGATTGCTTGTCAGCCTACTTAAAAATGAGCAGTAACAAAGTGAATGAAAATCTCAACAATTTAGTAAGGTGTAACCTCTTCCTGGAACCATAGATTTTATGGACTAGCATAAGATGAGGCATTGTTTCAATCAATACATGGTGAATGCTTACTTTCATGTGTATATGTATTAGGAAGTTTCTTCAACAGTAGGTTTGCATATGGCTTTTCTAACTCTTTAGTGTAAGTTGTCCCTCTCCCTATTCTCACTTTTATCCTGTTCTCCAATTCTACTCCTTGTTTAATATTCCTATTCATTTCTCCTTTATAAGATTATATTCTATTTCTTCTTCTTTAGAAGGTCCAACCTTCCTACTGGTTCTTCATGAGCTACCTAACCTCAATGGGTATTCAGATTGAAACACACATATCTAATGTTTAAAAGCTATCATCCATATATAAAAGAAAAACAGGCAATCTTTGTCTTTCTGGGCCTGGATTGCTTCACTCATGATTGTGGCTTCATTAATTTACCTGCAAATTTCATTTTTCTTAACAGCCGAATAATGATCTACTGTATAAATGTACCATACTTTCATTATTTATTCATTAGTATTGAAAAGCTATGTTGTTTCCAATTTCTGGCTATTAAGAATAGTATGGAATCAGGCTCCTGGCAGCAAGCTCTTGTTGACATCCATCTGCAATAGTGTCTGGGTTTGGTAGTTATTTGTGGGATAGATCCTCAGGTGGGGCAGTTTTTGGATGGTTGTTAATTCAATCTCTGCTCTGAACTTGTAGCTGTCTCCTGAGAGGCTCTGCTAATGCCTGACTAATACAGAAGTGGATGATCACAGTCATCCATTAGATGGAGCACAGGTTCCCCAATGAAGGAGGTAGAGAAAGTACCCAAGGAGCTGAAGTGGCTTGCAGCTTTCTAGGAGGAACAACAATATGAACAAATCAGTAACCCCAGAGCTCCCTAGGACTAAACCACCAATTAAAGAAAGCACATGGAGGGACTTGTGGCTGTAGCTGCATATGTAGCAGAGGATGGCCTAGTTAGTCATTAATGGGAGGGGATGCCCTTGGTCCTGTGAAGGTTATATGCCCCAGTATAGGGGAATACCAGGGCCTGGAGGAGTGAGTGGGTGGGTTGGGGATCAGGTTAAGGGGGAGAGTATAGGGAATTTTCGGAGGGGAAACCAGGAAAGCAGATAACACTTCAAATGTAAATAAAGAAAATATCTATTAAAAAATAGAATAGTATGGAAGGAACATTGTTGATCAAATATATTTGTAGCAAGATATAGAGTCTTCTGGGTAAATATTCAATAGTAGTTTAGATGGATATTCCACTAAATCATTTTATAGCCTTTCCAGGAAACTTTACACTGACTTTTCTAGAATGGGAAAAAGTTTATACCTCATCAGCAATGAAAAAGTGTTCCTCTTTCCCTCACTTCTTACCAGGATTAATAATTTTGATTTATTAATGTGCTCATTCTGACTGGGGTAAGATACAATCTTGTATAAATTTATTTTGCTTTTCCTAATAGCTAAGGATTTCAAAATTTTAAAAATATATGTCTCAGCAATTTGTGGTTCATCTTTTGAAAACTTCCTGTTTAATACTATACCCCATTTTAAATTGGGTTATTTGTTTCCTTGATTTCAGCTTTTGATGTTTTTTATATATTCTAGATACTAGTATTCTGTCAGATATATAATTAGTAAAGACCTTTTTTGTACCCTGAAGGTTGCCACTTTGTTTGAATGATTGTGTCCTTTGCTATACAAAAGCTTCCTAACTTCATGAGATCCCATATATTCATTGTTGATCATAATGTCTGCACAACAGTTGTGGTACACAGAAAGTCATTTACTGTGACAATGAGGTCAATCCTATTCCTTACTTTCTATTGTATCATCTTCAGTGTATCTAGTTTTATGTGGAGGCTTTTGATGCATTTGAGTTTGAGTTTTGTGCTGGGTGATGGATATGTCTATTTTTCCCATATCTAGTTCAACTTGTACTATTTGTTGCATATGCTATCTTTTCTCCATTGTATATTATTTTTATTATTTCTAAAAATCAGGAGTTTGAAGATTTGTGGAGTCATGTTCATGTCTTCAATGCTATTTCATTGACAAATGTGCCTATTTGTAGGTCAACACCATGCTTTTTGGTATTACTATAGCTTTGTAATACTACTTAAAATCTGGGGTGTTAATACCTCCAGCAGTTCTTTTATTATTCAGAATTGTTTTAGCTATTCTGGATTATTTGTTTTTCCATGTGAAATTTAAGATTATATTTTAATTTTGTGAAAAAATTGCCTTGTATATTGATGGTGGTTACATTTAATCTTTAGAATGCTTTTGCTAGGATAGTTATTTTCACAACATTAGTCATATTGAACCATGAAAATGGGATAGTATTCCATTTTCAGATGTTTCCTTGACTTTTTCTAAGTGTCTTAAGTTTTTGTTGTAGAAATTTTTATTTGGCCTGTAAGAATGATTCCAAGATACTCTGAGACTTTTGTACAACATTATAGGCTATTTCCAAGACTATATGTTATCCTTCAGATAAGACCCTGGTACTGAAGACACCACTTATATCATTGATCATAGAGAGACTGAACATGTGCAATCCTAGAGGTACCCCTGATGACTAGCATTTATGGTTCTGGAAGGTAATACATCCACTACTGAAGAGAAAAGTAATTATCAGTATCACTCAGCTTCAAACCCTGCAACCTACAATAGTGATCTTCCTGTATTATATTCGCATCAGTAGCTTCAATGCTATGGGAGTGACCAACCACAATTTTATTGTACTGGGGGCATACTCCCTTAGATGCAACCCATACCTAGTAGTACTCCAGTGGCTAAGAGCACAAGGCTATGTAGGTCATGAAGTATAGAGGAACATCTGGTAATATTCTGTTAAAATGATGACATTTCAGTAAAGGGATTCCTAATGACAGACTGCTATGCCCATATGTCTTAGTTATGGTTACGATTGTTGTGTTATAAAAACAAAACCAAAAGCACCTTGAAAAGGAAAGGGATTATTTGGCTTATACTTCCATATCACTTTTCATCACTGAAAGAAATCAGTACAAGAAGGGGCAAAGTGTCCACACGTTGGTCTTCGTTCTTCTTGAGTTTCATGCATTTAGCAAATTGTATCTTATATATTGGGTATTCTAAGTTTCTGGGCTAGTATCCACTTGTCAGTGAGTACATATTGTGTGAGTTCTTTGGTGATTGGGTTACCTCACTCAAGATGATGCCCTCCAGGTCCATCCATTTGCCTAGGAATTTCATACATTCATTCTTTTTAATAGGTGAGTAGTACTCCATTGTGTGAATGTACCACATTTTCTGTATCCATTGCTCTGTTGAGGGGCATCTGGGTTCTTTCCCTTTGCCCCTTCTTAGAATTGGGAACAAAACACCCATGGAAGGAGTTACAGAGACAAAGTTTGGAGCTGAGACGAAAGGATGGACCATCTAGACTGCCATATCCGGGGATCGATACCATAATCAGCTTCCAAACGCTGACACCATTGCATACACTAGCAAGATTTTGCTGAAAGGATCCTGTTATAGCTGTCTCTTGTGAGACTATGCCGGGACCTAGCAAATACAGAAGTGGATGCTCACAGTCAGCTATTGGATGGATCAAAACGCCCCCAATGGAGGAGCTAGAGAAAGTATCCAAGGAGCTAAAGGGATCTGCAACCCTATTTGTGGAACAACAATATTTACTAACCAGTACCCCCCACCCCCCGGGAGCTCGTGTCTCTAGCTGCATATGTATCAAAAGATGGCCTAGTCAGCCATCAGTGGAAAGAGAGGCCCCATTGGTTGTGCAAACTTTATCTGCCTCAGTACAGGAGAACGCCAGGGCCAAGAAGTGGGAGTGGGTGGGTAGGGTAGTGGGTGGGGGAGTGTGTGGGGGACTTTTGGGATAGCATTGGGAATGTAAATGAAATAAATACCTATGGAAAAAAAAAGAAAAAAAAAGAAATAAGTACAAGAACTCAGGCCCAGCAGGAACCTTGTGGCAGGAAATGATGCAGAGGTCATGACAATGTGGTGGTTACTATTTTTCTTCTCATAACATTCTAAAACTTCTTTCTTATCACACCCAGGACTGCCAGCCTTGGGTGTATTAGGTCCTATCCATAGTGGGTTAGGACCTCTCACATTAACCACAAATTAAGAAAATGCACCCCAAATCCAGACTTGCCTGTAGCTTGATTTTATGGAGACATTTCCTCTCTCCTCTCAGATAATGTTAGCTTATGTCAAGTGGATAAAAATTTATTTGGCCCATTAGCCAGTGCTCACCTCTCACTAGAGTAGCATTTTCCTTTAGATGATAATTGACCTAGCAACTCACAATTGGACAATGTGGAGAGAGCAGGAGGATGGACTTTGAAACATATCATTGAACAGGGATTGCTTTATCAAACCCCACTCCCCCAGGACTCATTGATCAATGTGAAAGAGAAGATAGAAATATTGTAAGAGCCAGAGGTGGCATATGACTCCAAGAAAGCAGTGTCTTCCAAAGATGATAGGACTGGTGAACATGTAAGCAGACAGAGCTTCACACGTTTAAGCCAGATGCAATTCTGACACAGAAAAAGGAACGGTGGACATAGAGTACCACCACTAACCAGGAAACTATTTGCAACTAATACCTTTGAGAGAGGAAAAATAATTTTTCTCCAATTAAGTGACACAGGGTATATCAAACCCACTTCAAAAGATGCCTCATGCTCTGAAGTAGTTGACCAACACAAAACAGATTCAGGGGTCATTTTGTGTATGTGTGTGTGCTTTTTATATTTGTTTGTTTGCTTAGTTAGTTTGGTTTACTTTGTCGTTATTTGTCCTTTTGGTTTGTTTAGTTTGATTATTTTTTTAAGAGAGAGGAAAAAAACAAAAAGTTAAGATGGTAGCAGGGTAAGGGATGGCTTATGAGGAACTTGGCAAGGGGAAAAAGTATGATCAAAACATGTCTTATGAAAAAATATAAAAAACAATAAATATAAAAAGAAAACAAACAGTGAAGTATAACTACATAAGAAGGGTAAGAATATCACTTACATTTTGTTTCCATTATCATTGAAACATGAGCCATTTACAAGGGAAAGGAAAGTCTGTGAATAATAAGCATTTCCAGACATTGGGGAACTGGTTAAAACAAAATTTTTTCTTAAATTACGAATTGCACCTGAATGAATTTCTATCATAAAAAAATTATCCAATGGATATCCAGTTTTGTCCAGCATGGTGATGAAAGAGAACCAATCAATTGTTCACTGTGAATTAAATGTATTTTTGATAGAGATAACAACATAATTTCTGTGTAAAATATTAAAATAGAACTGCCTTATAATCCAGCTATCTTATATCCTTAATAAATCAAAGAAAGTTTACATTAAAAAGTTTACTGCACGCTCTTGTTTAAGACAACATTATTTTTAAAAATTCAAGTAAGAAACAGCCTACAGTATGAGAAAAATACCTTTAGCAGCTATTTATCTGGGAGATGATAAATATCTAGAGTATATAAGGAATTAAAAATGTAAAGGAGAGAAAATAATACAATTAAAATATGTGATATAAAACTAATAGAAATTACTCAAAATATAAAATGCAAAAGGCTGAAACAATTTTTACAGGTGTTCAACATCTAAACCATTAATTAAATTAATGCAAATTAAAGCATCTCTAAGATTTCACCTTACTTCAGTCAGTGTGGCTAAGATTTGGAAAAAGGCTTTTGTCAATGTGGGGAAAGGGGAACACTATTCAATGTTTGCAAGAATTCAAATCTTTGCAGCCATTATAGTAATAAGTATAGATGTTCATAAAAAGCTAAAAGTAGATCTACCATATTATACAGTTAGATTAGTCCTAGGCATATATCCAAATGACTGCCTATTCTACTCTAGAAATACCTGATCATTTATATTATTTAGTGTTTTACTCAAACTAGTCAGGAAATGGAAACAGTATAGATATCCAATAATTGATGAAAGGATAATGAAACCATGGTATATGTGCATAATAGAGTATAATTCCATTATTAAGAAATCAAATTCATTGGTCACTAGATTGAGCTGGAAACAGTATTTCTGAGTGAGATAACCCTTTCCTAGAAAGACAAATTTCACGTTTTCTCTTATCTGTGGACGTTAGAGTTGAGTCTTGAGATCTACAGGTTATCTTGAAGTAAATATGCCTAAAGATCAGGGTTTTTCTAAGGCCATGAGAAAGAGCCGTTGTGGGAGGGAAGACAAACACATTGGTAAAATTATTTTAAAGGAATAATTAAATAGGAAGCATTATACTGAAGTATGAGATTGAAGGATAGGGTAGAGAAGGAAGAAGAGTTAGGAGGAAATAATATAAAGACCTTTCCAAAAAATATATTGGCACATAGTATTTCATAAGCTTCCTTAAGAGACTTTTATAAATAGTAAGTTTAAATAAATTTACTTTTTAATAGGGCAACAATGTCCATATAAGAAAAATGACGGCTTCCCAGCCAGAGGACAGGGGTCCGCCTGGCCTGGGAGGTTTTTGCCTCAGGATCTGTGGGAGCCATCTTGGCTCCGGGACTCTGCAGAAAGTTGTCTGCACAGACGAGAGTGTGGACCACAGAAGCTAACAGCTTCTGGAACAGGCGAGAGCCACAGAGTTTCTGAGGCAGCTCCGTTTTTGGACTCTAGACATCCGGCCACCTTCCCGGCCAGAGAACAGGGGCCCGCCCAGCCTGGGAGGCTAGGATTTTGACTCAGGAGCAGCGGGAGCCACCTTGGATCCCAGACTCAGCAGAAAGCAGCCTGCACAGGTGAAAGTGTGGACTACAGAAGCTATCACCTTCTGGGACAGGCAAGAGCTAGAGAGCTTCTGAGGCAGCGTCATTTTCGGGCTTCAGACATCTGGCCACCTTCCCGGCCAGAGGTCAGGTGTCTGCCCGGCCAGGGAGGCCCTAGCCTCAGGATCGGCGGGAGCCATTTTGGTTCTGGAACTCCGCAGAAAGTAGTATGCACAGGTGAGAGTATGGACTACTGAAATTAACAGCTTCTGGGACAGGCGAAAGCAACACAGCTTCTGGGAAAGGTTCTGTTTTGTCCCTTCATCTTCGGCCAGGAGGAGGTCAAAACGCCAGATAACTGTGCACCTTCCCTGTAAGAGGTGAGCTTGCTTGAAGAGACTGCTCTGACCACTGAAACTCAGACGAGAGAAATAGTCCCCCAGGTCTGCTGATAGAGGGTAACAGAATCACCAGAGGAACAATCTCTAAACAGAGACAACTATAACAACTAACTCCAGGGATTACCAGATGGCGAAAGGTAAACGTAAGAATCTTACTAACAGCAACCAAGACCACTCACCATCATGAGAACCCAGCACTCCCACTTTGCCCAATCCAGGGCACCCCAACACACCCGAAAAGCTAGACCCAGATTTAAAAGCATATCTCATGATTATGGTAGAGGACATCAAGAAGGACTTTAATAACTCACTTAAAGAAATACAGGAGAACACTGCTAAAGAGTTACAAGTCCTTAAAGAAAAACAGGAAAACACAACCAAACAAGTAGAAGTCCTTAAAGAAAAACAGGAAAACACATCTGAAACAGGTGATGGAAATGAACAAAATCATACTAGACCTAAAAAGGGAAGTAGACACAATAAAGAAAACCCAAAGTGAGGCAAGACTGGAGATAGAAACCCTAGGAAAGAAATCTGGAACCATAGATGGGAGCATCATCAACAGAATACAAGAGATGGAAGAGAGAATCTCAGGTGCAGAAGATTCCATAGAGAACATAGGCACAACAATCAAAGATAATACAAAACGCAAAAAGATCCTAACTCAACCAGGAAATCCAGGACACAATGAGAAGACCAAACCTACGGATAATAGGAGTGGATGAGAATGAAGATTTTCAACTCAAAGGACCAGCAAACATCTTCAACAAAATTATTGAAGAAAACTTCCCAAATCTCAAGAAAGAGATGCCCATGAACATACAAGAAGCCTACAGAACTCCAAATAGACTGGACCAGAAAAGAAATTCCTCCCGACACATAATAATCAGAACAACAAATGCACTAAATAAAGATAGAATACTAAAAGCAGTAAGGGAAAAATGTCAAGTAACATATAAAGGCAAGCCTATCAGAATTACACCAGATTTTTCACCATAGACTATGAAAGCCAGAAGAGCCTAGACAGATGTTATACAGACACTAAGAGAACACAAATTCCAGCCCAGGCTACTATACCCAGCCAAACTCTCAATTACCATAGATGGAGAAACCAAAGGATTCCACAACAAAACCAAATTCATGCATTATCTTTCCACGAATCCAGCCCTTCAAAGGAAAATAAGAAAAAAAAAAAAAAAAGAAAGA
The DNA here is from genome assembly GCF_000001635.26 of Mus musculus. Classification (NCBI taxonomy): domain Eukaryota; kingdom Metazoa; phylum Chordata; class Mammalia; order Rodentia; family Muridae; genus Mus; species Mus musculus. The sequence continues at coordinate 114,064,187 of NC_000086.7, forward strand.
AAAAGGAAAGGAACCATGCCCTAGAAAAAACAAGAAGGTAATCACTCAACAAACCTAAAAGAAGACAGCCACAAGAACAGAATGCCAACTTTAGCAACAAAAATAACAGGAAGCAACAATTACTTTTCCTTAATATCTCTTAATATCAATGGACTCAACTCCCCAATAAAAAGACATAGACTAACAAACTGGCTACACACACAAGACCCAACATTTTGCTGCTTACAGGAAACTCATCTCAGAGAAAAAGACAGACACTACCTCAGAATGAAAGGCTGGAAAACAATTTTCCAAGGAAATGTTATGAAGAAACAAGCTGGAGTAGCCATTCTAATATTTAATAAAATTGACTTCCAACCCAAAGTCATCAAAAAAGACAAGGAGGGAAACTTCATACTCATCAAAGTTAAAATCCTCCAAGAGGAACTATCGATTCTGAATATCTATGCTCCAAATACAAGGGCAGTCACATTCATTAAAAACACCTTAGTAAAGCTCAAAGCACACATTGCATCTCACAAAATAATAGTGGGAGATTTCAACACACCACTTTCACCAATGGACAGATCACAGAAACAGAAACTAAAGAGGGACACAGTGAAACTAACAGAAGATATGAAACAAATGGATCTGACAGATATCTACAGAACATTTTATCCTAAAACAAAAGGATATACCTTCTTCTCAGCACCTCATGGTACCTTCTCCAAAATTGACCACATAATTGGTCAAAAAACAAGCCTCAACATACACAAAAATATTGAAATTGTCCCAGGCATCCTATCAGATCACCATAGACTAAGGTTGATCTTCAATAACAACATAAATAATAGAAAGCCAACATTCATGTGGAAACTGAACAACACTCTTCTCAATGATACTTTGGTCAAGGAAGGAATAAAGAAAGAAATTAAGGACTTTTTAGAGTTCAAGGAAAATGAAGCCACAACATACCCAAACTTATGGGATACAATGAAAGCATTTCTAAGAGGAAAACTCATAGCTCTGAGTACCTCCAAAAAGAAACTAGAGAGAGCACACATTAACAGGTTGACAACACACCTAAAAGCTCTAGAACAAAAGGAAGCAAATTCACCCAAGAAGAGTACACGGCAGGAAATAATCAAACTCAGGGGCGAAATCAACCACGTGGACACATGAAGAACTATTCAAAGAATCAACCAATCGGGGAGCTGGTTCTTTGAGAAAATCAGCAAGATAGACAAACCCTTAGCCAGATTCACTAGAGGGCACAGGGAAAGAATTCTAATTAATAAAATCAGAAACGAAAAAGGAGGCATAACATCAGATCCTGAAGAAATTCAAAACACCATCAGATCCTTCTACAAAAGGCTATATTCAACAAAACTGGAGAACCTGGATGAAATGGACAAGTTTCTAGACAGATACCAGGTTCTGATCAAGATCAGGTTAATGATCTAAAGAGCCCTATATCCCCCAAAGAAATAGAAGCAGACATTAATAGTCTCCCAACCAAAAAAAGCCCAGGACCAGATGGGTTTAGTGCAGAGTTCTACCAGTCCTTCAAAGAATATCTAATCCCAGTTCTTCTCAAACTATTCCACAAAATAGAAACAGAAGGTACTCTACCTAATTATTTCTATGAAGCCACAATTACTCTGATACCTAAACCATAAAAAGACCGAACAAAGATAGAGAACTTCAGACCAATTTCCCTTATGAATATTGATGCAAAAATCCTCAATAAAGTTCTTGCTAACCGAATTCAAGAACACATCAAAACAATCATTCATCCTGACCAAGTAGATTTCATCCCAGGGATGCAGGGATGGTTCAATTTACAGAAATCCATCAACGTAACCGATTATATAAACAAACTCAAAGACAAAAAACACATGATCGTCTCGTTAGATGCTGAGAAAGCATTTGACAAAAATCCAACACCCATTCATGATAAAAGTCTTGGAAAGATCAGAAATTCAAGGCCCATACCTAAACATGATAAAAGCAATCTACAGCAAACCAGTAGCCAACATCAAAGTAAATGGTGAGAAGCTAGAAGCAATCCCACTAAAATCAGGGACTAGACAAGGCTGTCCACTCTCTCCCTACCTATTCAACATTGTACTTGAAGTCCTAGCCAGAGCAATTAGACAACAAAATGAGATCAAGGGGATACAAATTGGAAAGGAAGAAGTCAAAATATCACTTATTGCAGATGATATGATCGTATATATCAGTGACCCTAAAAATTCCACCAGAGAACTCCTAAACCTGATAAACAGCTTCAATGAAATAGCTGGATATAAAATTAACTCAAACAACTCAATGGCATTTTGTACACAAAGGATAAACAGGCTGAGAAAGAAATTTGGGAAACGACACCCTTCTCAATAGTCACAAATAATATAAAATACCTTGGCGTGACTCTAACTAAGGGAGTGAAAGATCTGTATGATAAGAACTTCATGTCTCTAAAGAAAGAAATTAAAGAAGATCTCAGAAGATGGAAAGATCTCCCATGTTCATGGATTGGCAGGATCAATATAGTAAAAATGGATATCTTGCCAAAAGCAATCTACAGATTCAATGCAATCCCCATCAAAATTCCAACTCAATTCTTCAACGAATTAGAAAGGGCAATCGGCAGATTCATCTGGAATAACAAAAAACCTAGGATAGCAAAAAGTCTTCTCAAGGATAAAAGAACCTCTGGTGGAATCACCATGCCTGACCTAAAGCTTTACCACAGAGCAATTGTGATAAAAACTGCATGGTACTGGTATAGAGACAGACAAGTAGACCAATGGAATAGAATTGAAGACCCAGAAATGAACCCACACACCTATGGTCACTTGATCTTCGACAAGGGAGCTAAAACCATCCAGTGGAAGAAAGACAGCATTTTCAATAATTGGTGCTGGCACAACTGTTTGTTATCATGTAGAAGAATGCGAATCGATCCATACATATCTCCTTGTACTAAGGTCAAATCTAAGTGGATCAAGGAACTTCACATAAAACCAGAGACACTGAAACTTATAGAGGAGAAAGTGGGGAAAAGCCTTGAAGATATGGGCACAGGGGGAAAATTCCTGAACAGAACAGCAATGGCTTGTGCTGTAAGATCGAGAATTGACAAATGGGACCTAATGAAACTCCAAAGTTTCTGCAAGGCAAAAGACACTGTCAATAAGACAAAAAGACCACCAACAGATTGGGAAAGGATCTTTACCTATCTTAAATCAGATAGGGGACTAATATCCAACATATATAAAGAACTCAAGAAGGTGGACTTCAGAAAATTCGAATAACCCCATTAAAAAATGGGGCTCAGAACTGAACAAAGAATTCTCACCTGAGGAATACCGAATGGCAGAGAAGCACCTGAAAAAATGTTCAACATCCTTAATCATCAGGGAAATGCAAATCAAAACAACCCTGAGATTCCACCTCACACCAGTCAGAATCGCTAAGATCAAAAATTCAGGTGACAGCAGATGCTGGCATGGATGTGGAGAAAGAGGAACACTCCTCCATTGTTGGTGGGATTGCAGGCTTGTACAACCACTCTGGAAATCAGTCTGGCGGTTCCTCAGAAAATTGGACATAGTACTACCGGAGGATCCAGCAATACCTCTCCTGGGCATATATCCAGAAGATGCCCCAACTGGTAAGAAGGACACATGATCCACTAGGTTCATAGCAGCCTTATTTATAATATCCAGAAGCTGGAAAGAACCCAGATGCCCCTCAACAGAGGAATGGATACAGAAAATGTGGTACATCTACACAATGGAGTACTACTCAGCTATTAAAAAGAATGAATTTATGAAATTCCTAGCCAAATGGATGGACCTGGAGGGCATCATCCTGAGTGAGGTAACACATTCACAAAGAAACTCACACAATATGTACTCACTGATAAGTGGATATTAGCCCCAAACCTCGGATTCCCAAGATATAAGATACAATTTGCTAAACACATGAAACTCAAGAAAAATGAAGACTGAAGTGTGGCCACTATGCCCCTCCTTAGAAGTGGGAACAAAACACCCATGGAAGGAGTTACAGAGACAAAGTTTGGAGCTGAGATGAAAGGATGGACCATGTAGAGACTGCCATATCCAGGGATCCACCCCATAATCAGCATCCAAACGCTGACACCATTGCATACACTAGCAAGATTTTATTGAAAGGACCCAGATGTAGCTGTCTCTTGTGAGACTATGCCGGGGCCTAGCAAACACAGAAGTGGATGCTCACAGTCAGCTAATGGATGGATCACAGGGCTCCCAATGGAGGAGCTAGATAAAGAACCCAAGTAGCTAAAGGGATCTGCAACCCTATAGGTGGAACAACATTATGAACTAACCGGTACCCGGGATCTCTTGACTCTAGCTGCATATGTATCAAAAGATGGCCTAGTCAGCCATCACTGGAAAGAGAGGCCCATTGGACACGCAAACTTTATATGCCCCAGTACAGGGGAATGCCAGGGCCAAAAAGGGGAAGTGGGTGGGTAGGGGAGTGGAGGTGAGTGGGTATGGGGGACTTTTGGTATAGCATTGGAAATGTAAATGAGCTAAATACCTAAATGTAAATTATGAACTAATAAAAAATGGGAAAAAAAAACAAAAACAAAAACAAAACAAACAAACAAACAAACAAAAAAAAAGACTCAGAAATAATACATTGTCCAACAAATTACCAAGGTAACAATGATAACATATAAATAAGGAGAGGGCCTGGTGCATAACCATGCAGGCCCCATGCTTGCTGCTCCACTCTCTGTAAGCCAATATGAGTCCTGCTTATTTGATTCAGTGGTCCATATTCTCCTTGTGTCTCCCATGCCTCTGGCTTGTGCATTCTTTCCTCCCCCACTTCCATGAGATGAAATTTACTTTTCCATCTTTTATTCTTATTTTTGAATACATTGTCCTTTCATTTTAATTTGGCATGAATACTTTGGAGAGATATTCTTTAGCTTACAAATCTTTGTCTCATTTTAACATAATGTACCTATTGAAATTCTGGCCACTTAGAATGAGTTGAAATGTATGCTTTCATTTTTAGTTATACTCAGGTGTTGGAACAGACATTTGTGAGTTTCTTCATCAAATGTATGGTAAATTTTGCTAGCGAGAGACCAGTACTTCTGGGTACTTTGTGGAAGGAATTTTAGCCAAAATAATTTATTTAAATCATACTAGTCGATTTAAGTTATCTGTTTATTCTAAAGTAAGTTTCCTTCACATTTAAATTCTTAAATTACTCTACAGCTATAGCTGTTAATATTGTTGATTGTCCCTTTCATATGTTAAAATATGCAAATATAGAATTTCTTTATTATGTGATGTTGTGTCCTAAAAGAATATTAAATAACCAAAATGACACATTTTTTTTTGTTCTTTGTTTGTTTCTTTGCTTCTTTCTTTGATTTTTTTCTTTCTCATGATGTCAACAGTCATATTTTTATTATAGTCATTTTTGTTGTTGAGACATTCTTTTCTAAGTTTCACACTTACTTTGAGATTTTTATACATGAATAGTATATTTGCATAATTTCCACCAAACTCCCATCTAACTCCTCCTCTTAATTCTTATTATTATGTATATAATTATGCTTCTTTTAAAGGTATTGATTGATATTCTTTATCTACTTTCTCATAATAGAGGCGGATGCAATTGATTTCAGCTATGTATATTTCATTCTCAATTATAAGAATGTTGTAATTTTCCTCTTTTCTCCATTTTCCATGAAATGTTAATACACCATCTTCTAATATATTCTGAATGTGTTTTCAGTTTTCTTTCAAAATTCATAAAGTTCCATAATAGTTTTTTTGACTAATGCGTTTTTAAAAGTGTTATTTGTTGGTTGATTTCTATTGTTTCATTTGTTTACATTCCAAATATTGCCCCCTTCCCAGTAACTCCTCTATGAGTTCTTCTCACCATCCCTCTCCTCTTTGCCTTTGCTTGGTGACTTACTCTCAGAGATCTCCCAGGGCTCCAGGTTAGTTGATACTCTTAGTCTTGCTATGTGGTTGCCACTCCCTTCACCTCTTTTAATCCTTCCTCTAACTCTTACATAGGGGTCCCGGACCCAAGTCCCATTGTTGGCTGTAAGTATCTGCATCTGTCTCAGTCAGCTGCTGGTCGAGCTTCTCAGAGGACAGCCATGCTAGACTCCTGTCTGCAAGCACAACATGGTACTGGTAATAGTGTCAGGGTTTGGTGTCCTCCAATGGAATAAATTCCAGGTTGTGCGTGTCATTGGATGACCTTTCCTTCAATCTCTGCTTGGTTTTAGTCCCTAAATTTCTTTTTGTCAGGAACAATTCTGGGTCAAAAACTTTCAGGGGAAGTTGGTGAACCCTTCCCTTCACTGGGCTCCCTGTCTATCTACTGGAGGTGGTCTCTTCTGGTTCCATCTCCTCACTCAGGATATTTCAGCTGAGCTTATCCCCATTGAGTTCTGGGATCCTCTCACATTCCACTTCTCTGGGACTTTCTAGAGGTTCCCCTTGCCCCCCGCCTCCGGCAGCAGTATATTTCCATTCATTATTCTGAGCTTTCTGGGGATTCTCTCCTGTCTTCACTCCATACCTGATCCTGCTCCCATTTTCCCTCTGCCTTTCCCACCTAGATCCTTCCCTTCCAGTGCCTACCATGACTATTTTGTTTCCCCTTCTAAGTGGGATTCAAGCATCCTCACTTGTTCCTTCTTATTTGTTGTTTAACTTCTTTTGTGCCTGTGAGGTATTCTGTACTATTTTGCTAATAGTACAGAATACTATTTTGCTTATCAGTGTGTACATATCATGAATGTCATTTTGGGTCTGAGTTACCTCACTTAGGATAATATTTTATTGTTTTATCCATTTGCTTACAAAATTCATGACTTCCTCCTCTTAATAACTAAATAGTATTCCATTGTGTAAATGAACCACATTTTCTGTATCCATTCTTCAGTTGAGGGGCTTCCAGCTTCTGGCTATTATAAATAAGGCTGCTATAAACATAGTGGAGCACGTGTCTTTGTGGTATGGTGGAGCATCTTTTGGGTATATGCGCAAGAGCAGTATAGCTGGGTCTTTAGGTAGAATTGTTTACAATTTATGTGGAACTATCAGATCTAGATTGACTTCCAGAGTGCTTGTACCAATTTGAAATCCCAACAGAAATGGATCCCTTTTCTCCAAATACTCCACAGCATGTGCTGTCACTTAAGTTTTTATCTTAACCATTCTGGTTGGTGTAAGGTAGAATCTCAGGGTAGTTTTCATTTGCATTTCCCTGATGACTAAGGATTTTGAACATTTCTTTAAGTGCTTCTAAACCATTCAAGATTCCTCTGTTGAGAATTCTTTGTTTAGCTCTGCACCCCATTTTTTCATTGCTTTACTTTTTTTTTTGGAGTCTAACTTTTTGAGTTCTTCATTTACTTTTATTATTATTTTTTAATAGTTCAGTCATTGCCTACCTCCTGGTCCACCCTCCGACAGTTCCATATCCCCTCCCTCCTCCACCCTGTATCTAAGATGATGTTCCTACCGCTGTTGCCAGGCCTTTCCCTACCTGAAGCTTCAAGTCTCTCAAGGGTTAGGAGCATCTTCTCCCACTGTGGCCAGACCAGGCAGTCCTCTGCTCTTTATGTGTTAGGTAGCACCTAAGACCAGCTTGTATGTGCTGCCTGGTTGGTGGCTCATTGTCTGAGAGATCTCAGGGTTCTGGGTTAGCTAAAACTTCTGGTTTTCCTATAGGATTGCCCTCCTCCTTAGCTTCTTCCAGCCTTTCCCTAACACACGCACAGAGGCCCCCAACTTCTGTCCATTGGTTGAGTGTAAAATTCTAGCTGTTACAGATAAGGCTGATATGAACATGTTGGAGCATATGTTCCTGAGGTATGGTGAGGCCCCTTTTGGGTATATGCCCAAGAGTGGTAAAGCTGGGTCTTCAGTTATATCTATTTCCAATTTTCTGAGGAAACTCCAGATTGATGTACAGAGTGGTTGTACCAGTTTGAAATTCCACCAGCAGTGGAGGAGTGTTTCTCTTTCAACACATCCTCACCAACATGTGCTGTCATTTAAGTTTTGTTCTTAGTGATTCTGATTGGTGTAAGGTGGAATCTCAGGGTTGTTTTAATTTACATTTTCTTGATCACTAAGGATGTTGAACATTTCCTTAGATGCTTTCCATTGTTGTGAATTCTCGGTTTTGTTCTATACCCCATTTTTGATTGGGTTCTATATCAGATATGTGGTTAGTGAAGGTTTTTTTTTTTTTCCCAATCTGCGCGTTGCCAAATTTTCCTATTGATTATGTCCTTTGGCTTACAGAAGCTTTTCAGTTTCATGAGGTCCAATTTATCAATTATTGCTCTTAGAGCCTAAGCTAACCATCATTCACTACAATCATGTAGGCTTTATTCCAGTGATTCACGATTGGTTCAGTGTATGAAATTACATTAATATAATCCACTATAGAAATAAACTCAAAGAAAAAAAAAATCACATGACCATCTCATTAGAAACTGAAAAAGCATTTCACAAAATACAACACCCCTTCATGCTAAAATTCTTGGAAAGTTGAGGAATTCAAGGACCATACCTAAACATAATAACAGTGGTGAGAAACCTGAATCCCACTAAAATCAGGGACAAGGATGACAGTTCGCCCAGTACCTATCCAATATAGTACTCATTCTAGCTATAGCAATAAGTCATCCAATATAGTACTCATTCTAGCTATAGCAATAAGTCAATAAAAGGAGATCAAGGGGATAAAAATTGGCAAAGAAGTCAAGGTATCACTATTTGCAGATGATAAGATAGTATACATACATAAAAGCAACCTCCAAATTCTACCAGAGAACTTCTACAGCTGTAAACAGTTTCAGCACAGTGTCTGGATATAAACTTAACTCAAATTAGTAGCCTTCTTTTATAAAAATGATAAATGGGCAGAGAAAAACAATAGGGAAACAACACCATTCAAAATAGTCACAACTAATATATAATATAAAATATCTTGGGATAACTCGAACAACGCAAGTGAAAGATCTGTATGACAAGAACTTCAAGTCTCTCAAGAAAGAAAGTGAAGAAGACCTCAGAAAATGGAAGGAACTCCAATGTTTATGGATTGATAGGATTAACATAGTAAAAATGTCCCTCCCACCAAAAGCAAGCTATAGATTCAACACAGTCCCAATCAAAATTCCAATACAATTCTTCACAGACATGGAAAGAACAATTCTCAATTTCATATGGAAAAACGAAGAGCCCAGGAGAGTGAAAAACATTCTTACCAATAAAAGAACTTCTGGTGGAATCACCATCCCTCACCTCATGCTGTACTACAGAGCAAGAGTGATTTAAAAACTGCATGGTATTTGTACAGAGACAGACAGGTTAATCAATGGAATAGAACTGAAGCCCCAGAAATAACCCCCCCACACACTTATGAACACTAGATCTTTGACAAAGAAGCCAAAACCATACGTAGAAAAAAAAGAAAGAAAGCATCTTCAATAAATGGTACTGGTCTAACTGGCAGTCTGTATGTAGAAAAAAAAAATGAAAATAGATCCATACTTGTTACCTTGCACAAAGCTCAGGTTCAAGTGGGTCAAGGACCTCAACATAAAACCAGATACACTGAATCTAATAGAAGAGAAGGTGAGCAGGAGCTTCAAACTCATTGGCATAGGGGCAGTTTCCTAAACAGAACTCCAATGGCTTAGGCCCTAAGGACAAGAATTGAATTCTTTATGTATTTTGGATATTAGCCCTCTATCGGATTTAGGGTTAGTGGAGATCTTTTCCCAATCTGTAGGTTGCAGTTTTGTCCTATTGACAGTGTCCTTTGCCACTTTAGTTTCATGAGATTCTATTTGACCAGCCTCAGTGCCTGTGTTTTACCTTGTCTTATTGTATCTTTTTTGTTGTGCTTGGTTGTTGTTTCTTGGAGGACTCCTTATTTCAGAAGAGAGACAGAAGAGGAGCAGATCTGGGGAAGAGGGGAGGTAGTGGAAAGCTGGGAAGTAGAGGGAGGGGAAAATGCGGTTGCAATGCATTGTATGAGAAAAAAATCTATTTTCAATTAAAAATACAAAAAAAGGCGTTATTTGGTTCACATATACTTGAGAATTTGGCATATGTTTTTTTCATTTCCTTATTATGTGTTGTTTTACTTTTATTTTAAAATATTTTCATACAATGTGTTTTAATTATATTCTTCCCTGACCCAAGTCCTTCAAGATTCTCCCTTCCTCTCTACCCAAGAACTTTAATTATTTTTCATTTTCTTGTGTCTCTGTCTCTCTGTCTCTGTCTGTATCTTTCTTTCTGAAATAAACCTAAATAAAAAGTAGAGTAAAATTTAAAAATAAAATCAATTTAAAAAATCATAAATGCTTTGAGTTTGTCTTGTATTGATCAATTTCTCCTGGGCAGAGTACTTGCCCTAGAATGTGGTTGATATACCCAAAACCACCTATTGGAGAAAACTTATTTTCCTTTTCCCAGCATATACCAACTACACATATCTTCTTGCTCAGGTGTGTGCTTTGTGTCTTTTTAACCATTCCCAGTGCTGGGACTTTTATCTGATTTGAACCAATGCATGCTGTCATGATCTCTCTGAGATTATATGTGTATCACTACTGTCATGTCTAAAAGTCACTGTTTCCTTATGTCTACCACCACCTATAATTGTAATTGAGTACAAATTGTTAATTGGCCACATTTTCAAATATCATCACTAACATCTTTCAATTCATAAAAGTAAATCATTCTCATATATTTATTCTAGAAGTTATAAAGAGAGGAAAATTTAAATCTCTGCACTTGAGTAGTTGATCCCTTCTAATGTTGTTATTTATATAACTCAATATAATTTTATTATATAGACTATCTAAAGTAGATACTATATTTTCACTCAAAAATGCCTTCTTTTTACTTAATATCTATCATTTTCTACTTCAGTAGCACTAGCAAATTGACATGATGTTTTTCATGGGAAAATAAATCTAGAGATCTGAGATATCCTGTCTTGTATTTCGGTTTAACAGCAGCCAGTACATATATATTAGAAAACTACCCCATTCCAAAAAACCTATTGAACATGATAGAAGCAGGACTTTATTCTGAACTCTCACCATTCTGGCTTATATAAACTCCTAGCACTCTGTATTCTCATTTCAGAAATATTCAAAGTTTTGGCTATTTTTCATCATTGTAATATACTGAAACATTTTCAATCTAGTAATATGGTAGATTCATACTTTTATGATCTTAATTTGTAGTGCTTTGTGTATGTTAGACTTTTACTCCAGTTTGATCATGAATAGAAAAATATTTACGAAACTGTTCTATGCTTTTCTTTTCTTTTCTTTTCTTTTCTTTTCTTTTCTTTTCTTTTCTTTTCTTTTCTTTCCTTTCCTTTCCTTTCCTTTCCTTTCCTTTCCTTTCCTTTTCTTTTCTTTCTTTTCCTTTTTTGTTTTGTTTTGTTTTTGAGACAGGGTTTCTCTGTATAGTCCTGGCTGTCCTAGAACTCACTCTGTTGACCAGGCTGGCCTCGAACTCAGAAATCTACCTGCCTCTGCCTCCCAAAATGACTAAATCTATAGCTGGTACCTAAGTTAAAATTCATGGTAACAAAAATTTTATATATGAAGTTGATGAAACAATGAAAGAAATTAAAATCAAGACAATTGAAGCAAAAATGATGAAAAATAATTTTCAACTCTTTATATTTTACTTTCTTCTTAACTTTTGCCTATGTGAAATATGTAACTGAGGTAGACTAACTTCATAAGTAATGACAAATCATTATGAAATGTTAGTAAAATTATGTTAGTAAAAGTAGTGGGTAGTATTATTTTATGTATTGTTAATTACCTGACAACATTTATTACTGAATGTTCTATGTCAATATTTCAAATAAGTACTGTATATGAAAAGATATCTGTACTAGTAGTTTGTGGTCAATGTGTCACAAGTTAGAGTCATTTGGGAAGAGATCCTTTCAGCTGAGATAATTCAATATTTTAGAGGTATTTTCTTATCTAGCCATTGCCCAGTCCATAGTGCCTCTTCTGGGCAGGTAGAGGTTCCAGAGTGTATAAGAAAGCAGGCTGAGCATGCCAAGAACAAATCAGTAAGCCTCAGTCCTCTATGGCAGTGTTTGTTACTGCCTCCAGGTTCCTGTTCTTTTGAGTTTCTGTACTGACTTCCTTTAATGAAGGACTGTGATATGGAAGCATACACTGAAATATAGCCTTTCCTCTCCAAATTGCTTTTGGTAAATGTGTTTTAGCACAAAAAATAGAAAGTCCAACAATGTCAAAGCCTTTGTCAATATTTATTTCTAACGTTTATATGTAAGTGTTACACATTCTGAATTAGTTCTCTCCTATAGACAATTATTTTAGTGAAGGTCTTCAGTCATCTAAAATTCTGTACAACAAATATAAAAATGAAGGAACATCTAAGCACTCTGATTTTTTAAAGAGTAAGCTTTTCTAAATACCCAGCAAGCATGGAACCTTTTAAGCAGAAGTGATACTGAAATCCATTTTTAATTAAGTCCTCAAAGACCCAGTAAAGGATTGTCTTCGTTATGACTAATTTTTTGTCAAATTCAATTTAAAACTTTCCCCAACAAATATGACATTTCATACTGCTCTGCAGAAAGCATGTAAAATGAGCCGATGTTTTCAAACAGCAGGGAAGCTTCCACTACAACAATTAACTGGTAACATATGCCACTGCTGCCAAGAGGATTTTTTAATCCCGTTAAACATTAATGTAGCATTTTTGCTTCTGTCACAATAAGGCAGCCATCTGTGTTTTAACCTGCTGGGAAACTGGGGATATGTTTACAGAAAGAGGAAAGAGAAAACAATGTAGATAGACAGGACATTCAGATTTAGAGTCCTGGTGTCTAATGTCAATAACATATAAAAACTCTGAGAAATTTGGTTGGCTACATGAATTCTTTTGATCCTGAACAACTCATTTGCAGAAACTTCTCTTTAAATTTTTATAAAAGCAACTTCCATTTTCTTATACTAAAGAGCTTTTTATCCATCTGCCTCTAAAAAAGAAAAAAAGGCATGCAATTTTGTGTAAAAACACTTGTTACAATTTTCAAAGCTATGCTTTGAAATTGTGTGATACAAGAGCTATTGTTATTCAAAGACCATGGAAACACATTTAGTGAGCTATCTCACAAATCTCTGGATCTGTGAGACAGGGTGGAAAAACAGAAAAGCAAAGATACAAGCATTTGCCAGTAAAATCAATTTGCGTTTTCCATGCTCAACTGGCAGTTTTTGGACTGTTAGAAACCTGCCTACCTGTAATGTTGATGAAATATAATTAATGTGTATTTCCTTTTGGTTTCTGCCCTTTTACTACACACACACACACACATAGGTGTGTGTGTCCCTTTTCTAAATTAATGCAATAAAGCATGATTTCATTTTTTTAAAAAAAAACAATTCTATAGATTTACACAGTAATTTTAGGTCTTTGTCTAAAATTTTGGTTCATACTTATAAGGTTATAAAGCAATGGCTCAAATGTATGACTTTGTGTTTGCTTCTTTTCTCATTGTTATTTGCTGAAGATTCTATACTAAGTGAGATTTGTGTCTTTGTTGAAAACTATTTCCATGAGTAGGATTTTATTTGGAGGGTTCATGATTTTATTTTACATATTTATTTGTCTGTGAACAGGATAACATCACATTTTATTTATTACTATGAACTGTCTTAAAAAAGTTTTGTTTGTCAGAAAATCTTGTTGGTATATGCAACAGCAGATGGGTTTGGTGATTGTATATGGGATGGATTCCAAAGTGGAGCAGTTTTTGCATGGTCCTTCCTTCAGTCTCAGTTCCAAACTTTGTCTCTGTAACTCCTTCCATGGGTATTTTGTTTCCCCTTCTAAGAAGGAATGAAGTATCTACACTTTGGTCTTCCTCCTTCTTGATTTTCATATGTTTTGCAAATTGTATCTTGGGTATTCTAAGTTTTTGGGCTAATAACCACTTATCAGTGAGGGCATAGCATGTGTGTTCTTTTGTGACTGGGTTACCTCACTCAGCATGATATTCTCCAGATCCATCTATTTGCCTATGAAATTCATAAATTCATTGTTTTTAATAGCTGAGTCATACTCCATTGTGAAAATGTATCACATTTTCTGTATCCATTCCTCTGTTGAGGGACATTTGGGTTTTTTCCAGCTCCTGGCTATTATAAATAAGGCTGATATGAACATAGTGGAGCATGTGTCCTTATGACAAGTTGGAACAAGATTTTGCTGACAGGACCCTGATTTAGCTGTCTCGTGTGAGGCTATGCCAGTGCCTGGCAAATACAGAAATTGATGCTCACAGTCATCTATTGGATGAAACACAGGGTCCCCAATGAAGAAGCTAGAGAAAGTACCCAAGGAGCTGAAGGGATCTGCAGCCCAATAGGAGGAACAACAATATAAATTAACCAGTACCTCTACAGCCCATGTCTCTAGTTGCATATGTAGCAGAGGATGGCCTAGTCAGCCATCAATGAGAGGAGAGGCCCTTGATCTTGAGAAGATTATATGCCCAAGTATAGAGGAATGCTAGGACCAGGAAGCAGGAGTGGGAGGGTTGGGGAGCAGGGGGGGGTGCGGAGGGTATAGGGGATTTTCAGAGAGCAAACTAGGAAAGGGGATAGCATTTAAAATGTAAATAAAGAAAACAGCTAATAAAAATAAATAAATAAATAAAAGTTTTGTTTGTTTTCATTGTTGTTGTCTGTTATCAATACAGGGACACACCCTGAGGAACCTTCTATTTAGACTAGGCTTTATTTAAATTCCAAGAGATCTGCCAGTTTCCTTGGTTGCCAAGTCCTGTGCTTGAAGGTATGTGCTGTGCTACCATACATAGCCATAGTAAAACTTGAAACTCAAAGGTATAAGACTTATACTTTCTTCTTGTTTAACAATATCTAATCTACTTGTGATGTGCTTATATTTCACAGAAATTGTAGGAGTTAATCTTCTCTGGGCAAAGAGAGAGTATGACAATTTATTGATTTTAGTCTGTACATGCTGACATCTTAATATTAAGCCCTGTAGTCAATGGACAGTAGACAGCCATTTCTTGGTGAATTACTTTTGAAGAAAATATATGACATATAAGAATTATCGATAGTTATGTGGTAATTTGATAGATATATAAAATTAGTAATAAAGCAAGATAATTGTACTTTAATCTCCACATACATTATCATTAATGTGTATACCTTCAAATTTATCTTTTCAAATGTTTTTGTAGAATAAACAAAACATGATTTAATTACTTGTAGCAACTTTAGTATACCAGCCTTTAGTCTTCATGGTTAAGTTTTTGGTTAAGATATTATTTTCATGATTTATAAGCAAGATTATTTTCTTCAGATAATTTTCAAAGTATTCATTGTCATTTTTTTAAAATTTTAACTTATGTTTCTTCTTTCGAGCAAATGTGATAAATTTATAAACATTATTTTTTGGTATAAAATAGTACTATTCTAAAATATTTGATGCCATCTAAAAAGAGACTTTAAATTCTTTTGCTCATATCAATATCTTACATATTTTTTACTAGTCTACTTACCCAGCCTAAGACCTCTAACAACAGTTAAACTAAATAGCCAAAGTAAGCATCCTTAGTTTGTTCCTAGGAAAAATAATAAATCTTTCAACAGTAAGTCCATTAAACATAGATTTATCATATTTTGCCTTTAGTCTACTAAAGTTGTTTTTAGTCTAGTTTGTTGAGTATTTTATTGTGAAATAATACATAATATTTTCAAATTCAAATGCCTTTTGGTAGACTAAATATGGTTATCATGTTTTCTCTTTTTATTCTGTGTAAAATGGTTGTGTTTTGGTATTGGGAGATGTCTTTTAATTCCAGGACTAAATGTTCCTCGTTCATGATATATAATCCTTTCATCATGTCAAATTTGGTTAAATGACATATTTTTTTGCAAATTTACATTATTCATCTTAGTTCATATTTTTCCACTCCTCATTGTCTTTTCCTAACTTTTCATGCTGGTTTTATACACTATTTTAATATGTTCCCTACTTACTTCATTATGATTGTTGATTATTTCTTTCAAATGTTTGGTAGGCATATTGAGAGAAACCATATATCTCATTATTGGGTTTTTATTGGATATTTTATTTATATACATTTCAGATGTTATCCCTTTTCCCAGTATCCCCCCCTGGAACCCCTCTATTGCATCCCCCTGCTTCTATGAGGGTGCTCCCCAAATTGTTGAGATATTTGTTACAAGTTTGATGTCTTACGAGTTGTAATTCTGTTCATGTTTCCTTGTTATACAAAATTTTATCTTGATTGATAGGTTTTCTAAATATTAACACTATTCATTTCTTTCAAGGTTTTCATTGTTTGCATATAATTATTCAGAGTATTGTTATATAATTATTTTTTATTTCTATAAGCATATTGCAAATTATACTGTTTTATCATTACCATCTTAGCTATTGTGCTGGTTAGTTTTTAATACTAACTTGACATGACCAGATGTCACCTAGTAGGAGGGAAACTCAACTAAATTATTGCTCAAATCATATTGGCCTATGTTTGTGAAAAATTGTCTTGATTGAAGAGTAATGTGGAGGGCTCTAACACAGGGTGGGTAGCACCATACCTAAGCATGTGGGCCTGGGCTCTCTATGAAAGCTATCTGAGCACAAGGCATAGGTCAAGCCAGCCAGCTGTATTTTCCCATGGTTTTGTTCCCATGTTCTTAAATTGAGTTCTTTACCTCATTTCCCTCAATGATGGTCTATGATCTGGTAATATAAGGGGACATTAATATTTTCACGGTAGCTTAGGGTGGCAGAAGACACCCAAATACTTCCCTGGGCTACCATGACTCTAAGAAAGTCAGTAAATAAATAAATAAATAGACAAACACACATATATATATAAATAAATAAATTGTGACCTCTTATTTGGAATATTTTATCAAAGCAATAGAAAAACAAACAAACAAACAAAACAAAACAGCTATCAGCTGTACTAGTCCACCAAAAGTAAATCAGCATTTCCTGTTTTACTCATCCTTTTTTAAAGTACACTATATGAATTTATTGGCCTCAACCACCCTATGATGACATCTTACAAGTATAGAAACAGGAGTACAAAAATGTTAATTAATTTGTTCCAGGTCACATGGTTAAAAGTAGACAAACTGGATTCTATTTAACCTGGGAACTTGACTCTTTTTTTTTTCTTTTTTTTTTCTTTACAATTTTTTATTATATATTTTTGATTTACATTTCAAATGCTATCCCGAAAGTTCCCTATACCCTCCCCCTCGCTGCTCCCCTACGCACCCACTCCCACTCTTGGCCCTGGAGTTCCCCTGTACTGGGGCATATAAACTTTGCAATACCAAGGGGCCTCTCTTCCCAGTGATGACCGACTAGGCCATCTTCTGCTACATATGCAGCTAGAGACACAAGCTCTGTGGGTACTGGTTCCCTATAGGTGGAACAACAATATGAACTAACCTGTTTCACTTATCTTTTATTGTCAGTTGCTTTCTTTTTTAAAAATTTTTATTTCTTAGATATTTTCTTTATTTACATTTCAATGTCTCTTTGGTTGTTGTTGATTTTTGTTTTTTGTTTATTGCTTTTTGGTTTTTGGTTTTGGTTTCTGGTTTTTTTTTTTTTTGTTTTTTTTGTTTTTTTTGTTTTTTTTTTTTTTTAAGACAGGGTTTCTCTGTCCCTGGCTGTCCTGGAACTCACTTTGTAGAGCAGGCTGGCCTCAAACCCAGAAATCTGCCTGTCTCTGCGTCCCAAGTGCTGAGATTAAAGGCGTTCGCCACCTTCCTGGTTTCCCTTCCTAAAACCCCTTATCCTATGGTCCCTGCCCTTGCTTCTGTGAGGGTGTTCCCCCATCCACCCATCCACTCCTGCTTCCAGAACCTGACATTCTCCTGCACTAGCACATCCAGCCTTCATAGGACCAAGGGCCTCTACTCCCATTGATTTTCAACAAGGCCATCCTCTGCTACATATGTGGCTGGAGCCATGGGTCGTTCCATATGTACTCTGGTTGGTTGTTTAGTCCCTGGGAGCTGGGAGGAGGAGAGTCTGCTTGGTTGATATTGTTCCTCCTATGGGGCTGCAAACCTCTTAACTCCTTCAATCCATTCTTTAACTACTCCACTGGGGACCCTAGAGTCAGTCCAATGATTGAGTGTGAGAAGATCTGCCTCTGTATTTGTTAGTCTCTGGCAGAGCCTCTCAGAAGACAGCTATATCAAGTTTCTGTCAGCAAGAACTTCTTGGCATCCATAATAGTGTCTGGGTTTAGTAATTGTATATGGGATGGATCTCCAGGGGGAACGGTCTCTGGAAGGCCTTTCCTTCAGTCTCTGCTGCACACTTTGTCACTGTATCTCCTCTAGTGGATATATTGCCCCCCCTTCTAAGGACCAAAGCACCCACACTTTGGTCTTTCTTCTTCCTGAGCTTCATGTGGTCTGTGAATTGTATCTTGGATATTCCGAGCTTCTGGGCTAATATGTACTTCTCACAGTGAGTACATACCATAAGTGTTCTTTTGTGATTGGGTTACCTCATTCAGGATGATATTTTCTAGCTCTATTCATTTGCCTAAGAATTTCATGAATTCATTGTTTTTAATAGCTGAGTGGTACTCTATTGTGTAAATGTACCACATTTTCTGTATCCATTCTTCTGTTGAGGGGCATCTGGGTTTTTTCCAGCTTCTGGCTATTATAAATAAGGCTGCTATGAATATAGTGGAACATGGGTCCTTGTTATATGTTGGAGTATCTTTTGGGTGTATGCCAAAGAGTGGTATATCTGGGTCCTCAGGTAGAACTATGTCCAATTTTCTGACGAACCGCCAGGTTGATTTCCAGAGTGTACCAGCCTGCAATCCCACCAGAAATGGAGGGGTGTTCCTCTTTCTCCATAACCTCACCAGCATCTGCTGTCACCTGAGGTTTTGATCTTAGCCATTCTGACTGCTGTGAGGTGGAATCTCAGGGTTGTTTTGATTTGCATTTCCCTGATGACTAAGGATGCTGAACATTTATTTAGGTGCTTCTCAGCCATTCTAAATTCCTCAGTTGAGAATTCTTTGTTTAGCTCTGTAACCCATTTTTCATAGGGTTATTTGGTTTTTGAGAGTCTAACTCCTTGAGTTCTTTGTATGTATTAGATATTAGCCATCTATCAGATGTAGAATTGCTAAAGATCTTTTTCCAATCTGTTGGTTGCCGTTTTGTCCTATTGACAGTGTTATTTGCCTTAGAGAAGCTTTTCAATTTTATTGGGTCCCATTTGTTGATTGTTGATCTTAGAGCACAAGCCATTGGTGTTCTGTTCAGGAAATTTTGATAAAACATGCCAACTCATGATAAAACTTGCAAAAAATTCAGAAACATGACCTGATCAAAGGATAAAAGAAAAATCAAATCAAATCAAATTCTAGAAACTAACAGTGAATAGAGTCAAATCAATGAACTTTAAATGAACCAAAATGTCATAAAATTGACTGATAAGACAAAGAATTGTTAGGCAATAACATAGAAACAGGAAAATAATATACAATTTAAAACTCAACCATAATAAAATTATAAAATAGGATGACACAGATATTCAGAATTTTGATGTGTACCTAAAATGAAGAACTCCCAAAGAGTATTGAAGAATAAACATCATCAGCTACAAAATTGAATCAATGAGTTTAAAGCAATAATTTAAAATTATTAGTCAGAAAAAAACCTGAATAAAATATGTCCAAAGCATAGTAACTTAAATAACATTACTAGGTAGACAAATATACTCACAGCAATATGCATAGAAGAAGGAAAGGACAAAAAAGCTTTTTTCCAGAAAATAGTCATTGAAAGATTTTCTGATCTCAGAGGGAATGTAATATATACATTCAAAAACCTCAAATAATTTTGTTGCTACTCCAATTGTTCTGTAAGAAATATTCAGAAAAGTCTTGGTATATTTTGCATAAATACATAAATTCCTTTCCATCTATTACTGATACTATGGTGTATTTGCAGACAGGAGCCTAGCATGGTTGCCTTCTGAGAGGCCCAAAAAGTATCTGACTGAGACAGAAGTAGATACTTAAACCTAACTAATGGACTGAAGTTAGTGACCCCTGTGGTTGAATTAAGAAAAGGCTGGAACAAGTTGAGGAGGAGGGTGACCCCATAGTAAGACCATCAATCTCAATCAACTTGGACCCCTGAGATCTCTCAGACACTGAGCAACCAACCAGGCAGCATACACGAGCTGATATGAGGCCTCCAATCCATATACAGCAAAGGACTGCCAGGTCTGGGTTCAGTCGGAGAAGATGCACCTAACAGTCAAGAGACTAGAGGGCCCAGGGTATGAGGAGGTCTGATGGGGTGTGGGGGTGTTGTGGGGATATCCTCGTGGAAACAGTGGTAAGGGGGATGAGGTATGGCATGTAGAACAGTTGGAGGGTAGACCAGGAGAGGAATAAAATCTGAGGTGTAAAAAAGTACATAAATAAATAAAAGATTAAAAAAGTAAGTAAAATGCAATTCCAAATACTCAGAACGCTATCAGAGCAATGCCCACTATAGAAACTTTCTTCTACATTAAATATAATTAATTTTGGAGGATTTATAATAAATGGAATAAAAAATATGTTGACAAAAGACTGTAATCTCTTTCCGTCTTTATAAATTGATTTCAAAAAAGGAAAGCCTTTACCAGTCAGTTCAATTAGATGTTCTAAGATAGTGTCTCATATCAATTTTTAGGTTATGTTACTCATACTTTATGTATGTATGACTGTAATAACGTGTGTCTGATTTTAATTATCTCAATTCTTCTACATGTTCCGTTCCCTTTTTTCATAGAAGTATAGCTCCCAACGCAGTATATTTTGAATAAATAATGTTCTATTATGTTCTTTTTTTCTTCTTCTTTTTTTTCTTCTTTTTTTTCTTCTTCTTTTTTTTCTTCTTTTTTTTCTTCTTTTTCTTCTTCTTTTTTTTTTCTTTTTTTATTACGTATTTTCCTCAATTACATTTCCAATGCTATCACAATAGTCCCCCACACCCTTCCCCCCCACTCCCCTACCCATCCATTCCCATTTTTTGGCCCTGGCATTCCCCTGTACTGGGGCATATAAAGTTTGCCTGACCAATGGGCCTCTCTTTCCAGTGATGGCCGACTAGGCCATCTTTTGATACATATGTAGCTAGTCAAGAGCTCTGGGGTACTGATTAGTTCATAATGTTGTTCCAC
This sequence comes from Mus musculus, assembly GCF_000001635.26. NCBI lineage: Eukaryota > Metazoa > Chordata > Mammalia > Rodentia > Muridae > Mus > Mus musculus. The sequence continues at coordinate 114,085,546 of NC_000086.7, forward strand.
CGGTAGGGTTGCAGATCTCTTTAGCTCCTTGGATACTTTCTCTAGCTCCTCCATTGGGGGCCCTGTGATTCATCCAATAGTTGACTGTGAGCATCCACTTCTGTGTTTGCTAGGCCCCTGCCTAGTCTCACAAGGGACAGCTATATCACGGTCCTTGCAACAAAGTCTTGCTAGTGTCTGCAATGGTGTCATCGTTTGGAGGCTAATTATGGGATGGATCCCTGGATATGGATGGCAGTCTCTAGATGGTCCATCCTTTTGTCTCAGCTCCAAACTTTGTCTCTGTAACTCCTCCCATGGGTGATTGTTTCCAATTCTAAGAAGGGCAAAGTGTCCACACTTTGTTCTTCGTTCTTCTTCAGTTTCATGTGTTTTGCATCTTGTACTCGCTATACTAAGTTTCTGGGCTAATATCTACTTATCAGTGAGTACATTTCATTTGAATTCTTTTGTGATTGTGTTACCTCACTCAGGATGATGCCCTCCAGGTCCAGGTTTTTTTTGTATCCATTCCTCTGTTGAGGGGCATCTGGGTTCTTTCCAGCTTCTGGATATTATAAATAAGGCTGCTCTGGACATAGTAGCGCATGTGTCCTTCTTACCGGTTGGGACATTTTCTGGATATATGCCCAGGAGAGGTATTGCTGGATCCTCCGATAGTACTATGTCCAATTTTCTGAGGAACTGCCAGACTGATTTCCAGAGTGGTTGTACAAGCTTGCGATCCCACCAACAATGGAGGAGTCTTTCTCCACATCCTCGCCAGCATCTTCTGTCACCTGAATTTTTGATCTTAGCCATTCTCAGTGGTGTGAGATGGAATTTCAGGGTTGTTTTGATTTGCATTTCTCTGATGATTAAGGATGTTGAACATTTTTTCAGGTGTTTCTCAGCCTTTCAGTATTCCTCGGGTGAGAATTCTTTGTTCAGTTCTGAGTCCCATCATTTAAGGGGGTTATTTGATTTTCTGGAGTCCACCGTCTTGAGTTCTTTATATATATTGGATATTAGTCCTCAATCTGATTTAAGATAGGTAAAGATCCTTTCCCAATCTGTTGGTGGTCTTTTTGTCTTATTGACGGTGTCTTTTGCCTTGAAGAAGCTTTGCAGTTTCATGAGGTCCCATTTGTCAATCCTTGATCTTACAGCACAAGCCATTGCTGTAAGATCGCTGGAATTTTTTCCCTGTTCCCATATCTTCGAGACTTTTCCCCACTTTCTCCTCTATAAGTTTCAGTGTCTCTGGTTTTATGTGAAGTTCCTTGATCCACTTAGATTTGACCTTAGTACAAGGAGAGAGGAATGGGTCAATTCACATTCTTCTACATGATAACAACCAGTTGTACCAGCACCATTTGTTGAAAATGCTGTCTTTCTTCCACCGGATGGTTTTAGCTCCCTTGTTGAAGATCAAGTGACCTTAGGTGTGTGGGTTCATTTCTGGGTCTTTAATTCTATTCCATTGGTCTACTTATTATGTTCGTGTGGCCCCCACCCCATAATTCTTTCAAGTGGTTTCCACATAAACAGCAATCGAGCAAGTGTTCCAAAAAATGAATGACATCAAGACCTTAGTCACTCTTCACTTCCTGTCTGCATCCTGGGATAGTCCCATGGATATGAATAGATTACTTCTGATATTACAGTGCAATATTTGATATTAGAAAATGAGTGGAAAGGCACACATTAGATGATAGATACCCCTTGTACTTTTCCTATAACATAATTTTACACTTTTCATGGATTATAAATACTTATGATTAATTCTGAGTTAACAATAATGTATTAGTATTCCATTAAGCAAAAGAAAAAAAGCACTTCTCCTTGTAGTTATTTAACTAGGTCTACATTTTAATTCTGCATTTTATTTCATGCTCCCTGTATATTATGTTTTCTATCCGTTGTGTGAATCTGAATCTGTCCCTATGTTTGTGTCTTCTTTCAGAATATTTGTCATGTGACAGTGTGCATGTGTGTTTGCCTCTAACAAAAATCTTTACCGGAATTTATTGAAAATCATAGGAAGCACCACAAGGAGAAGAAATGAGATCCTTTACAGAAATCTTTTAACAGAATTTTGTACAGAAATAAGTCACTGGCTCCTATTGATCTTCACTCACCCAGATAACAAACATCATTGTTTCACAACCAATATCCATAAATGGCTGCTTTCATCATTTGTACTAGATTTTAGTAAGTTACATTCACTCTGTGTTTGCCGCTTTCAGCAAATGATACAAATGCAATATCTGGGTCAGGGACATGAGGAAGTACATAATTTAAGATTACAGAAAAAAAAAAAGATTACAGCTATGCATTAGCTTCGGTTGTAAAAGCTGATTACTAGGGAAAACTAAGGTAAGTAAGGTTTATTGCTACAGTTTTCTGTTCAAAGCAAGTTAAACAAACAGTTTGAGTAAACAGCAGGCTAACATTATTAAGTGCCCTAATGTATATTATTGACTTTGGCTGTGAGGTCAGCAAAAATTCCAGTCTCTTAGAATGTAACAAATATTTTCACAATATTTCATCATTATACAATTTTAATACTGCTTTGGTTTATAAAGCTACTATAGATTTACAAGAATTCCCAAATTATCTGGTGTATAAATCGTTGTTAATTTAGTGATATCATAGATTAATGGAGGATTGCAACTCCATAGCCCAAAGTATTCCTGATGTTTTCCTCAGGTTTTTATTTTATAAAGTTGAAGCTACAAATTGTTTCAGATATATCCCATAAGAATTGGTATACATCTTGGTTCCCAGAACCCTCGGAGACTAGTCTGCTCAGGTGAGAGTGTGGATACAGAAGCTGACAGTTTCTGGGATTGGCGGAGGCCACACAGCTTCTGGGGCAGACCCCATTTCGGGCACCTTCCCTGCCAGAGGGGAGGTGTCCACTTCACCCGGGAAGGCTTTGCTGGAGCACCTGAGGGAGCCATCTCTGGTCCAGGATCTCTCAGAGACTAGACTGTGTAGGTGAGAGTGCCGACTACAGAAGCTGCACAGCTTCTCTGACAGGCAAAAGTGGCACGGCTTCTGGGACAGGCCCTGTTTCAGGCCTTCATCTTCTGCCAGAAGGCAGGTCCGAAGGCCAGATATCTGTGCTCCTTCCCTGCAAGTGGAGAGCTTGTGGGCAGAGAGTAATACTCTCACCACTGAAACTCAGGAAAGTTCTAGTCTCCCAGGTCTGCTGATAGAGGCTAACAGAGTCACAGGAGGAACAAGCTCTAACCAGAAACAACTATAACAACTAACTCCAGAGATTACCAGATGGCTAAAGGCAAACGTAAGAATCTTACTAACAGAAACCAAGACCACTGACCATCATCAGAAACCAGCACTCCCACCTCAGCCAGTCCTGGATACCCCAACACAACCGAAAAGCTAGCCTGGGATTTAAAAGCATATCTCAAGATGATGGGTGAGGACATCAAGAGGGACTTTAATAACTCACTTAAAGAAATACAGGAGAACACTGCTAAAGAGTTATAAGTCCTTAAAGAAAAATGGGAAAACACAACCAAACAGGTGATGGAATTGAACAAAATCATACTAGACCTAAAAAGGGAAGTAGAAAAAATAAAGAAAACCCAAAATGAGACAACGCTGGAGATAGAAACCCTAGGAAAGAAATCTGGAATCATAGATGCAAGCATCAGCAGCAGAATACAAGAGATGGAAGAGAGAATCTCAGGTGCAGAAGATTCCATAGAGAACATCATCTGCACAACAATCAAAGAAAATGCAAAATGCAAAAAGATCCTAACTGAAAACATCCAGGAAATCCAGGACACAATGAGAAGACCAAACCTACGGATAATAGGAGTGAATGAGAATGAAGATTTTCAACTTAAAGGACCAGCAAATATCTTCAACAAAAAATTTCACTAACCTAAAGAAAGAGATGCCCATGAACATACAAGAAGCCTACAGAACTCCAAATAGACTGGACCAGAAAAGAAATTCCTCCCGACACATAATAATCAGAACAAGAAATGCACTAAATAAAGATAGAATATTAAAAGCAGTAAGGGAAAAGAGTCAAGTAACATATAAAAGCAGGCCTATAAGAAATACACCAGTTTTCATCAGAGACTATGAAAGCCAGAAGAGCCTGGACAGATGGTATACAGACACTAAGACAACACAAATGACAGCCCAGGCTACTATACCCAGCCAAACTTTCAATTACCATAGATGGAGAAACCAAAGTATTCCACAACAAAACCAAATTCACACAATATCTTTCCACGAATCCAGCCCTTCAAAGGATAATAACAGGGAAAAAATACGAGGAATGAAACTATTTTCTAGAAAAAGCAAGAAAGTAATCCTTCAACAAATCTAAAAGATGACAGCCACAAGAACAGAATGCCAACTCTAACAACAAAAATAATAGGAAGCAACAATTACTTTAACTTAATATTTCTTAATATCAATGGACTGAATTCCCCAATAAAAAGACAAAGACTAACAGACTGGCTACACAAACAGAATCCAACATTTTGTTGCTTACAGGAAACCCATCTCAGGGAAAAAGACAGATACTATCTCAGAGTGAAAGGCTGGAAAACAAATTTCCAAGCAAATGGTCTGAAGAAACAAGCTGGAGTAGCCATTTTTTTTTCCATTTTTTATTAGGTATTTAACTCATTTACATTTCCAATGCTATACCAAAAGTCCCCCATATCCACCCACCCCCACTCCCCTGCCCACCCACTCCCCCTTTTTGGCCCTGGTGGAGTAGCCATTTTAATATCAAATAAAATCTACTTCCAACTCAAAGTTATCAAAAAAAAAAAAAAAAAGACAAGGAGGGGCACTTCATACTCATCAAAGGCAAAATCTTCCAAGAGGAACTCTCAGTTCTGAATATCTATACTCCAAATGCAAGGGGAGCCACATTCATGAAAGAAACTTTAGTAAAGCTCAAAGCATGCATTGCACCTCACACAATAATAGTGAGAGACTTCAACACACCATATTCATCAATGGATAGATTGTGGAAACAGAAACTAAACAGGGACACAGTGAAACTAACAGAAGTTATAAAATAAATGTATTTAACAGGTATCTACAGAACATTTTATCCTAAAACAAAGTGATATACCTTCTTCTCAGCACCTAACGGTACCTTCTCCAAAACTGACCATATAATTGGTCACAAAACAGGCCTCAACAGATACAAAAATATTGAAATTATCCCATGCATCTTATCAGATCAGCATGGATTAAGGCTGATCTTCAGTAACAACTTAAATATTAGAAAGCCAACATTCATGTGGAAACTGAACAAAACTCTACTCAATGATAACTTGGTCAAGGCAGGAATAAAGAAAGAAATTAAAGACTTTTTAGAGTTTAATGAAAATGAAGCCACAACATACCCAAACTTATGGGACACAATGAAAGCATTTCTAAGAGGAAAATTCATAGCTCTGAGTGCCTCCAAAAAGAAAATAGAGAGAGCACACACTAGCAGCTTGACAACATACCTAAAAGCTCTAGAACAAAAAGAAGCAAATTCACCCAAGATGAGTAGACAGCAGGAAATAATCAAACTCAGGGGCAAAATCAACCAAGTGGAAGCAAGATAAACTATTCAAAGAATTCAACCAAAGGAGGAGCTGGTTCTTTGAGAAAAACAACAAGATAAATAAACCCTTAGCCAGACTGACTAGGGGGCACAGAAATAGCATCCTAATTAACAAAATCAGAAAGGAAAAGGGAGACATGACAACAGATCCTTAAGAAATCCAAAACACCATCAGATCCTTCTGCAAAAGGCTATACTCAACAAAACTGGAGAACCTGAATGAAATGGACAAATTTCTAGACAGATACCAGGTACCAAAGTTGAGTCAGGATCAGATTAATGATCTAAAGAGTTCTATCCCCTAAAGAAATAGAAGCAGTCATTAATAGTCTCTCAACCAAAAAAAAAAAAAAAAAGCCCAGGACCAGATGGGTTTAGTGCAGAGTTATATCAGACCTTCAAAGAAGATCTAATCCCGGTTCTTCACAAACTATTCCACAAAATAGAAACAGAAGAAGGTACTCTACCCAACTCATTCTATGAAGCCACAATTTCTCTGAAACCTAAACCACAAAAAGACCCAACGAAGATAGCAAATTTCAGACCAATTTCCCTTATGAATATCGATGCCAAAATTCTCAATAAAGTTCTTGCTAACCGAATCCAAGAACACATCAAAACAATCATCCATCCTGACCAAGTACGTTTCATCCCAGAGATGCAAGGATGGTTCAATATACGGAAATCCATCAACGTAATCCAGTATATAAACAAACTCAAAGACAAAACCCACATGATCATCTTGTTAGATGCAGAGTAAGCACTTGACAAAATCCAGCACCCATTCATGACAAAAGTCTTGGAAAGATCAGGAATTCAAGGACCATACCTAAACATGATAAAAGCAATCTACAGCAAACCAGTATCCAACATCAAAGGAAATTGTGAGAAGATGGAAGCAATCCCACTAAAATCAGGGACTAGACAAGGTTGTCCACTATCTCCATACCTATTCAACATTGTACTTAAAGTCCTAGCCAGAGCAATTCGACAGCAAAAGGAGATCAAAGGGATACAAATTGGAAAGGAAAAAGTCAAAATATCACTTTTGGCAGATGATATGATAGTATATATAAGTGACCCTAAAAATTCAACCAGAGAACTCCTAAGCCTGATAAACAGCTTCAGTGAAGTAGCTGGATATAAAATAAACTCAAACAAGTCAATGGCATTTCTGTACACAAAGGATAAACAGGCTGAGAAAGAAATTAGGGAAACAACACCCTTCTCAATAGTCACAAATAATATACAATACCTTGGCGTGACTCTAACTAATGAAGTGAAACATCTGTATGATAAGAACTTCAAGTCTCTGAAGAAAGAAATTAAAGAAGATCTCAAAAGATGGAAAGATCTCCCATGCTCATGGATTGGCAGGATCAGTATAGTAAAAATGGCTATCTTTCCAAAAGCAATCTACAGAATCAATGCAATCCCCATCAAAATTCCAACTCAATTCTTCAATGAATTAGAAAGGGCAACCTGCAGATTCATATGGAATAACAAAAAACCTAGGATAGCAAAAACTCTTCTCAAGGATAAAAGAACCTCTGGAAATCACCATGCCTGACCTAAAGCTGTACTACAGAGCAATTGTGATAAAAACTGCATGGTACTGGTATAGTGACAGACAAGTAGACCAATGGAACAGTATTGAAGACCCTGAGATGAATGCACACACCTATGGTCACTTGATCTTTGACAAGGGAGCTGTCTGTGTAAAAAAGACAGCATTTTCAACAAATAGTGCTGAAACAACTGTTGGTTATCATGTAGAAGAATGCGAATTGATCCATTCCTATCTCCTTGTACTAAGGTCAAATCTAAGTGGATTAAGGAACTCCACATAAAACCAGAGACACTGAAACTTATAGAGGAGAAAGTAGGAAAAAGCCTGGAAGATATGGGTACAGGGGGAAAATTGCTGAATAGAACAGCAATGGCTTGTGCTGTAAGATCAAGAATCAACAAATGGGACCTCATAATGTTGCAAAGCTTCTGCAAGGCAAAAGACACCATCAATAAGACAAAAAGATCACCAACAGATTGGGAAAGGATCTTTACCTATCCTAAATCAGATAGGGGACTAATATCCAATATATATAAAGAACTCAAGAAGGTGGACTCCAGAAAATCAAATAACCCCATTAAAAAATGGGACTAAGTTCTGAAGAAATAATTCTCACCTGAGGAATACCGAATGGCAGAGAAGCACCTGAAAAAATGTTCAACATCCTTAATCATCAGGGAAATGCAAATTAAAACAACCCTGAGATTCCACCTCACACCAGTCAGAATGGCTAAGATCACTGCATACACTAGCAAGATTTTGCTGAAAGGACCCAGATAGCTGTCTCTTTTGAGACTATGGAACAACATTATGAACTAACCAGTACCCCAGAGCTCTTGACTCTAGCTGCATATGTATCAAAAGATGGCCTAGTCGGCCATCACTGTTAAGAGAGGCCCATTGGACTTGCAAACTTTATATGCCCCAGTACAGGGGAACGCCAGGGTCAAATAGTGGGGGTGGTTGGGTGGGAGGGTATGGGGGACTTTTGGAATAGTATTGGAAATGTAAATGAGGAAAATACCTAATCAAAAAAATAATAATAAAGTATAAAGTAGACACAACTTAGACCTTCTTCAGCTGAAGAATGTATAATGAAAATGTGATACAGTTACACAATGGAGTATTATTCAGATGTTAAAAATATGTCATCATAAAATTTTCAGGTACATCCATTTGCCTAGGAATTTCATAAATTCATTCTTTTAAATAGCTGAGTAGTACTCCATTGTGTAAATGCACCATATTTCCTGTATCCATTCCTCTGTTGAGGGACATATGGGTTCTTTCCAGCTTCTGGCTATTATAAATAAGGCTGCTATGAACATAGTGGAGCATGTGTCCTTCTTACTGTTTGGAACATCTTCTGGATATATGCCCAGGAGTGGTATTGTGGGATCCTCTGGTAGTACTATGCCCAATTTTTTGAGGAATTGCCAGACTGATTTCCAGAGTGGTTGTATAATCTTGCAATCCCACCAACAATGGAGGAGTGTTCCTCTTTCTCCACATCCTCGCCAGCATCTGCTGTCACCTGAATTTTTGATCTTAGTCATTCTGACTGGTGTGAAGTGAATCTCAGGGTTGTTTTGATTTTGCATTTCCTTGATGATTGAATTTATGAAATTCCTAGGCAAATGGATGGACTTGGAGTACATCATCCTGAGTGAGGTAACTCAATCATAAAAGAACTCACCTGATATGTACTAACTGATAAGTGGATATTAGCCCAGAAACCTAGAATACCCAAGATATAAGATACAATTTGTGAAACAGATGAAACTCAGGAAGAACAAAGACCAAGGTGTGGATACTTTGCCCCTTCTTGGAAATCGGAGCAAGGCACCCATGGAAGGAACAGAGACAGAATTTGGAGCTGAGACGAAAGGATGGACCATATAGATACTGCCATACCCGGGGATCCATCCCTTAATCAGCCTCCAAACACTGACACCATTGCATACTCTAGCAAGACTTTGCTGAAAGGACCCTAATATAGCTGTCTCTTGTGAGACTATGCCCGGGCCTAGCAAACACAGAAGTGGATGCTCACTGTCAGCTATTGGATGGATCACAGGGCCCCCAATGGAGTAGCTGGAGGAAGTCCCCAAGGAGCTGGGTGGATCTGCAACCCTATAGGTGGAACAACAATATGAACTAACCAGTACCCCCCGGAGCTCGTGTCTCTAGCTGCATATGCATCAGAAGATGGCCTGGTGGGCCATCAGCGGAAAGAGAGGCCCATTGGTCGTGCAGACTTTATATGCCTCATTACAGGGGAACGCCAGGGCCAAGAAGTGGGAGTGGGAGGGTGGAGGAGTCGGTGTGGGAGGGTGTGGGGGACTTTTGGGATAGCATTGGAAATGTAAATGAAATAAATACCTAATAATAATAAGAAAAGAAAAAATTTCCAGTAAATGAATGAAACTAGACAAAAATCATCCTAAGTGAGGTAACCCAGATTTAGAAAGACAAGCATGATACGAACTCACTTATAAGTGGATATTATCTATTAAGTAAATGATAATCATGTTACAACCCATGGACCTAGACAGGCCAAGTAACAATGAGAGCTATCAGATGGATACACACATCTCCCTGGAAAAGTAAAATAGAATAGATTTTGCGGGTAGACTTGGGGTAAGTGCTGATATGGGAACAGGATGCATCAGGTGTGCAGGTGGTAATGAAAGCAGAAAGTACAGGGAGAGGTATTTGGAGGACAACCTAGTGCAGTTAGAACTCACAGAATTCAATGAGGGTGACCCTAGCAAGGGTTCCTAGAAGTGGAGGATATGGAGCCTTAACATACCATGTTCTGTAACCAGAAAAAAGCTCTCAGTGATGAGACTAGGACACCAACTCAGCCATAAAATCTTTGATCTCAAACCTATCCTGCCTGCAAGATATGCTGGCACAATGGAGGCACAAAATTTGTAGGAATGACCAGCCAAAAACTGGACTAATTTCACACTCATGCCAGAGAGGGAGCCCATTATGACACTGTTTACATGACCAGGAACAGGAGGCTTAATAGCCCAAAGACCTAGAATAGAAAAAAAAATCAACAAAAATGATTCCTAATGATATTCTGCTATACTCAAGATCAGTGCTTGTCAATTGTCAATCAATTGTCATCTGAGCGGCTTCTTTCCAAAGCTGATGAGAGCAAGATGCAGAGACCCAAAGCCAAACATTAGGTGCAGAGAGAGTCCAAATTGGAACATTTCCGATGGGTCTTTCCACTTGGAGCTTAGGGAACCCTGACAAAAAGGGAAAGGGATTATTTTAGTTGAGGCCTCCCGGAGAACGTGGTGTGCAGAGTCAACAAGGCAGGGACCATAGGAGCTGAGAGAACCTGAAGCAGCAGTAATGCAACATGTGTGGGTATACACTAGGTCCTGTGCGCATACACACACACACACACACACACACACACACACACACACATATATATATATATATATAATATATATATATATATATATATATATATATATATATATATATATATATATATATATATCCATGTTAACTTGTTGGTTTTATGGGTCTTCTAACAGTGGGAGTGGAGGTATCTCTTTCACCTGCTCTTGGAAACTTTCCCTGTCCTGCCCCCAACTTTCTGGGTGGTCTTGCCCAGTCTTTATATGAAGATTTGTACCTAGTCTTATTGTGTCTTATGCCATGTTAGGTTTGTATCCCTCGGAGGCCTGCTCTTTTCTGAAGGGAAATAGAGAAGGGAAATGGCTGGTGGCATGGAGATGGGAGGTGTAGAGGGAGGGGATACTCCACTTGGTATATATTGTTTGGGAGAATAAAATAGTTCTGGAGAGATTAGGCAGACAAAGAGTCATATCTCAACATAATATAGGCAATTTACCACAAGTGCAAAGCCAACATCAGCTTGGTGGCAGCAGTGGCTGCAGCAGCAGGAGCCACTGCTGCGGTGGAGAAGCTAGTTTCCAGAAGTTTCGGGCAGGCCACAGACTTTGCCAGGCAGTCTTTCCCGAGACAAGGCAGATCCTCTGTGTTCTTTTTCTACCTCAACCCACTCTATAATTGTACCTCATCACCGATGGCCACCAAAGGACTCTGAACTAATGAACTGTGTCACTGGATCACCCCCACTGCTGGGCTTAGGGACCTTTGTGTAGGAAATGGGAATCATGTTGCAAGCTTGAAGTAGCAGAGCTAGCTCATAGGTAGCAGGAAATGTACAAAAAAGCACCCAGCCCCGTTTTAAAATTCACTGAAGGCTAGAGATGTAACTCAGTAGTAGAGTATATGCTTAGTGTGCTTGAGGTCCTGGGTTTGGTCCCTAGTATTTCAAAGGGAGGAAAATAGCTACTTAGATTAAAAATTGCTGGAAATACTTATGGTTTTTGCTTAGCCAGCCAGATGATTTCTAGGCATTAGATGCCCATGTGCCTGCATTTTTATTTGTTTCTAGAAGGCTTTCACACTTGAAGAACTAACTACCTTGCATAATGCCTCTGGATTGCAGTCCAGTCCTGCTTTGCTCTGAGATTGGCATTCAACCTGACAGCTGGTATATATGTTCTGACTGGCTTCTGGTTCCTTTTATTTAGTCACCATTAGATAACTGAGCTGTGGGCAGCCAAGGAGCAGTGTACCACAGCAGGACTCATCAGTGGCAGGCCCTCTAGCTTTATCTACTGGATACAGGAAATTGGACACCCAGAAGCTGCAGCCACTGGTGTTTGGTGTCACAGAAGTGGAACACATTATTGTGTGTGTCTTGAGACAAAGGCCACATCTTGTCATTAGCTCCAGTCCCCAGTGACCGTTGATTTGATACCTCAATAAAGCTTCTCCAGGCAATGAAAGACTATATGTTATATCACAGAGGACAATGGCAAGGTAGTGACTGTTGGAGGGTAGAGCTCTATGCTCACTGAGCTAGAGCCTCGTCTTCTCATATGCAGAAGTCTGCATCCATTATAATCATCTGGGTAGATTTGTGAGGGTTAAAAATGCATTTTCCATAAATTGTTGATTTTATTTTCTGTCTACAACAGAAAAACAGCTTTTCCATTGAATGAAAAAAAAAAAAAAAAGACAACATCAATGTACATGGGGAGAAACTCAAAGCAATTGTACTAAAATCAGTGACAAGACAAGGTTGTCCACATTCTCCCTGTCTTTTCAGGATAGAACTATTAGTTTTAGCTAGAATAATAAAGACACTCAAGGAGATCCAGTGCATACAAATTGGAAAGGAAAAAGACACAGCATTTTTTTTCAGTATTTGCAGATGATCCAATACATAAGTGACCTTAAAAATTCCACCTGCAAAATACCTCAGCTGACAAATACTTTCAGCAAAGTATTTGGAATCATTGAAGAAGATATGAGATAGAAAGATCTCCTATGGCCATGAATTGGTAGGATTACCTCAGTAAAGATGGCCATTCTAACAAAAGTTATTTACAGTTCATTGGAAATCTCCATTATAATTCCAACACTATTCTTCCCAGATCTTGAAATTACAATTTTCAACTTCAAATGGAAACCCTGGATAGTTGTAAAAAAATTCCAGAATAATAATTAAAAAAAAAAAACTGTTGGCAGTATCTCCATTCTCAATTTTAAGTTGTACTACAGATATCAGATATATAGAAATGAAAACTGGATTGAACAGGCACAAAAACAGACATATCAATCAATGGAACTGAATTGAAGACAAAGATATAAATCCATATACCCATGGGCACATGAAATTTTATAAGTAAGCCAGAGTTACTCACTGGAATAAACCAGCAACTTCAACAAATCAAGTTGGTCAACCTGATAACTGAATGTAGATTAATCTGTATTATCACCCTACACAAAACTCAAAAAGGTCAAGAAATAGAGCATAAAACCAACAGCACTGAACTTAATAGAAAGGAAAGTGAGCAATAGTCTTGAACTCATTGGAAAAGGAAGACTTCCTGAACAGAACAGCATCAAAAAATGCACTAAAATCAACAGTTGATAAATGAGACTTCATGAAACTGAAAAGCTTCTGTATAACAAAGAACACTTTCATTGGAAAAGCAGCAGCCAAAGAATGGAAAAAGATTTTTATAAACTCCACATCTGATACATGTCTAATATCCAAAACATATAAAGAACAGAATACCTTAGATATCAAGAAAATATATAACCCATTCAAAAATGCAGTACAGATATAAATAGAATTCTTCAAAGAGGAAATACAAATAGTTGTTTATGGATGGATGGGATAATTGGAATTGGAGGATTAAGTGTGGAAAGACAGAGGAAAAGAAGATAAGGGAGGGACTGTGAGGAGAGACAGTTAAAATTGAAGGTCTTTTCAGGGTTATTATTGAAATGTGATACAGTAGAATTTACTGTGAATACATACATACATACATGAAAGCAATCAAAATGAAACCACCAAATCATAAGAGAGACAGAGTACCAACTGACTACCTCTTGTCATCAAAAGATGCTTCGAATCCAGGGGTTGAGTACATCTAATTGAGTTGCTGGCTGCAAGGCTTCCATAGTAATCCCTGAACAATCAAACATTGGTTGTCAAGACTTCAGGTTTCTCTGCACAAACTGACAGTAAGGCTTCATTGCTTAAAATAACACCCACACAAACCATTGAACATGTAACTGTCAAACTGGTACCTATATAGAGTACCTTTCCCTACAGTCAAACTTTTTTGGTACATAAAATTACCCTGAACATTGTGTGCCAAAACAGAAATATATAGAGCAACCCAGCCGTGAGTCCTTTGATCTGCTATGTTGTCCTCCCTGCAAGACATGCTAGTACAATTATGTCAGAAAATTTGTGGCCAACTAACATCTGATTTGATTTCAGGGCTACACCATGAGATGAAAACAATATTGGACTCTGCTTAGGTGACTAATTACCTGAGACTAGATAGTACAGGGACCTAGGGGAAAACCAAATACTACTATTCTAAAGAAAAAAAAAAGTTGCAATCAAATGAATCCAAGTGGAAATCTGATTCCATATGAGCTGTCTTAGTTTGGACTTCTAAGACTGTGAACAGACAGCACAACCACAGTAGCTCTTATAAAGGCAAACATTTAATTGGGGCTGGCTTAAGAACTCAGAATTTTAATCCATTATGACAAAAAGCATGGTAGCACACAGGTAGACCTGTTGCTGAAGAAGAAACGGAGAGTTATACATGCAACAGGAAGAGAGACAGGAAGAGGAATTGGACTGGCTTGACCATTAAAAACATGAAAGCTCACCTCCATTAACACACTTCTGCCAAAAAGGCTATAGCTACTCCAACAATGTCATCTATCCTAACAATTCCACTTCCTGATGACTTAAAATTCCAATCCATGAGCCTATGTGTACCATTGTTATTCACACCATCTCACAAAGTAAAACTCACCTTTTGCTGTTAAATGATTGGTGAATTTAATTATTCTGATATATAGGAAAAGAAGACAAATTTTTAGAAAACTTGAGATGAATTTTCATTTAAATAATGTACCTTCTAATTGCAAGCATTTTCAAACAACATAAGGTCAATATGGTATTAATAGCTTGGGAAGTCAGCAATTATTTCTTTAAGAGTTCTTAGGAAGGACATCTGTTTCCTCATTTTGTTTTCTGTCCTCTTTTTGGCAGTGAAATGAATAACGTGTGAAATAAGCCTTTGAATTTAGTGTCTTAAGTCTGCCCTACCAATTTTGCCTGTAACTATAGACAAACAGCTGGAGGCATGGCTTGTTTAATTAAGGTTTAATTTTATTTAAAACACTGTTTTCAAATTTAGTTTTTCTATCTTACTCTCTCTTTTGTTTCTTAGTGTCTTTTTTATTTTACTAATGAGATTTATTTCAGGGTTTATATCTACTAGATTTTTAGAGATTGAAGAAAAATTTGAACCATTTCCAAAAAGAACATATTTGAAATTGGAAAGCCAGATAATAGTTCTCAGTTTGGTCTGGATGCATTGTAAGATGAAAGTATACTGTTACAATGTACTTATTTTTACAAAGATTTATATTTATTATTTTTATATAAGTGTATGCATGTATACCTATGTGAGTGAATGCTACATGCCCTGGAATCCAAAAAAAAAAAAAAAGTATGGTTTCTCCCTAGAGCTGGAGTTGAAGGTGGGGGTGAACCACTTGATATGGATGATAGGAATCAAAACTTGATTCTTGTTGAGAACAGCACCTACCTTTAATTGCTGAGACATTTCTCCAGTGCCAATATATACTTCTCAATTATAAATTATACAATTTTTAAAAATTTAGTCGTTAAAATAGATTGTTAAGACCTAAGAGATATCACTTTCAAATTTACTACATTTCTTTTGTTATTTCTACTAATGCTCTAATATAAATAAGTAACATATTCAAATATACATACAGACACACACACACACACACACACATATGGAGAGAGAGAGAGAGAGAGAGAGAGAGAGAGAGAGAGAGAGAGAGAGAGAGAGAGAGAGAGAGAGAAAGAGAGAGAGAGATGCAAGTAATAACTATTTAATGTCATTGATAAATTGCTCAAGGCCTGGAGCCATCTCCCAGGAGGAAAAACACTTATAATGGAAGCATGAAGAATGTAGCTCAAATTCCCAGCACCTGTTTAAAAGCTGGGCATAGACGGTCACCAGATGTAATTACAGAACTAGGGAGGCAGAAACAGAGAATCACAGGGCTGCGGGTGGATGAGGAGCCACACTGGGAAACTAGACTAGCTGAAAATGAAGTGTTCCAGGTTTGGCAAGATACTATGCCTCAGTAACTGAAATGGACATCAATTCAGGAAGGCATCTGATGTAAATGTGAAGCCTCCAAACACTCATACACACTTGTGTATATATACTGGCACAAACACACATGTACCCCCCCCCCCACACACACACACAGACACACACACACACCATCACCAAAAATATATGGTGCTTTTAGATGTTTGAATGATGTATTCTAAATAGTCTCAGACCCTTGACTGTTTCGTCTTAAGTTGGTGAGTCTTTGAGAAAGCTCAGGAGGTATAGTCCTGCTGGAGGAGGTATGTCACTGAGTCAGTTCTAAGGTTTCCAAAGACTGTCACCATTTTGAGTTCACACTCTCTGTTTCCTGCTTATGGTTCAAGATAGGAGCTTTCAGCTTTTCTTGCCACTCTGTCTGCCTTCTGTTGTCATATTTCCCCAACAGTATGGAGTCCTTTTCTTTTGGAAGTGTGAGGCTAAATAAATCCTTCTTTCTATACGTTGCCTTGCCTTGATCTTTATCATAGCAAAATTAAAGTAACTAATACAGTGTTTTAAAATAAATTCCGACGAGCCCCGGGCTACCTTGCCAGCAGAGTCTTGCCCAACACCAGCAAGGGCCCACAAGGGACTCCCCACGGGATCCTAAGACCTCTGGTGAGTGGAACATAGCGCCTGCCCCAATCCAATCGCGCGGAACCTGAGACTGCTGTACATAGGGAAGCAGGCTACCCGGGCTTGATCTGGGGCACAAACCCCTTCCGCTCCACTCGAGCCCCGGGCTACCTTGCCAGCGGAGTCGCCTGACACCCGCAAGGGCCCACACAGGATTCCACACGAGATCCTAAGACCTCTAGTGAGTGGAACACAACTTCTGCCAGGAGTCTGGTTCAAACACCAGATATCTGGGTACCTGCCCTGCAAGAAGAGAGCTTGCCTGCAGAGAATACTCTGCCCACTGAAACTAAGGAGAGTGCTACCCTCCAGGTCTGCTTATAGAGGCTAACAGAGTCACCTGAAGAACAAGCTCTTAACAGTGACAACTAAAACAGCCAGCTTCGGAGATTACCAGATGGCGAAAGGCAAAAGTAAGAATCCTACTAACAAAAATCAAGACCACTCACCATCATCAGAACGCAGCACTCCCACCCCACCTAGTCCTGGGCACCCCAACACAACCGAAAATCTAGACCCAGATTTAAAAACATTTCTCATGATGATGATAGAGGACATCAAGAAGGACTTTCATAAGTCACTTAAAGAATTACAGGAGAGCACTGCTAAAGAGTTACAGGCCCTTAAAGAAAAGCAGGAAAACACAGCCAAACAGGTAGAAATCCTTAAAGAAAAACAGGAAAACACATCCAAACAGGTGATGGAAATGAACAAAACCATACTAGAACTAAAAGGGGAAGTAGACACAATAAAGAAAACACAAAGCGAGGCAACGCTGGAGATAGAAACCCTAGGAAAGAGATCTGGAACCATAGATGCGAGCATCAGCAACAGAATACAAGAAATGGAAGAGAGAATCTCAGGTGCAGAAGATTCCATAGAGAACATCGACACAACAGTCAAAGAAAATACAAAATGCAAAAGGATCCTAACTCAAAACATCCAGGAAATTCAGGACACAATGAGAAGACCAAACCTACGGATAATAGGAATTGATGAGAATGAAGATTTTCAACTTAAAGGGCCAGCTAATATCTTCAACAAAATAATAGAAGAAAAATTCCCAAACATAAAAACAGAGATGCCCATGATCATACAAGAAGCCTACGGAACTCCAAATAGACTGGACCAGAAAAGAAATTCCTCCCGACACATAATAATCAGAACAACAAATGCACTAAATAAAGATAGAATATTAAAAGCAGTAAGGGAGAAAGGTCAAGTAACATATAAAGGAAGGCCTATCAGAATTACACCAGACTTTTCACCAGAGACTATGAAAGCCAGAAGAGCCTGGACAGATGTTATACAGACACTAAGAGAACACAAATGCCAGCCCAGGCTACTATACCCGGCCAAACTCTCAATTACCATAGATGGAGAAACCAAAGTATTCCAGGACAAAAACAAATTCACACAATATCTTTCCAGGAATCCAGCCCTTCAAAAGATAATAACAGAAAAGAAGGAATACAAGGACGGAAATCACGCCCTAGAACAACCAAGAAAGTAATCATTCAACAAACCAAAAAGAAGACAGCCACAAGAACAGAATGCCAACTCTAACAACAAAAATAAAAGTAAGCTACAATTACTTTTCCTTAATATCTCTTAATATCAATGGACTCAATTCCCCAATAAAAAGACATAGACTAACAGACTGGCTACACAAACAGGACCCAACATTCTGCTGCTTACAGGAAACCCATCTCAGGGAAAAAGACAGATACTATCTCAGAGTGAAAGGCTGGAAAACAATTTTCCAAGCAAATGGACTGAAGAAACAAGCTGGAGTAGCCATTTTAATATCGGATAAAATCGACTTCCAACCCAAAGTTATCAAAAAAGACAAGGAGGGACACTTCATACTCATCAAAGGTAAAATCCTCCAAGAGGAACTCTCAATTCTGAATATCTACGCACCAAATGCAAGGGCAGCCACATTCATTAGAGACACTTTAGTAAAGCTCAAAGCATACATTGCACCTCACACAATAATAGTGGGAGACTTCAACACACCACTTTCATCAAAGGACAGATCGTGGAAACAGAAACTAAACAGGGACACAGTGAAACTAACAGAAGTTATGAAACAAATGGACCTGACAGATATCTACAGAACATTTTATCCTAAAACAAAAGGATATACCTTCTTCTCAGCACCTCACGGGACCTTCTCCAAAATTGACCATATAATTGGTCACAAAACAGGCCTCAAAAGATACAAAAATATTGAAATTGTCCCATGTATCCTATCAGACCACCATGGCCGAAGACTGATCTTCAATAACAACATAAATAATGGAAAGCCAACATTACGTGGAAACTGAATAACACTCTTCTCAATGATACCTTTGTCAAGGAAGGAATAAAGAAAGAAATTAAAGACTTTTTAGAGTTTAATGAAAATGAAGCCACAACGTACCCAAACCTATGGGACACAATGAAAGCATTTCTAAGAGGGAAACTCATAGCTCTGAGTGCCTCCAAGAAGAAACTGGAGAGAGCACATACTAGCAGCTTGACAACACATCTAAAAGCCCTAGAAAAAAAGGAAGCAAATTCACCCAAGAGGAGTAGACGGCAGGAAATAATCAAACTCAGGGGTGAAATCAACCAAGTGGAAACAAGAAGAACTATTCAAAGAATTAACCAAACGAAGAGTAGGTTCTTTGAGAAAATCAACAAGATAGATAAACCCTTAGCTAGACTCACTAAAGGGCACAGGGACAAAATCCTAATTAACAAAATCAGAAATGAAAACGGAGACATAACAACAGATCCTGAAGAAATCCAAAACACCATCAGATCCTTCTACAAAAGGCTATACTCAACAAAACTGGAAAACCTGTAAGAAATGGACAAATTTCTGGACAGATACCAGGTACCAAAGTTGAATCAGGATCCAGTTGACCATCTAAACAGTCCCATATCACCTAAAGAAATAGAAGCAGTTATTAATAGTCTCCCAACCAAAAAAAGCCCAGGACCAGATGGGTTTAGTGCAGAGTTCTATCAGACCTTCAAAGAAGATCTAATTCCAGTTCTGCACAAACTATTTCACAAAATAGAAGTAGAAGGTACTCTACCCAACTCATTTTATGAAGCCACTATTACTCTGATACCTAAACCACAGAAAGACCCAACAAAGATAGAGAACTTCAGACCAATTTCTCTTGTGAATATCGATGCAAAAATCCTCAATAAAATTCTTGCTAACCGAATCCAAGAACACATTAAAGCAATCATCCATCCTGACCAAGTAGGTTTTATTCCAGGGATGCAGGGATGGTTTAATATACGAAAGTCCATCAATGTAATCCATTATATAAACAAACTCAAAGACAAAAACCACATGATCATCTCGTTAGATGCAGAAAAATCATTTGACAAGATCCAACACCCATTCATGATAAAAGTCTTAGAAAGATCAGGAATTCAAGGCCCATACCTAAACATGATAAAAGCAATCTACAGCAAACCAGTAGCCAACATCAAAGTAAATGGAGAGAAGCTGGAAGCAATCCCACTAAAATCAGGGACTAGACAAGGCTGCCCACTTTCTCCCTACCTTTTCAACATAGTACTTGAAGTATTAGCCAGAGCAATTCGACAACAAAAGGAGATCAAGGGGATACAAATTGGAAAAGAGGAAGTCAAAATATCACTTTTGGCAGATGATATGATAGTATATATAAGTGACCCTAAAAATTCAACCAGAGAACTCCTAAGCCTGATAAACAGCTTCAGTGAAGTAGCTGGATATAAAATAAACTCAAACAAGTCAATGGCCTTTCTCTATACAAAGAATAAACAGGCTGAGAAAGAAATTAGGGAAACAACACCCTTCTCAATAGTCACAAATAATATAAAATATCTTGGCGTGACTCTAACTAAGGAAGTGAAAGATCTGTATGATAAAAACTTCAAATCTCTGAAGAAAGAAATTAAGGAAGATCTCAGAAGATGGAAAGATCTCCTATGCTCATGGATTGGCAGGATCAACATTGTAAAAATGGCTATCTTGCCAAAAGCAATCTACAGATTCAATGCAATCCCCATCAAAATTCCAACTCAATTCTTCAACGAATTGGAAGGAGCAATTTGCAAATTTGTCTGGAATAACAAAAAACCTAGGATAGCAAAAAGTCTTCTCAAGGATAAAAGAACTTCTGTCGGAATCACCATGCCAGACCTAAAGCTTTACTACAGAGCAATTGTGATAAAAACTGCATGGTACTGGTATAGAGACAGACAAGTAGACCAATGGAATAGAATTGAAGACCCAGAAACGAACCCACACACCTATGGTCACTTGATCTTCTACAAGGGAGCTAAAACCATCCAGTGGAAGAAAGACAGCATTTTCAACAAATGGTGCTGGCACAACTGGTTGTTATTGTGTAGAAGAATGCGAATCGATCCATACTTATCTCCTTGTACTAAGGTCAAATCTAAGTGGATCAAGGAACTTCACATAAAACCATAGACACTGAAACTTATAGAGGAGAAAGTGGGGAAAAGCCTTGAAGATATGGGCACAGGGGAAAAATTCCTGAACAGAACAGCAATGGCTTGTGCTGTAAGATCGAGAATCGACAAATGGGACCTAATGAAACTCCAAAGTTTCTGCAAGGCAAAAGACACCGTCAATAAGACAAAAAGACCACCAACAGATTGGGAAAGTATCTTTACCTATCCTAAACCAGATAGGGGACTAATATCCAACATATATAAAGAACTCAAGAAGGTGGACTTCAGAAAATCAAATAACCCCATTAAAAAATGGGGCTCAGAACTGAAGAAAGAATTCTCACCTGAGGAATACCGAATGGCAGAGAAACACCTGAAAAAATGTTTAACATCCTTAATCATCAGGGAAATGCAAATCAAAACAACCCTGAGATTCCACCTCACACCAGTCAGAATGGCTAAGATCAAAAATTCAGGTGACAGCAGATGCTGGCGTGGATGTGGAGAAAGAAGAACACTCCTCCATTGTTGGTGGGAGTGCAGGCTTGTACAACCACTCTGGAAATCAGTCTGGCGGTTCCTCAGAAAATTGGACATAGTACTACCGGAGGATCCAGCAATACCTCTCCTGGGCATATATCCAGAAGATGCCCCAAATGGTAAGAAGGACACATGCTCCACTATGTTCATAGCAGCCTTATTTATAATAGCCAGAAGCTGGAAAGAACCTAGATGCCCCTCAACAGAGGAATGGATACAGAAAATGTGGTACATCTACACAATGGAGTACTACTCAGCTATTAAAAAGAATGAATTTATGAAATTCCTAGGCAAATGGATGGACCTGGAGGGCATCATCCTGAGTGAGGTAACACATTCACAAAGAAACTCACACAATATGTACTCACTGATAAGTGGATATTAGCCCCAAACCTAGGATACCCAAGATATAAGATATAATTTGCTAAACACATGAAACTCAAGAAGAATGAAGACTGAAGTGTGGACACTATGCCCCTCCTTAGATTTGGGAACAAAACACCCATGGAAGGAGTTACAGAGACAAAGTTTGGAGCTGAGATGAAAGGATGGACCATATAGAGACTGCCATATCAAGGGATCCACCCCATAATCAGCATCCAAACGCTGACACCATTGCATACACTAGCAAGATTTTATTGAAAGGACCCAGATGTAGCTGTCTCTTGTGAGACTATGCCGGGGCCTAGCAAACACAGAAGTGGATGCTCACAGTCAGCTAATGGATGGATCACAGGGCTCCCAATGGAGGAGCTAGAGAAAGTAGCCAAGGAGCTAAAGGGATCTGCAACCCTATAGGTGCAACAACATTATGAACTAACCAGTACCCCGGAGCTCTTGACTCTAGCTGCATATATATCAAAAGATGGCCTAGTCGGCCATCACTGGAAAGAGAGGTCCATTGGACTTGCAAACTTTATATGCCCCAGTACAGGGGAACACCAGGGCCAAAAAGGGGGAGTGGGTGGGCAGGGGAGTGGGGGTGGGAGGTTATGGGGGACTTTGGTATAGCATTGGAAATGTAAATGAGCTAAATACCTAATAAAAAATGGAAAAAAAAAAGCTAGAGAAAGCACCCAAGGAGCTGAAGGGGTCCGCAACCCTATAGGTGGAACAACAATATGAACTACCCAGTACCCCCTGGAGCTCATGTCTCTAGCTGCATATGTATCAGAAGATGGCCTATTCGGCCATCATTGGGAAAAGAGGCCCCTTGGTATTGCAAACTTTATATGCCTCAGTACAGGGGAACACCAGGGCCAAGAAGTGGGAGTGGGTGGGTAGAAGGGCAGGGCAGGGGGAGGGTATAGGGGACCTTCGGGATAGCATTTGAAATGTAAATGAAGAAAATATCTAATAAAAATTGAAAAATAAAAAAAGAATAAATTCCAATCCACTGCTCCTGATTTATTTATTCATGGCACTAATAAGTGAGGCAAAAAAGGAGTAGTCTACTTATATAAAATGAGACAGAAAACATATAAACTATGGTGTTTAATTTTTTTTAATTAAACAATAATATCATAGCACAACAACATCAACATAAACAAAACTGTTTACCACAATGATTAATTACAAAATGTTATTGATTAAAGAGATGATTATCTGAAAATACAATACTGAACTGTTCACTGTTCAAATAAATTAACTATTTTTTATGGTATTTGTAATGTTGACAGTTTAAAAATATTTCTACATTAATGACATTGTACTGATAACATATATTTGTAATATCCTTACCATATTATACAAAGATGGAAATATATTAGGATAAAGTGCTATATATAGTTCACAGAATATTTTCTACAGGAATTTAATCTTTTTGATGTGAGATCTTGTTGATTTATAGAAACCAATAGGAAAGATATATAGACAAGATTCTGAAAGCCAAAACTTCATTTAGGAATTGTTTCCATGATTTTTTTTTATAAGAAAAGCAACTCAGAAAGAAAGCAGTGATGTTACTCAAGCAATTTATAATGAAGGGTAAATGGAATTTATCATTCTGGAAAACTCAGAGATAGTGCAGAATACCAACTTCAAATTATCTCGTTCAGGAGAGGGCCTTTCTTTCAGGCTGTCTTTGTTTATCTGGGAAGGTAAATTTCACTGGAAATGAAACACTGACGCCAGTTGTTAGAAATCAAGCTAGAGTTCAGTGAAATGTTTTTTAAAAGGTTAATGAAATAGTAGGTGATATTCTTTTCCTTGCTCCATACAAAAGTTTGCCTTCTTTGAGTCATAAACATGTTTTTGTTCTTTTTTAGCTCTTTGTAGCTATAAATTATAATTATCTATTGTTTACAGACTATGTCTACAGAAGAAGTTATATTACAGAAGAAATATGCTTTGTTTTCCTCTGATGTATGTCCAATATTTAGGAAGCTGCTTGTCACTGATTAAGTTCTCCATAAATATTACTTTAGTGAATTAACAAACGAATAGTGGTAATTGCACCTTCTGACTAAATTTTCAATAGATATGGAAGAAACAACTTACAATCTGTTAAAATAATCAAGAACAGATGTGGTTTTGTGACATATCAGACTTCATGAATCCATCTGTCTCTTCCACTAATCAAAAAAAATTAATTAGAACTTTTACCTCTATACTTTAGTAAAAACACCTGGCTTGATCCTGAAAGTCCTTCAGTGAAAGAAGCTGAATATATGAAAGATCCCATAGGCTCAATAAAGAATTTTTAATGAATTCAATAAATGTCAAATTTAAAAGTTCATTTATTCTTTGAAAATTTCATGCATCCGTGAAGTGTATCATGATCATACCCGCCCTCATTTTTCTCTTTCCTTTTCCCAAAAGGAACCTGTTATCACATTTCCCTCCCAATTTCTTATCCTGCTATCATAATTTTATACATGTATTTTTAACTCATTGAGTATGAGTTAAAAATACATGTATAAAATTATGCACATGGGGGTAGGGTAATCCATTTGAGGTATGAGAAGTCTACTAGTAGTCAAAATCCCTAAAGAACATTGTCTATCCCTCCTCTCAGCAGCCACCAATGACTAATAGTTCCTCAGATATAGGAGCCTCAGGAAAGCCTCTATAACACCTGCTGAAAGTTTTAACTGGATTGATCTTGTTAAGAAATCCATTTGGTAGCTAAAACTTCAGTGAGTTTAAATGTGGAACAGCAATGTCATGTCCAGAGACTAGAAACTTTACCATGCCTCCCTTTCTCTATTCCTTACAATTTGTTGCACCCTCTCCAGGAATGTTCCCTAAGCTTTGAAGGCACTGATATTGATGTCTCATCTATGGCTGAGCATTTATAATCATTTACTTTCAGCATAGCTTCATTAATGACTTCCCACCATAAGAAGCTTCTCTGAATTTCATATAGAATACTGGTTAGATGTTGGACTCTAAAATTATGCACTCATTTCCTTCTGTTACTATTTCAGTGATTTGGGGGTGGCTGTTGACTTTTAGTAATAGAAGATGGTAATTTTACTTTAATTAATTTATGTACTTTAAAATATGTAGTGAAAAAATTAATTTAGAATGTTGACATGAGCATTTATTGTATGGGGTAATTAATACATTTGTATTAATGCCTGTCTTATATTTGTATAGTTCATTTTTTAGAATGAATAAATACCTTTCTCAAGTTTTGTACATTTGCAGCTAAGTTTCTTAGTGGTGACAAATAAAATGAAAAATGCAGACTAAAAGAAGAATGAAAATCATCATAAAATGCTTTCATTTTTAAGTGATAAGTCTAACTCTGAAAATGGTCAAGGAAAACACACTTTCAGGATTTACTAGAACTAAATTCAAGAACAATACTATGATAAACTCTGGCCACTACATGACTGTCCTATCATCTGTGCTGCTTTATCTGTCAGATGGACTTTTTCCACAAAAGAACACCATGACTCTCATACCTTCACATTTGTGTTACTGTGGTTCAGTAGACCCAGTGGAAAAAGAACTTTCACATCCCAGGAATTTCTGTAGGCATGGCACATTTGCTTCTGAGTAGTTGATCCTGATTCACATGTTCATTCCTGGTAAAAACATTGTACCAGAAAGATTGAATTTGTTGATTGAATGAACCTGGTCCATATAAAATATATGTTGAGTCTGGGAAGGAAAATAAATTATTCACACTAAACTTTAATAAATAAAGTTAAAAGTAATAGCTTAAGTTGCATAGGCTCTAAACTATATGATAGTCATTTTTCAACAAGCCTTAGAGATAAAAAAATAATGTAATACTCACCAAACTTCTGTAAGATACAAAATAACCACTGTATAGAGGTGAAAATGTCTTTCTGGAATGGTAAAATAATGATTATTATAGTTATGTAGTTGCTAAGAGATGAGGCAAAATTTTGAACATAGAAAGTATTAAAAATGGCCTGCCTTAAGTTGAAGTAAGGTTCATATACTGGGGTGACCACTAATTACATCCATTAAATAGAATACTAACAGAATAGAACACTAACAGAATAACTATTTCTGTGAGGTGATGAAAATGAATCAAAATGATTTGCATTACATTATTTCTCCCTGTGTATCTGCACATGCATGTAGATTTCGCAGAGTTCAGAAAAAGGTTTCAGATTCCAATGTGGATTCTTGAAATTAAACTTGAATCCTCTGCAAGAGCAACAAGTACTGTTAATTGCAACGCCATGTCTCCAGATCCCAGAGATATATTTTATCTGTTTCTAGTACACTATTTGGTTTTTTTTCCATTTTTATTAGGTATTTAGCTCATTTACATTTCCAATGCTATACCAAAAGTCCCCCATAGCCACCCACCCCCACTCCCCTACCCACCCACTTCCCCTTTTTGGCCCTGGCGTTCCCCTGTACTGGGGCATATAAAGTTTGCATGTCCAATGGGACTCTCTTTCCAGTGATGGCCGACTAGGCCATCTTTTGATACATATGCAGCTAGAGTCAAGAGCTCCGGGGTACTGGTTAGTTCATAATGTTGTTCCACCTATAGGGTTGCAGATCCCTTTAGCTCCTTGGGTACTTTCTCTAGCTCCTCCATTGGGAGCCCTGTGATCCATCCATTAGCTGACTGTGAGCATCCACTTCTGTGTTTGCTCAAGAAAATTCTTGTATGTGCCTTCACCATTCATACATTTTTATGAAAATCCCTTTCATTGTGTTAGAAAAATCTTAATATGTCTATGTCCATATCCATCACCTACCACCCACATACATATTGTATTTTAATAAAGAGGTTTGCATTGAATTCCATTTTTATTGTAAGAGAGAATGACAAATGAATATTAAAAATTTGATTACATGAAAGACATTCATGAGCATTTTCCTTCAAGGAAAAAAAAGGTCATTTGCTTTTTTTAATTTATGTATGTATTTATTTGTTAAAATCTACTGTTTTGTCATCAGTGTGTATGTTTATATCAAGAACTATTTCCCTAAGGAAAAAATAGTGCCAAGAAATTTAAACTTGAAAAAATAATCTTATGTTTTTTGAAATTATTATTAATCAGAAACAGGAAATTCAGCAGCATGAGGTTTATTATTTTAGAAAACAAAGTTACTGGATGAGAATTTTAGCATGACTTCCTAAGTTCTCTACACTATCCCATTTCTCACCCCAGAGCACAAATCTGATACAACCAACTCTAATAATATATGCTTGTTTTACATATATTCCTTGACCTATTGTTTACAGAAATTTCTCTTAGCCCTAAAGGGAAAAAATATCTTCGGCACGTATATAAGTATTTGAGATTTTTAAAACATCTCTAGATCCAAATACCTCATATACAGAAAGTGAAAATTCTGAACTTATTTTGTTTAAGTAGAGAGTCATATATTTACAGTCTGAAGATAATAGTTGATTACAAGTACTATGATCCTTATGCAGAATTTTTAAAAAAATATATTGTATGTAATGTTCAGTAGAGAACCATTTAAATGATTTGGTTTACATCAGTTGCTTTTATGTTTCTGTAATAAAACATCACTACCAAAAGGCTTTATTTCATCTTTCAATTATCATTCATTACAGAAGGAAGTCTAGGCAGGAACCATTGAGGCTGAAACCAATGTAGGGACCAGGAAGGAATGCTAGCACCTTTGGTTTGCTCAGCTTCTTTTCTTATACAGCCCAAAAACACCTGATTAGGGATGGAACCATTAACTTTGGGCTGGGCTGGATCCTTGAACATCAATATTCAGTCAAGGAGCTTCCCCTCAGACATATCTACAGCTAAAATTCTGTCTTCCTGGGTATAGCTAGGTTTTTATCAAGATTACAAAAACTATAATTTAGTTCTATATAGTAAAACAGAACTGTTTTGACTTTAAAGTACATGTAATTCATCTTTCAACTCACGTCTCCTCTATATGTAAAGTTTTGAACAACTTTAGGTCTTGAAAAACAATTTTTTAATAACTCAAAATAAAAAATGTATTTCAACACTGTGTCCTATTTCCCCAAATACTGTGAAAGACACTGCATAGATTTTGAATTTAAGAATTATGTTCCTAGCCGGATGTGGTGGCAACATGCCTTTAATCCCAGTACTTGGGAGGCAGAGGCAGGCAGATTTCTGAGTTCGAGGCCAGCTTGGTCTACAGAGTGAGTTCCAGGACAGCCAGGGTTGAGAAACCCTGTCTCAATGCCCACCCCCCAAAAGAATCATGTACCTGTTCCTGCATATAACATATAGTTTGATAACTAACATTAACCTAATACATAAAATATAAGCTAAAAGATATTATCAAACATATCATTTCTAGATAGTACTATAGACATGATTTCTCTTGAAAAAGCTCGAATCTGTCTTGTTTTCAGGCTCTTTATGTTTTTCTTGACATAGTTAGATACTGTGGTGGTTTGAATGAAAATTGCCCCATAGTCTTATAAAGAACAGTACTATTAGAAGGTGTACCCTAGTTAAAGTAGGTATGGCCTTGTTGGAGGAAATGTGTCATTGGCAGGAGGCTCTGGAATTTGAGAAGCTCAAGTGTTGAGAGCTTTTAGTGCTGCTTCTAGGAATTTGGCACTTGTCACTGGGCCCAGACAAGGAGGTAGGCTCAGATAAGAATATTAGAAACAGTGACCATAGCACTTTGTTTACTACATTGCTGAATTAATACCTTATGAGATCTCTTTTCTTACTACTTTACTTATTACCTTGTGTGATCCTTTTGCTTGATACTTTACTTAATTACTATCTTGAGTGATCTCCTTGTTTACAACTTCTCTTGATTATGTTGTCTTTGATCTAAGAACTGACCATGATTTTTGGATGTAGCTAGAATGATATAAAAGCAGACTGGGGAAGAATAAATCTGCTTTAGCCTTAGTAGGGACTGGAGTCATTATACATTTGTCTAACTGTTTTTCTTCGTTTTCAATCCTCACTCTCTCTCTTGAGACCCTGTTGACTGACTGAGCTGGCTTGATCACTAAAGCCAGGCCTACTGTGTCTGTCTTTCTGCTGTTTTCCATCCAATAATAAAACTCTTGGCTCCTTTTCCAGCACCATGTCTGCCAGTGTGTAGCCATGCTTCCCATCATGGTTCCTGCCATTATGACAATGAACTGAACCTCTGAAATGTTAGCCACTGTCAATTATTTGCTTTTCTTTAGAAGAGTTGCTGTGGTTATGGGGTTTCTTCATAGCAATAAAACCCTAAGAGAGGTATTTTCTTCTTGAAGCAGTGTTACTTCACAGCTCATTCCTATCTTCAACACTGGAAGTTAACACCTTTGCTTCCCATGTTCTGCGATTATAGGTATGTGTCACCACACCTAAGGAAGCATAAACATTTCCTACAAATGGTTTTCTTCCCATCTTTCATATGTTTGACAATTTTCTACTCAGAATTGTCACTTTAAATTCAAATGATAATGTCTTATGTATATTTTCCTAATATACATTAGTGATACTTAAGTGATACTCCAGGAGACTATGCTAATGAAGATAAAGAAAGGGATTAGCTATAAATTCTCTCCTCCACTAAACCACGGAGAAAATAGACAAAACATGATGGAAGATTTATTTACACTATTAAATGCAGATACAAGGAATTGAAGTAATTTGGTAAAGAGTTATTAAAGTTATTGAAGACAAAATCTAATAACAGTAAAATACTATCATTACAGGGACATCCTCTTAGAAGACAGCAATGCCCATGGGTCATTAAAGGGAACAAAGAAGAACCACTCTCTCCAGAAATCTTCAGGGACCAGCATCTGTTTTATTGTACATGAACTGGTACTTATATAGTAGGAGCCTATTGATTGTGATTGAATAGTACATTATCTCAGATTGCCCAGTGATTGTGCATATCCCCAGAGTCTCTATGTGGGAGAAACACATACAAGGAGACATGGAGTATGTAAATTCCTCAGCAGGCCAGTTACTACCTACTCATAATACTTCAGATTTCAGTGTTCTGATTATTGAGGATATTCAGAAAATATGTGTCATGCTTATTTAGAAGTGAAATGTGCCAGGTAGGCTGGCCATCAGGTGATGTCTACACTTTCTCCTATAGTAGACAGAGATTTCTGACATAATTTGTTGGGAGAGACCTTGTTTGAACATTTACCACCTTAAGTGCTTGCTTGCATAAAGTCTTGGCCTCTATGGAAAAGTACCAGCCAAGGTGACTACAAATAGACATAGATCCTGAAGTCAGCAGAGAAGCAATAGCTATAAATCTTGTGGATAGGTGCCTAATAACCCATTCTGTCCTGATCTTCCTGCTGAACTGTTTACCCAGTCAATATCCTGTTCCTGCAATTCCCATCAAACATTCAACATAATTCTCTACAGATTCAGAAAGTACAATCTTCCACTTCATATGGAAATACCAAAATCCCAGGATAACTACAACAATAGTGAATAATGAAATAACTTCTGGAGGTGTCACCATCCCTGATCTCAAATAGTACTACAGAAGTATAGTAATTAAAGCAGATTGTCATAAAAAGAGACATGTTGCTCAGTAGAACCAGTCCAAAGAATCAAACAAAAGTCTACATACTTATGGTCACTTGTTTTTGATAAAATATTCAGAAATATACATTGAAGTTAACTTCAACACATAGTGCTAGTCAAACTTGATGGCTGCATGTAGAGAAATCCAAATAGCTCCATGCTTATTACCCTGCACAAAACTCAACCGAATTCTACATAGATCAATGACCTTAAAATAAAGCCAGAAACACTGAACCTGATAGATAAGTAAGTGGGGAATTTCTTTGAATGAATTGGCATGGAAGACAACTGCATGAACAGAACATATCAGCAAAGACACCAGAGAACAACAATTAATAAATGGAACCTCATGAAATTGAAAAGTGTATTATGAAAAACAAAAAGAAAAAGTATTATACCTATGGCAAAGAACACACTATCATTTAGACTAAATGATAGCCTACAGAATGAGAAAATAATTTTAATAATAATACACCTGATAGAGGTTTAATATCTAACGTATATAAAAAGCCCCCAAGACTGGAATCAATAAAACAATCTTATTAAAAATGAGTTATGACAAACAGAGATTTGTAAAAAGAGGAAACTCAGTGTCTGAGAAACATGTAAAATGATCAATATTCTTAGTCAATATGAAAATATAAGCATAAACTACTTTGAGATTTCACTTTGGACCAGTCACAATGGGCATGCTCAATAAGGCAAATGACAGCTCATGCTGCCAAGGATGTAGTTTAAGAGGAACACTCATCCTTTTCTGGTGGAAGGGCAAACTTGAGCAGTCACTATGAAAATCAGTGTGGTAGTTTCTCAGGAATATTGAAATATATCTATCCCAAGATATAAATACCATTCATGGAAATATACCAAAAAACTATATCTTGCTACAGAAACAATCATTCAATTATGTTCATTGTTGCTCTATTCATAATAGCAAGAAACTGAAAAAATCCTAAGCATCCACCAATGAATGAATCAATAATAAAATAGATTTAAAATTACTATAGTTCTATAATGAAGTATTACTTAGATGTTAACATAAACAAAAAGGAAATCTTGATATTTGCAGGTAAATTTGAGGACCTAGAATAAAATTATCTTGAGTGAGGTCACTCAAACCCCAAAAGGCAAATATACTATGTATTTGATTATGTGTGAATGTTCATTGTTAAGTTTTTGATAAGGAGGCTACAATCTATATAACTACATATTTTTCATAGAGTAAAGGACTATGAGGGAAGGAAGTGTCTCCCTAGGAAGGGGAAATAGAACAGATACTAAAGCATGGGTGAAAGCTTGGGTACTAGGATGAGAGTATCAAATGGTGAGGGGGTGAAGAGAAAAGCAAGGGGGGAGGAATATAGTGAGAAACAGCTAAAACTAAAGACAATTTTTGTAAGTGGCACAAAATTTGTGTGTCTATCCAACCACTCTCAGTTTAGATTTAAGGCCTGTTCCATGAGATAAAAATATATCTGACACTGTTTGGGTGGCCAAGAACCAGAAACTAGATAGGCCATGTACCTAGTGGGCAAACAAATATTATCTTAAAGAATCTTATCCATAAAATGATTCCTAATGACATTTTTCTATACCCATAGATTAGTATCTTGCTCATCCATCATCTGAGAAGTTCCATTCTGTAGTAGATGGGAACAAACACAGAGAATTATAACTGCAGAAAATGGGAGACTTTGGAGCATTTTGCCTGAAGTAAGTTGTTTCCATCAAATCCATTCCCTTTGGATCAAGTAACTCTGTGAAAGGGGCTGCCAAAAGAGAAACTAGGTCATCTAGACACAACAGAACTGATAAATATGTGAAGTCACAGAGACTGTAGTGGCATATACAATGCCTGCATAGTTCTAAGCCAGATGAGTTCCCAGTGCTGAGAAAGAAGTGAACACCAACTCCCTTCCTCATCCAGAAACTATCTCCAATTGAAAACTGCTCATCAAGGAAGAATTTCTTCAATGTAATTTCACTGAGTGTACAAAACAAACTTAATGGTAGGCCCATTCCCACAAGTAGATAGCCAACATAAAATGGACTCAATAGTACTTTTGTAGGTTATTTTGTCTCATAATGATTTATCTGGGAAATTTTATATTATGAATTCTGATTTGTACTTTTATGTGATTTCTATGTGTGCAAATGTGTATGACTCTGTGTCTATATGTGTTTCTTGTGTTTTTTCCTTTGGTACTTTCCTGTTTGTTCTTTTTCTTTGTTTTGTCCTATTCTAGTTTGTTTCTATTTAATTTACCTTATTTTCTTTTATCACTATTATTATTTCTAGATGACTATTTTTATTGGATATTTTATTTATGTTTCAAATGTTATCCCGTTTCCTGGTTTCCCATTCAGAAACCCCCTATCCCATCTCTCCCCCCTGCTTCTTTGAGGGTGCTCCCCCACCCACTGACCCACTCCTTCCTCCCTGAACTGGGTGTCTTTACACTGGGACATATAGCCTTCACTGGACCAAGGGCCTCTCCTCCCACTGATGTCTAACAAGGCTATCCTTTGCTACATATGCAGCTGGAGCCATGGGTTGCTCCATGTATACTCTTTGGTTGGTTGTTTAGTCCTTGGGAGTTCTATTGGTCTGGTTAGTTGATATAGCTCTTCTTCCTTTAGGGTTTCAAACCATTTCAGCTCATTCAGTCCTTTCTCTCACTCCTCCATTGGAGACCCCATGCTCAGTCTAATGAGAGAAAAATAAAGAGTATAGAATGGAGGTTGGAAGAATCTTTGGGGGAGGGGAAATCACAATCAGAATAATTTGCCTGAAAAAAATATTTTCAATAAAGATGTATCTAAACGGTAAATGGTCCCTAGATAATTGTTAGAAGTATTAAATGATGAGGGAGAGGTAGCTCTTTCTGAGTGAATTTAGGAATGGTATGTATGAAGTAAAAGTGGTTGGTGGAAAGACAAATATAGAGGAGCTTGTTCTAAGAAAAATTATGGAGTGAAATAATATGGTAGTCATAAATATAGTCTAGCTAAACCCTGGTTACAGAAATGTGTTTCTATAAGCAAAACAAAACAAACAGAACAAACTAAACAGCAAACTAAACAGAACAACAACTACAATGAAAAAAAAATCTAAAAAATTGGAGTATCAAGACTTTGATCTCATGTTGAGCCCTCAGCTAGAACCCTACTAGAACTACATTAGACCTTGACTCAAAATACTGAAAGGGAAGTCATATCATTCTGGTTTATGGTCTGTATATGTACCTCAGTGGTAAAATGCTTGTATAGTATATGGAAGTTGCCAGGTCTGAGTCAAATAACACTCAAAAAATTAACCGATTAAAACTATTCAAAGAAACCACAAAATGTCATCATAGTAATCAGACCAAATTAGTCAACAGTGAATACATAATTCAAAACATCATAAAAAACAAGGTAAATGGATATCTTTCATGTATCAATAAAGCAATACAAAAACTCAATATAAATACAACCTCAAAGATGAATGTTTGATAAGTATCAGTTTTATCATGACTGTGGTAACTTAGGTTACAGATGATGATAGTTAAACCAAGATTATAAAATAATGTACTGACAATTGATTAGTTTTTTGTTATTGTTTAAGTTAGATAAATGAATACTCATGAATCAATTGGAACTGTGTGTAAAGATAAACTGCTTCTTCAAAAAATATTGAAGGGGATAGGACCTGAAAGATAGTCCAGTCTCTGAAAGCACATATTTCTCTTATGGAGAACCAATGTTTAGTTCCTAGCACCAATATAATAGCTCCTAACCATCTGTAGCTTTAATTCAAGAGATTCTAATGCCCTATTCTGAATTACAAAAGTATCAAGCACACATGTGGTATGCACATATCTGGCAAAACTCTTACACATAAAATAAAATAATCTTTAAAAAATATTCCTTAAGCTGTTCATCGTGGTGAACACCTTTAATCTCAGCACACTTAGAAGCAGAGACAAGCAGATCGGAGACTGAGGTCAGTCTGTTCTACAGAATATGTCTGAGGACAGCTAGGCCTAGCCCCCTCCCCCCAAAAGACAGTGAAACAAACAAACACAAAAAACACAAACAAACAAGTTTAAAATCAACTCCAAAGGGAGGCTGGAATTATGACAAAATATGTAAATATACTTTCCAAGTCTGATGATTTGAGTTCAATACCTAAAACCCACATAGTTGATGAAGAGACCTGATTTTCTGCAACTGGTCTTCTGACCACCACATGAACTGCATGAGTGCATGCAATGCACACAGTGAAATATATAAATAAAAATGCAAAGGAAATCTAAAACTATGGAGTCATCTGCTTCTTAGAAGATAGATCTTCTGCTTAAAGGACAAACAGAAACACACAAACACACACATTTACAAATGGATGAGTGATAGACTCTGAGCAGTTTTCTGTCATTTCTGCTTTCAGCTGTATTTATAAAAATTTCACAAGTG
The DNA here is from genome assembly GCF_000001635.26 of Mus musculus. Lineage (NCBI taxonomy): Eukaryota > Metazoa > Chordata > Mammalia > Rodentia > Muridae > Mus > Mus musculus. Next base: position 114,120,598 of record NC_000086.7, read on the forward strand.
GATATGCATTTTCAAATTCACAGAGTAAGTGTTAGAAATATTGATAAAAAAGAGGCACTTTAAAAAATATTCAAATTGAGGGAAGATGGCCTTTGGGAGTTCAAGACTAGCCTCATCTACTGAGCCAGTTCCAGAACAGCCAAATCTACACACATACACACACACACACACACACACACACACACACACACACACACACACACACACACACACACATATATATATATGTATATATATATATATATATATATATATATATATATATACCACAGACAAAAAACTGTCTCAAAAACAAACAAACAAACAAACAAACAAACCAGATAATTTGACAGGTTAGTGATAATATAATAATCCCAAATTGCTTGCTAATTCTGCTAAACACTTACTTTCTTCCAAACAAGTTCTATGCATTTATCTGTCAATTACTTAATATGTTTCAAATTCTCTGTGTTGTGTTCTAACTAGCTTAGACACTGACATTTTAATGGTCTTGTTTGATACTTCCCTTATGGCAATATTGGTTAAAAAAAAACTGGCAGAAATAAAGAAACCTTTAAATAATATCTCCGTTAACTTACAACTTGGTCTCTCCTGACCATTTTTACTGGAAAAAGTAAATCAGTCCACACTATCAGTTGACTGCACAAATAGTTGTGTGAAATAAGTGTCCCAATAGGGATGTTTCCATTTTATTTATATTATCATAAAAGCACGCCATTTATTAAGGAAAATTCCCATTTGAGTTGCACACAGAAAGAACAAACAGTTATCATTGGCCATAGGTCTTTGAAAGGCAAGTTGTATACTGATGTTTATGTTTATATGGAACATTATTCTACTATCTAATGAAATTTCATTTTTATTTCTGTTATCACCTGCATTTGTTTTGTCCATTATGTACCATGTTTTATTGCCATAAACTATACACATTAATTTTAGCTGTGAGCATCTTTCATATGAGACTGCTGCTATTCTTTCATGTGTCAATATCAAATGGGTACTGCTCAAGTGATCATTTATAATATAAAAGGGAAGAAAGTTTTCACATAAAACTTTCTGCCTTACTATTACTCAAAAAAAATTATCACCATGTTAACTAGGAGTTTCAGTTCAATTCCATATATAACACAATTTGGTAAAAACTCAAGATGACAAATATGAGTGTTCTTTCTCTGTGACATACCATTCTGAAATTGAAAAGTGAGAGTGAAAGATCTATAAGGGTCAAACTCATACATTATATCAGGGACCTACTAAAACAGCTGTCTTAGTCAATGTTCTATTGATGTAAAGAGACACTATAACCATATCAAGTCATAAATGAAACTATTCAACTGGGGGCTTGGTTACAGTTTCAGTTTCATCCTTTTTATGGACCATAGAAGGGGGCAAGAGGGGAACATGATCTGGGATTGGGTTGTGTAAAGGACTGAAGCCCAGCAAAAATAATGGAAACAGGCAACCTCAGGAGGTGGGAGGTTGGGAGGACCTTCCAAAATGTACCAGAGACCTGGGAGGTGAGAGACTCTCAGGACTCAAAGGGAGGGACCTTAGATGAAATGCCCAATAGTGGGGAGAGGTAACTTGTAGAGCCCACCTTCAGCAGAAAGACAGGGCATCAAGTGACTTTTAGGGTTGTCATCCTACAGTCAAACTCTCACCCATAATTGTTCCTGTCTAAAAGAACTGCAGGGATGGAAATGGAGAGGAGCCTGAGTAAAGAAGGTCCAGTGACAGGAATAAAGTGGGATCCAGCTCAAGGAGAGGTCCCAAGGCCTGACACTATTACTGAGGCTATGAAATGCTCACATAAAGAGACCTATTATGACTGCCTTCCAAAAGACCCAACAAGCAACTGAAAGAGGCAGATACAGATATTTGCACCCAACCAATGGAAGCTGACCCCTGTTATTGAATTAGGGAAGGCTGAAAGAAGCTGAGGAGGAGGGTGATCTGAGGAGGGCCAGCAGTCTCAATTTACCTGGATTCTGAGATCTCTCAAACACTGGATCACCAAACAGGCAGGATAAACCAGCTGATATAAGGCCACCAACACATACACTTTGTAGGTGAAGTGCCCAATTGAGGTATTTGACCTGGTCATATGGTAGATTTATTTAGAGCTTTTTTTGAGAATTGGTCATTCTGATTTTCAGAGTGGCTGTAACTGTTTATAATAACAAAAGTGTCAGTAAGGATTTCTCTTTCTCCACATCTGTGTAAGCTTTTGTTGCAAGTTGTTTTCTTGATCTAAGTCATGCCTACTGGCACAAGATGAAATATCAAAGTAGTTGGAATTTGCATTGTCCTAATTGGTAAGGGTGCCAAAGCATTTCAGAAGTGTCTCCTTGCAGTTTTTATATCTTCTTTTGAGAATACTGTTTTCAATACTCCATTTAAATTGTTTCAATTATTTTTTGAGAATTTCACACAATATATTTTCTTTATATTCTATCATATCTCCAAACCTCTTCAGATCTTCCACGTCCCTAAACACTTATCTTAGAATTTCTATTGATGTGATAAAATGCCATGACCAGCAAACTTGGTTAGAAAATATTCACTTCATGATGTGCTTGCAGATACCAGCCCAACACTGAGGGAGTTCAGGTCAGGAACTCAGGGCAGAAACCCAGAACCAGGAATCAAAGCAGAGGCCTTAGAGGAATTATTCTTACTAGCTTGCAACTCGTGATATACTCAGCCTGCTTTCTTTTGAAAGCCTGGATCACCTGTCCAGGGTCCCATCACCCAAAGTGAGCTATGCTTTCCCATGTCATTCATTAACCAAGGAAATACCCCCAAAGACTAGCCTACAGGCAATCTGATGCAGGCTTTTTTTTTCAATTGATATTTCATGTTCCAGATAACTCTAGCTTCTGTCAAACTGACAACAAAAGAACAAAAAATAACAACAAAACATGAGCAAGAAAAAACTTGTTACCTTCTAAAGACATCACTGTTAAGCAATAACTAACCTTTCTCTATTGTCGTCACCAAGATGTCATGTTAATATTAATATGGCAGTATTATACTCTCATTTTTTAAAAGTTCCACAGCTTTTTAAAATATCAATACTTAGAAGTCCAAAGTATCTTCAAAATATTCAAAGTCTTTCTATAAACTCCAAAGTCTCGTAACTTTGGGTTTTTATAAAATCAAAAATATATTGAATGCTTTGTTATTTGAAGAGGATATAACAAAAACAAACTTATATTCAGATCAAAGCAAAATCAAACTTAAACAACGTAAAGAGCAGTGTTAGACTTTTGGGACACAAAAGCTTCTGAGCTCAAAGGGACTTGAAGCAGCTCTACTTCCCTGCCCCTCGCACCCACAGCACACATAGCTTGTCTCATAGGCTCAAGCCATCTCTGCTCCATAGCTGCTGCTATCTTATGATGATTATGGTGATGGTGGTGGTGGTGGTGGTGGTGGTGTGTGTGTGTGTGTGTGTGTGTGTGTGTGTGTGTGTGTACATGTACTTTTATCTATATTAACTCTCCCATATAGTCTGGTAGAGTACCCACTAAGGCCCATGTGTTAAAAACCTGTCTTTCAGCAAATGATACTTATAGAAAGTCATACAAACCCTAAGAGCTGATTGGCATGTTTTATCTCCTTTGACTGAATTCCAAAATCATCAAATCATTTCATGTCTTAGCAAATATTTAGAATGCTAGGACATCTTTCAAGTGTGAGAGAAGACAGGACTTAATATGACTAGCACAGATAACAATAGTCTTGGAGAGTTCTAATAATTTTTAGTTTCTTGCCACTGCCTCAATTCTCAACATTTCTTAATATTCTTGAGCTTTTACTTTGACTTTTCTTATATGAAACCCATATTTAATTTGCATACATTAAATTTAGTATAAAAAGTAATATAATATTCTTAAAACTATTAAAGCAAGACAAACAAATCTACAACTGTAATGCAACATGACTATTAGGTAGACACTACTATACTATAATAACTTAAATTTAACTATGGATAAATCACAGCTTCTTATTGAGACTATTTGTACTGGCCACCAAAAAGGACTTTTGTTCTAGTGTAAATTCTTCAAATTATGGCTATATTATAATAATAACATAATTTTAAAATAAGCTTTTTTATAGGAAATAGAGTAAGTAGTATTAGGTAAATAATCATATATATGTATATATATGTATATACATATATATATATATTCACAATTTCATATGCTTGTTCTCTTTACATTTTTTGATAGTTGAATATCAATATTTTTATTAGGTATTTTCTTCATTTACATTTCCAATGCTATTCCAAAAGTCCCCCCATAAACTTCCCCCCACTATACCCCCACTACCAATTCTTGGCCCTGGCGTTCCCCTGTATTGAGGCTAATAAAGTTTGCAAGACCAATGGGCCTCTCTTTCCAATGATGGAGGACTGGGCCATCTTATGATACATATGCAGCTAGAAACATGAGATCTGGGGGTTACTGGTTAGTTCATAATGTTGCTCCACCTATAGGGTTGCAGAATCCTTTAGCTCCTTGGGTATTTTCTCTAGCTCCTCCATTGGCGCCCTGTGGTCCATCTAATAGCTGACTGTGAGCAACCACTTATGTGTTTGCTAGGCCCCAGCATAGCCTCACAAGAGTCAGCTATATCTGGGTCCTTTCAGCAAAATCTTGCTAGTGTTTGCAATGGTGTCAGCATTTGGAGGCAGATTATGGGATGGATCCCTGGGTATGGCAGTCTCTAGATGGTCCATCCTTTCGTTTCAGTGCCAAACTTTGTCTCTGTAACTCCTTCCATGGGTGTTTTGTTCCCAATTATAAGAAGGGGCAAAGTGTCTACATTTTGGTCTTTGTTCTTCTTGAGTTTCATGTGTTTTGCAGATTGAATCTTATATCTTGGGTATTCTAAATTTCTGGGCTAATATCCACTTATCAGTGAGTACATATCATGTGAGTTCTTTTGTGATTGGGTTACCTCACTCAGGATGATACCCTCCAGGTCCATCCATTTCCCTAGGAATTTCATAAAGTCATTCTTTTTAATAGCTGAGTGTAAATGTGCCATATTTTCTATATCCATTCCTCTGTTGAGGGACATCTAGGTTCTTTCCAGCTTCTGGCTATTATAAATAAGGCTGCTATGAACATAGTGGAGTATGTGTCCTTCTTACCAGTTGGAAAATCTTCTGGATATATATGCCCAGGAGATGTATTGCTGGATGTTCCGGTAGTACTATATCCAATTTTCTGAGGAACCACCAGGTTAGCAAGAGCAGAATCCCCTAGGGCAAGCTTTAACAAGGCTCAGAGGAATAGCATAAATTCTGACTAATGTCTGAAATCCTCATCTGGTTTCCTAATGGCTAACTTTAGAAAGGGCCGCCTTTTATCTCAGTTGTAACCACTGCCAAGTTCCTGCTAGTCTTTATGTATACATTTCTCTGTTCTGTGTCAGATAACTTCAGTGTAACTTGGCTGATGTGTCACCTAATTTCTTTGTTTTCTTCTATTATATAAGTCTGATGCTTGCTTTGAAAAATTACATTCAGATAGAACATTCTCTCTGTGTCAGTGTCTGTTTGTAATTTTATTTATTTACTTATTTATTGCAAAAAAATCATCAGCCTTTAATAATGGTGACAATGAGGAAAATCAATTTTAACTTTGGCATATAATGAATGACTTTTTTCTTTTTCTTTTTTTAAAGGCAAATTTTTATTAGATCTTTTCTTCAGTTACATTTCAAATGCTATCCCCAAAGACCCCTGTGCCCTCCCCACGCCCTGTTCCCCAACCCACCCACTCCTGCTTCCTGACTCTGGCATTCCACTGTACTGGGATCATATGATCTCTGGAAGACCAAGGACCTCTACTCCCATTGATGGCCGACTATGCCATCCTCTGCTACATATGTAACTATAGACACAGCTCTGGGGGTGGGGTACTAGTTAGTTCATATTTTTGTTTCTTCTATAGTGTTGGACATCCCTTTAGGTCATTGAGTACTTTCTCTAGGGAAACTGTGTTCCATCCAATAGATGACTGTGAGCATAAACTTCTGTATTTTCCAGGCATTGGCATAGCCTCATAAGAGAGAGCTATATCAGGGTCCTGTCAGCAAAATCTTGCTGGCATATGCAATACTGTCTGAGTTTGGTGGATGTATATGGGATGGATCCCTGGGTGTGGCAGTCTCTGGATGGGCCTTCCTTCTGTCTCAGCTCTAAAATTTATCTCTATAATTCTTTCCATGGGTATTTTGTTCACCATTCTAAGAAGGAGCAAAGTATCCACACTTTGGTCTTCCTTCTTCTTGAGTTTCAAGTGTTTTGCAAATTGTATCTTGGGTATTCTAAGTTTCTGGGCTAATATATGCTTATCAGTGTGTGCATATCATATGTGTGCTCTTATGATTGGGTTACCTCATATAGGATGATATCTTCCAGATCCATCCTTTTGCCTAAGAATTTCATGAATTCAATGTTTTTAATTGCTGAGTAGTACTCCATTGCGTAAATGTACCACACTTTCTGTATCCATTCCTCTGTTGAGGGACATCTGGGTTCTTTCCAGCTTCTGGCTATTATAAATAAGGCTGCTATGAACATAGTGGAGCATGTGTCCTTATTACAAGTGGGAACATCTTCTTGGTATATGCGTAGGAGAGGTATTGCTGGATCTTCCATTAGTATTATGTCCAATTTTCTGAGGAGCTGCCAGACTGATTTCCAGAGTGGCTGAACCAACTTGTAATCCCACCAATGGGATAAGTGATCCTCTTTCTCCACATCCTTTCTAGCATTTGATGTTGAAGAATAAAAATTTTTACTGAACTCTTCTTCACCCCAGAGCCCAACCCCTCCCATCTAGAGATTGTTCCCGGAACACTCCTGAACTCTTCACCCCAAAATGCATTCCTGAACTCCTCACCCTAGAGTTCGAACCCTCCCAACTAAAGACTGTTCCAAGAACATTCTTGAGATAAGGGCCTCCTGGAACAACCTCAAAATAAACCGGGTACAATGCCAAATGATAGGACATGACCCCTTAGTTACGTAGATTCCCTTGGCAGAACCCCTTGTCCCTTGGCAGAACCCCCTAGTGATGTAAACTTGTACTTTCCCTGCCCAGCTCTCCCCCCTTGAGTTTTACTATATAAGCCTGTGAAAAATTTGGCTGGTCGTCGATTCTCCTCTACACCACTAGGTGTATGAGTTTCGACCCCAGAGCTCTGGTCAATGTGCTTTCATGTTGCTGCTTTATTAAATCTTGCCTTCTACATTTTATGTATGGTCTCAGTGTCTTCTTGGGTCCACGGCTGTCCCGGGGCTTGAGTGCTTGAGTGAGGGTTTCCCTTCGGGGGTCTTTCATTTTGGTGCATTGGCCGGGAATCAGCGCGACCACCCAGAGGTCCTAGACCCACTTAGAGGTAAGATTCTTTGTTCTGTTTTGGTCTGATGTCTGTGTTCTGTTTCTAAGTTTGGTGCGATTGCAGTTTCGGTTTTGCGGACGCTCAGTGAGACCGCGCTCCGAGAGGGAACGCGGGGTGGATAAGGATAGATGTGTCCAGGTGTCCACCGTCCGTTCACCCTGGGAGACGTCCCAGGAGGAACAGGGGAGGACCAGGGACGCCTGGTGGACCCCTTTGGAGGCCAAGAGACCATTTGGGGTTGCGAGATCGTGGGTTTGAGTCCCACCTCGTGCCCAGTTGCGAGATCGTGGGTTCGAGTCCCACCTCGCGTTTTGTTGCGAGATCGTGGGTTCGAGTCCCACCTCGCGCCTTGTTGCGAGACCGTGGGTTCGAGTCCCGCCTCGCGTTTGGTCACGGGATCATGGGTTCGAGTCCCACCTCGTGCAGAGGGTCTCAATCGGCCGGCCTTAGAAAGGCCATCTGATTCTTTGAGTTGCTTGTGGTCGACGCAGAGTCGCCGCCGTTTCTGGTTTCTTTTTTGTCTTAGTCTCGTGTCCGCTCTTGTAGTGTCTACTGTTTTTCTAGAAATGGGACAATCGGTGTCCACTCCCCTTTCTCTGACTCTGGAGCATTGGAAGGAGGTGCGGGTCAGAGCCCACAACCAGTCGGTGGAGGTCAGAAAGGGTCCGTGGCAGACCTTTTGTGCCTCCGAGTGGCCGACGTTTAGAGTGGGCTGGCCACCAGAAGGTGCTTTTGACTTGTCACTAATTGCTGCCGTTAGGCGAATTGTTTTTCAGGAGGAAGGGGGTCACCCTGATCAGATCCCCTACATTGTGACCTGGCAGAATCTCGTCCAATTCCCACCTCCGTGGGTCAAGCCTTGGACCCCAAACTCTTCGAAACTGACGGTCGCGGTTGCCCAGTCTGATGCAGCCGGAAAGTCCGGCCCATCAGCACCCCCCAAGATCTATCCAGAGATTGACGACCTCCTCTGGATGGACTCCCAACCTCCCCCTTACCCCCTGCCCCAACAGCCACCTGCAGCTGCCCCACCACAGGGACCAATAGTGAGAGGGGCTCAGGGACCGGCAGGGGGGACTCGGAGTCGCCGAGGCCGAAGCCCTGGGGAGGAAGGGGGGCCAGACTCAACAGTTGCCTTGCCAATCAGAGCACATGTGGGAGGGCCAGCACCAGGACCTAATGATCTCATTCCTTTACAGTACTGGCCTTTTTCCTCTTCTGATTTATATAATTGGAAAACTAACCACCCTCCCTTCTCAGAGAAACCCTCTGGACTTACTGGGCTCCTTGAGTCACTTATGTTCTCCCATCAACCCACTTGGGATGATTGTCAGCAGCTTTTGCAGGTTCTTTTTACAACAGAAGAAAGAGAAAGAATCCTCATGGAGGCGAGAAAAAATGTTCTGGGAGAGGACGACACACCCACTGCCCTCCCTAACCTTGTGGATGAAGCTTTCCCCTTGAACCGCCCCAACTGGGACTACAACACCGCGGAAGGTAGGGGACACCTCCTTGTCTATCGCCGGACTCTAGTGGCAGGTCTCAGAGGAGCCGCTAGACGGCCCACCAATTTGGCTAAGGTAAGAGAGGTCTTGCAGGGGCAGACTGAACCACCTTCAGTCTTCCTTGAGCGTCTAATGGAGGCATATAGGAGATACACCCCTTTTGACCCCTTGTCAGAGGGGCAGAGAGCCGCTGTAGCCATGGCCTTCATTGGTCAGTCCGCTCCCGACATTAAGAAAAAGCTGCAGAGGCTGGAGGGGCTCCAAGATCATATGCTCCAAGATTTAGTAAAAGAAGCAGAGAAAGTCTATCATAAGAGGGAAACAGAAGAAGAGAGGCAAGAGAGAGAGAAGAAAGAAATGGAGGAGAGGGAAAATAGACGGGATCGCCGTCAGGAGAGAAATCTGAGTAAAATTTTGGCCGCAGTTGTGAATGATAGACAGTCAGGAAAAGGTAAAATAGGGCTCCTGGGCAACAGGGCAGTAAAACCGCCAGGTGGCAGAAAGATACCACTGGAAAAAGACCAATGTGCCTATTGCAAAGAGAAAGGACACTGGGCTAGAGATTGCCCTAAAAAACGGGAGCGATCCAAGGTCCTGACCCTAGAAGATGATTAGGGAAGTCGGGGCTCAGACCCCCTCCCTGAGCCTAGGGTAACTTTGTCCGTGGAGGGGACTCCCGTCAATTTCCTGATAGACACCGGAGCAGAGCATTCAGTACTCACTAACCCCCTAGGCAAGCTAGGCTCCAAAAAGACCATGGTAATTGGAGCCACTGGTAGTACATTTTACCCCTGGACGACCAAACGAGCTCTTCAGATAGACAAGAACATAGTGACCCACTCCTTCCTGGTGATACCTGAGTGTCCTGCCCCCCTCTTGGGGCGCGATCTGCTAACCAAACTAAAGACTCAAGTCCAATTTACCTCAGAAGGCCCACAAGTAAGCTGGGAAAAAGCCCCTGTTGCCTGCCTTGTCCTCAACACAGAGGAAGAGTATCGGTTGCATGAAGAACAACCCAAAAATGCAGTCTCTTCAGGTTGGCTAACTGCGTTCCCCAATGTCTGGGCAGAACAAGCAGGAATGGGGTTGGCTAAACAAGTGCCTCCGGTTGTGGTAGAACTTAAAGCTGATGCCACCCCCATTTCGGTAAAACAATACCCCATGAGCAAGGAAGCTAGAGAAGGCATCCGGCCTCATATCCAGAGGTTGCTAGGCCAAGGAGTTTTAGTGGCCTGTCAGTCCCCCTGGAATACACCACTTCTGCCGGTTCGAAAACCAGGGACCAATGACTATCGCCCGGTGCAAGACCTCCGGGAGGTTAACAAAAGGGTCCTGGACATTCACCCCACCGTCCTGAACCCATACAATTTATTGAGCTCTCTCCCACCTGAGAGAACATGGTATACAGTTCTGGACTTAAAAGATGCCTTCTTTTGCCTGCGTTTACACCCTAAGAGTCAGCTCCTGTTTGCTTTTGAATGGAGGGACCCAGAGGGCGGACAGACTGGTCAACTAACTTGGACTAGGCTACCACAGGGGTTCAAAAATTCCCCCACCCTGTTTGACGAGGCCCTCCATCGAGATCTCGCGCCTTTTCGCGCTCGAAACCCTCAGCTTACCCTACTACAGTATGTGGATGATCTCTTGGTCGCGGCGGCCTCGAAGGAGCTGTGTCACCAGGGAACTGAGAGGCTCCTCGCAGAACTGAGTGACTTGGGGTATCGAGTTTTGGCTAAAAAGGCACAAATCTGTCAAACTGAGGTAACCTACCTGGGGTATACCCTCCGAGGAGGTAAAAGATGGCTCACAGAAGCACGGAAGAAGACTGTGATGATGATCCCATCACCAACCACCCCACGGCAGGTACGTGAGTTTCTGGGGACTGCTGGCTTTTGTAGACTCTGGATTCCAGGCTTTGCAACCCTAGCGGCACCTCTATATCCTTTGACTAAGGAAGGGGTTCCTTTCGAGTGGAAAGAAGAACACCAAAGAGCTTTTGAGGCTATCAAGTCGTCTCTAATGACTGCCCCCACGCTAGCATTACCAGACTTGACTAAGCCTTTCGTCCTATATGTGGACGAGAGAGCGGGTGTAGCCAGGGGAGTATTGACACAAGCACTGGGACCCTGAAAGAGACCTGTAGCCTATTTGTCAAAAAAATTAGATCCTGTTGCTAGTGAATGGCCCACATGTCTGAAAGCTATTGCAGCAGTAGCCCTGCTGATCAAAGATGCTGACAAACTGACAATGGGACAGCAGGTGACCGTTGTAGCCCCTCATGCCTTAGAAAGTATCGTGCGGCAGCCACCTGACAGATGGATGACAAATGCCCGAATGACACACTATCAGAGCCTGCTGCTAAATGAGCGTGTAACCTTTGCGCCCCCTGCCATCCTCAACCCAGCTACCCTTCTCCCTCTAACAAATGATTCCGTCCCAGTACATCAATGTATGGACATCCTCGCTGAAGAAACTGGGACCAAAAGTGACCTGACTGACCGACCCTGGCCTGGAGCTCCCAGTTGGTACACGGACGGCAGCAGTTTCCTGATAGAGGGGAAGCGAAAGGCTGGAGCTGCGGTGGTAGACGGGAAAAAGGTAATTTGGGCAAGTGCTTTGCCTGAAGGAACATCGGCACAAAAGGCTGAACTTATAGCGCTTATACAAGCCCTCCAAGAGGCTAAAGGTAAGATCGTTAATATCTACACTGACAGCCGATATGCTTTTGCTACCGCACACATCCATGGGGCCATCTACAGGCAGCGAGGGCTATTGACTTCGGCTGGTAAAGACATTAAAAACAAAGAAGAAATTCTGGCCCTGTTGGAAGCCATACATGTACCTAAGAAGGTAGCCATCATCCACTGCCCCAGCCACCAAAGAGGAGAAGACTTGGTGGCCAAGGGCAACCGAATGGCAGACTTAGTGACAAAACAAGTTGCTCAAGGGGCCATGATCTTAACTGAAAAAGGTGATCCGCCCAAAAGCACTGAGGATGAGAGGTATAACATAAAAGAACTATGGTGGACCAGTGATCCCCTCCCATATTTTTTTGAAGGGAAAATAGAATTGACTCCCAAAGAAGGAATAAAATTTGTGAAAGGACTACACCAATTCACCCACCTGGGAGTTGAAAAAATGATGAGACTAATTAAAAATTCCCGATACCAAGTCCCCAACCTGAAGTCAGTGGCTCAAAAGATTATAGACTCCTGCAAACCATGTGCATTCACTAATGCGACTAAAGCCTACAGAGAACCTGGAAAGAGACAACGGGGAGACCATCCTGGAGTGTATTGGGAGGTAGACTTTACTGAAGTTAAACCTGGAATGTATGATAACAAGTATCTGTTAGTATTTGTAGACACCTTTTCAGGATGGGTTGAGGCATTTCCCACTAAAACAGAGACTGCCCAGATAGTGGCCAAGAAGATCCTTGAAAAAAATCCTGCCAAGATTTGGAATCCCTAAGGTAATCGGGTCCGACAATGGACCAGCCTTTGTTGCCCAGGTAAGTCAGGGCTTGGCCACTCAGTTGGGCATCGATTGGAAATTACACTGTGCTTACCGCCCTCAAAGCTCAGGACAGGTAGAGAGGATGAATAGGACCTTAAAAGAGACCTTGACTAAATTAGCCATTGAGACCAGCGGAAAAGACTGGGTGGCTCTCCTTCCTCTTGCGCTCTTCTGAGCCCGAAACACCCCTGGTCGTTTCGGGCTCACTCCTTTTAAAGTTCTGTATAGAAGACCTCCCCCCTTAATGGAAGCTGGTGGAACATTAGTTTCCGACTCTGACCCTGTCTTACCCTCCTCTTTGCTTATTCATTTAAAGGCCCTAGAAGTGATTAGGACCCAGATTTGGGACCAACTGAAGGCAGCCTATACCCCAGGGACCACCGCAGTACCCCACGGGTTCTGAGTTGGAGACAAAGTCTTGGTCAGACGGCATCGAACCGGCAGCCTCGAGCCACGGTGGAAGGGACCCTATTTGGTGTTACTGACAACCCCTACTGCGGTAAAAGTTGACGGAATCGCCTCCTGGATCCACGCCTCCCACGTCAAGAGGGCCGCCAGTCAAGATAAAGAAAACCACGACGACAATTGGACAGTGGCAGCCACTGACAATCCTCTTAAGCTTCGTCTGCGCCGCAGGCGCCACTCTAGACCTAGGGAACCTTAACCCTCATGCTCCAATTCAACAGTCCTGGGAGGTGCTTAATGAAAAGGGAAACATTGTATGGGCAACCACTGCAGTCCATCCCCTCTGGACTTGGTGGCCTGATCTCATGCCTGACATCTGTAAGTTAGTGGCAGGATCCCCCAATTGGGACCTCTCAGATCATACTGATCTTAGCAACCCACCCCCTGAGGAGCGGTGTGTCCCAAATGGGATAGGGAGCACATATGGGTGTTCGGGGCAGTTCTACCGAGCTAATCTTAGAGCTGCACATTTTTATGTTTGCCCTGGTCAGGGTCAGAGCAAAAGGTTTCAACAAGAATGCGGGGGGGCATCAGATTACTTTTGTGGTAAATGGACATGTGAAACGACAGGGGATGCTTACTGGAAGCCCTCCTCTAAATGGGACCTAATCACGGTAAAACGAGGTAGTGGCTATGATAAGTCAAACGAAGGAGAAAGAAACCCCTATAAATATCAAGAGAGTGGTTGCACTTTTAAAAACAGAGCACCCTCAGGACCATGCAAAGATAAATACTGCAACCCCCTACGTATAAGGTTCACCGAGAACGGAAAACAACACCGTCTAAGTTGGCTTAAAGGAAATAGGTGGGGTTGGCGAGTATACATTCCACTAAGAGATCCTGGGTTCATTTTCACGATCAGACTGACAGTGAGAGACCCAGCAGTGACACTCGTAGGGCCCAACAAGGTCCTTATAGAACAGGGCCCCCCAGTCGTACTGGCTCCCCCAAAGGTCCCGACTGTACCAGCTCCACCAACTCCACAGCCCAACACAGTGGTACCCTCCCTAGGAACTCATACTCCCCTCATAAAGCCTACCTTGGCTTCCCCACCGTCCCTAGGAACAGAGGACCGTCTGGTCAGTCTAGTCCAAGGAGCTTTTTTAGTTCTAAATAGAACTAACCCTAATATGACTCAATCATGCTGGTTATGCTATGCCTCTAGCCCCCCTTATTATAAAGGAATAGCTCAGATCAGGACTTATAATACTACTTCAGATCATTCTCAATGCCTTTGGGGAAAAAACAGAAAGTTGACCCTAACAGCAGTTTCAGGAAGAGGGCTTTGTCTGGGCCGGGTACCTCAGGATAAAGGGCACCTCTGTAATCAGACCCAGGACATTCAGTCTAGCAAAAGTGGTCAGTATCTAGTGCCTCCCCTAGACACAGTGTGGGCTTACAATACCGGTCTCACTCCTTGTGTGTCTATGTCTGTTTTTAATAGTTCCAAAGATTTCTGCATTTTGGTTCAGCTTATTCCCAGACTCTTGTATCATGATGATAGCTCTTTTTTAGATAAATTTGAACATCGGGTCCGCTGGAAAAGAGAACCCGTTACCTTAACTTTGGCAGTTCTATTAAGATTGGGAGTAGCAGCTGTAGTAGGTACAGGAACCGCTGCCTTAATTAAAACCCCCCAATACTATGAAGAACTACATGCAGCTATGGATGTTGATCTTAGAACTATAGAACAGTCTATAACCAAATTAGAAGAATCTTTAACTTCCCTATCCGAAGTGGTGCTGCAAAATAGAAGGGGATTAGACTTATTATTCCTTAAAAAAGGAGGACTCTGTGCTGCCTTAAAAGAAGAATGTTGTTTTTATGTTGACCATTCAGGAGTAATCAAAGATTCTATGGCTAAACTTAGAGAACGCCTAGATATACATAAAAGAGAAAGAAAAAGCCAACAAGGATGGTTTAAAAGCTGGTTTAATAAGTCCCCTTGGCTCACCACTCTCCTCTCCACTATAGCAGGACCTTTAATTACACTTATGCTTTTGCTTACTTTTGGCCCATGCATCCTTAATAAGTTAGTAGCTTTTATTAGAGAAAGGATAAACGCAGTCCAAGTTATGGTACTAAGGCAACAATATCGGGTCCTTCAGGAGGTTGAAAACTCGCTCTAAGATTAGAGCTATCTCCTAAAAGAAGTGGGGAATGAAGAATAAAAATTTTTACTGAACTCTTCTTCACCCCAGAGCCCGACCCCTCCCATCTAGAGATTGTTCCCGGAACACTCCTGAACTCTTCACCCCAAAATGCATTCCTGAACTCCTCACCCTAGAGTTCGAACCCTCCCAACTAAAGACTGTTCCAAGAACATTCTTGAGATAAGGGCCTCCTGGAACAACCTCAAAATAAACCGGGTACAATGCCAAATGATAGGACATGACCCCTTAGTTACGTAGATTCCCTTGGCAGAACCCCTTGTCCCTTGGCAGAACCCCCTAGTGATGTAAACTTGTACTTTCCCTGCCCAGCTCTCCCCCCTTGAGTTTTACTATATAAGCCTGTGAAAAATTTGGCTGGTCGTCGATTCTCCTCTACACCACTAGGTGTATGAGTTTCGACCCCAGAGCTCTGGTCTATGTGCTTTCATGTTGCTGCTTTATTAAATCTTGCCTTCTACATTTTATGTATGGTCTCAGTGTCTTCTTGGGTCCGCGGCTGTCCCGGGGCTTGAGTGCTTGAGTGAGGGTCTCCCTTCGGGGGTCTTTCAATGTCACCTGAATTTTTGATCTTAAGCCATTCTGACTGGTGTGAGGTGCAATCTCAGGGTTGTTTTGATTTGCATTTCCCTGATGGTTAAGGATGTTGAACATTTTTTCAGGTGCTTCCCAGCCATTTAGTATTCCTCAGTTGAGAATTCTTTGTTTAGCTTTATACCCCAATTTTAGTGGGGTTATTTGATTTTGTGGAGTCCATATTCTTGAGTTCTTTATATATATTGGATATTAGTACCCTATCTGATTTAGGATTGGTAAAGATCCTTTCCCAATATGTTGGTGGCTTTTTTGTCTTATTGACAGTGTGTTTTGCTTTACAAAAGCTTTGCAATTTTATGAGGTCCCATTTGCCAATTCTCATCCTAACAGCACAAGCCATTGCTGTTTTGTTCAGGAATTTTCCCCCTGTGCCCATATCTTCGAGGCTTTTCCCCACTTTCTCCTCTATAAGTGTCACTGTCTCTGGTTTTATGTGGAGTTCCTTGATCCACTTAGACTTGTGCTTTGTACAAGGAGATAAGAATATATCAATTCGAATTCTTCTACATGATAAAGATCAGTTGTGCCAGCACCATTTGTTGAAAATGCAGTCTTTTTTCCACTTGATGGTTTTAGCTCCCTTGTGGGTGTGTGGGTTCATGGATTGGCAGGATCAATATAGTAAAAATGGCTATCTTGGCAAAAGCAATCTACAAATTCAATGCAATCCCCATCAAAATTCAAACTCAATTCTTCACTGAGTTAGAAAGGGCATTTTGAAAATTCATCTGGAATAACAAAAAAACCTAGGATAGCAAAAACTATTCTCAATGATAAAAGAATTTCTGGTGGAATCACCACGCCTTACCTCAAGCTGTGTACTAGAGAGCAATTGTGATAAAAACTGCATGGTACTGGTACAGCATCAGACCAGTAGACCAATGGAATAGAATTGAAGACTGTCATTTTTTTCACCGACTCCTTGCCCACCTGCGTACTGGGAACCTGATTCTCTGGAGGGTTGAGGGACAGACTGAGTCCAGTCTGTGGCAATAAAATGACTTGCCATGTTCCTTTAGCAGATCAGTAGTATTTGGCTTTACTAGGTCATTGACCTATCTATTATCAGCAGGGATGCCTTCATCAAATCCCTCCCCACAGGTTCACAGAACCCTGTAGAAAAGGAAGAAGAAAGAAAATAAGAGACAGAGGGTAGGAAGAACATCAAGAAACTAGAGCCATCTAAATAAACATGAACAACTACCTATGAACTCACAAAGACTGGGACACCATGAACATAGCTTGCACTGGTCTGTAACAGATGGGGTCCAAAGTTGAAAGGAGTGGAGCCAAGCCCCTATCCCTAAATTAGAAGTTATAGCAAATTAATAGCTACGTGTAATGAAAATTTGTTTTCTTCCAAAGGAGTCTCACTTGTGAAATAACTATTGTTATTTTTTTAATGTTTGATCACATGACCTTACAGAGAAGTGGAAGCTCAGTGTTTCAACTTTACTGGATTCTTCAGTATGTTTCTGTTGTATTCTAGATAAAAGTTTTATGAAACATAACAACAAATTTGTTCAATCTCATAATGTTTGTACAAATTACAGTAGAAATAGTGTACCCAAGTTATATTTTGTCTTTCCATATATATAATACAGAAAGTAGAATTCTAAATATAAGGCATTGGCACTTTTCAGAATGCCAGAATGTATCTCAATATACAATATGTAGCTGTAAAACCCAAAATAATACTTTTTATTTCTCAACATCTTTTAATTTTGCCTTGAAATCAAAGTATTTTGAGAGCTCATAGCTAATGAATCTGTCAATAATATCATTAAAAATTTTAATGTTCATTACACATGCCATTTTTATTTTCCAAAGACAATACATTTTTTACAATGTCATTTTTATTTGGAAAAAATACAGCAAGATGTACAGGAATTATTCTGTTTTCCCACAACCCCATAGATATTCTGTAGCTTCCTTTGAGAATGTGCTGCTGATAGGTCAATTGTTATTATATGGTGTTTGTGTGGGGGAGGGGCTTAAGGGGGATTCAAAAATCGTTTCCAATAATATTTTTAGGTAATTTTTTTCATACAGTATATTTTGATCATATTTTCCCCACTCCAACTCCTCACATTTTCATATGTCCCAAGTCATGCTCTCCCCACTCTCTCAAACACAGACACACAAAGAGATACACATAGAATCACACAGACAGACAGATAGACAGACAGACAGACACACTCACACAGAGACATACACAGAGCCACACACACACAAACACATACACACACAGATATAGACACACACACAGACACACATATAGACACACACACAGACACACATATAGACACACACACACATATAGACACACACACAGACACACATATAGACACACACACACACACATATAGACACACACATACACACACACACACACATACACACACACACACACACACACACACACACACACACGCGAGCACATGTGTCTTTCTAGTCTTCTATCTCCAGTCCCATTTTCTGCATGTTTTAGCTGGCAGCAATAAAGCATATACATTTTTTTTGTAATTCATTCAGTTTCTTTTATCCAAGGCACATACAAACAAAATATTTTAATGAATCCAATGAGTGAAAAAGAGGTCAATGCCAGGTTAATCAGAGCCATGTTAATATCAGCAGGGAAAGTACATAATTAGCATAGAATGGAGAAAAGAACTGACTGAAAACTACAGCTAAGCTTTTGTCTTCCAGAGGCAGAAAGAGTTTGAAGTGTTTTGCAAATAAAATGGAAAAACACCCTTGGTCCTGTGAAGTCTCTGTGCCCCAATGTAGGGGAATGCCAGGGCCAGGAAGTGGGAATGGGTGGGTTGGTGAGCAAGGTGTGGGTGATTGGGATTTTTGGAAGGGAACCAGGAAAGGGCATAACATTTGAAATGTAAATAAAGAAAATTAAAAAAAAAAAAAAGAACTGTATATTCACTGCCCTTTAAGCAGCTTCCCTTGCTCTCTGTTCTCATGAGAGTTTGGTATCCTATTCAGTGAAATCTTTCTTTGATTTTTCACTTTATCTGTCACTCAATTAGACATCCTTTTCAAAAATGTGTGATTCCTTCAACAAATAGCCTTTACCTTCATAGTCTAGGATTAAAAATGTTTGCTATAGGCAAGTCTGTATTCCAGCCAGAGGGGTTAAAGGTATGTACTAAGGGCTAAGCCACACAACTAGAAAGAGTTTTTCTTTTCCTTTTTCTTTTTCTTTCAGTAACTAACAGAGTGTTAACAGTTGTCATTGTGATCAAATATCCTACAACATGTTGGGAACTCTGTAACAGCATTGAGGAGGGATGAGATGGCTTCATTTGCTGATGAGAGATTTTCATTTGGAGCCTCATACATTTAAATGCAGTACTAGTTCTGTGCAAGCTTCATATTTATTCCTCTGGTTGGAAGTCTACTTGATATACATTTTGAGATGGAGTATATTTGGGAAGTGAGAGAAACAATTGTTTGATGTCCTGTGTAGGCCCTTGATCTTCATCTTTAATCACAAGATCACCAGGGGACTTCTGTAAGCAAAGTTGTGCTTCTAAGAGAATGTTAAAGGGTGTTAAGCCTGATGCTTTGAATCCATGCAATGGTTGTAAATAAAAGAAACTACTAAAATAACCTTAATTATATTTTAGTGTGAGGTCATTTTTTTTTTATTTTGAAATCTGAAGATATTCAACCCTCTAGCTAAAACAAAAACACCCCAAGATAAAAACAATACTGTGAGGATTGTAGAGATTTTACATACCAATCATGCTAAAAGTTAATCATATTCTATATTCTAAGCTTTATAAAATTTAGTGTTTACCTTCATTTACTTTTCCTAGTTTGTTTACCTTACTTATATTTTACTTACTCTACCATGTGTACCTGTAATCGTCTATAACTTCTTTGGCTTAAAAAATGTGTCAAGAAAAATATTCTCGAGCAGCAGCGGTCGCCATCTTGGTCCGGGACCCGCCGAACTTAGGAAATTAGTCTGAACAGGTGAGAGGGTGCGCCAGAGAACCTGACAGCCTCTGGAACAGGCAGAAGCACAGAGGGGCTGAGGCAGCACCCTGTGTGGGCCGGGGACAGCCAGCCACCTTCCGGACCGGAGGACAGGTGCCCGCCCGGCTGGGGAGGCGACCTAAGCCACAGCAGCAGCGGTCGCCATCTTGGTCCGGGACCCGCCGAACTTGGGAAATTGGTCTGAACAGGTGAGAGGGTGCGCCAGAGAACCTGACAGCTTCTGGAACAGGCGGAGGCACAGAGGCGCTGAGGCAGCACCCTTTGTGGGCCGGGGACAGCAGGCCACCGTCCGGACCGGAGGACAGGTGCCCGCCCGGCTGGGGAGGCGGCCTAAGCCACAGCAGCAGCGGTCGCCATCTTGGTCCCGGGACTCCAAGGAACTTAGGAATTTAGTCTGCTTAGGTGAGAGTCTGTACCACCTGGGAACTGCCAAAGCAACACAGTGTCTGAGAAAGGTCCTGTTTTGGGCCTTCTTCTTCGGCCAGGAGGAGGTCCAAATACAAGATATCTGCGCACCTTCCCTGTAAGAGAGCTTGCCAGCAGAGAGTGCTCTGAGCACTGAAACTCAGAGGAGAGAATCTGTCTCCCAGGTCTGCTGATAGACGGTAACAGAATCACCAGAAGAACAATCTCTAAACAGAGTCAACTATAACTACTAACTCCAGAGATTACCAGATGGCGAAAGGTAAACGGAGGAATCTTACTAACAGGAACCAAGACCACTCACCATCACCAGAACCCAGCACACCCACTTCGCCCAGTCCAGGGAACCCCAACACACCTGAGAACCTAGACCTAGATTTAAAAGCATATCTCATGATGATGGTAGAGGACATCAAGAAGGACTTTAATAAATCACTTAAAGAAATACAGGAGAACACTGCTAAAGAGTTACAAGTCCTTAAAGAAAAACAGGAAAACACAATCAAACAGGTAGAAGTCCTTACAGAAAAAGAGGAAAAAACATACAAACAGGTGATGGAAATGAACAAAACCATACTAGACCTAAAAAGGGAAGTAGACACAATAAAGAAAACTCAAAGCGAGGCAACACTAGAGATAGAAACCCTAGGAAAGAAATCTGGAACCATAGATTTGAGCATCAGCAACAGAATACAAGAGATGGAAGAGAGAATCTCAGGTGCAGAAGATTCCATAGAGAACATTGGCACAACAATCAAAGAAAATGGAAAATGCAAAAAGATCCTAACTCAAAATATCCAGGAAATCCAGGACACAATAAGAAGACCAAACGTACGGATAATAGGAGTGGATGAGAATGAAGATTTTCAACTCAAAGGTCCAGCAAACATCTTCAACAAAATTATTGAAGAAAACTTCCCAAATCTAAAGAATGAGATGCATATGAACATACAAGAAGCCTACAGAACTCCAAATAGACTGGACCAGAAAAGAAATTCCTCCCGACACATAATAATCAGAACATCAAATGCACTAAATAAAGATAGAATACTAAAAGCAGTAAGGGAAAAAGGTCAAGTAACATATAAAGGCAAGCCTATCAGAATTACACCAGATTTTTCACCAGAGACTATGAAAGCCAGAAGAGCCTGGACAGATGTTATACAGACACTAAGAGAACACAAACTGCAGCCCAGGCTACTATACCCAGCCAAACTCTCAATTATCATAGAGGGAGAAACCAAAGTATTCCACGACAAAACCAAATTCACGCATTATCTCTCCACGAATCCAGCCCTTCAAAGGATAATAACAGAAAAAAACCAATACAAGAACGGGAACAACGCCCTAGAAAAAACAAGAAGGTAATCCCTCAACAAACCTAAAAGAAGACAGCCACAAGAACAGAATGCCACCTTTAACAACTAAAATAACAGGAAGCAACAATTACTTTTCCTTAATATCTCTTAACATCAATGGTCTCAACTCACCAATAAAAAGACATAGACTAACAAACTGGCTACACAAACAAGACCCAACATTTTGCTGCTTACAGGAAACTCATCTCAGAGAAAAAGATAGACACTACCTCAGAATGAAAGGCTGGAAAACAATTTTCCAAGCAAATGGTATGAAGAAACAAGCAGGAGTAGCCATCCTAATATCTGATAAGATTGACTTCCAACCCAAAGTCATCAAAAAAGACAAGGAGGGACACTTCATTCTCATCAAAGGTAAAATCCTCCAAGAGGAACTCTCAATTCTGAATATCTATGCTCCAAATACAAGAGCAGCCACATTCACTAAAGAAACTTTAGTAAAGCTCAAAGCACACATTGCACCTCACACAATAATAGTGGGAGACTTCAACACACCACTTTCACCAATGGACAGATCATGGAAACAGAAACTAAACAGGGACACACTGAAACTAACAGAAGTGATGAAACAAATGGATCTGACAGATATCTACAGAACATTTTATCCTAAAACAAAAGGATATACCTTCTTCTCAGCACCTCATGGTACCTTCTCCAAAATTGACCACATAATAGGTCACAAATCAGGCCTCAACAGATTCAAAAATATTGAAATTGTCCCATGTATCCTATCAGATCACCATGCACTAAGGCTGATCTTCAATAACAAAATAAATAACAGAAAGCCAACATTCACATGGAAACTGAACAACACTCTTCTCAATGATACCTTGGTCAAGGAAGGAATAAAGAAAGAAATTAAAGACTTTTTAGAGTTTAATGACAATGAAGCCACAACGTACCCAAACCTTTGGGACACAATGAAAGCATTTCTAAGAGGGAAACTCATAGCTATGAGTGCCTTCAAGAAAAAACGGGAGAGAGCACATACTAGCAGCTTGACAACACATCTAAAAGCTCTAGAAAAAAAGGAAGCAAATTCACCCAAGAGGAGTAGACAGCAGGAAATAATCAAACTCAGGGGTGAAATCAACCAAGTGGAAACAAGAAGAACTATTCAAAGAATTAACCAAACGAGGAGTTGGTTCTTTGAGAAAATCAACAAGATAGATAAACCCTTAGCTAGACTCGCTAAAGGGCACAGGGACAAAATCCTAATTAACAAAATCAGAAATGAAAAGGGAGACATAACAACAGATCCTGAAGAAATCCAAAACACCATCAGATCCTTCTACAAAAGGCTATACTCAACAAAACTGGAAAACCTGGACGAAATGGACAAATTTCTGGACAGATACCAGGTACCAAAGTTGAATCAGGATCAAGTTGACCTTCTAAACAGTCCCATATCCCCTAAAGAAATAGAAGCAGTTATAAATAGTCTCCCAGCCAAAAAAAGCCCAGGACCAGACGGGTTTAGTGCAGAGTTCTATCAGACCTTCAAAGAAGATCTAACTCCAGTTCTGCACAAACTTTTTCACAAGATAGAAGTAGAAGGTATTCTACCCAACTCATTTTATGAAGCCACTATTACTCTGATACCTAAACCACAGAAAGATCCAACAAAGATAGAGAACTTCAGACCAATTTCTCTTATGAACATCGATGCAAAAATTCTTAATAAAATTCTCGCTAACCGAATCCAAGAACACATTAAAGCAATCATCCATCCTGACCAAGTAGGTTTTATTCCAGGGATGCAGGGATGGTTTAATATACGAAAATCCATCAATGTAATCCATTATATAAACAAACTCAAAGACAAAAACCACATGATCATCTCGTTAGATGCAGAAAAAGCATTTGACAAGATCCAACACCCATTCATGATAAAAGTTCTGGAAAGATCAGGAATTCAAGGCCAATACCTAAACATGATAAAAGCAATCTACAGCAAACCAGTAGCCAACATCAAAGTAAATGGAGAGAAGCTGGAAGCAATCCCACTAAAATCAGGGACT
This sequence comes from Mus musculus, assembly GCF_000001635.26. Taxonomy (NCBI): domain Eukaryota; kingdom Metazoa; phylum Chordata; class Mammalia; order Rodentia; family Muridae; genus Mus; species Mus musculus. Next base: position 114,144,114 of record NC_000086.7, read on the forward strand.
AGACAAGGCTGCCCACTTTCTCCCTACCTTTTCAACATAGTACTTGAAGTATTAGCCAGAGCAATTCGACAACAAAAGGAGATCAAGGGGATACAAATTGGAAAAGAGGAAGTCAAAATATCACTTTTTGCAGATGATATGATAGTATATATAAGTGACCCTAAAAATTCCAACAGAGAACTCCTAAACCTGATAAACAGCTTCGGTGAAGTAGCTGGATATAAAATTAACTCAAACAAGTCAATGGCCTTTCTCTACACAAAGAATAAACAGGCTGAGAAAGAAATTAGGGAAACAACACCCTTCTCAATAGCCACAAATAATATAAAATATCTCGGCGTGACTCTAACGAAAGAAGTGAAAGATCTGTATGATAAAAACTTCAAGTCCCTGAAGAAAGAAATTAAAGAAGATCTCAGAAGATGGAAAGATCTCCCATGCTCATGGATTGGCAGGACCAACATTGTAAAAATGGCTATCTTGCCAAAAGCAATCTACAGATTCAATGCAATCCCCATTAAAATTCCAACTCAATTCTTCAACGAATTAGAAGGAGCAATTTGCAAATTCATCTGGAATAACAAAAAACCGAGGATAGCAAAAACTCTTCTCAAGGATAAAAGAACCTCTGGTGGAATCACCATGCCTGACCTAAAGCTTTACTACAGAGCAATTGTGATAAAAACTGCATGGTACTGGTATAGAGACAGACAAGTGGACCAATGGAATAGAATTGAAGACCCAGAAATGAACCCACACACCTATGGTCACTTGATCTTCGACAAGGGAGCCAAAACCATCCAGTGGAAGAAAGACAGCATTTTCAACAATTGGTGCTGGCACAACTTTTTGTTATCATGTAGAAGAATGCGAATCGATCCATACTTATCTCCTTGTACTAAGGTCAAATCTAAGTGGATCAAGGAACTTCACATAAAACCAGAGACACTGAAACTTATAGAGGAGAAAGTGGGGAAAAGCCTTGAAGATATGGGCACAGGGGAAAAATTCCTGAACAGAACAGCAATGGCTTGTACTGTAAGATCGAGAATTGACAAATGGGACCTAATGAAACTCCAAAGTTTCTGCAAGGCAAAAGACACTGTCTATAAGACAAAAAGACCACCAACAGACTGGGAAAGGATCTTTACCTATCCTAAATCAGATAGGGGACTAATATCCAACATATATAAAGAACTCAAGAAGGTGGACCTCAGAAAATCAAATAACCCCCTTAAAAAATGGGGCTCAGAACTGAACAAAGAATTCTCACCTGAGGAATACCGAATGGCAGAGAAGCACCTGAAAAAATGTTCAACATCCTTAATCATCAGGGAAATGCAAATCAAAACAACCCTGAGATTCCACCTCACACCAGTGAGAATGGCTAAGATCAAAAATTCAGGTGACAGCAGATGCTGGCGAGGATGTGGAGAAAGAGGAACACTCCTCCATTGTTGGTGGGATTGCAGGCTTGTACAACCACTCTGGAAATCAGTCTGGCGGTTCCTCAGAAAATTGGACATAGTACTACCGGAGGATCCAGCAATACCTCTCCTGGGCATATATCCAGAAGAAGCCCCAACTGGTAAGAAGGACACATGCTCCACTATGTTCATAGCAGCCTTATTTATAATAGCCAGAAACTGGAAAGAACCCAGATGCCCCTCAACAGAGGAATGGATACAGAAAATGTGGTACATCTACACAATGGAGTACTACTCAGCTATTAAAAAGAATGAATTTATGAAATTCCTAGCCAAATGGATGGACCTGGAGAGCATCATCCTGAGTGAGGTAACACAATCACAAAGGAACTCACACAATATGTACTCACTGATAAGTGGATACTAGCCCAAAACCTAGTATACCCACGATATAAGATACAATTTCCTAAACACATGAAACTCAAGAAAAATGAAGACTGAAGTGTGGACACTATGCCCCTCCTTAGAAGTGGGAACAAAACACCCATGGAAGGAGTTACAGAAACAAAGTATGGAGCTGAGATGAAAGGATGGACCATGTAGAGACTGCCATATCCAGGGATCCACCCCATAATCAGCTTCCAAATGCTGACACCATTGCATACACTAGCAAGATTTTACTGAAAGGACCCAGATGTAGCTGTCTCTTGTGAGACTATGCCGGGGCCTAGCAAACACAGAAGTGGATGCTCACAGTCAGCTAATGGATGGATCACAGGGCTCCCAATGGAGGAGCTAGAGAAAGTACCCAAGGAGCTAAAGGGATCTTCAACCCTATAGGTGGAACAACATTATGAACTAACCAGTACCCCTGAGCTCTTGACTCTAGCTGCATATGTATCAAAAGATGGCCTAGTCGGCCATCACTGGAAAGAGAGGCCCATTGGACACGCAGACTTTGTGTGCCCCGGTACAGGGGAACGCCAGGGCCAAAGGGGGGGAGTGGGTGGGTAGGGGAGTGGGGGTGGGTGGGTAAGGGGGACTTTTGGTATAGCATTGGAAATGTAAATGAGCTAAATACCTAATAAAAAATGGAAAAAAAAAAAAAAAAAAAAAAAAGAAAAATATTCTCTTCATCCAAACAAAACACACAACCATAATCCTACTTAATTAACTTGGGCTTTTGAATAAAAAATAATTAATGTAAGGCAACATCTTTATTTATTCTCCAGACTGTAACAGAAGAATGAAAACTAAGAGTAACTCCAACGTTTTAAAAACTGGTCTTGATTATTGTGTTCTAGTAAAGGCATTCAGATAAAGAAAACATACTATTTGAACTTTAAATGCTTTCCCACAAATATTGATGGAGATTTGTTCAAGCAAGTAAATTTAGAAAAACAGAATTGTCACTATCATTTATTTTTCTAGTATCTGAAATAACTATTCTTAAGAGCAGGCAGTATGCCCAGCAGCAGATGGCAAAGTGAAAGTGAACTAAATGGCATCACTGGTAGGATCTTGCCTTGGAATATGATGCCAGGACTCTTCATTTAAAAAAAATTAATGTTATTATTTCTATTTTTAGATTTTTATAATGATGGCTACAGTTTTATTTTCCACAAATTGAACTCTGTTGCTGCTAAAGAGATTATTCTCTTATAGGGCACACTGAGGAGCATTTAGACTGGTTATTTATATCTGGAGCTACTCAATTTAATCATTGAACTAATTGTCATTTGTGGCTATGTACTGGGATGCTAAAATGCGATTAATTTTATTATGGAGCTCATTCTTTTCTTTTCTTTTTCTTAAACATGAGAAGTATATATATATAATTTATTTATGTTGGTGTTTCTAGACATGTTTGTTAATTATTAGATATTTCTCTATTTACATTTCAGATGTTATCTTCTTTCCTAGTTTCCCCTCCAAGAATCCCCTATCCCCTCTCCCTCTCCCTGCTCCCCAACCCACCCACTCCCATTCCTGGTCCTGGCATTCCCCTATGCTGGGGAATAGAACATTCACAGGACCTAGGGACTCTCCTCCCATTGATGACCGACTAGGGCTTACATAGCTAGAGCCACATGTTCCATCATTTTTTTTTTTTGATTGGTGGTTTAGTTCCAAGGAGTTCTGGGGGTACTGGTTCTTTCATATTGATGTTGCTCCTATGGGGCTTCAAACCCATTCAGCTCTGTGGGTACTTTCTCTAGCTCCTTTATTTGGGGACCTTGTGCTCCATCCAAAGGATGATTGTTAGCATCCACTTTTGTATTTGCCAGGCCTTGGCAGAGGCCCTCAGGAGAGAGCTATATTGGGCTCCTGTCAGCAAGCTCTTGTTGGCAACTAAGATGGAGTCTGGGTTTGGTGGTAGTTTATGGGATGGATTCCAAAATGGAGCAGTCTCTGGATGGGTGTTCCTTCAGTCTGCTCTGAACGTTATATTTGTAACTCCTTCCATGGGTATTTAGTTCCCCCTTCTAAGAAGGATTCTGAGCTTCTGGGCTAATATCCACTTATCAGTGAATGCATATAATGTGTGTTCTTTTGTGATAGGGGTACCTCACTTAGGATGATATCCTCCAGATTCAGCCATTTGTCTAAGAATTTCATAAATTCATTGGTTTAAATAGCAGCATAGTACTCCATTGTATAAATGTACCACATTTTCTGTATCCATTCCTCTGTTGAGGGACATCTGGTATCTTTCCAGCTTCTGGCTATTATAAATAAGGCTGCTATGAACATAGTGGAGCATGTGTCCTTATTACATGTTGGAGCACCTTTTGGGTATATGCCCAGGAGTGGTATTGGTGGATATTCCAGTAGTATTATGTCCAATTTTCTGAGGAACCGCAAAACTGATTTCCAGAGTGGTTGTACCAGCTTGCAGTCCTACCAGCAATGGAGGAGTGTTCCTCTTTCTCCACATCCTCACCAACATCTGCTGTCACCTGAGTTTGGATCTTAGCCATTCTGACTGTTATGAGATACAATCTCAGGGTTGTTTTGACTTGCATTTCCCTGATGATTAAGGATGTTAAACAATTTTTAAAGTATTTCTCAGCCATTCAGTATTCCTCAGTTGAGAATTATTTGTTTACCTCTGTACCCCATTTTTTTTTAATTGGGTTGGTTGGTTTTCTGGAGTTCAACTTCTTTATCTTTTTATATAAATTGGATATTAGCTACCTATCGGATTTAGGATTGGTAAAGGTCTTTTTTTTCCAATATGTTGGGTGCCTTTTGGTCTTATTGACAGTGTCCTTTGCCTTAAAGAAGCTTTGCAATTTTATGAGGTCTCATTTGTCAATTTTTGATCTTACAGCTCAAGCCATTGGTATTCTGTTCAGGAATCTTACACCTATGCCCATATCTTTGAAGTTCTTCCCCACTTTCTCCTCAGATTAATGATCTAAACAGTTCTAGATCCCCTAAAGATATAGAAATAGTCATTAATAGTCTCCCAAACAACAACAACAAAAAAAGGCCTGGACCACATGGGTTTAATACAGAGTTCTATAAGACCTTCAAAGAAGACCTAATTCCAATACTCCTCAAACTATTCCACAAAATAGAAACAGAAGGTATCCTACCCAATTCATTCTATGAAGCCATAATGACTCAGATACACAAACCACAGAAGGATCCAACAAAGAAAGAGAACTTCAGACCAATTTCCCTTATGAATATGCCAAAAAAACTCAATAAAACTCATGCAAAAAAATCCAAGAACAAATCAAAACAATCATCCATCATGATCAAGTAAGCTTCATCCTAGGGATGTAAGGATTATTCAATATATGGAAATCCATCAACATAATCCACTAAATAAACAAACTCAAAGGCCACATGATCATCTCATTAGATGCTGAGAAAGCATTCAACAAAGTCTAACACTTCTTCATGATAAAAGTCTTGGAAAGATTAGGAATTCAAGGCCCATACCTGAACATAATAAAAACAAACCAGTAGCCAACATTAAACTAAATGGTGAGAAACTGGAAGCAATCCCACTAAAATCAGGGACTAGTAAAGGCTGCCCATTGTCTCCCTACCTATTCAATATAGTGCTTGAAGTCCTAGCCAGAGCAATTAGACAACAAAGTAAGATCAAGGGAATACAAATTGGAAAGGAAGAAGTCAAAGTAGAACTATTTGCAGATGATATAATAGTATATATGAGTAACCCCAAAAATTCCACCAGAGAACTTATAATCCTGATAATAAACAATTTCAGTGAAGTAGCTGGATATAAAATTAACTGAAAAAAACAGTAGCCATTCTCAACACAAAGGAAAACAGGCTGAGGAAGAAATTAGGGAAACAACAACCTTCAAAATAGTCACAAATAAAATAACATCCCTTGGTGTGACTCTAACTCAGGAATTGAAAAATTTATATAATAAGAACTTCAAGTCTCTGAAGAAAGAAATCAAAGAAAATCTCAGAAGATTGAAATATCTCCCATGCTCATGGATTGGTATATCCTTTTGTTTTAGTATAAAATGTTCTGTAGATATCTGTTAAATCCATTTGTTTCATAACTTCTGTTAGTTTCACTGTGTCTCTGTTTAGTTTCTGTTTCCAGGACCTGTCCATTGATAAGAGTGGGGTGTTAATGTCTCTCATTATTTTTGTCTGAGGTGTAACGTGTGCTTTGAAATTTATGAAAGTTTCTTTAATGAATGGGGATTCCCTTGCATTTGAAACATTGATGTTCAGAATTGATAGTTCATCTTGGTAAATTATATCATTGATGAGTAAAAACTGTCCTTAACTTTTTTTGAGAACTTAGGTTGAAAGTTGATTTTATTTGATTCTAGAATGGCTACTCCAGCTTGTTTCTTTGGATCATTTGCTTGGAAAATTGTTTTCCAGCCTTTTACTCTAAAGTAGTATCTGTCTTTGTCCCTCAGGTGGGTTTCATGTATGCAGCAAAAAGTTGGGTCCTGTTTATGTAACCAGTCAGTTATTCTGTCTTTTTATTGGAGAATTGAGTCCATTGATATTAAGAGATATTAAGGAAATGTTGTTGTTCCTTCCTGTTACTTTTGTTGTTAGAGTTGGAATTCTGTTCATGTGGCTATTTTCTTTAGGTTTGTTGAAAGATTACTTTCTTGGGTTTTTTTGAGAGCTTAGTTTCCCTCTTTGTATTGGAGTTTTCCCTTTATTATCCTTTGAAGGGCTGGATTTGTGGGAAGATATTGTGTGAATTTGGTTTTGTCATGTAATACTTTTGTTTCTCCATTCATGGTAATTGAGAGTTTTGCTGGGAATAGTAGCCTGGGCTGGCATTTGTGTTCTCTTAGTGTCTGTATAACATCTGTTCAGGATCTTCTGGCTTTCATAGTCTCTGGGGAGAAGTCAGGTGTAAGTCTTATAGGTCTGCCTTTATATGTTACTTGACCTTTTTCTCTTACTGCTTTTAATATTCTTTCTTTATTTTGTTTATTTGGTATTTTGATTATTATGTGGAGGGAGGAATTTCTTTTCTGGTACAAACTATTTGTGGTTCTGTAGGCTTCTTGCATGTTCATGGACATCTCTTTCTTTAGGTTGGGGAAGTAGTTGTCTTCTATAATTTTGTTGAAGATATTTATTGGCCCTTTAAGTTGGAAATCTTCATTCTCATCTATACCTATTATCCTTAGGTTTGGTCTTCTCATTTTGTCCTGGAACTCCTGGATATTTTGGGTTAGGATCTTTTTGCATTTCATATTTTCTTTGATTGTGGTGTCAATGTTTTCTATGGTATCTTCTGTGCTGAGATTCTCTCTTCTATCTCTTGTCTTCTCCTGGTTATTTTGGCTCCTGACTTCTTTCCTAGGTTTCCTATTTCCAGAGTGGTCTCCCTTTGTGATTTATTTATTGTTTCTACTTCCATTTTTAGGTCCTGAATGGTTTTGTTCCATTCTTTCACATGTTTGGATGTGTTCTCAAAGGTCCTTATGGTTGGTGCCATCTCCAGGCGAACTTGGTGGACAGTCCCATGGTCCTCAGAGGACTCTCCATGCTCCAGACACCCTAGCATTTCCAGGAACTTAGAATCACTGGTGAATGGAATCCTCATTCTTTTCCTTCTTCAATTTATCCCGAGATACTAGCAGTAACCAATCAGCACCCTTATTTTCCTTATTTTTCCACAATTTGTCAAAAGTTTTATATACAAAATCACCACATTCTTTCCTGGGTGAATCAAGATAAACAAATGAATTTATCTTGACAAGTTTAAAGAATAGTTCATAACACAGAATTTCTGTATTCTGGAAATCAGAAAATGTACTCCCATCCCCACTCCCTAGAATATTGGCTTTTCCAGATTTAAGTGATGAAATTAATGCTTCATTGTCTGCAGAACCAGCAGTGTGTGGGGCTGTGGGTATGGGGGAAAGAGGGGAGTGGGAGAGAACCTGCATCCCGCCAGAGTTCCAGTGCTCTGGGTGGGTGGGCATGTGAGGACTGCTCACGCTTTTCCCCCACAATTAACAATAAAATTCAAATAAACAGCCATGTGGCTGAAGACGGAAATGTTTCAGATAAAGAGTAAGAAAACAGAGTCCTGGGAAAGCGTGTCAAGGTTTTGGCCGGAGTCTGAAAGAGATAAAAGAAGACAAAGAAAAGTTACATTTGAGGCAGTGGTTGTGGGGGAGAGAGGGAGTAGGGGAAAAACCTGCATCCTGCCAGAGTTTTGGTGCTCTGGGCGGGCAGCAGACAAGGGGCAGTTCTAGATAACAGGTTCTCAGACTCTAGCATCCCACTCTGGATAGAGCAGAGAAGCTGAGAACAAATGGGGGCACTAGGTGCAGCTTGCTTAGCCCTGGGGCCCAAGGGAGGAAAGGGCAGGGAGAGAGGGAGGCACTGTGTGATTCCCAAGAGGGTGAGTGTCCTTGGTCTAGTCCATGGCTGGAACATATGAAAGCCTTCTCACAGGAGGTTAGATGTGGCTCCTTAAGAGAAAGCCCATCCAATCGTTCAAGCATGGTGGGCCTTGATGATCAGAGACAGTCTGGTTTTAGAGCTTTATTGTAAAAAGGCAGGGAGAAAGGGGAGAAGGTAGAAAGAGAGAGAGAGAGAGAGAGAGAGAGAGAGAGAGAGAGAGAGAGAGAGAGAGAGACCATCCATGGTCATGTGGAGAGAGGGGGGAGGAAAAGAGAGAGAAGGAGGTCTAGAGAGTAAGAACAGTGAGAGCTTATGAATGTGAGGAGGGGCCAAGTAGCCCCTCTTATACTGGCCTGTTCTATCAGTTACTCCCCAGGTAACTTTGGGGAGGAGCATACCTGGCTTTAGTCAGGTAACTGTTGGGGCGGAGTCTAACCAGAATGTCAGAAGCTTGGGACATTGTCTGCATGACTGATAATCACAGAATTATGGACAGGCACCTGATTCTGGGAACATGGCTCGCCTTTCTGTCCCTTGTAGGTTTTTCTATTGTGTCACTAGAGCTAGCCATATTCAACCAAAATAGGCTGCCTATCACAGTCCCACAGCAGTGCATGACTTTCTCTGAAGGAAAAGCCAGGTAAGACAATACTGATGCCCCTTAGGGCTCACTATAGTTGCTTCTAGACCTATAACCAGACTTAATGCAAAGCAGGCTTACAGAGTGGACATTGAAAACATAGTCCATCAGAAGGCTCTACACCACTAAAGAGTTTAAATGAGTTTGCTAATGCTTTTAAGCAGAAATCTAGAGAATATATGTGGGAATAGAGTTTAAGAGTGTGGGATAGCAGTGGAAGGAAGAAACATAAAATTGGATTAGGCTGAACTTATTGATATGGTCCTACTGAGTACATATTCTAGGTTTAATATGGAAGCTCACACAGTTTGAAATATATGAAAAGTTTGGTTAAATAGTTAGCTGAAGCTTTTATAGAAATATGGCCTGTTGAAGAGGAGTGGAAGATGCTTGATATTCCTCCGTTTAGTTGATAAAGAATTTTAGGGCTCAGTGAAATTGTGATGCTAGATGGGTACTACCTACTTCTTGTAATGCTAATGGGTGCACTGTAAAACACAATGCTCCACATTTGGAAGACCCATAAGACCTCCTTGTCACCAATTCTATAAGTGGAATTATCCATTATCAAATCAAAGAAGTGTATATGTGATTGGGTTTCAGCAATTTCTGAAGGAACAAATTATGTGAAGAAATTGCCCAAATATCTATGGTTTCTACTGCTATTAGAATGATGTGTGCACCCAATAATGCACCTACAGCTTCATAGGGTATGCACTATAATGGGCTGACTGATAAAGGGAAAACCAGTACCTGGTTTATTCATTGTTCTACAAGTTTTGCAGGCACCACCCAGAAGTGGAGAACTACTACATTACAATACCTTTGTGGAACATCCCTGAAAAAAAACTGGTGAAAAGTTTTAGAGTATCCAGAACTTTGGATAGCACACACAGTCATACATTTTGTTTAGAAATCGCCAGATGTGTGAATGTTAACTTATTTAGACACTTGAAAAGGGCATGACTGGAAAATTGGTCAGAAAGACATCTGGGGAATAAGAATGCGGATAGATCATTTTTAGTGAATGATGAGAAGATACTTTCATCTCATACAAATGTTCATCAAAAAGTATCTTCAGTAGAGTAGTTCAATATCAAAATCAATAGGATGGCCCATTCTATGTACATTCAACATGTTTCCCCAGCAATCTTTGTCATTGCCCATTAGGCCATAAACAAAATGGCCATAATCACAAAACAGCCAAGTTTCAAAACAGTTCCATCACTATCAAAATGATGCAACTTCTCAGTGAATGCATTGATCTCAGTGTGCTGGCAGCTTCACTTAGTTTTATTGCTAATGATGCCAAAACTTATTTATGATTTGCAGTTTTGATATCTCCGAACATGGTTTCATTTTTACCAACTTTTCAATGTTCAGAAAAGGGGGAAGCAAACATGGGTGGGCATGCATCATCTTGTTTTAGGGGTTCTGGCTTGAGTTAGATATTTAGTAGTATTAGCACACTTTTGTTAAGACAACAACAGCAACAAAAAGGAAAATCTACGGAAGAGTGGGGAAGGGTGTTTCTATCTCTGTATAGCCCTTGGTATTCTAGAACTCAATATGTAGGCTAGGCTAGCTTGAAAACTCAGAGATCCACCTTCCTCTGACTCCCAAGTACTGGGATTAAAGGTGTGAACCACATGGCCAGCAACAACCAGAATTTTAACGAGTGATACCAAGGGTCCTATAGCGGGCTCACTGTTCTATCATCGGGGCTTATTTTAGAGGTGGAAGCAAGAAGGAGTAGTGATGAAGAAACATACAGTGACTAGACTGATGTCCCATAATAGGCATATATTAAGATTTTGAGGTTATAGAATAGGCATATATTGATACTGTGTTTTGATTCATGTTGTTTTAAAACTTGCCCCACGTGTGTCATATTTGAGCGCTTCGGACAGCTTTATTCTTAAATGCTGAATAATGGATACATTTTTTCTTATAAAAATTTTATAAACCTAATTTCTTGCTAATTCAGAACAGTTGATTTATCATTGGGGATATGACTGTGTAGCAAGTATAAATTATTTTAATATTGAAAAAATGGCCATAGTCTTAAATATAAACGTTATGCATAGGCAGGCTAACATGAACTACCAGTTACTAAGGATGACTGTGATGCAGGAGTGACTGAGTACCAGATCTGACAACAGCAAAGACCAGTAATGAGCACAAGATATGGCACCATTCCGTAGAGTGACCAGCCATTGACCTAGTGGCATATTCACAGTGTTGTACCACTATCTCCATGGAAAGAGCAGCACTGTCCTTCCATGAATAGATTTATTTCTTGTTATGGATTCACCTTTGATACATGTAATGTTTCCTCGCAGTATTGCTTATGATCAAGGAACTATTGAGAAGGGTGTTGTTTCCCTAATTTCTTTCTCAGCCTGTTTATCCTTTATGTACAGAAATGCCATTGACATGTTTGAGTTACTTTTATATCCAGCTACTTCACTGAAGCTGTTTATCTGGCTTAGGAGTTCTCTGGTGGAATTTTTAGGGTCACTTATATATACTATCATATCATCTGCAAAAAGTGATATTTTGACTTCTTCCTTTCCAATTTGTATCCCCTTGATTTCCTTTTGTTGTCTAATTGCTCTGGCTAGGACTTCAAGTACAATGTTAAATAGGTATGGAGAGAGTGGACAGCCTTGTCTAGTCCCTGATTTTAGTGGGATTGCTTCCAGCTTCTCACCATTTACTTTGATGTTGGCTACTGGTTTGCTGTAGATTGCTTTTATAATGTTTAGGTATGGGCCTTGAATTCCTGATCTTTCCAAGACTTTTATCATGAATGGGTGTTGGATCTTGTCAAATGCTTTTTCCACATCTAACGAGATGATCATGTGGTTTTTGTCTTTGAGTTTGTTTATATACTGGATTACGTTGATGGATTTCTCTTTATTGAACCATCCTTGCATCCCTGGGATGAAACCTACTTGGTCAGGATGGATGATTGTTTTGATGTGTTCTTGGATTCCATTATAAAGAACTTTATTGAGGATTTTTGCATCAATATTCATAAGGGAAATTGGTCTGAGGTTCTCTATCTTTGTTGGGTCTTTGTGGTTTAAGTATCAGAGTAATCGTGGCTTCATAGAATGAGTTGGGTAGAGTACCTTCTGTTTCTACTTTGTGGAATAGTTTGTGAAGAACCGGGATTAGATCTTCTTTGAAGGTCTGATAGCACTTTGCACTAAACCCATCTGGTCCTGGGCTTTTTTTTTTTTTTTTTGGTTGGGAGACTATTAATGACTGCTTCTATTTCTTTGGGGGATATAGGGCTGTTTAGATCATTAACCTGATCTTGATTCAACTTTGGTACCTGGTATCTGTCTAGAAACTTCTCCATTTCATCCAGGTTCTCCAGTTTTGTTAAGTATAGCCTTTTGTAGAAGGATCTGATGGTGTTTTGGATTTCTTCAGGATCTGTTGTTATGTATCCCTTTTCATTTCTGATTTAGTTAATTAGGATGCTTTCCCTGTGCCCTCTAGTGAGTCTGGCTAAGGGTTTGTCTATCTTGTTGATTTTCTCAAAGAACCAGCTCCTCAATTGGTTGATTCTTTGAATAGTTCTTCTTGTTTCCATTTGGTTGATTTTGTCCCTGAGTTTGATCATTTCCTGCTGTCTACTCCTCTTGGGTGAATTTGCTTCCTTTTGTTCTAGAGCTTTTAGGTGTGTTGTCAAGCTGCTAGTGTGTGCTCTCTCTAGTTTCTTTTTGGAGGCACTCAGAGCTATGAGTTTTCCTCTTAGAAATGCTTTCATTGTGTTCCATAAATTTGGGTATGTTTTGGCTTCATTTTCATTAAACTCTAAAAAGTCTTTAATTTCTTTCTTTATTCCTTCCTTGACCAAGGTATCATTGAGAAGAGTGTTATTCAGTTTCCACATGAATATGGCTTTCTTTTATTTATGTTGGTATTGAAGATCAGCCTTAGACCATGGTGGTCTGACAGGATACATGGGACAATTTCAGTGTTTTTGTATCTGTTGAGACCTGTTTTGTGACCAATTATATGGTCAATTTTGGAGAATGTACCATGAGGTGCTGAGAAGAAGGTATATTTTATCCTTTTGTTTTAGGATAAAATGTTCTGTAGATATCTGTTAAATGCCTTTTAAGTTTTGACTTTCATTTCATTTCTTTGATAACTTACATCATTTTCATTTTACTCCCCCCCCTCCAAACTTCTCTCATGTCTTTCAGAATTCTTTCACAAATTCATGGTCTCTTGTTAAAATTTTGTTCTATTCTTAGTACTCAGATATTTCTAGAGTAGACTTTGGTGGAAATGCTATGGACTAAGTACTGGGTCTTGTTCATTCTAGACAAGTAGTTGGTTATAAATTACAGTGACTGTTAACAATGAAATATTTGAATCACACTGGGAATGTTTGAAAATCTATTCTGTAATTCAGGGGGAAAATGTCTGAAATAACAACCTTTAACCATATACAGCTGTGTGACAACATTATTAAGCACAGTAGTTTTGCTATCATTTAATCCACCAACATTATTAAGCATAATTGTTTTGCTATCATTTAAACCTTAAACCAATGAAAACAACAAGTAAATCCCATCATGCTGTACATTCCACTATTGTAAACCTATTAATTTCATTTCAGTTGGTTAGAAGGCCTTTTTGTAATAGAATTGTTTTTGTCTTTGGGGAAATTTTTTTCCATTTATTTTTCACATTACTCAGAAGTGATGAATTTTCTAGTCTTTAATCATTGTTTAATTTTGAAGCCTTACAAAATTACAACTACCACTGATCTTCAAAGCAAGAAAAAAATAAAACTCTTAATATGCCTTATTCTCTGACAAGTTAAAACTAAGATTTGCTTTTTAATCCTTTTGATTAGTCTTGCGCGCGCCCAACTGGCCAGGAAGAATGACGCTGCAACAGGATCCTTCTGCACATGTTTATTCAGTCCTGTTTCTTCTTGTTTATATCTCCCTTGTTTATATCTCCCCCGAACCCTGGGCCTCTCACTCTTTTATACTCAGTTCCCATCCACACACAGCAGGCCACACCACCTTACCAGGCACGCAGCTTCAGCTAATCAGGGCAGCAGGGGCATATCTCCATCAAAATGGATTCACCGGTATCCTGGTACACCTGCGCAGCTCTCAAGATGTTTGTGGCTTATATGAGGAAGTCAGGTGCAAGTCATACGACTTAGCTGCAGTCCCTGGCGCCACATCAGCTCCTCACAGATTAGTACAAATATAATGTTAAAAATGTATGATGCTATTTCCAGTCACACTTAATAAGGGTTTTGTTGTAATTATAAATACCTAACATCATTTATAGATATGTCAGAAAAAAATTTTATAAGAAAACATAAATCAATCACCTGACCATTTATTTACCATTCTATGCTATTCATATTACTTCATTTCACACACAGTATTTCTTAGAATAACGAATTTTATACCAGACTTTAATATGAGAGAAAAGAATTAAGAAAAACAAGTTATGATTTTCATGTCATTCTTAAGAGTCTCTTGATTTTTAAGCAACTCATATTTAGTTATTCAATGGAATTTATACCTTGCTGATTGCAATATTTACATATGTTTCTCTGTATCCACCCATACTTTGTCCATAGACTTAATAAACCTTGAATCAAAATCAATTTTTAAAACTTGCATCTAAACTGGCACAGTTTTAGACTTTTGCCACGATTTTCTAAATAATACACTATAGTAACTATTTTGACTAAAGAACAGTTTATTTAAAATATATAGAATACTTTGCTTAGGTCAGGTATTTTGCAAGTACCATGCCATTATACATAATGAATGTATACTTTTGCAAATATTAGTATGTATAAAACACCCTTGAATCAATCAATCATTGTAGAAACTGAAAGATGATTGCATATCCTGTGATGCCTAAACTATGTTAATTATTATAAAGGTTACTTTATATACATATTTTATGATGAGAACAAAATCATCTATCTTAATTCAGGAGACTTTAGATTTGCCAACTTTTCTTACTAGTTGTCTAAATTCAGCCCCAAAGCTAACTTTGCTTACTAACTTCATTAATGATGCATATTGATAAGGCCCCAAAATAGAAAGTGCAACTTTCAAACTTATCCTATTGTAGAGATTTGGTTTGTATTTACTTCTCAAACTTCACTTCGATATTTCTGTGCTGTTAATACCTGCTGACATTACTCCCTCACTGACCATATCTTCAATGATAAATGTTTCAGAGAAACTCCAAGAAAACTTTCCATGGTTTCATTTATGCATAAACTTGCAGTTTCATCAGTTCAAATCCTAACATAAAGTAACAGTTTAACAATCATGTATTGGGTTATCTACATCTATATCTATCTAATCATTCATTTTTAAATTAATTAATTTACTTTATGTCATGATCTCAGCTTTCCCTCCATATTTCTTACCCTCCCCTCCACTTCCAGTTCTCCCACTCTACTAAGAAAAAGTGAAGTCTCCCATAGATATCAGCACACCTTGGCATATCAAATTGAACTAGGTGTATCTTCTTCTATTCTGCTTAGACAAGGCAGGCCAGTTAGGGGAATGCCAAATACATACACATGCACACACACACACACACACACACACACACACACACACAATTGGGTTGCAAGAGAGTAAGTTTTCATATTGCTGTTTCATATATCCTTATTTTACATTAATTATCTTCCTTTCCATATGATTTCTCCTACCATTTAATAGCCCTCTCAACCTAGTTCTTTCACTCCTAGTATTTTAAATCTCAATTTTAATTTTTTTTCTTAAATCTATTATCCCATTTCTCTTAAGATATCACCCACAATGACTCCTTTCTATTTCCCTGTCTTCCAAATTAAATACAAAAGAACAAAAGATCCTCTCATAGAGAATTTGTCTTTTTTTGTGACCTCTCTTTTCATATATTGTTTTTTTCTTCTTTTTTTTTTACTGGATATTGCTCTTAGACTCACCCACCCACCCAATCCTGTCTTCCTGTCCTGGTATTCCCCTACACTGGGCCATTGACTCCTCTCAGGCCCAAGCGCCTCTCATCCATTGTAGAGCATTTGTCTAAGTCTTAATTATGTTAAATAGTATATTTTTAACCCATTCCATCCACTTACCTTAGAATTTTTTGATTTGAATTTTTCTTACAGCTGAATTATATTCCATTGTGTGTATGTACTACATATTCCTTATCTATTCATCTGTTTATTCCATTTCTTACCAACTCTGGACAGGGTTACTTTGAACATGGATATTCAAATATCTTTGCAATAGAAGGTAAAACCATTTAGGCACGTGTCTAGGTAGTATAACTGCTTCATATGACAAATATTTTTAATTGATTTTGACAAATGTCCAGATTAGTGTCCAAAGAGGCTACACCTGTTTAGACTCCAAGTAAATAAAAGTTTTCTCATAATAGCAATATGTCAGGCAAAATGTACACACTGTTGCAACAATGTCACAACTGTTTTGGAGTAACCAAGTTCTTTCTAATTGAATTTGAGGCCTTCCATACAGTAGAGAATTCATGCTTGGCAATTTAAACCTAATCCCAAATGCATGCTTAGAGAGTATAGGTCCTAGGGTGTAACCAAATAATGTGATTTTTGTCAAATGGTCATGTTGAAAAGTTTCTTTATTAATCTGTATCTTTATATCAGAAGAGGTCAGCAGCTTTCTTTTTCTGCCATAGACAGCTGATTGATTATGCAGAGATTCACAATAGGTCAAAGTGTTAAGAATAAGTGTCTATTGGCACTCAGCTCTAAATAAAACATCTTCATAAATCCACTACCACCATATATCATGAATATCCTGGATAAAGAGGTAGAACAAATGTAAGATCCAGAGGATAGGGAGGAGTGATGTGCAATGCTGTTTTCTGGTCATCTATTGCTTTCCTACACAAGATCAACCTAACCAAAATATCAGCAAAGACAGACTCTAAGTATTTCACTAGAAACCTCTTAGGGCATATAAGTGATTCTAGTAAAGGAACATGATACAACACCAACACATAACATTACTAACTTTTCTATATACAAATAATAGGTATCCTGAGAAATAAATCAGGAAAATATATTTATTCCTAATTGCTTTCAAATTCCTAGGAAAAAGATTAATCAAGTAGCTTAAATACTTATATAAATAATGTTTTTAAACACTGAACAAAGTAATTGAACAACATAGAATGAGAATCCTTCTCATGTCCATTGGAATTTAATTTATATTATTAAAATTGTCATAGTACCTAAATTGACATTGATTTCACGAAGTTTTCATCAAAATTCCAATGACATTTCTTTATAAAACTAAAGGAAATGTCCTTAAATTCATATGAGATTCACA
Organism: Mus musculus; assembly: GCF_000001635.26. Taxonomy (NCBI): domain Eukaryota; kingdom Metazoa; phylum Chordata; class Mammalia; order Rodentia; family Muridae; genus Mus; species Mus musculus. Next base: position 114,161,447 of record NC_000086.7, read on the forward strand.
CAGAAGCACAAAGTTTCATAAATCACTAGTCAATTCTAAGGAAAGGTGAGGAACGGTACTGGAGGTATAATGTGATAATTCATTACAAAGTATATTCATAACAAAACCAGATTACTCAAATAATACAGTACTTGCACAACTCAGTCATATAGACCAATGAGTTAAAATATATAAAGTATAAATAATTACATGGGTGTATTCATACATTTTTCCTCTAAGTATCAAAACATATAGTAGAAATATGAAAGCCTTTTAAACCAGTTGTGATTGGAAAGCTGGATATATATAAATGAATTTGTTCAGATTAGAAAATTTAAAATGATAACGTTTTGCTTGAGAGCTTCCAAAAGAGACTCAGAGGAGTCTTGGGGTAGTTTGGCCCACAAACATTTTTACACATTTGATTATTTTAGGCTTGAAAAAAACAAACTAATGCCTTCCGATCTGTACCAGCACCGGGTCACCTAGAGTACAGAGTCGGCTGACACCCCCATGGTCCCTAGAAGACATTCCACCCGATCTTAGGATCACTAGTGAGTGGAACACATCATCTGTTCCAATCCAATCATGCAGGACATGAGACAGCAGAAGGGAAGCAGAAAGCCAGCCTGACGAGGGGCACAAGTCCCTTCCAGTTGGCACCAGCACCGGGTCACCTTGGGCATGGAATCAGCAGACACCCCCACAGTCTCCAGAGGACTCTCCACTAGATCTTAGGATCACTGACCAGACAGCTTTACGGTCCTCAAAGGAGACACTACTCCAGGCACTGTAACACACCCAGGATCTTAGGACAACAGGATCCCAGGATAACAGAAACTGAGTCACACCAGTATTTCAGGGTCTCAAAGGAAGCTTGACTGCCAAAATCTCTGATACACCCAGAATCTCAGGTTCACAGGAGCCCACAGTCAAAGGATCACAGAGAAAGCTGGACTCTGAGGAGTCCTGAATCAACTGGTATTATAGGAAGGACAGGCTCCAATCATATATATTGAGATCAGCAAGCACTTGAGATTATCAGATATCAGGAGGCAAGTGTAAGAACAGAAGCAACAGAAACCAAGGTTACTTGGCTTCATCAGAACTAAGCTCTCCCACCTTAGCAAGTCCTGGATACACCATCAGAAAAACAAGACATGGATCTAAAGTCACTCCTAATGATGAGGATGGAGGACTTTAAGAGGGAAATGAAGGAAAACACAGGTAAACAGCTATAAGCTTTTAAAGAGGAAACACAAAAATCCCTTAGAGAGTTACGGGAAAACACTACCAAACAAGTAATGAAATTGAACAAACCCATCCAGGATCTAAGAATGTAAGTAGAAACAATAAAGAAAACCAAAGGGAGACAACTCTGGAGATAGAAACCCTAGGGAAAAAATCAGGAACCATAGATGCTAGCATCAGCAACGTAATACAAGATGTAAGAGATGGAAGGGAGAATCTCCGGTGCAGAAGATTCCATAGAGAACATGGACACAGCAATCAAAGAAAATGAAAAATGCAAAAAGACCCTAACTTAAAACATCCAGGAAATCCAGGACACAATGAGAAGACCAAACCTACTGATAATAGAAGTACATGAGAATGAAGGTTTTCAACTTAAAGGGCCAGTAAATATCTTGATCAAAAGTATATAAAAAGACTTCCCATACATTAAAAAAAACAGATGACCATCAACATACAAGAAGCCTACAGAACTCCAAATAGACTGGACCAGAAAAAAAAAATCCTCCTGACACATAATAATCAGAACAACAAATGCACTAAATAAAGACAGAATATTAAAAGAAGTAAGGGAAAAATGTTAAATAACTTTTAAAAGGCAAGCCTATTAGAATTACACCAGACTTCTCCCCAGAGACTATGAATGCCAGAAGATCCTGGACAGATGTTATGCAGACCCTAAGAGAACACAAATGCCAGCCCAGGCTACTATACCCAGCAAAACTCTCAATTACCATGAATGGAGAAACAAAAGTATTACATGACAAAACCAAATTCACATAATATTTTTCCCCAAATCCAGCCCTTCAAAGGATAATAACGGGAAAACACCCATACAAGGACGGAAACCACATCCTAGAAAAAGCAAGAAAGTAATCCTTCAACAAAATTAAAAGAAGACAGACACAAGAACAGAATCCTAAAACTAATAACAAAAATAATAGGAAGCAACAATTACTTTTCCTTAATATCTCTTGATATCAATGGATTCAATTCCCCAATAAAAAGACATAGACTAACAGACTGGCTACATAAACAGGGCCCAACATTTTGTTGCTTACAGGAAACCCATCTCAGGGAAAAAGACACACACTATCTCAGAGTGAAAGGCTGGAAAACAATTTTCCAAGCAAACAGTCTGAAGAAACAAGCTGGAGTAGCCATTCTAATATTGAATAAAATTGACTTCCTATCCAAAGTTATCAAAAAAGACAAGAAGGGACACTTCATACTCATCAATGGTAAAATCTTCCAAGATGAACTCTCAATTCTGAATATCTATGCTCCAAATACAAGGGTAGCCACGTTCATTAAAGACACTTTAGTAAAGCTCAAAGCACACATTGCACCTCACACAAAATAGTGGGAGACTTCAGCACACCATTTTCATCAATGGACAGATCGTGGAAACAGAAACTAAACAGGGACATAGTGAAACTATCAGAAGTTATGAAACAAATGGATCTAACAGATATCTACAGAACATTTTATCCTAAAAAAAAAAGAATATACCTTCTTCTCAGCACCCCATGGTACCTTCTTCAAAATTGACCACATAATTGGTCACAAAACAAGCCTCAACATATACACAAATATTGAAATTTTTCCAGGCATCCAATCAGATCACCATGGACTAAGGCTGATCTTCAATAACAAAATAAATAATAGAAAGCCAACATTCACGTGAAAACTGAACAACACTTTTCTCAATGATACCTTGGTCAAGGAAGGAATAAAGAAAGAAATTAAGGACTTTTTGGAGTTTAATGAAAATGAAGCCACAACATACCCAAACTTATGGGACACATCTCTAAGAGGAAAACTCATAGCTCTGAGTGCCTCCAAAAAGAAACAAGAGAGAACACACATTAGCAGCTTGACAACACACCTAAAAGCTCTAGAACAAAAGGAAGCAAATTCACCCAAGAGGAGTAGACAGCAGGAAATAATCAAACTCAGGGCCAAAATCAATCAAGAGGAAACAACAAGAACTATTCAAAGAATCGACAAAACCAGGAGATAGTTATTTGAGAACATCAACAAGATAGATAAACCCTTTGCCAGACTCACTAGAAGACAGAGGGACAGCATCCTAATTAACAAAATCAGAAATGAAAGGAGAGACATAACAACAGTTTCTGAGGAAATCCAAAACACCATCAGATCCTTCTACAAAAGGCTCTACTCAACATAACTGGAAAACCTGGGTAAGATGGACAAATTTCTAGACAGATACCAGGTACAAAAGTTAAAACAGGATCAGATTAATGACCTAAACAGTCCCACATCCCCTAAAGAAATAGAAGCAGTCATTAATAGTCTCAAAACCAAAAAAAAAAAAAAAAAAAAAAAAAAAAAGCCCAGAAGCAGATGGGTTTAGTGAAGAGTTCTATCAGACCTTCAAAGAAGATCTAAGTACAGTTCTTCTCAAACCGTTCCACAAAATAGAAACAGAAGGTACTCTACCCAATTCATTCAATGAAGCAACTATTACTTTGATACCTAAACCACATAAAGACTCAAAAAAGATTGAGAAATTCAGACCAATTTCCCTCATGAATATAAATTAAAAAATACTGAATAAAATCTATCGCAAACCAAATCCAAGAACATACCAAAATCTTCATCCATCATGACAAAGTAGGCTTCATGCCAGAGATGCAGGGATGTTGTAATATACAGAAATTCATTAATGTAATCCACTCAAAGACAAAAAATCAAAGACATAAACCACATGATCATTTCGTTAGATGCAGAGAAAGAACTTAACAAAATCCAACACCCATTCATGATAAAAGTCTTGGAAAGATCAGGAATTCCAGGGCCATACCCGAACATAATAAAAGCAATCTACAGCAAAACAGTAGCCAATATCAACGTAAATGGAGAGAAGCTGGAAGTAAACCCATTAAAATCAGAGACTAGACAAGACTGTCAACTTTCTTCCTACCTCTTCAGTATAGTACTTGAAGTCCTAGCCAGAGCAATTAGGCAACAAAAGGAGGACAAGGGGATATAAATTGGAAAGGAAGAAGTCAAAATATCACTATTTGCAGATGATATGATACTATATATAAGTGACCCTAAAAATTCCACCATAAAACTCCTAAACCTGATAAACAGCGTCAGTGCAGTAGCTGGATATAATATTAACTCATACAAATCAGTGGCCTTTCTCTGCACAAAGAATAAACAGGCAGAGAAAGATATTAGGGAAACAACACCTTTCACAATAGTCACAAATAATATAAAATACATTGTTGTGACTCTAACTAAGAAAGTGAAAGATCTGTATGATAAGAACTTCAAGTCTCTGAAGATAGAAATCAAAGAAGATCTCAGAAGATGGAAGGATCTTCCATGCTCATGGATTGGCAGGATCAATATTGTGAAAATGGCTATCTTGCTGAAAGCAATCTACAGATTCAATGCAATTCCCATCAAAATTCAAACTCAATTGTTCACTGAGTTAAAAAGGGCAATTTGCAAATTCATCTGGAATAACAAAAAACCTAGGATAGCAAAACTCTTCTAAATGATAAAAGAATCTGGTGGAATCACCATGCTGACCTAAAGCTGTACTACAGAGCGATTGTGATAAAAACTGCATGATACTGGTATAGCAACAGACAAGTAGACCAATGGAATAGAAGTGAAAATGCAGAAATGGACCCACACAACTATATTCACCTGATATTTGACAAGGAAGCTAAAACCATTCAGTGGGAAAAAAAGACAGCATTTTCCACAAATGGTGCTTGCACAACTGGTGGTTATCATGTAGAAGAATGTGAATTGATCCATTCTTATCTCCTTGTACTAAGGTCAAGTCTAAGTGGATCAAGGAACTCCACATAAAACCAGAGACACTGAAACTTATAGAGCAGAAAGTGGGGATAAGCCTCAAAGATATGGACATAGCAAAAATTCCTGATTAGAAGAACAATGGCTTGTGCTGTAAGACCAAGAATTGATAAATGGGACCCCATAAAATTGCAAAGCTTCTGTAATGCAAAAGACACTGTCAATAAGACAAAAAGGCCACCAACAGATTGAGAAATTATCTTTACCAATCCTAAATCAGAAAGGGGATGAATATCCAACATATATAAAGAATTCAAGAAGATGGAGTCCAGAAAACCCAATAACTCTATTAAAAATGGGGCAGAGAGCTAAACAAAGAATTCTTAACTGAGAAATATCAAATGGCTGCGAAGCACCTGAAAAATTTTTCAACATCCTTAATCATCAGGGAAATGCAAATCAAAACAACACTGAGATTCCACCTCACACCAGTCAGAATGGCTAAGATCAAAAATTCATGTGGCAGCAGATGGTTGTACGGATGTGGAGAAAGAGGAACACTCCTCCATTGCTGGTGGGATTGCAAGCTGATACAACCACTCTGGAAATCAGTCTGGTGGTTCCTCAGATAAGTGGACATAGTACTACTAGAATATGCAGCAATATCTTTCTTGGGTATATACCAAGATGATGTTCAAACTCTTAATAAGGAACCATGCTCCACTATGTTCTTAGCAGCTTTATTTATAATAGCCAGAAGCTGGAAAGAACCCAGATGTCCCTCAACAGAGGAATGGATACAGAAAAATGTGGTACATTTAAACAATGGAGTACTACTCAGCTATTAAAAACAATGAATTTATGAAATTCCTAGGCAAATGGATGGATCTGGAGGATATCATCCTGATTGAGGTAACCCATTCACTAAAGAACTCACATGATATGCACTCACTGATGAGTGGATTTTTTATCCCAGAAATTTAGAATACCCAAGATATAACTTGCAAAACACATGAAACTCAAGAAGAAGGAAGAGCAGAGTGTGGACAATTCGCCCTTTCTTAGAATTGGGAACAAAACACCCATGGAAAGAGTTACAGAGACAAAGTTTGGAGCTGAGACGAAAGGATGGACCATCCAGACACTGCCCCACCTGGGGGTCTCTCCCATAATCAGCCACCAAACACAGGCACTATTTCATATGCCAGCAAGATTTTGCTGAAGGGACCTTGATATAGCTGGCTCTTGTGAGGCTAAGTCAGTGCCTGGCAAACACAGAAGTAGGTGCGCACAGTCAGCTATTGGATGGAACACAGGGCCCTCAATGGAGGAGCTAGAGAAAGTACCCAAGGAGCTGAATGTGTCTGCAACCCTATAGGTGGGACAACAATATGAACTAACCAGCACCCTCAGAGCTTGTGTCTCTAGCTGCATTTTTAGCAGAAGATGGCCTAGTCAGCCATCATTGGGAAGAGAGGCCCCTTGGTATTGCAAACTTTATATGCCCCAGTACAGGGGAAACACCAGGGTTAAGAAGTGGGAGTGGGTGGGTAAGGGTGCGGCAGGGGGGGTATAGGGGACTTTCGGGATAGCATTTGAAATGTAAATGAAGTAAATACCTAAAAAATTTGGAAAAATTAAATAAAATATATTCACAATTTTAACAAACAACAACAAAAAAACCCACACAGACTAACTTAAGATTCTATTCTTCAGCCACCACATCCATTGGCATTACAGGGAGCTGGAAAGGAGGGTAATATGAACATAGTCAGAAGACTCTGGGATCACATCAAGAATGAACAATATTTATTTTCCCCACTGCTGTTTATATACTTTATAACTTTCTAAGAGAAATAACACTAATGTTTGCAGAACATGGTTAAATATTATCTTGGACCCATTATCTGAGTTCTTCCATCTTCAGTTCCCTGGTCCTGTTTCTTTTTCTTTTTTCTTTTTTCCTTTTTCTTTTTTCCTTTTTCTCTTCTTTTCTTTTCTTTTCTTTTATTTTTTTTCTCTTTTGTTTTTTCATGGAATTCCTTCTGTGGTTTATTGCATGCCTGAAGTTTTCTGCAGTCCTGGGGCCACAGCTGAATTAGTGTTTGTGCCAGAAAACATAATTGCAGACTGTCTGGACCCCAAGATTCCTAGAATGTCATTTCTTATTATTATATTGGTGGGTCCTAAATACCAATAACCAGAAGACTTATTATTTGTTGCTATCAGTCATATTTTTTCATAAGAATGAGTACAGTTACACTGTCTATTGATATTTTCATCAATACAAAATCCAATTGCTATTGTTTTATTGTTTTCTCTCTCTCTCCTCTCTCTCTCTCTCTCCCGTCTCTCTCTCTCTCTCTCCCTTCTCAAAATTTGTCATTTCTTAAAACTGTGAAGAAGTAAATTGTTCTGTATTTTCAACTTCAGTATTACTTCATATTTACCCTACTCTTAAACCAACTACTTATACATACCATGCAACATTATCTTAACTGTGCTACTTACTTTTCTGTTCCTGTGATAAAACACCATAACCAGGACAACCTACAGAAGGAAGGGTTTACTTGCCTTGCAGTTTCAGAGAGATCAGAATCCATCATGGTTGGAAAGTGAATCACAAATGGATACTGAAGCAAGGTGTTAAGAGCTTTTAACTCAAGCTAAATGAGAGAGAGAGAGAGAGAGAGAGAGAGAGAGAGAGAGAGAGAGAGAGAGAGAGAGAGAGAGAGAGAGAGAGAAACAAAAGAGTACTAGAGCACCAGGAAAGTCATAAAAATTTGAACCTTCAAAACCTCCCTTTAGTAATATATTTCCTTCAATAAGACTATAACTCCCATGCCTCTGGAAACAGTACCACTAACTGTCGACAAATTGTACAAATGCATTAGCCTATGTGTGACATTCTTATTCAAATTCTCATAGTTATAAATAATGTTATTGAATAACTGAGAACATTTTCTGGAAATGCTATTCAATTTTTCTTTTTATCAGTGATACAATACTAGATAATTATATACCTATTATATGTGTTAAGAGTTTTGGTATTGAGTGTATGTGACTTTTGTAATTAAAAAAGGGAAATTTATTCCTTTAAAATATTGTGTTTATGGCAGTAAAAAAGTATTTATCTGCATTTTACCAATTATTGTCTCCTAAATTTTACCTAAAGTAAAATGTTTTGTTTTGTTTAAATTATTTAAGTATGCAAGATTTAGTTAAGAGAAAAATAACATTTCTTATGTTAAGAAGCACAGTTTGTATTTTAATGTAATAAGTTAACAACTTGTGGTAATTCAAATAAGCTGAAGACAAATACTTTCAATGCAGAGCATTCATAGTGAACTCTCTTTTCAAAAAATTAGATTTGTAGCTCTTTTACACCTTTGTTGGAAGTTTTTTTTTAAAATCTGTACCTCTTGTTTTTGATATTCTATATGTAAATCTATTTAATTTAATAAGGTTGTACTCAGTGTCAAACAAGTGAAGATGTCCACCTTATCCCTACACTACTATCAGTTTTGGTATTTTACTATGCAGTATTAAATGTAAACATTCATATTTTAAATCAGTATTTTAAATTGTGTCTATATTTTAGTACTGTCTTTCTCATGGTAGTTTTACTGACAGTTAAATATCACTTCAACTTTTCAAATAGTCAGTTTTATTATTTCAATATTTTTTAATTTTTATATTTTGAGACAGTCTAGCTGGCATGGAACTTAGGCTATGCAAACTAAGCTGAACTCAAACTCATAAAGATTCACTTGCCTCTGCCTCCCAAGTGTTGAGAGTAAAAGTATTCCATACCTTGCTTAATTATATTCTCATTTTTTAATACATTTCTGTTATGGCTATGGACTTGCTACATGAGTTTAATTGTAGTTAATTCATGATCTTTTAAGTATTCTATTTTGTTTCATACATCCATTATATGCCATATGTAGCTTTCTAGAAATTAAAAAATGTGTTTCAAACATTTACAATATAATATATTGAAGCGATATATAGTCAACAGCATAAGAGTGCTGCTTTGGTTGTTTATAAAATACACAATGGTACACACACAAGAAATACACATGCATAACTGAGCATACCCATGTACTACCTTTTCTAGTAGAATTAAATTAATATTCTTTCTGTTGGGATAAAATGTTTATGCAAAATTACACAGCAGTATTTTGTTTGGTACTCTCAGATACTAAAATATGAATAAGAGAATATGTGTTGTGGACAAAGGGAACGCCGATGTATCTGTAAGTTTTCTCTATTTAGAAGCCTTTGAAAATCAAAACATTTAGTGAACCTAAGTAATTGGGCCCTAGGAACATACCTGTGATGCAAAATAATAAAGTACATACTTTAGTACCTTAGTACATACTTGAATCTGTATGTTATTAAGAGTCAATGTGATAGTTATATTATTTGTAAATTATTGATACAGATTGCTTTAACATTGGTCAGATACCACATACATGTATTCATTCTGATCACAAGTGAACCAGAGAGGAGAATTGATATTTCAGTCCATCTCACCTTCCTCACTGAATAAAGTGAATTAATGCTGCACAAATTGCCTCCTTTGTTCATGAAAAACATTATACAAAATGATTAATCCCAGAAAATATGGCTTAGGGTTCCAGAGAACCATTTTTTTTTGTTTTTGTATAGAAAAGTCTACAATTTGTAGCACAGCATTGAAGCACCACTTTACAATAAAACAGCAAAATAATTGCTAACAGCTTGTGATGTTAATAATGCAGGAAATACCATCAACTCTAGCTGTTTTTTTTTTTTTGTAGCCATTCATTATAATGGGAAAAGTTCCCATTTCAATAATAGACATACAAAATAATTTCATGTATTGAACAATGTGCTTAGTGTTTTTAAAAAATATTTAAAACCTGTTATGCTATTCAATTATATGGTTTTATTTAATATTAAGAATTCTAATAATGCTCTAACATATGCCTCCTTATTTTCTCCTCTGTTGGTGACTGCATTCACTCTGTACCGATTTTCCTTGCTTTAAATTGAGCTGATGATTATTTGGCATGCCTGGTTATAGAGAAACAGACTTTCAGCATAGTTGGGTGTCCTCATCAGTTTAACTAATTAACAGTAGCTCTTCCTGAATTCCTCAATTAGAGCTGTAATCCTGTTGTTAAAGAAAAAAATGTAGAATGCTATTTAAAAATAATCTCTTTAATCATGTATGAATGTCTTTTAGGAAGGAATTTTGGATAATTTTGATATATTTTTGATATATTAATATTTTAGAATAGCTAAGGTAGGTATACTATAAATAGGAACAGAGAATACAAATGTTTAATGGGGAAAGTAACATGTTTTTAACAACAACATTCTTTTGTTTCTTAAATTACTAGATTGCCCAAGGATATACTAGAAAATTAATAGGATAACAGAATTGCTGTGCTAAGAGACAATTATACAATTTTAGATTATGTGCTTGCTCATATCTTCATAAGATATTTAAGACTTTTCCTTCAGTATAATTTTAAGTCCTTTGAAAGGGGCCTTTAGATATTTTATTGAACATATTCAGTAATGAGTTACCTAGAAAAAATTGTTATAGTTACAGCATATCAAATCAATGCCCTACTTTTTGACATTAATTGCCATTTATCTCCCTCATTTCGGGTAGAAAATGTGAAAAATAAACAGAATTTTCCTTCAAATTAATAGTTTACTATATAAATTTGAAAGCATGCTGTATTATACTCACTGATTAATGACTCTCTCAAATGATGCCATTTGTCATTGTAATTCTACATTAAAGAAAAATAGAATTGGTGGTGAAAGGAAATGAACTTTCATAACTTAACATAAAATTAATCTAATATTTACCCTAAAAGCATGAAAATGAAACTTCTCATGTACAGGTAGAAAAAGAAAAATATTGTTTCATAAAATATGAACAAATACAGAGGTTTTCCAAGGTGGTATTATATAATGGTTATTAAATTTATGCTCAGAATTCCTTGTAAAAGTGACATCGAATAAACATTTGATTACTTATCAAATTTCTACTTCTTTGTATCACATTCAAAACATTAAGAGAAGGTTTAACTGTGATATATCATAAAGACACTTATAACTCTATATGTATAAAACAATATATATATATATATATATATATATATATATATATATATATATATATATGATATTTAAGACACATAACTTTGCAGTAAAACTAAATTTGTCTTTGTATACTAATTTTAATTGTTTGAAGAGAAATTATAATAATGAAGTAGTTACAACATTATAGCTTCCCTACAATACTTACAAGTTGTCTTCAGACCATGTATATATAGCTATGAATTTGAGTCCTTGCTACATTGTTCTCCCATGGCCATATGTTTAAGCCTTGTCTCTGACTGTGGAGGGAACCTTGCTTCATACTTCAGTAATTTCAAGAAAAATTTCATAGCAATTGAGAGAAGCTCCTGGAAAGAAGAAATTGCACCTTATACTGAAGAATATACAAAGTTTGCTTAGCTGGTTAGAACTTCAGTGACTGTGGAGATATTGAAATGTTGCAAGTACAGAACATAGTTATATTTTATTATGGGCTAACTTTAGACCCCTTAATAGTCATAACTTGCCTGACTCTGTGTGTGATTTAAGAGAAACTGTTGTCCAAAGAAATGTGTGGTAGGGAAAGTCAATTGATGGCCCAAAACACAATATTTTTCAAGCTTACTAATTTTCCATATTAGTAACACAAGGGTCATGGTTGCAATTTTTAGAACAATTATTTTTATCAATATTTGTGGAATAAACCTGATATAGCATGTGGAGGCAGATCTGCAGTGTATTTTGGTGTTTATTTTATTCTAAACCATGTAGCATGAAAATGTATTAAAATAGTGTAATTTGGCAAAAATAATAAAGTAGGAGACATGGCAGAGTATTGTAGGAAGCACAATATGAATATTTTTTAGAATCTTCAGATTTTGTAAGTACAGAAAATAGTTTACAGTTTGTATATGTACAAAAAAATAGTTTACAGTTTACACTGTGTTAAAAACCACAATGAAACAGGTATGGTGGTACATTTTTTTTTAATCCCAGGATGTGGAAGGTGGCAGAGGCAGGTGGATCTCTGTGAGTTGGAGACCAACCTAGTCTAAGTATTGAGGTCCCTAACAGACAGGGCTATATATATATTTAAAAAAAAATTCTGTCTTCAACCTAAGAAAAGGCCACCCAGAGACTGTCCTACCTGGGAATCCATCCCATATATAGTTACCAAACCCAAACACTATTGTGGATGCCAAGAAGTGCTTGCTGACAGGAGCCTGGTATAGCTGTCTCCTGAGAGGCCCTGGCAGAGTCTTACAATTACAGAGGCAGATGTTAGCAGCCAACCATTGGACAGAGCATGGGGTCCCTAATATAGGACTTAGAGAAACGAGTGAAGAAGTTGAAGGGGTTTGCAACCCCATAGGAAGAACAACAATATCAACCAAGCAGACAACCCCACCCCCAAAATTCCCAGGAAATAAGCCATCAAGAAAGGAGTACACTAAGGTCAAATCTAAGTGGATTAAGGAACTCCACATAAAACCAGAGACACTGAAACTTATAGAGGAGAAAGTAGGAAAAAGCCTCGAAGATATGGGTACAGGAGGAAAATTCATGAATAGAACAGCAATGGCTTGTGCTGTAAGATGAAGAATCGATAGATGGGACCTCATAAAGTCGCAAAGCTTCTGCAAGGCAAAAGACACTGTCAATAAGACAAAAAGACCACCAACAGATTGGGAAAGGATCTTTACCTATCCTAAATCAGATAGGGGACTAATATCCAATATATATAAAGAACTCAAGAAGGTGGACTCCAGAAAATCAAATAACCCCATTAAAAAATGGGGCTCAGAACTGAACAAAGAATTCTCACCTGAGGAATACCGAATGGCAGAGAAGCACCTGAAAAAATGTTCAACATCCATAATCATCAGGGAAATGCAACTCAAAACAACCCTGAGATTCCACCTCACACCAGTCAGAATGGCTAAGGTCAAAAATTCAGGTGACAGCAGATGCAGGCGAGGATGAGGATAAAGAGGAACACTCCTCCATTGTTGATGGGATTGCAAGCTTGTACAACCACTCTGGAAATCAGTTTGGCGGTTCCTCAGAAAATTGGACATAATACTACCAGAGGATCCAGCAATACCTCTCCTGGGCATATATCCAGAAGATGTTCCAACCAGTAAGAAGGACACATGCTCCACTATGTTCATAGCAGCCTTATTTATAATAGCCAGAAGCTGGAAAGAACCCAGATGCCCCTCAACAGAGGAATGGATACAGAAAATGTGGTACATTTACACAATGGAGTACTACTCAGCTATTAAAACGAATGAATTTATGAAATTCCTAGGCAAATGGAGGGACCTGGAGGGCATCATCCTGAGTGAGGTAACACAATCACAAAAGAACTCACACAATATGTACTCACTGATAAGTGGATATTAGCCCAAAAACTTAGGATACCCAAGATATAAGACACAATTTTTTAAACGCATGAAACTCAAGAAGAACGAAGACCAAAGTGTGGACACTGTGCCCCTTTTTAGAATTGGGAACAAAACACCCATGGAAAGAGTTACAGAGATAAAGTTTGGAGCTGTGAAGAAAAGATGGACCATCTAAAGACTGCCATATCCAGTGATCCATTCCATAATCAGCGTCCAAACGCTGACACCATTGCATACACTAGCAAGATTTTGCTGAAAGGACCCAGATATAGCTGTCTTTTGTGAGACAATGCCGGGGCCTAGCAAACACAGAAGTGGATGCTCACAGTCAGCTATTGGATGGATCACAGGGCTCCCAATGGAGGAGCTAGAGAAAGTACCCAAGGAGCTAAAGGGATCTGCAACCCTATAGGTGGAACAACATTATGAACTAACCAGTACCCCAGAGCTCTTGACTCTAGCTGCATATGTATCAAAAGATGGCCTAGTTGGCCATCACTGGAAAGGGAGGCCCATTGGACTTGCAAACTTTATATGCCCCAGTACAGGGGAACGCCAGGGTCAAAAAGTGGGAGTGGGTGGGTAGGGGAGTAGGGGGGAGGAGTGTATTGAGGACTTTTGGGATAGCATTGGAAATGTAAATGAGGAAAATACCTAATAAAAAAATTTAAAAAAAAAAAAGAGAAAGGAGTGCACATGGCTCCAGCTGCATATGTAGCAGAGGATGGACTTGTCATGCATCAATGGGAGGAGAGGTCCTTGGTCCTATGAAGGCTCGATAGATCCCCCAGTGTAGGGGAATTGAGGGTTGGGATATGGGAGTGGGTGGGTGGGTGGGTGGGTGGGTGGAGGAACACCCTCATTGAATCTGGGGGTGGGGGGATGTGATGTGATAGGGTGTTTCTGGATTGGAGGGAAACAGGGAAAGGGAATAACATTTGAAATGTAAATAAAGAAAATAATATAATGAAACTCTGATGGCTGGGCAGGGGTGGTACATGCCTGTAATCCAAGCACTTGAGAGGCAGAGGCAGGTGGATTTCTGAGTTCGAGGCTAGCCTGATCTACAGAATTCCAGAACAGCCAGGACTGCACAGAGAAACCCTGTCTCGAAAAACAAAAAATAAAAACAAAAAACAAAAAAAACAAACAACAAAAAAAGAAAGAAAATAAAAGAAAAGAAAAGAAAGAAACTGTCTTCAAATCAAAAGTAAATAAATAAACAAACATAAACAATAAAAAAATCTCAAATGTCTGAACACTGTTTAGATCACTTGACTATGAAAAATAAATATTTTTATAAAGACTATAAGATGCAGATTTGTTCTACACAAAAATAAAGATAAAATTAAAATACTAACAAAAAGTAAGTGAATTGCCTTTCTTATTACTTACTGTAACATTTTAATGTGTCTTAAGATCAAAAATTTAAAATGTGGTGTATATATATATATATGTGTATATATATATATATATATATATATATGTGTGTGTGTGTGTGTGTGTATTATTATTTCATCCTATCATAACAAATTCTGAAGCTTTGACTTCTTCTATTCCAATTTGTAGCTTTTATTTTTCTATAGTTGTCTTATTGCTCTAGCTAGAAGTTCAGATACTATATTGAATAGATAGGAAGAGAACTGATAGCCTGTTTTGCCCCGAATTTTAGTGGAATTGCTTTAAGTTTCTGTCTATTTAATTTGACATTGGCTATTGACTTTCTGTATATCACTTTTATTATGTTTAGGTGTGAGTATTAGTCAGGGTTCTCCAAAGTCAGAAAACTTATGGAATGTTTCCCTATATTGAGTGAATTTATTGTGATGACTTACACTCTGTAGTCCAACTAACCCAAAAATAGGCAGCTGTGGATGGGAAGTCCAAGAATCTAGTAGTTGTTCAGTCCCATGAGAATAGTTTCAGCTGGTCTTCTGTAGAAGAAGGTTCTAACAAATATGCTGGCAAGTAAACACATGCAGTAGAGGAAGAGGTAATCTTCCTTTTTCTAATGTCCTTATGTAGGCCTCCAGTAGAATGTGTGGCCCAGATTAGAGGTGTGTACCACCACGCCTGGATCTGGGACTTGCTTTGTCTCAGGATGGCCTTGAACTCAGAGATCTCCTTACCTCAGTCTCCTGGGATTAAAAAAATGTACTACCTTGCCTGAGTCTAAGCCTTTCATGGCTACTATGCTTCAAGATCTCCATGCCAAAATCCAGATCAGAAACTAGTGTTTTTCATCCTCAAGATCTGGATCACAGGTGTGCCCTCCAATTCTGGATTGTAGTTCAGCCAGATATAGTCAAGTTGACAACCAGAAAGATCCATTACAGTGTGTGCCTTGTATCCCTAATCTCTCTAAGATTTAACATGAAGGTGTGTTGGAACTTGTCAAAGGATTTTTCAGCATTTATTGAAATGGTCATGTGATTTTTTTTTTAACTTTCAGTTTGTTTATATGGTGGATTACATTGATTTTTGTGTATTGAACCATCCCTGCATCTTTGGGATGAAGCCTAGTCAATCATGTTGGTGATGTTTTTGATGTGTTTTTGGATTCATTTTGTGAGTATTTTATTGAGCATATATGCACCAATATTTATAAGAAAAAATAATCTGAAATTCTCTTTCTTTATTGAATCTTTGTGTGGTTTAGGTATCAGGGTGACTGTGACTCGAAAAAAGAGTTTGGCAGTTTTTCCTCTGTTTCTATTTTGTTGAAAGTCTGATTGAACTCTATATTAAAACCATCTGGCCACAGGCTTTTTTTTTTTTTTTTTTTTTTTTTTGGTTGGGAGACTGCTTCTATTTCTTTAGGGGTTTTAGGCTACTTAAATCATTTACTTAACCTTGATGTAGCTTTGGTAAGTGGTAACTTGTCTAGAGAGTAGTCCATTTCATTAAGATTTTCTAATTTTGACTTGAGCACTGGGGTGCCTTGCCAGCAGTCTCCTGACACCCGCAAGGACCCACACAGGATTCCCCAAGGGATCCTAAGACCTTTGGTGTGTGGAACACAACTTCTGCCAGGAGGCAGGTTCGAACACCAGATATCTGGGCACCTTCCCTGCAAGAAGTGAGCTTTCCTGCAGAGAATACTCTGACCACTGATACTAAGGAGAGAGCTAGCCTCCCAGGTCTGCTTATAGAGGCTAACAGAGTCACCTGAGGAACAAGCTCTAACCAGAGACGAATAAAACAGCTAGCTTCAGAGATTACCAAATGGCGAAAGGCAAACGTAACAATCCTACTAACAGAAATCAAGACCACTCACCATCATCAGAACGCAGCACTACCACCCCACCTAGTCCTGGGCACCTCAACACAACCGAAAATCTAGACCCAGATTTAAAAACATTTCTCATGATGATGGTAGAGGACATCAAGAAGGACTATCATAACTCACTTAAAGAAATACAGGAGAGGGCTGGTGAGATGGCTCAGTGGGTAAGAGCACCCGACTGCTCTTCCGAAGGTCCGGAGTTCAAATCCCAGCAACCACATGGTGGCTCACAACCATCCGTAACGAGATCTGACTCCCTCTTCTGGAGTGTCTGAAGACAGCTACAGTGTACTTACATATAACCAATAAATAAATCTTAAAAAAAAAAAAAAAGAAATACAGGAGAGCACTGCTAAAGAATCACAGGTCCTTAAAGAAAAAGAGGAAAACACAACCAAACAGTTAGAAGTCCTTAAAGAAAAACAGGAAAACACATCCAAACAGGTGATGGAAATGAACAAAACCATACTAGAACTAAAAAGGGAAGTAGACACAATAAAGAAAACCCAAAGAGAGGCAACGCTGGAGATAGAAACCCTAGGAAAGAGATCTGGAACCATAGATGCGAGCATCAGCAACAGAATACAAGAGATGGAAGAGAGAAAATCAGGTGCAGAAGATTCCATTGAGAACATCAGCACAACAATCAAAGAAAATACAAAAAGCAAAAGGATCCTAACTCAAAACATCCAGGAAATCCAGGACACAATGAGAAGACCAAACCTATGGATAATAGGAGTTGACGAGAATGAAGATTTTCAACTTAAAGAGCCAGCAAATATCTTCAACAAAATTTTAGAAGAAAACTTCCCAAACCTAAAGAAAGAGATGCCCATGAACATACAAGAAGCCTACAGAACTCCAAATAGACTGGATCAGAAAAGAAATTCCTCCCGACACATAATAATCAGAACAACAAATGCACTAAATAAAGAGAAAGTATTAAAAGCAGTAAGGGAGAAAGGTCAAGTAACATATAAAGGCAGGCCTGTCAGAATTACACTGACCTTTCATCAGAGACTATGAAAGCCAGAAGAGCCTGGACAGATGTTATACAGACACTAAGAGATCACAAATGCCAGCCCAGGGTACTATACCCGGCCAAACTCTCAATTACCATAGATGGAGAAACCAAAGTATTCCATAACAAAACCAAATTCACACATTATCTCTCCACCAATCCAGCCCTTCAAAGGATAATAACAGAAAAAAAAACAATACAAGGACACAAATCACGCCCTAGAAAAAGCAAGAAATTAATCCCTCAACGAACCAAAAAGAAGACAGCCACAGGAAAAGAATGCCAACTCTAACAACAAAAATAAAAGGAAGCAACAATTACTTTTCCTTAATATCTCTTAATATCAATGGACTCAATTCCCCAATAAAAAGACAAAGACTAACAGAATGGCTACACAAACAGGACCCAACATTCTGCTGCATACAGGAAACCCATCTCAGGGAAAAAGACAGACACTACTTCAGAGTGAAAGGCTGGAAAACAATTTTCCAAGCAAATGGTCTGAAGAAACAAGCTGGAGTAGCCATTATGATATCGAATAAAATCGACTTCCAACCCAAAGTTATCAAAAAAGACAAGGAGGGACACTTCATACTCATCAAAGGTAAAATTCTCCAAGAGGAACTCTCAATTCTGAATATCTATGCCCCAAATGCAAGGGCAGCCACATTCATTAAAGACACCTTAGTAAAGCTCAAAGCACACATTGCACCACACACAATAATAATGGGAGACTTCAACACGCCACTTTCATCAATAGACAGATCGTGGAAACAGAAACTAAACAGGGACACAGTGAAACTAACAGAAGTGATGAAACAAAAGGACTTATCAGATATCTACAGAACATTTTATCCTAAAACAAAAGGATATACCTTCTTCTCAGCACCTCACGGGACATTTTCCAAAATTGACCAAATAATTGGTCATAAAACAGGCCTCAACAGATACAAAAATATTGAAATTGCCCCATGCATCCTATCAGACCACCATGGACTAAGGCTGATCTTCAATAACAACATAAATAATGGAAAGCCAACTTTCACATGGAAACTGAACAACACTCTTCTCAATGATATCTTGGTCAAGGATAGAATAAAGAAAGAAATTAAAGACTTTTTAGAGTTTAATGAAAATGAAGTCACAACATTCTCAAACCTATGGGACACAATGAAAACATTTCTAAGAGGGAAACTCATAGCTCTGAGTGCCTCCAAGAAGAAACTGGAGAGAGCACACACTAGCAGCTTGACAACACATCTAAAAGCTCTAGAAAAAAAGGAAGAAAATTCACCCAAGAGGAGTAGATGCCAGGAAATAATCAAACTCAGGGGTGAAATCAACCAAGTGGAAACAAGAAGAACTATTCAAAGAATTAACTAAACGAGGAGTTGGTTCTTTGAGAAAATCAACAAGATAGATAAGCCCTTAGCTTGACTCACTAGAGGGCACAGGGACAAAATCCTAATTAACAAAATCAAAAATGAAAAGGGAGACATAACAACAGATCCTGAAGAAATCCAAAACACCATCAGATCCTTCTAAAAAAGGCTATAATCAACAAAACTGGAAAACCTGGACGAAATGGACAAATTTCTGGACAGATACCAGGTACCAAAGTTGAATCAGGATCAAGTTGACCATCTAAACAGTCCCATATCCCCTAAAGAAATAGAAGCAGTTATTAATAGTCTCCCAGCCAAAAAAAAGCCCAGGACCAGACAGGTTTAGTGCAGAGTTCTATCAGACCTTCAAAGAAGATCTAATTCTAGTTCTGCACAAACTATTTCACAAAATAGAAGTAGAAGGTACTCTACCCAATTCAGTTTATGAAGCCATAATTACTGTGATACCTAAACCACAGAAAGATCCAACAAAGATAGAGAACTTCAGACCAATTTCTCTTATGAATATCGATGCAAAAATACTCAATAAAATTCTCGCTAATCGAATCCAAGAACACATTAAAGCAATCAACCATCCTGACCAAGTAGGTTTTATTCCAGGGATGCAGGGATGGTTTAATATACGAAAATCCATCAATGTAATCCATTATATAAACAAACTCAAAGACAAAAACCACATGATCATCTCGTTAGATGCAGAAAAAGCATTTGACAAGATCCAACACCCATTCATGATAAAAGTCTTAGAAAGATCAGGAATTCAAGGCCCATACCTAAACATCATAAAAGCAATCTACAGCAAACCAGTAGCCAACATCAAAGTAAATGGAGAGAAGCTGGAAGCAATCCCACTAAAATCAGGGACTAGAAAAGGCTGCCCACTTTCTCCCTACCTTTTCAACATAGTACTTGAAGTATTAGCCAGAGCAATTCGACAACAAAAGGAGATCAAGGGGATACAAATTGGAAAAGAGGAACTCAAAATATCACTTTTTGCAGATGATATGATAGTATATATAAGTGACCCTAAAAATTCCACCAGAGAACTCCTAAACCTGATAAACAGCTTCGGTGAAGTAGCTGGATATAAAATTAACTCAAACAAGTCAATGGCCTTTCTCTACACAAAGAATAAACAGGCTGAGAAAGAAATTAGGGAAACAGCACCTTTCTTAATAGTCACAAATAATATAAAATATCTTGGCGTGACTCTAACTAAGGAAGTGAAAGATCTGTATGATAAAAACTTCCAGTCTCTGAAGAAAGAAATTAAAGAAGATCTCAGAAGATGGAAAGATCTCCCATGCTAATGGATTGGCAGGATCAACATTGTAAAAATGGCTATCTTGCCAAAAGCAATCTACAGATTCAATGAAATCCCCATCAAAATTCCAACTCAATTCTTCAACGAATTAGAAAGAGCAATCTGCAAATTCTTCTGGAATAACAAAAAACCTAGGATAGCAAAAACTCTTCTCAAGGATAAAAGAACCTCTGGTAGAATCACCATGCCTGACCTAAAGCTTTACTACAGAGCAATTGTGATAAAAACTGCATGGTACTGGTATACTGAAAGACAAGTAGACCAATGGAGTAGAATTGAAGACCCAGAAATGAACCCACACACCTATGGTCACTTGACCTTTGACAATGGAGCTAAAACCATCCAGTGGAAGAAAGACAGCATTTTCAACAAATGGTGCTGGCACAACTGGTTGTTATCATGTAGAAGAATGCGAATCTATCCATACCTATCTCCTTGCACTAAGATCAAATCTAAGTGGATCAAGGAACTTCACATAAAACCAGAGACACTGAAACTTATAGAGGATAAAGTGGGGAAAACCCTTGAAGATATGGGCACAGGGGAAAATTTCCTGAATAGAACAGCAATGGCTTTTGCTGTTAAGATCGAGAATTGACAAATGGGACCTCATGAAACTCCAAAGCTTCTGCAAGGCAAAAGACACCGTCAATAAGACAAAAAGACCACCAACAGATTGGGAAAGGATCTTTACCTATCCTAAAACAGATAGGGAAGTAATATCCAACATTTATAAAGAACTCAAGAAGGTGGACTTCAGAAAATCAAATAACCCCATTAACAAATGGGGCTCAGAACTGAACAAAGAATTCTCACTTGAGGAATATTGAATGGCAGAGAAGCACCTGAAAAAATGTTCAACATCCTTAATCATCAGGGAAATGCAAATCAAAACAACCCTGAGATTCCACTTCACACCAGTCAGAATGGCTAAGGTCAAAAATTCAGGTGATAGCAGATGCTGGCAAGGATGTGGAGAAAGAGGAACACTCCTCCATTTTTGGTGGGATTGCAAGCTTATACAACCACTCTGGAAATCAGTCTGGCAGTTCCTGAGAAAATTGGACACAGTACTATCGGAGGATCCAGCAATACCTCTCCTGGGCATATATCCAGAAGATGTCCCAACAGGTAAGAAGGACACATGCTCCACTATGTTCATAGCAGCCTTATTTATAATAGCCAGATGCTGGAAAGAACCCAGATGCCCCTCAACAGAGGAATGGATACAGAAAATGTGGTACATTTAAACAATGGAGTACTACTCAGCTATTAAAAACAATGAATTTATGAAATTCCTAGGCAAATGGATGGACCTGGAGGGCATCATCCTGAGTGAGGTAACACATTCACAAAGGAACTCACACAATATGTACTCACTGACAAGTGAATATTAGCCCAAAACGTAGGATACCCAAGATATAAGATACAATTTGCTAAACACATGAAAATCAAGAAGAATGAAGACTGAAGTGTGGACACTATGCCCCTCCTTAGAAGTGGGAACAAAACACCCATGGAAGGAGTTACAGAGACAAAGTTTGGAGCTGAGATGAAAGGATGGACCATCTAGAGACTGCCATATCCAGGGATACACCCCATAATCAGCATCCAAACGCTGACACCATTGCATACACTAGCAAGATATTGTTGAAAGGACCCAGATGTAGCTGTCTCTTGTGAGACTATGCTGGGGCCTAGCAAACACAGAAGTGGATGCTCACAGTCAGCTAATGGATGGATCACAGGGCTCCCAATGGAGGAGCTAGAGAAAGTTCCCAAGGAGCTAAAGGTATATGCAACCCTATAGGTGGAACAACATTATGAACTAACCAGTACCCCAGAGCTCTTGACTCTAGCTGCATATGTATCAAAAGATGGCCTAGTTGGCCATCACTGGAAAGAGGGGCCCATTGGACACGCAAACTTTATATGCCCCAGTACAGGGGAACACCAGGGCCAAAAAAATGGAAATGGGTGTGTAGGGATGTGGGGAGGGCAGGGTATGGGGTACTTTTTGGATAGCATTGGAAATGTAATTGAGGAAAATATGTAATAAAAATATTAAAAAAAAAGATTTTCCAATTTTATGAAATACAGGCTTTTTGAAGTAAGACCTAATGAGTCTAATTTCCTCATTGTTGTTCTTTTCATTTCTGATTTTATTTATTTGGATATTGTCTTTCTGACTTTTAGTTGATTTAGATAGGGGTTTGTCTATCTTCTTTTTTTTTTCAAACATTTTATTTTTTTAAGTTATTTAATTTATTTACATTCTAGTCATTGTACTCCCTCACTCTCCCCTTCCACACTTCCTCATCCCATTCCTTCTCCCCCTTGCCTCCAAGAGGGTACTCTGGCCCCAGCAGGCTTCCCACTTCCCTGGGGCTACAAGGCTCTCAAGGATTAAGCCCATTTTCTCCCACTGAGACTAGACTAGGCAGACCTCTGATATAGGGGCCACAGACTAGCCTGTGTATGGTGCTGGTTGGTGGTTATGTCTCTGGGATCTCCCTAGGGTTTGGGTTAGTTGAAATTGTTGTTCTTTCTATGGGATCAATCTCCCTTTCAGGTTCTTCACTCCTTCCCCTAATTCAAACATAAGAGTCCCTGACTTAAGTCCATTAGTTGAGTGTAAGTATCTGCTTCTGCTTAAGTCAGCTGCCTCTCAGAGGACAGCCATACCAGGCTCCAGTATGTAAGCACATCATAACATAGTAGTATTAGGCCTTGGTGTGTCTGCCCATGAAATGGTCCCAAGTTGTACTAATCATTGTTACACCTTTCTTCAGTCTCTTTTTCCATTTTTGTCCCTGTAGTTCTTTTAGACAGAAACAATTCTGGGTCAGAAATCTTGACTCCGTGTTGGTAACCCCTTCCCTTCACTTGATGCCTTACCTACTGGAGGTGGACTCTTGGAGTTCCCTGTCCCCATTATTGGGGATTTTGTCTAAGGTCATGACCAATGAAGCCTGAGAGTGTCTAACCTCCCCATTCTCTGCTCTTTGGTACTTTACAGAGCATCCCCCCACCTTCCGCTCCCAGAGGCTTCTAATTTTCATTCATTCTCTTGGCCCTCTGGGCTTCTGTCTGGCTCCCCCTCCCATCTAATCATGTTCACGTTTTCCCTTCCCCCTCCCCTCTCCCCTCCAGGTTCTTCCCTCCCTTTGCCTCCCTTGATTATTTCCTTCCCCCTTCTAAGTGGGATTGTCCCTTATAAGTGGCATCGTCTCTTAGGCATTTATGCTTGTTGTACTTCTTATGGTCTGTAGGTCATATCCTAAATATTCTGTATTTTTTGGCTAATATCCACTTATTAGTGAGTACATACCTTACAAGCATTTTTGGGTCTGAGTTACCTCACTCAGAATGATATTTTCTACTTCCATCCATTTGCTTACAAAATTCATGATGTCCTCATTTTTAATAGCTGAATAGTATTCCACTGTGTAAATGAGCCACATTTTCTGTATCTATTCTTTAGGTTGAGGGACATCTGGTTTGCTTCCAGCTTCAGAGTATTACAAACAAGGCTGCTATGAACATAGTAGAGCACATGCCTTTTTGGTATGGTGGGGCATCTTTTGGGTATATGCTCAAGCATGGTATACCTGGGTTTTCAGGTAGAAATACTTCTAATTTTCTGGGGAACTTCTAGGTTAATTTCCGGAGTGTTTTTACCAGTTTGCAATCCCACCAGCAATGGTAGAGTACTCCTCTTTTTCCGCATGCTTGCCAGCATGTGCTGTCACTTGAGTTTTTGATCTTAGCCATTCTGATTTGTGTGAGGTAGAATCTCATGGTCATTTTGATTTGTGTTTCTCTTATGATTAAGGACTTTGAACATTTCTTTAAGTGTTTCTGTAACATTTAAGATTCTTCTGTTGTGAATTCTCTGTTTAGCTCTGTACCCCAATTTTTAATTGGGTTATTTTGGATTTTTTTTTTGGAGGTTAGATTCTTGAATTCTTTATATATTTTGAATATTAGCCTTCTGCAGGATATGGGGTTACTGAAGAGGTTTTTCTCCAATCTATTGCTGATTTGTCCTGCTGACAGTGTCTTCTCACTTACCGAAGCATTTCAGTTTTGTGAGATCCCATTTATCAATTGTTGAACAGAAGAGCCTCAGCCAGTGCTCTTCTGTTCAGGAAATTTCCCCCTGTGCCAATGAGTTTGAGACACTTTTCCACTTTCCTTTCTATTAGACTCAGTGTATCTGGGTTTATATTGAGGTCCTTGATCCACTTGGACTTAAACTTTGTGCAAGGTGATAAATATGGATCCATTTTCATTCTTCTACATACAGACTGCCAGTTAAACCAACCCCCTTTATTGAAGAGGCTTTCTTTTTTCCACTGTAGTTTATTTTTTTTGTTTTGTTTTGTTTTGTTTTGTTTTTTTTTTTTTTTTTGCTTCTTTGTCAATGATTGAATGTTTATAGGTGTAAGAGTTTACGTCTGGGTCTTTGATCGTATTCCATTGATAGAGTAGTCTGTTGGAAAGTGGAGTTTGTTGGCAGGAGCAGGGGTAGTTCCTGAATCAGCTGGGCTGTTTGAGTATTCTAGCTGGTGTGGGTATTTGAAGGAAATTCTTGCCTGTGTCCTTAGTCACTGAGGACCTTCAGGGAAACACACAGGCTTTTGGGTGGGCATTGGCCACGCTGTTGATCTGGCCTAGGTGGGGAAGTGGGCCAGAAGAAAGGTCCCATAACAATTTTTTAAAGCACTGAAAATTTAACTTAATTTAAAAGATAAAATTATATGATAATGTGTATGGAAAATATACAGATATATTTGTAACATCATTAACATACAAGTGGGAGGAAAACATTTAAAGAAGAAAAGAAAATTTAAATATTTCAAGCAGAAATTGCAGCACTTATTAATCACCAGGAAGAAAAAACATGGCCAAAGCCACTATGGAAAATATTGTAATAGTTTTTTTAATATATTTTTTTATTACGTATTTTCCTCAATTACATTTCCAATGCTCTCCCAAAAGTCCCCCTTACCCTCTCCCCCACTTCCCTACCCAAGCATTCCCATTTTTTTTTTTTTTTTTTTTTTGGCCCTGGCGTTCCCCTGTACTGGGGCATATAAAGTTTGTGTGTCCAATGGGCCTCTCTTTCCAGTGATGGCCAACTAGGCCATCTTTTGATACATATGCAGCTAGAGTCAAGAGCTCTGGGGTACTGTGTTGCGCGCACTCAACAGGCCAGGAAGAACGACGCTGCTACAGGATCCTTCTGCACACATTTATTCAGTCCTGTTTCTTCTTTCTCCATATATCTCCCTTGTTTATATCTCCCTTGTTTATATCTCCCCTGTTTATATCTCCCCTGTTTATATCTCCCTTGTTTTTATATCTCCCCCGAACCCTGGGCCTCTCCTTTTATACACTCTCTCATCCACGCACCGCAGGCCATGCCCCCTCGCCAGTCACGAGGCTTCAGCTAATCAGGGCAGCAGGGGCAAATCTCCACCAAATTGGATTCACCTGTATCCTGGTACACCTGCGCAGCACTCAAGATGTTTGTGTCTTATATGAGGAAGTCAGGTGCAAGTCATATGACTTAGCTGCAGTCCCTGGCGCCTTTGGGACTGCCGCCACACCCGCTCCTAACATCTCCCCCTTTTTTCTTTTCTGGCAGAGAGAATGTCTGTAGATAGCCCCCCGCAGCCATGCCCCTTACCCGTCCTTGGGTGACAAACAGCATTGGTTTGATCCCTGTCTTAGGTTGGTGACATGCCCAGGGAGTCTTATCACTGACTACCTCTCTATTATGCCAAGCCACACCTGGGGAGATTGTGTTTTGCTTGCGGCAGGTGCATCAAAGGGCCAGGATGTTGATTAATCTATGGCCAGATCTTAATTGCTGCAAGCAAGCCTCATGGGTGAAGGTAGAGGTCTGATCCCCAGTGTGCAAGCATAGGGGCCTTACACAAAACCATCTCTTAGGCTCATCACCCAGAGAGGTCTTGGCCAGCTCCCGTGTCGTTTTTCCTGGGGGAAGGGAACTAGGACACTGAACCTTCATGCAATCAGATGTGCCTTCCACAGGATGCCAACAGCAAGCTATCCTCTGTGCAGTGCTTAGCCTCGCACCCCACGGCATAACGCAGCATAATTTCTTTTAGAGCGGCAAACCGAATCTGAGGAGATTGTCCCGCCTCCACTGCAGCAAAAGCCTACGCTACCATGGCGAAAGTGCGGGCCGCACACTCTGCACCTAACACATGTGCCAAACACAAAACACACACACACTATAACAAGCATACATCCCAGGGCTCTCATCCCCGCTCATCTTCCCTGAAGCAAGGGATAGATAGCCAGCGGGGCTATCTCTTTAAGGGGAATTCAGGGATCAAAAAGCGTGGAAAAATTTGAATGTCATGTCGAGCTGGTATCGGCTTCTGGAATACCGAAAGGATCTCTCATCTCGGCTCCATCCTTTGTGCTTGTGGGATCATCCACCACATCCACAGGGGCAACTGGATCAGGAGCCTCATTCTTGTAGCGTCTCACCAATCTCTCTGGCACCCAAAGAGGTTCCGTCTGGTCCTGTGGAAACACACAAACAGACCCTCTCCCCCACGTCAACACCAGATCTGGTCGATCCTCTCCAAATCTCCGGACAGAAGGTCCACCTACAGGTGGCTGCTGAGGAGGCATAGGGAAAGGACGCAGAAGCTAATTCGCCTTCCTCCTCCGCCTCAGCTCTTTTATTTTGTCCTTTCTGTCCACCTGATAACACTGTGTCTCCTTTCTTTTTCCTTTTTCTTTTTAAGCCCTTCTCTTCCGACATACTTTCTTGTTGCTCTATAAGGATTTTCTGACCTGTCTTGACTGCCTCTACACACAGTTTCAAACAGTAACAGAGTCCATATATCAGAACAAACAAGACCAAAACTATCAGACCAACCCACAAAGGGTCAATGGGAGAAAAAAGCATAACTACTCAGCGAGGATCTATTGATCACTACACTGAGGTTATCATAGTTCCTTAACTTGTCCCCAAACCATGAACCTTATCTTGTCCCAAAGCCAGGAACCTTAACTTGTCCCAAAGCCTGCTTCCTGGCAACTTTATATTTGCCTCTATTTTATCCGAGGTCCTTCCCAAACTCCTGGGGTCGAAAGTTTCACTCACCGTGAACTTACCCTGCCGGCAACCACTGACTGCTGAAAGTTCTGAACTCGGTGGGGGAGTCGGTTCCCCGTACGGGCCACCAATTGTCGCGCCCACTCTCGACCAGCAAGAACCACCACCAGTCCTTCTAACAGCAGTTTATTCAGTCTTCATCTCTCTTCTTTCTCTTCATCAGTACCTTTCCCCAGCTGAAGAGTTCTGAATCCACGCCGGATCCTTCTCAACAGTCTGTTTTATGGGAACCTTTATTAACCCCTTCTTCCCTGTGATGCAGTTCTGAATCCTCCCTGTAGCAGGGGGTCTTCGCTCATGCCTGAAGATGTTTCTTTTCCCGGGTTTCTCGTCCCAGGTCTTCTCGTCCCGTCCCGGGTCTTCTCGTCCCGTCCCGGGTCTCAGCACCACTTGTTGCGCGCACTCAACAGGCCAGGAAGAACGACGCTGCTACAGGATCCTTCTGCACACATTTATTCAGTCCTGTTTCTTCTTTCTCCATATATCTCCCTTGTTTATATCTCCCTTGTTTATATCTCCCCTGTTTATATCTCCCCTGTTTATATCTCCCTTGTTTTTATATCTCCCCCGAACCCTGGGCCTCTCCTTTTATACACTCTCTCATCCACGCACCGCAGGCCATGCCCCCTCGCCAGTCACGAGGCTTCAGCTAATCAGGGCAGCAGGGGCAAATCTCCACCAAATTGGATTCACCTGTATCCTGGTACACCTGCGCAGCACTCAAGATGTTTGTGTCTTATATGAGGAAGTCAGGTGCAAGTCATATGACTTAGCTGCAGTCCCTGGCGCCTTTGGGACTGCCGCCACACCCGCTCCTAACAGTACTGGTTAGTTCATAATGTTGTTCCACCTATAGGGTTGCAGATCCCTTTAGCTCCTTGGGTACTTTCTCTAGCTCCTCCATTGGGAGCCCTGTGATCCATCCAATAGCTGACTGTGAGCATCCACTTCTGTGTTTGCTGGCCCCAGCATAGTCTCACTAGAGACTGCTATATCTGGGACCTTTCTGCAAAATCTTGCTAGTGTATCCAATGGTGTCAGCATTTGGAAGCTGATTATGGGGTGGATCCCTGGATATGGCAGTCTCTAGATGGTCCATTCTTTGTCACAGCTCCAAACTTTGTCTCTGTAATTCTTTCCACGGGTGCTTTGTTCCCCATTCTAAAAAGGGGCACAGTGTCCACACTTTTGTCTTCATTCTTCTTGAGTTTCATGTGTTTAGCAAATTGTATCTTATATCTTGGGTGTCCTAAGTTTTGGGCTAATATCCACTTGTCAGTGAGTACATATTGTGTGAGTTCTTTTGTGATTGTGTTACCTCACTCAGGATGATGCCCTCCAGGTCCATCCCTTTGGCTAGGAATTTCATAAATTCATTCTTTTTAATAGCTGAGTAGTACTCTATTGTGTAAATGTACCATATTTTCTGTATTCATTCCTCTGTTAGGGGCATCTGGGTTCTTTCCAGCTTCTGGCTATTATAAATAAGTCTGCTATGAATATAGTGGAGCATGTGTCCTTCTTACCGGTTGGAACATCTTCTGGATATATGCCCAGGAGAAGTATTACTGGATCCTCCGGTAGTACTATGTCCAATTTTCTAAGGAACCACCAGACTGATTTCCAGAGTGGTTGTACAAGCCTGCAATCCCACCAACAATGGAGGAGTGTTCCTCTTTCTCCACATCCTCACCAGCATCTGTTGTCACCTGAATTTTTTATCTTAGCCATTCTGACTGGTGTGAGATGGAATCTCAGTGTTGTTTTGATTTGCGTTTCCCTGATGATTAAGGATGTTGAACATTTTTTCAGGTGCATCTCATGGCCCAGAAATTCTTCTTCTGATTATATATTCCAAAGAATTTTAAACAAGTTCAAATCAATTTTTCACAATCACTTTTGCTTATAATTCACAATAATTAGAAAGTAAAACAAAAACAAAAACAAAAACAAAAAAACAGAAAAAACTTGAAAGTACAGAAGTAGTTGAATGGATTAATGTAAAAATGACAAACATTTACAATTAGATATTATTTACCAATAGAACATAAAATAATTGAGACACAATTACAACATCAAAGGACTGAACTTTGAAGACAATACACTGTGCAATTTTAGCTATATGGACAAATACAAATGTTTTTATGCTACTTGTATTATGGCCTCTACTGCTGTGATAAAACATCATGAGAAAGAAAACTTGGAGAATAAAGAATTTATCTCAGTTTCAGGTCCATATCGAAATCCATCTTTGAAAATGGTTAGGGCAGGAACTCCAGGCAGGAATTTGTAGTCAAGAACTGAATCAGAGGCTATAGAAGAATTTGCTTGATTGCTTTGTCCTCATGATCTCATGATTTGTTCAGCCTGCCTTCTTCAGCACCCATACCACCAATCTAGAGTGGCATTCCCCACAGGGAAAAGGTCCTTCCATATCAATTATCATTTAAAGAAAATCACTTCCCCACAAGCCAATCTATTGGGGTCATTTTCTCAATGGAGGTTCCATTTTCTCAAATGAATCAAGCTTGTGTTAAGTTGACATAAAACTAGACAGAATTCTACTTATATGCAACACATAAAGGACATGATTCAAAGAAAGGGAAGATAGAAATATAGTTATGAGTTTCTAGATGAAGTGGGGCCTGTCTTACAGTTTAATGCGTACAAATTATAGTTTTGCATGATTAACTTCTGGAGACACAAGCAATAACTGTCTTATAAACTTTTTAATGTGCTAATGTCATTTCATCATAGAATTCAAAACATTTATTATACATTTTATTGTACATGCATTTTACTACATTAAAAATAAGCTAGCATGCCAGGTATGGTGGAATATGCTTTTAATGCCAACATTCAGGAGACAGAGGCAGGTGAATCTCTGTTTGTTCTGGGTTACCCTCTTATATACAGCGAGTTCTAGACCATCCAGGGTGACAAAGTGATACTCAACCTAAAGAAAATACATAATGTTGTGATAACTATTTCCACATGTTTACTTGACTACATTTGAAATGAACTATATTCCTGAAATCAAAGGTACACCTGTGATCCAGATCTTGGGGCTGGAAGACGCAGGCTTTTGATCCAGATATTGACATAGGATGATATACCTCTGTTGTCAGGATCTTTAGGCATAATGGACATGAAGAGCTTAGGCTCAGTCAAGGTGGTACATACTTTTAATGGAGGAGGTAGAGGCAAACATATCTTTGAGGTCAAGTCCAGCCTGGGAAAGAGAAATTTCAAGTAAATAACTGCTTAGGCCCAGGGGGATTGGTACTTTCCTTTTACCTTGACCATGCCTTCTGCTGCAGAGCTACATAAGAACAATGGAGGAAGGAAGGCATGTTTCTCTTTGCCTGCTTGTACTTACTTCCCAGCTGTTGGAAATGAATTCTTCAGAATTCCAGCTTATACAGATCTGCTGAAGACCTGCTGAAACACCTAGCTTTGTAGGACTGTCTTGGTCAGGGTTTCTATTCCTGTACAAACATCATGACCAAGAGGCAAGTTGGGGAGGAAAGGGTTTATTCAGCTTACACTTCCATACTGCTGTTCATCACCAAAGGAAGTCAGGACTGGAACGCAAGCAGGCCAGGAAGCAGGAGCTGATGCAGAGGCCATGGAGGAATGTTCTTTACTGGCTTGCTTCCCCTGGCTTGCTCAGCCTGCTCTCTTATAAAACCCAAGACGACAAGCCCAGAGATGGTCCCACCCACAAGGGGCCATTCCCTCCTTGATCACTAATTGAGAAAATGCCTTACAGTTGGATCTCATGGAGGCATTTCCTCAACTGAAGTTCCTTTCTCTGTGATAACTCCAGCTGTGTCAAGTTGACACAAAACTAGCCAGTACATAGGATTGAGCAACTACTAGATTCTTGGACTTCCCATTCACAGCTGCCCGTTGTTGGGTTAGTTGGACTGCAGAGTGTAAGTTATTACAATAATTTCCTTTAATATATAGAGACAATCCATAACTTCTGTAATTCTAGAGATCCCCAACTAAGACAATTGACAAAAAAATTATAAGCCTACATGTAAGCAGACAATAAATAGTAATAAAATATCATACAAAGATCAATGCTTGTTTATTTTGACAATGGGAAAATTGCATTTTCATTTTTTAAAATATTTTATTAGGTATTTTCCTCATTTACATTTCCAATGCTATCCCAAAAGTCCCTCATACCCTCCTCCCCACTCCCCTACCCACCCACTCCTACTTTTTGGCCCTGGCGTTCCCTTGTCCTGGGGCATATAAAGTTTGCATGACCAATAGGCCTCTCTTTCCAGTGATGGCTGACTAGGCCATCTTTTGATACATATGCAGCTAGAGACAAAAACTCCGGGGTACTGGTTAGTTCATAATGTTGTTCCACCTATAGGGTTGCAGTTCCCTTTAGCTCCTTTGGTACTTTCTCTAGCTCCTCCATTGGGGGCGTTTTGATCCATCCAATAGCTGACTGTGAGCATCTACTTCTGTGTTTGCTAGGCCCTGGCATAGTCTCACAAGAGACAGCTATATCAGGGTCCTTTCAGCAAAATCGTGCTAGTGTATGCAATGGTGTCAGCGTTTGGAGGCTGATTATGGGATGGATCCCTGGATATGGCAGTCTCTAGATGACCCATCCTTTTGTCTCAGCTCCAAACTTTGTCTCTGTAACTCCTTCCATGGATATAACGTAAATATAAATTGGTACTTTGGAAAATAAATTCTACATAAGAAACTTTCAAAGAATCTGGTCAATATCTGTTAAACTCTATGTTTATGAATACATTATTTTGGTGCTCCTTGCAGCTTGGTACCACTTTGAGCTTTCACATGAAGGAAAAAAATCATAGACTTTTGATATACTGCTTTGTGTAGAAGAAAACTCTAAAGTGCATAAAAGCAATGGAATCAAATTCATAGAAAGAGGCAGACAAACTGATTAATCATAGCCTACATGGTCAGGAAGTGCCCTTACTGAACATGACATCTAAGAGAGTAAAAGCAGATAAAGAATACCCCATTAATCTAGTTCAACTTCATGACAGGAGATTTCCCTAGGAGGAATCTAATATTAAGATTAATATCCACTTTTTTTTCTAATTGAAATCTAGAAAATCAACACCAACAAAAATAAAAGCTGCTAGATAGTGTAATTAATTTCTGCATAAATAATGATTAAGTAATATTTTAAAATCTTAAAAGTTACACAGCAAAGAGGAGGAAATGACATTTTAAGATATTATGATACAGTAGTTATAAGCTTAGGTTTTATAGACAAGCTGGAGGGATTTCAAATTCTACTCTACAACTCATTAGCTCCATAACTTACTCAAGCTAGGTAATGACTAAATCTTAGTTCCCTCATTCAAAATGCTAAAGAATTTCCTTCATGTAAATTACTTGGAATAATGCCTGATAAACAGAAAGCACTGAAGAATATCATATCATTATTTTCATTTAAAACTTTCATTAATAATATATAAAGTGATACATACTACATAAGTATAAGGATATAGATCAATGATGTTTCATAAAAATCAATGCCCCCTGGTAATCAGAACATGGATCACCAGACTAAATATCTATGACATTTGAAGCTTCTCTTCTTGAATCCAAAGGTCATTACTATCTTCAATTCTAACTAATAAAGTAAAATTACTTGTTAGAATAATGACTTCCAGAAGCCCTCTGTTACTAAACATTATTCTCCTCTTGTCATCCAGTTACTGGACTCTACCAGTTCCTGTTACAGGATTACCAGCTGCTGCACATAGAAGATCTGTTGTCCAAAGAGGAGACTAATGTGAATGCTTACAAAGTGAATCCCAATGATGAAAGTCAGCTACACCTCAAAACTGACAGTGTCCCTAGACAGCAGGAAGCAGCTTAAGAGATGCCCTCATTTCCTTTTCACCATCAGCTTACCCCTCCCCATTTTTTCTTCTCTTTATAATAAGGGAGGTATGTTGTTATCAGGACCTCTGAAACCTGTGGCATCACATAGGCAACAGTGCGACCTGCATACCTGTTGCCAAGGCAACAGCCACCATATTCCCAGAATCCACTTGGCTCACCTCCCACCTTTACCTGTGACTATGTCACCATCCATATATAAAGAACGGCCCCTCTGATCTCTCTGTTTTTCTCTCTTCCCCCCTTCTCTTTCTGCTGCCACTTTGCCCTATTCTCTCTCAATAAACCTCACGTGGAACTGTTAAAAAAAAGAATAATGACTTCCCTGTTCTTATGTTTATACATGGCTTAAGAAGCATTTTTATGAACTAACCAGTACCCTGGAGCTCTTGACTCTAGCTGCATATGATGACCTAGTCGGCCATCACTGGAAAGAGAGGCCCATTGGTCAGGCAAACGTTATATGCCCCAGTACAGGGGAATGCCAGGGCCAAAAAATGGGAATGGGTGGGTAGGGGAGTGGGGGGGGGAACTTTTGGGATAGCATTGGAAATGTAATTGAAGAAAATACGTAATAATAGAAAAAACAGGGGAAAAAAAAGAAGCATTTTTACTAAAAATTGAAATGATGGTGCTCTAAGCTAAGTGTAAGTGTAATCTGATTGCATTTTTGCTGTCTTTGTGATTAAAGTTATATATATATATATATATATATATATATATATATATATACATATATATGTGTGTGTGTGTATTTTTTCACTGAGTTGTTTATATAAATATTTTGTAAAGATTCCTTCTATACTCTAATATGTATGTATTTATTTATTTATTGAGTATGCTTTAAACTGAAACAGAGTTACATAATTTTCCATTATTCTTTCTTATCACCAAACCTTTGTAGCTATTTTTTCACCAACACATCCCATATGTCCTTCCTCATATCCTCTTTTTGCTTTGGTACTAATAATTACATATGTACACAAACACACATTCATATGCATGTACGTGCAGACAGAAATATATAAATAAAACATGTTGAGTCCAGTTTTGTTTGTTTTTATGTACATAGTTTCAGAAGTGACTATTCTGCATTGAACAACCAATAAGGGGATCATCCCTGTAAAGGGTTAACTCTCATCCCAGGATTCATTATTAGCCTTTAATTCCTTGTCTAGTTGTAGGAACACATAAAAACGCCCAACCCTCCTCCCTTCTATTTAACACATCCATTGGTATTGGCATTGTTTTAGTCTTATGCACCAGTCATTTCTAGGAAAGAGTCTGTCTCATAGCAGACTTACTGGTATTCTGTCCTCTGCGATAAATTATTTACTTTTCAGATCTATTTCTTGAAAATATGTGTACCCAAAATAGAGCTTTTTACATCCTAATATATTATGTTTTCAATTTATTTGTATTCCCATTTTAAAATATAGCTATATATTACTTATTCCTTGCAATTAGAATATCTTATGCATTTAAAAAAAAACTTTTGATTTCAAAATTCTAGAGTTATATGTTTTCTCCTGTACATTGTGTTTTAATTTTTACAATTAGGCTTATAATAATTTATATAATGTGAATATCAGTTTTACTTCCTCAGATGAAGTGGTAAGATGAAAGCCATACCCAAGCTATTTGAAAACTTGGCTTGAGCTAAGCACAAAGCATTTTCTTCTGTGTCCTAACTGTCCCTAGGTACAGGCCTGGAAGCTTCTAGCCTCCATGCAATTTAATCTCCCAAGCTGACTGATTCAATCTAGCTTCTCTCTGCTTCTGACTGAATTGCTCTGCTTGGCCTCATACAAATTTAGCAATCTCTTACAATCTTCTGGCTCATTCTCAATCTCTTACTTATTTTGTCTTCGTCTGTGAATAGCTTGTCTCTATAACATGCTCGAATAATAATTTATTTGTTTATTAATAATTTATTTATTAATTAATAATTTATTATAATAATTTAGAGGGAAATAAGACTCTATCATGAGATGTGATAGAAGTTATTCATGTTATTATATTCTAACCACCACCCCCCCAAAAAAATCTGGCTTAATTTTTTTCCAGTATTTTGAAAGGATGACTAGGACTGAATTCTCAAGTAATGGCTGATTTATTTAAAGATATTCAACTCTGGTATGGCTATAGTTATTTACTCAGGTTTACAATAAGAGAGTAGAACAATATGGCAAATGTTGCTTGTCAGGGAGAGAATTGTGAGCAGATTCACAGTTGCAGGAATGGGTTGTGTGGACAAAACATCTATAATTTAAAAAGAGATTAGTTGATCAAAAAATAATTATGATATAATCAGAAAGGCAGAACTCGACCCATTGAAAGCTTCAGTTTGTGAAAATTTTAAATAATTTAATAGAAAATAACCTAAGTTGCTAATGCCACTAAAGGGATTTTCTGCTCAATAGAACTGACAATGGATCTCTCTCTTATGTTTCATAAACCAACATCAATACAATTGTGGTGTTTGGGTGAGAGATTATACCTTGATCTGACAGCTGAACTTGATAATGTTGCCCATGCTGTACTGTGTTCTCAGGCCTAAAATATTCAAGAGTGTTGGAATTATGAAGACTAAGAATCACAGAATATTTTTGAAGCCGAGCAATATATGGTAATGTCAAAGTGTATTCAAGGAGATAAAGAGAGCCTGTTGAATGAACCAGGGAAAGTGTTCAATATGAACAACTCAGATACCAGAAATATGGCATTTCTCAAAAGAAAGGTGAAGACATAAACTGGAGCCACCTCATAATGAATCCTGTACATGCTACTGACAGCAGACCTAGAGATGAGGGTTTTCTTAAAACTGTTGGAGGTCGGATTATTTCATCATGAACCTTAAAGGTGTTTATTTGTTCTGTTGTGATTCATCACTACTTTGATATGATGATATTGGGGCTGGAAAAGGCAAGTACTACACCATTAACGACCCATTGTGAGATGGCATTGATGATGATTCCTATGAAGTCATCTTCCAGCCAGTCATATCCAAAGTAATAGAGAAGTTCCAGCATAGTGCAGTGGTCTTACAGTGTGGCTCAGGTTCCCGGTCTGGTGATCAGTTTGGTTGCATCAGTCTGAACATCGAAGAGCATGCCAGGTATGCGGAGTTCGTGAAGAGTTTCAACTTTCCTATGCTGATTCTGGGAGGAGGTGGCTACACCATCTGTAATGTTGTTCGGTGCTGGACTTACAAAATAGCAGTGCCCCTGGACACAGAGATCCCTAATGAGCTGCCATACAATGACTACTTTGAATACTTTGGACCAGATTTCAAGCTTCACATCAGCCCTTGCAATATGACTAACCAAAACACAAATGAATACCTAGAAAAAATCAAGCAGTGGCTCTTTGAGAACTTGAAAATGCTATCCCATGCCCTTGGGGTCCAGATGCAGACCATACCTGAGTATGCCATCCCAGAAGAGGGTAGTGATGAGGATGAGGAAGACACTGACAAACGCATCTCCATCTCCTCCTCTGACAAATGCATTGCCTACGAGAGTCAAAAGAGAGGATCAGAAATAGAAAGATCCTGAAGTGAAAAAAGAAGACAAAGAAGAAGAGAAAACTAAGGAGGAGAAGCCAGAAGACAAAGGGGTCAAATAAGAGGTCAAGTTGGCCTGAGCAAGGTCTGCAGCTCCATATTCTCCCCAAGTTCCTCACTTTCCCTCAATTTCTCAGATTTTATATTTTCTATTCCTTTGTGTGTTTACATAAATATATTAAATATAGCATCCCTGGGGACTAGATAGGTACCAGGGACCAGAGCACAGGACAGTGGTGCTGGAAAGACTCTTCCCAGAGCAACTTTGTCCACCCCCAGCCCCCCAGCCCCATCTGAGAGGAAAGAAAACAACTAGAAGAAAAATCCTCAACTGCCAAGTTCTTGCTTAGGAGCTCTGTTAACATACCCCTATTAAACATTTTAGGAGTGGTGAATGGGTCTTCTAGGACTCCTTTTCAGGTTTGGGTAAATCAGTCATTTTTAGATTGGTTCTGTTTATACCTTTCCACACATCTTGGATAAACAAACAAACAAACAAAAATACAACTGACATTGCCATGTCTTCCCCGTAACCCCAGTTCTGTAGGTGGAGGTTGTTAGTCTAGCTTTGTTTTTGAGATATTTTAATTTTGTGAGATTCTTTGTAATAAAACAGTATATATATATATATATATATATATATATATATATATATATATATATGTGTGTGTGTGTGTGTGTGTGTGTGTGTGCGTGTCACTATAGACATGAAAAAAAGTGCTGTATCCAATGCTGAGTATCTCAACCATTTTCTGCCATTAGATTCTCTCTCACTCTTGTCTCTCTTCATCATGTCTTGCTTTCATTAGGGAAACATAGCTTTTTGATATTTGTTAAAGTTTTTAAGGAAAACAGATATCCTTTGTATCTTAAACTGAAATAATATGGTTAACATTGAAAATGTTTGTAATTCTTTGTGCATTTTCTCTTCATTCTTCCTTTCCTTGTTTGTACAAAGAATGTTCTGTATTCAAGGTCATTGGCAAGACTTGCTGTTCTGGCCCGTAGTCTCTGAGTCTCTGAAATATAACATTATGTACTTCTGTAAAATCACTTAGAAACAAAACCAAAAAGTTAATGTCAAAAACCTGTTTTGAAAATCAAAGCAGCAAAAGACATTGCCTTATAATTTAACAATATATGGATAGATCTACTATATATTAACAAAAGCAAGGTATAACAATCTACAGCTAGGGCTACATAGTATGACCCTGTCTCCAAAATAGAAACCAGAAGAATTTGCAAATACACCTAGCTAATACCTAGAGATACTCACAAGATATGAGGCACCCATAAATTTGTGGGTGAATTTTAAAATTAGCTAAAATAGCTGTGTGAAACATAGGTCACAGAGATTTTACAGTTTTCTCTTCTAATATGTGTGTGTGTGTGTGTGTGTGTGTGTGTGTGTGTGTGTGTGTGTGTGTAAAATAACTGTTTTCTGAAGACTTTCAGGGTACTGATGTAAGCCCTACCGTGTTAAAGTTATTTCAAATAATGAAGAAAGAATGTGACAGTGGGACAAAAGGGCTCAAGAGAATTTTTAGCAAAGTAAGATTCCTTTAAGACAGTTAAATAATTATGTTCCCTGGGCTGGAGAGATGGCTCAGCAGTTAAGAGCACTGACTGCTCTTTCAGAGATCCTGACTTCAATTCCCAGGAACCACTTGGTGGCTTACAACCATCTGTAATGGAGATCTGATGTCCTCTTCTGGTGTGTCTGAAGCCAGTGACAGTGTAATCATATGCATGAAATAAATAAATAAATCTTAAAAAAGAAGTATGTGCCAAATGTCTATTTTAGAAGTTACTAGGTCCCATGATGTTAACAAGAATGCTATGACTAAAACACTCAAAACAGTTCTTGTAGCATTCTTATTCTAGTTGTAAAGTAGAATGATTCTCAATGTGGTAAGATTATTAAATGGGAAACTTGAGGCCATGGGTAGGCTACTCATCCATGAGTTGGTGACCAGTAGTGTCCTTATACTTCTCACACCAAATAGAATATTGCCAGTTTAATTATACTTCAACACAAGTGCACTTCAGGGCATGAATAAATCAATTTGGAACTGGTGAGATAAAAAACACAACCTTCATCTAAAAAGGAATAAGAGATCATTTATTTTGGAGCTATTTTGAATGACCATGTCCTGGAAACATTGAAGTAGATTAGCCCAAGTTACAAGAAGGAAGGAGTTTCATGAAGTCTTGTAGTTTTACGGAAAAGAGAAGTCATTGTAATTCAAGGAAAGTTTAAAATACATTGAGGTGTATATTAAAGAGGTATTTCCAACAACATGTGTGAAGCTTTTTTATAGGTCAAGATTAGAGTCTGCCACAGTCTTAGTGGTCTCCTAACTTAATAGATTCCAAAAGGTTTATATCTATTAATCACAAAATGTTAATTCCTACATGGAGTTAGACAAGGAATAGCTATTTGGGAGTCTAAAAATAACCTGAGAAAATGTAATTGCTTTCTGGTTCCGCAAGATTCCAAGTCGTCCACATCATGACAGTTCTAGGCAATTCTAGGTTTTGCAGACATGGATTTTTCCCAGAAAATTTCATTCACAATCCCAAGTAACTGATTGGCATTCATATTACTATGTGAGCGCATGCGCGCACACACACACCAAACCCAAAAAAGAAAGAAAGAAAGAAAAAAAAGTAGAAAAGAAACATATTAACAAACAAACAAAAACATCACAGCTCTCATCTTATAGGGAATAAGAGACATTCTTGAACAATTGTGAGTGATGATGGCCTGGAAACACAATATAATTAGTCTATCCCAAATTCCATGTTCAAATGTCGAAGTAGTTTCATGGAATTTTTAAAGTTTTACAGAACAACAACAAAAAAAATCCTCACATATGGAAGCAAA
Source organism: Mus musculus (assembly GCF_000001635.26). Taxonomy (NCBI): domain Eukaryota; kingdom Metazoa; phylum Chordata; class Mammalia; order Rodentia; family Muridae; genus Mus; species Mus musculus. The sequence goes on from NC_000086.7 coordinate 114,201,561, forward strand.
CTAAAATACATTGTTGTGTCTAACACAGAGGCATGTACAACGTGGTGAAGAATGCATTTTTGTTAATAGGCCTGAGATGCTATCTGATGACATTCTTAGATTTTGGATTGATAGGGGATAGTGGTCTGATAACCTAATAGATTCTAACAGACTTCTGTCTATTAAGTAAAAAAAAAAAAAAAAAAAAAAAAAGTTAATTATGACACACAGGTGGGCAAGGAATGAATGTCCCAGACATCTAAAATAAGCCAAGGTAAGATGGTAAGCCTCTGAACCCGCAGCATTCCAATCCTTACATCAAAAGTGAAAGTCTCACTAGTGTATCAGTCTCTGCAGACATGGCTTCATTTCAAGAGATTTTGTTCATCCGTAGATAAGGGTTCTTTTAAGGAATTTTCATTCTTGGTTCTTAAGGGTGCTGTGAATGAATCCAATTGCATTTATTTTTTAAGATCATGTATTTTTATAAACTAATTATCATACAAAATAAATGAAGTCAGCAAAGTGGAATGAGATGTGAATATGAAAACCCAAATGTAAATTTAATAACAAAAGTCTTGAATAATGATACTTATCTGGAATGAAAGCAAGGGCACAATGAAGAAAATCATAATTAGACAAATACGATTATATTAAATACAAACTCTCATCACACCCAAGTAAACAAATAACAGTGAGTAAAGATGCATATCTCAGGAAGCGAAGGAATGTAACTCAATTGCAACATAATGCATTGACATTTTTAAAAGGTAGAACCTAAAAAGACATTGTTTTCATGAAGGCTTACAGACAGCAAACAGTTACATAAACATGTTTAACATCTATAATTTTCAATGTAATGTAATTCAAATTTCAATGGAATATCATGCCAAAACTGTTAAGGTAGTTATTGCAAAATATCATAAAAAAATAACCCTTGGCAAGGATTGGAGAAAGGAACAGGAACTGTTGTATTCTGTTGAAAGGAATGCAAATTACCACAGACACTAGAAGTAGAAAGCACAAGAAAGTTTCATGAGAAAAATTAAACAAAACAAAGCAAAAAATAATAATAATAATAAAACAGAACTAGCCCATGATCCATCAGTTGTACTTCTTGGTACATAGTGAAAGAAAATGAGATGAGTATTTTGAAGAAAATTTTATACTCAAAATATCAACAATTGCTAAGATATAAAGTCAACTTTTATATCCATCAATGAATGAATTTTTAAACAAAATGACATATCTACACAATAGATTATTAACTGAAAAAATCATATCCATTACAATAACATAAATAAAAATAAAGAAATATGTTTATTTGATATATTTAGTGAAGTGTGAGACATAGAGAAATATGTAATCTCAATAGTGTATGGAATTTAAAATAATTAAACTCAGAGAAATGCACAGTGGTTATTGAAAGTTGGGGAGTGAGTTCCAGAAGATTTTTTTTAAAATTTATTTCTATACAAGGAATAAATTTGAGATCAATTTTATGTAACAGTAGCTATATTTAACAGCAATGTGTTGAATCCTTAGATAACATTCAGAGATGGAACCTGTGAGATGCCTCAGCAGTTAAAGCATGTGGAATCAAGCTTTGGACCTGAGTGTAATTCCTATAACAAGTGAGGTGGAAGGAGAAATCTGGCACTCCCTTGATGCATTCTCTTCCTTCCACATGTATAATGTCAAATGTAATACATATTTACACACACACATGCATACACACGCACTCACATACACATTCATGCATCCACAGAGATGCATTAAAAAGTAAATGTTATAATAATAAAATTATTAAAAGATTTGGTTTCATTTGTTCTCAATCCAAGAATTATATGGTAAATAAATGAGTAGTCTGGGCTGATATTTGTAGACTGTTTTAGTTTGTAGAACATCTCTCTAGGGCCTTCTGGTTTTCATAATATCAACTGAAAATTCAAGTAATATTTTAATGGGCTTGCCTTCTATGTTTTTTTCCATTGAAGTTTTTAATAATCATTGATTGTTCTGTGTATTTAATGTTTTGGTTATTCTGTCTTATATGGAGTTTCTTCTTTGGTCATTTTCTTTATGGTGTTCTCTATGCCTCTTGTACTTTGGTGGGCATCTCTTTCTTTAAACGGGATTTTTTTTTCTAAAATTTAAATATGCCCATGTTTTCTGTGCCTTTGACTTAGGTTTCTACTTCTTCTAAACCTATTTTTTATAGGTTTGGCCCTTTCATGGTGTTGCAAATTCCCTGGATGTTTTGTGTCTCTAATTTTACTGTATTTAAATTTTTCTTTGATATCCATTTCAAAACCTCTCTTTATTTCTTTCATTCTGTTTATCAGGTTTTGGCTTGACTTCCTGAGATTTTTCATTGTGTAAATTTTATTGTAGTTTGGCTTTTATTTCATGGTTCTTCATCTTATCAGAGGAATAGCAGAGGGTCATATCCTAAAATGACTTTAAGAACTCTGGGTATGTATCAAGAGGCTCAGTCCCAAGAGGGAAAAATGGACTGAGAGGAAGTACATATTACTTTAAAAGTTTGATCAAACTTATTAGAACCAAAACCTAAGGCAAATTCATATTCATGTATTTTTACAAAATTTTAATTTATGTCTTTTTATCTACTTATCAAAAGATTGAAAACATTATTTTATAGTTTCCTCTGCTCAGAGGTAAGTTAATTAAAATTAAGGATGAATAAAATATGATATAATTATAATATTAAAGTTAATAGAAGAACGGCTGTCCAAAGAAGGACCTGTCAGGAGTGCACAGGGCACAGGAACTACAGAGTAGCTTGTATAGGATCCTTCTGGTCTCCATATGCACCCCAGAGCTATGGCTGTCCAAGAGCCCTGTGGTTTTCCAGGAGTTCTCTCACTCCTAAGCCCACAGGTGAGACCACCACTATTGCTCCAACACCTGTCCAAAGAGGGACTGGCCAGGAGTGTCGAGGGAACAGAAACCACAGAACAACAGGGGACAGGATCCTTCTTGTCTCCATCTGTGCCCCACAGCTAAGACTGTTCTACAGCCCTCCATACCCAAATCTCTCCCGGAGTGCTGACACACCGAAGATCACAGGCTTCATAAGCCCACAGGAGGGACAAGCTCCAGTTAGAGCTAGCAAGATCAACTAAGACCAGACACAACCAGATGGTGAGAGGCAAGGACAAGAACATAAGCAAAAGAAACCAAGGATGCTTGGCATCATCACAACACAGTCCTTCCACCACAGAAGTCCTGGATAATCCAACACACTGGAAAAGCAAGATTCATATTTAAAATCTCGTGATGATGATAGAGGACTTTAAAAAAAAGACATAAATAACTCCCTTAAAGAAATACAGGGGAACACAGGTAAACAAGTAGAAGCTCTCAAAGAAGAAACACAAAAGAATGTCTTAAAGAATTACTGGAAAACACAACCAAACAGGTAAAGGAATTGAACAAAATTATTCAGGATCTAAACATGAAAATAAAAAATGGAAACAATAAAGAAATCACAACGGGAGACAACCCTGGAGGTAAAAAAAAAAAAAAAAAAAAAACCTAGAAAAGAGATCAGGAGTCATAGATGCAAGCATCAACAACAGAATACAAGAAAGAGAAGAGAGAATCTTAAGTGCAGAAGAGACCATAGAAAACATTGACCCAACAGTCAAAGAAAATTCAAACTGAAAAATCTCCTAACCTGAAATATCCAAGAAATCCAGGACAAAATGAGAATTCCAAACCTAAGAATAATAGGTATCGAAGAGAGTGAAGATTCCTAAATTAAATGGCCAGTAAAGGTCTTCAACACAGTTATAGAAGAAAACTTCCCTAACCTAAAGAAATAGATGCCCATAATCATATAAGGAGCCTACAGAAATCCAAAAAGAGTGGCCCAGAAAAAAAATCCTTCCATTACACAATAGTCAAAACACCAAATGCACAAAACAAAGATAGAATATTAAAACTTGTAAGGGAAAAATATCAAGTAATATATAATGAAAGACCTATCAGAATTATCCAAGACTTCTCACCAGAGACTATGAAAGCGAGAAGATTAAGGGCAGATATCATATAGACACTAAGAGAACACAAATGCAAGCCCAGGCTACTATACCCAACAAAACTCTCAATTACCATAGAAGGAGAAACCAAGATATTCCAAGACAAACCACATTTACACAATATCTTTCCACAAATCCAGCCCAACAAAGGATAATAGATGAAAACTCAAACACTAGGAGGGAAACTACACCCTAAAAAAGGAAGAAATTAATCTTCTTTCAATAAACCCAAAAGAGGAGAGATGCACAAATAATTCCAACTTTAACAACAAAAATAACAGGAAGCAACAATAACTTTTCCTTAATATCTTTTAACATCAATGGGTTCAATTCCCTAATAAAAAGACATAGACTAACAGACTGGATAAATTAACAGGATCCAGCATTTTGCTGCATACAGGAAATGCACCTCAGTGACAAAAATAGACGCTACCTCAGACTAAAAGGCTGAAAAACAATTTTCTAAGCAAATGGTCCCAAGAAACATGCTGGAGTGGCCATTATAATATGAACTAATATCAACCTTCCACAAAAAGTTACCAAAAATACATAAGGAAGGACACTTCATACTAATCAAATAAAAATCTACCAAAGACCAAAGTGTGGACACTTTGCCCCTTCGTAGAATTGGGAACAAAACACCCATTGAAGGTGTTACAGAGACACAGTTTGGAGTTGAGATGAAAGGATGGACCATCTAGAGACTGCCATATCCAGGGATCCACCCCATAATCAGCTTCCAAACGCTGACACCATTGCATACACTAGCAAGATTTTGCTGAAAGGACCCCAATATAGCTATCTCTTGTGAGACTATGCCAGGGCCTAACAAACACAGAAGTGGATGCTCACAGTCAGCTATTGGATGGATCACAGTGTCCCCAATGGAGGAGCTAGAGACAGTACCCAAGGAGCTAAAGGGATCTGCAACCCTATAGGTGGAACAACAATATGAACTACCTAGTACTCCCCAGAGCTCGTGTCTCTAGCTGCATATGTATCAGAAGATGGCCTAGTTGGCCATCAGTGGAAAAAGAGGCCCATTGGTCATGCAAACTTTATCTGCCTCAGGACAGGGGAATGCCTGGGCCAAGAAGTGGGAGTGGGTGGGTGGGGGAGTGAGTGGGGGAGTGTGTGTGGGACTTTTGGGATAGCATTGGAAAAATAAATGAAATAAATACCTAATAAAAAAAAAGAAATTAAAAAATCTACCAAAATGAATTATCAATTTTGAACATGTATGCTCCAAATGCAAGGGTACCCACATTCATAAAAGAAGCTGTACTAAAGCTTAAAGCACACATTGTACCTCAGAAAATAATAATTGGAGACTTCAATACCCTACTATCAGCAATGGACAGATCATGGAAACAGAGACTTGTTGAAACTAACAGAAATTATCCATCAAGTGGATTTAACAGATATCTACAGAATCTTTCATCCTAAAACAAAGGAATACACCTTCTCAAAACCTCATGGTACCTTATCCAAAACTGACCACATAATCAGACACAAAACATGCCCCAACAGATACAATAACTTCATGTTCCTGAATAAAGAAATTGAAGAAGACCTTAGAAGATAGAAAGATCTTCCACACTCATGGATTTTCAAGATTAATATAGTAAAAATGGCCAACTTGTTGAAAGCAATCGACCGATTCAATGCAATACCAATCAAACTTCCCACTCAATTCTTCATATAGTTAGAACAATTTGCAAATTCATTTGGGATAACTAAAATCCTAATATAGCAAAACTATTTTCAACAATAAAAGAGCTTCTAGAGGAATCACAATCCCTAACCTCAACATGTATAACAGCACAATCCTGATATAAACTGCATGGTGCTGGTACAATGACAGACAGGTAGATCAATGGAATAGAATTGAAGACCGATAAATGAACCCATACACATATGGTCACTTGATATCACTTGACAATGAAGCTAAAACCGTCCAGTGGGAAAAAGTCAACATTTTCAACAAATTGTGTTGGTTCAACTGGTCCTCAGCAATTAAAAGAATGCACATCAACCCATTCTTATATCCTTTCACAAAGCTCAAGTCCAAGTGGATCAAGGACCTCCACTTAAAACCAGATACTCTGAAACTATTAGACAAGAAAGTGAGGAATAGCCTTGAACACACGGGTAAAGGCAGAAAATTCCTGAACAGAACACCAATGGCATATGCTCTAATATCAACAATTGATAAATGGGACCTCATAAAATTGCAAAGCTTCTGTAAGGCAAAGAACACTGTCAATAGGACAAAATGGCAACCCTCAGATTGGGAAAAGAAATATCTTTACCAAACCTATGTCTGATATAGGGCTAATATCCATAATATACAAAGAACTCAAGAAGTTAGACTTCAGAGAACCAAATAACCCTACTAAAAATGGGGTACGGAGCTAAACAAAGAATTTTTAACTGAGGAATACTGAATGGTTTAGAAGCACCTAAAGAACTGTTAAACATCTTTATTCATCATGGAAATGCAAATCAGATCAATCCTGAGATTCCACCTTATTCCAGTCAGAATGGCTAAGATCAAAAACTCAGATGACAGCAGATGCTGGTGAGGATGTGGAGAAAGGGGAACATTCCTCAATTATTGGTGGGATTGCAAGCTGGCACAACCACTCTGGAAATCACTCTGGTGGTTCCTCAGATAGTTGGACATAGTTTTACCTGAGGACCCAGCTATACCACTCCTGGGCATATACCCAAAAGATGCTCCAACATATAGTAAGGACATATGCTCCACTATGTCCATAGCATTCATATTTATAATAGTCAGAAGCTGGAAAGAACGCACTCGTCTTTCAACAGAGGAATGGATACAGAAAATGTAGTATATTTACACAATGGAGTATTACTCAGCTATTAAAAACAATGACTTCATGAAATTCTTAGGCAAATGTAAGGGACTACAAAATAGCCAGAGTGAGGTTATCCAATCACAAAAGAAACACACATAGTATGCACTCACTGATAAGTGGATATCGGCCCAGAATCTCAAAATATCCAAAATACAATTCACAGACCAGATGAAGTTCAAGAAGGGAGACCAAAGTGTGGATACTTCGGTTCTTCTTAGAAGGGCAGAACAAAATACCCATGAGAGTGGACACAGAGACAAAGTATGGAATGGAGTCTGATGAACAGGCCATACAGAGACTGCCTCACCTGGAAATACATCATGTATACAGACACCAAACCCAGACACTATCGTGGATGCCAATACATGGATGTTGGCAAGAGTCTGATATAGCTATCTCTTGAGAGGCTCTGTCAGAGCCTGACAAATATAGACATGGATGCTTGTAGGCAGACATTGGACTTAGGACAGGATCCCCAGTAGAGGAGTTAGAGAAAGGAAGGAAGGACCAGAAGGGGTTTTTCAACCTTATAGGAAGAACAATAACAACCAACCAAATCCCCCAGTGCTCCCAGGGAATAAACCACTAATCAAAGAATACACACGGAGGGACTCATGGCTCCCACCACATATGTACCAGAGGATGGCACTGTTTGGCATCAATAGGAGGAGAAACCCTTGGTCCTGTGAAGGCTTGAATCCTCAGTGTAGGGGAATGCCAGGGCGGTGAGGTAGGAGTGGGTCGTTGAGTGGGGGAGCATCCTCATAGAAGTAGGGAAGGGTATGGGAGAGTGGGATTCAGAAGGAGAAGCTGGGAAAGGGGATGCCATTTGAAATGTAAATACATAAATTATCCAACAAAAAAATTCATGGAAGGTATTATTTTACTGTGAATGATTTCACATTATTCTATCAGAGAGTATGTGTGTTTTCATGTGTGTGTCTCTGTGTTTGTGACTTTGTTTACTCTATATTTTGTATTGAAATTCAGAATATGCATATTTATAATTTGGGATGAAATTTTGAGTAAGTTGAGTCAAAATAACTTTATAAAAAACTCAACAACACTTCTGGCAAAATAGGTGTAGTGAGTGGTTTATTATTTTCACTTCATAAATCTAGTAATGGATATATTTGCCAGTTCACAAAGGAGGGTATTAATAAAAAGGTGAGCTAAATATTAAAAATAAATATATTATTCACCTCTTTGCTTTTGGATCCAGTTTCTATTTATAGATTTCTTTGCTACAATGAGTTTGATGGGAGAGGTTGTTGAAGTGAGCTGATTTAGGTAATAAAAGATCAAAGGATGGGAAAAACAGTTGCTCTTTGTCAGTAATATAATAATTGTTAATAGCTCAATTGATCTTTAAATTTGTTTTTTTCAAACTTGAATAAATAACAAAAAGTAAATTGTATTATTCTAATGTATAACTTGCTATTGTGTGGACAGAGACTATAAAAGGTACTTGTTTTAAGTCAAATTTTGTACTCTCAGAAATAGAGTACAAATATATTATAAAGTATAATTTTTGTACAGCATGTACTCCATTAGCATAAAAATTGGTTTATTGTACAGGCCGTTCAATGCAAGAGGATTTTTTTTTATTTAATTTAAAATGACATAAAAAGAATTGATTTTTTTCTATAGCCTTTTATTTACCTATATTTGCTAGTTCATGCAATATAATTACTTTGGAAATATGTAAATTATTTACAAAGATAGTTGTTCAAATCTACATTCCACATGTAAAATGATATAACAAAATAGAAAGGCATAGTGATCTAAGTCTTAGATTCTGGAATCAGGTGTAATGGTCTGAAGCTTGATTCAACAACTTAATAATATGACTCCAAATAGCTTATATTGCTGCTCAGTATATAGAAAATGCATCTATAGTACATAAGCATTAATATAGTTGTCTTAGTCAGGGTTTTACTGCTGTGAACAGACACAATGATCAAGGCAAGTCTTATAAAAAACAACATTTAATTGGGGTTGGCTTATATGTTTGAAGTTCAGTTCATTATCATCAAGGTGGAAGCATGGCAGCATCTAGGCAGGCATGGCACAGGCAGAGCTGAGAGTTCTATGTCTTCATCCAAGGGCTGCTAGTGGAAGACTGACTTCCAGGCAACAAGGGTGAGGATCTTAAGCCCACACCTAGAGTGACATACCTACTCCAACCAGGTCACATGGATTACAACAGGGCCACACCTCTAAATGGTGCCAATACCTGGTCCAAAAATATACAAACCAAAACAATAGCATTTAAATGAAGCACTGTGTGTTTAGAGATGACTAAGATAATATCTAACTTATAAGAAGTACTATGTATATGTCAGATATCAATAAGGCTTTTACTCTCAGACACTGAAATTCATGTTTATCCATAGACCTTATATACAGTTTGTCAACAATTGAAGTTGGAAGATTTTAAATTATAACTGAAGTTATATAAAATGAGCTAGATTATACTGTTTCATTATTACTTATAATAGTCCCCAGAATTCTCCTATTTATTCTATCTATCTATCTATTATTATTATTATTAGGTATTTATTTCATTTGCATTTCCAATGCTATCCCAAAAGTCCCCCACACCCTCCCATACACAATCCCCCACACACCCACTCCCACCTCTTGGCCCTGGAATTCTCCTGTACTGAGGCATATAAGGTTTGAACGACCAATGGTCCTCTCTTTCCACTGATGGCCGACCAGGCCATCTTCTGATACATATGCAGCTAGAGAAACAAGCTCTGGTGGGGTACTGGTTAGTTCATATTGTTGTTCCACCTATAGGGTTACAGATCCCTTTAGCTCCATGGGTACTTTCTCTAGCTCCTCCATTGGGGGCCCTGTGATCTATCCAATAGCTGACTGTGAGCATCCACTTCTGTGTATGCTAGGCCCCTGCATAGTCTTACAAGAGACAGCTATATCAGGGTCCTTTCAGCAAAATCTTGCTAGTGTATGCAATGGAGTCAGCATTTGGAGGCTGATTATGTGATAGATCCCCGGGTATGGCAGTCTCTAGAGGGTCCATCATTTTGTCTCAGCTCCAAACTCTGTCTCTGTAGTTCCTTTTATGGTTGCCTGGCTCCCAAAAAAAGAAGGGGCAAAGTATCAACACCTTGGTCTTCGTTCTTCCCGAGCTTCATGTGTTTTGCAAATTGTATCTTATATCTTGTGTATTCTAAGTTTCTGGGCTAATATCCACTTATCAGTGAGTACATATCATGTGAGTTCTTTTGTGATTGGGTTACCTCACTCAGGATGATGCCCTCCAGGTACATCCATTTGCCTAGGAATTTCATAAATTCATTCTTTTAATAGCTGAGTAGTACTCCATTGTGTAAATCTACCACATTTTCTGTATCCATTCCTTTGTTGAGGGGCATCTGTGTTCTTTCCAGCTTCTGGCTATTATAAACAAGGCTGCTATGAACATAGTGGAGCATGTGTCTTTCTTACCAGTTGAAACATCTTCTGGATATATGCCCAAAAGAGGTATTGTGGGATCCTCCAGTAGTACAATGTCCAATTTTTTGAGTAACCGCCTGTATTAGTCAGGGTTCTCTAGAGTCACAGAACTTATGGACAGTCTCTAGATAGTAAAGGAATTTATTGATGACTTACAGTCGGCAGCCCAATTCCCAACAATGGTTCAGTCGCAGCTGTGAATGGAAGTCCAAGGATCTAGCAGTTACTCAGTCTCAAGCAGCAAGCAGGCGAAGGAGCAAGAGCAAGAGCTAGACTCCCTTCTTCCAATGTCCTTATATTGTCTCCAGCAGAAGGTGTAGCCCAGATTAAAGGTGTGTTCCTTAAACTCTGAGATTCAATCTTCTGGAATCCATAGCCACTATGGCTCAAGATCTCCATACCAAGATCCAGATAAGGATCTCCAAGCCTCCAGATAAGGGTCACTGGTGAGCCTTCCAATTCTGGATTGTAGTTCATTCCAAATATAGTCAAGTTGACAACCAGGAATAGCCACTACACCGCCAGACTGATTTCCAGAGTGGTTGTACAACCTTGCAATCCCACCAACAATGGAGGAGTGTTCCTCTTTCTCCACATCCTTGCCAGCATCTGCTGTCACCTGAATTTTTGATCACAGCCATTCTGACTGGTGTGAGGTGGAATCTCAGGGTTGTTTTGATTTGCTTTTCCCTGATGATTACGGATGCTGAACATTTTTTTCAGGTGCTTCTCAGCCATTCGGGATTCCTCAGGTGAGAATTCTTTTAGATCTCAGCCCCAATTTTAATGAGGTTATTTGATTTTCTGGAGTCCACATTCTTGACTTCTTTGTATATATTGGATATTAGTCCCCTATCTGATTTAGGATAGGTAAAGATTCTTTCCCAATCTGTTGGAGTTCGTTTTGTCTCATTGACAGTGTCTTTTGCCTTACAGAGCTTTGCAATTTTATGAGGTCTCATTTGTCCATTCTCAAACTTACAGCACAAGCCATTGCTGTTCTATTCAGGAATTTTTCCCCTGTGCCCATATCTTCTAGGCTAATCCCCATTTTCTCCTCTATAAGTTTTCATGTCTCTGGTTTTATGTGGAGTTCTTTGATGCACTTAGATTTGACCTGAGTACAAGGAGAAAGGAGTGGATCAATTTGCATTCTTCTACATGATAACTGGCACTTGTGCCAGCACCATTTGTTGATAATGCTGTCCTTTTTTCCACTGGATGGTTTTAGCTCCCTTGTCAAAGATCAATTGACCATAGGTGTGTGGGTTCATTTCTAGGTCTTCAATTCTATTCCACTGGTCTACATGTCTGTCAATATACCAGTACCATGCAGTTTTTATTACAATTGCTCTGTAATACAGCTTTAGGTCAGACATGGTGATTCCATCAGAGGTTCTTTAATCCTTGAGAAGAGTTTTTGCTATCCTAGGTTTTTTGTTATTCTAGATGAATTTGGAGATTTCCCTTTCCAATTCGTTGAAGAATTGAGTTGGAATTTTGAGGGGGATTGCATTGAATCTGTAGATTGCTTTTGGCAAGATAGCCATTTTTACTATATTGATCCTGCCAATTCATGAGCATGGGAGATCTTTCCATCTTCTGAGATCTTCTTTAATTTTTCTTCATAGACTTAAAGTTCTTATTATATAGATCTTTCACTTCCTAAGTTAGAGTCATGCAAAGGTATTTTATATTATTTGTGACTATTGAGAAGGGTGTTGTTTCACTAAATTCTTTCTCAGCCTTTTTATTCTTTGGGTAGAGATAGGTCATTGACTTGTTTGAGTTAATTTTATATCCAGATACTTCATTGAACCTGTTTATCAAGTTTAGTAGTTCTCTGGGGCAATTTTTAGGGTCACTTATATACACTATCATATCATCTGCAAAAAGTGAAATTTTGACTTCTTCCTTACCAATTTGTATCCCCTTGATCTCCTTTTGTTGTCTAATTGCTCTGGATAGGACTTCAAGCACAATGCTGAATAGGTAGGGAGAAAGTGGGCAGCCCTGTCCAGTCCCTGATTTTAGTGGGATTGCTTCAAGCTTCTCACCATTTATTTTGATATTGGCTACTGGTTTGTTGTAGATTGCTTTTTATCATATTTAGGTATGGGCCTTGAATTCCTGATCTTTCCAAGACTTTTATCATGAATGGGTGTTGGATTTTGTCAAATGCTTTTTTAGCATATAACGAGATGATTATGTGGTTTTGTCTTTGAGATTGTTTATATAATGGATTACATTGATGGATTTCCATATATTAAACCATCCCTGCATCCCTGGAATGAAACTTACTTGGTCAGGATGGATGATTGTTTTGATGTATTCTTGGAATCGGTTAGCAAGTATTTTACTGAGTATTTTTTCATCGATATTCAAAAGGAAAATTGGTCTGAAGTTCTATATCTTTGTTGGATCTTTCTGTGGTTTAGGTATCAAAGTAATTGTGGCATCATAGAATGAGTTGGGTAGAGTACATTCTACTTCTATTTTCTGGACTAGTTTGTGAAGTTCGGGAATTAGATCTTCTTTGAAGGTCTGATAGAACTCTGCACTAAACCCATCTGGTCCTGGGCTTTTTTTGATAGGGAGACTATTAATGACTGATTCTATTTCTTTAGGTGATATAGAACTGTTTAGATCATTAACCTGATCCTGAAATAACTTTAGTACCTGGTATCTTTCTAGAAATTTGTCCATTTCGTCCAGGTTTTCCAGTTTTGTTGAGTGTAGCCTTTTGTAGAAGGATCTGATTGTATTTCAGATTTCTTCAGAATCTGTTGTTATGTCTTCCTTTTCATTTCTGATTTTGTTAATTAGGATGCTGTCCCTGTGCCTTTTAGTGAGTCTGGCTAAGGGTTTATCTATCTTGTTGATTTTCTCAAAGAACCATCTAGTCCTTTGGTTGAATTCTTTGAATAGTTCTTGTTTCCATTTGGTTAATTTCACCCCTGAGTTTGATGATTTTCTGCTGTCTACTCCTCTTGGGTGAATTTGCTTCTTTTTGTTCCTGAGCTTTTAGGTGTGTTGTCAAGGTGCTAGTGTGTGCTCTTTCTAGTTTCTTTTTGGAGGCACTGAGAGCTATGAGTTTTCCTCTTAGAAATGCTTTCATTGTTTCCCATAAGTTTGGGTATGTTGTGGCTTTATTTTCATTAAACTCTAAAAAGTCCTTATTTTTTTTCTTTATTCCTTTCTTGACCAAGTTATCATGGAGAAGAGTGTTGTTCAGTTTCCATATGAATGTTGGATTTCTATTATTTATGTTGTTATTGAAGATCAGCCTTAGTCCATGGTGATCTGATAGGATGCCTGGGACAATTTCAATATTTTTGTGTCTGTTGAGGCCTCTTTTGTGTCCAATTATATGGCCAATTTTGGAGAAGGTACCATGAGGTGCTGAGAAGAAGATATATCCTTTTGTTTTAGGATAAAATGTTTGGTAGATATCTGTTATATCCATTTGTTTCATAACTTCTGTTAGTTTCACTGTGTCCCTGTTTAGTTTCTGTTTCCATGATCTGTTCATTGATGAAAGTGGTGTGCTGAAGTCTCCCACTATTATTGTGTGAGGTGCAATGTGTGCTTTGAGTTTTACTAAAGTTCATTTAATGAATGTGGCTGCCCTTGTATTTGGAGCATAGATATTCAGAATTGATAGTTCCTCTTGGATAATTTTACATTTGATGAGTATGAAGTCCCCCTCCGTGCCTTTTTTTGATGACTTTGGGTTGGAAGTCGATTTTATTAGATATTAGAACGGCTACTGCAGGTTGTTTTTTCAGACTATTCACTTGGAAAATTGTTTTCCAGTCTTTCATTCTGAGGTACTGTCTGTCTTTTTCCTTGCGATGGGTATCATGTAAGCAGCAGAATGTTGGGTCCTGGTGTGTAGCCAGTCTGTTAGTCTATGTCTTTTTATTGGGAGTTGAGTCCATTGATATTAAGAGATATTAAAGAAAAGTAATTGTTGCTTCCTATTATTCTTTTTGTTAAAGTTGGTATTCTGTTCCTGTGGCTGTCTTTTTTTTTTTTTTTTTTTTTTTTAGATTTGTTGAAGGACTATTTTCTTGCTTTTTCTAGGACCTGTTTTCGGTCCTTGTATTGTTTTTTTGGTTTTTTTTTTCTGTTATTATCATTTGAAGGGCTGGATTCATGGGGGGAAAAAGGTGTGAATTTGGTTTTGTCGTGGAATACTTTGGTTTCTCCATCTATGGTAATTGAAAGTTTGGCTGGGTATAGTAGCCTGGCATTTATGTTCTCTTAGTGTCTGTATAACATCTGTCCAGGATCTTCTGGCTTTCATAGTCTCTGGTGAAAAATCTGGTGTAAATCTGATAGGCCTGCCTTTATATGTTACTTGACCTTTTTCCCTTACTGCTTTTAATATTCTCTCTTTATTTAGTGCATTTGTTGTTCTGATTATTATGTGTCGAGAGGAAATTCTTTTCTGATCCAGTCTATTTGAAGTTCTGTAGGCTTCTTGTATGTTCATGGGCATGTCTTTCTTTATGTTTGGGAAGTTTTCTTCTATAATTTTTTTGAAGATATTTGTTGGTCCTTTGAGCTGAAAATCTTCATTCTCATCTACTCCTATTATCTGTAGGTTTGGTCTTCTTATTGTGTACTGGATTTCCTGGATGCTTTGAGTTAGGATCTTTTTGCACTTTGTATTTTCTTTGATTGTTGTGCCGATGTTCTCTGTGGAATCTTCTGCCCCTGATATTCTCTCTTCAATCTCTTGTATTCTGTTGCTGATGCTTTCATCTATGGTTCCATATTTCTTTCCTAGGGTTTCTATCTCCAGCGTTGTCTCACTTTGGGTTTTCTTTATTGTGTCCACTTCCCTTTTTAGGTCTAGTGTGGTTTTGTTTATTTCCATCACCTGTTTGGATGTGTTTTCCTCTTTTTTTTTTTTTTAAGGACTTGTAACTCTTTAGAAGTGTTCTCCTGTATTTCTTTACGTGTGTTATTGACTTCCTCTTGACTTCCTCTACCATCATCATGAGATATGCCTTTAAATCCGGGTCTAGCTTTTCGGGTGTGTTGGGGTACCCAGGACTGGCTAAGGTGGGAGTTCTGGGTTCTGATGATGGTGAGTGGTCTTGGTTTCTGTTTGTAAGATTCTTAAGTCTGCCTTTCCCCATCTGGTAATCTTTGGAGTCATTTGTTATAGTTGTCTCTGGTTAGACCTTGTTCCTTTCATGATTCTGTTAGCCTCTACCAGCAGACCTAGGAGACTAGCTCTCTCCTGAGTTTCAGTGGTTAGAGCGCTCTCTGCAGGCAAGCTCTCCATTTGCAGAGAAGGTGTACAGATATCTGTTGTTCGGACTTGCCTCCTGGCAGAAGATGAAGGTCAGGATGTTTGGAGCCGGAAATGGGGTCTGCCACAGAAGCTCTGTGGCTCCTGCCTGTAGCAGAAGCTGTTAGCTTCTGTAGTCCACACTCTCAACTGTGCAAACTAATCTTGACGGGATCCAGAAATGAAGATGGCTCCCGCAGATGGTCTGGCAAAGCCCTCCTGGGCGGGGCTTTATTCTGTCTTAATATCTGGGTTTAACAGTATAGATCAGTCGTGGAGCATTTGAAAGGTGTTGGGTTCAATTCTTAGTTATGCAAAAGAAAAGAGAAACGAAGTGGAGCCTTGGAGTCTCTTATTTTTATCCTTTTTTCCCACCAATTCATTTCATTCATATGATCCAAACTCAGAGATATAACACCCTATGTCATTCAATTTGATAAAAATTTTGAACATTTTTTAGATACTTCTTAGCCTTGGTTATTTGTTCATTTGATAACTCTGTGTTCAAATACATACTCCATTTTTAAAATGGGTTTTCTATAATCTAGAACACATATGAGCAACAGTCAATGATCTTAGTAGAGGATATATATATATATATATATATATATATATATATATATATATATATATATATTGCAGATACTTATACCCAACCATTGGAAAGAAGTTGGGGACCCCTATGGTTGAATTAGGGAAAGGATTAAAGAAGATGAAGAGGACAGTGACCCTATAGGAAGACCAGTAATCTAAACTAAACTGAGCCCAGGGAGCTACCATAGATTGAGCCACCAGTCATGCAGCATGTATGGGCTGATCCCAGGCCCCCAGCACATACAGAAGAATACTCATAGAAAATAATGCTTGCTCTGGCCATAGTGGGAAAAGATTAGCCTAACCCTTGAGAGACTTGAGGCCCCAGGGAAGTAGAGGGCTGGGGTGGGGGCACCCTCTCAGATGCAAGGGGGAGGAGGAATGGGATGAGGAACTGTGGGAGCTGGAACTGGGAGGAGGGGCAATGACTGGAAGGTAAACAAATAAATAATTTTTAAAAAGTATAATTACATGGTAAAGTCTTGACTATCTACAAGGAGTACAATAATAATATATTTATTTTACTGAAGTATTTCATGTAGGCCTCATAAAATTTAATTCACAAAATTAAAATAAAAAGAAAATGTCATCAATGGTTGGCCTGGGTACCTAGTCCAAATTCCCTATATCATCACCTGGAAAGACTTTGTGGACAACCCACAAGATTTGCTGTAACCACTACTTCTTCCAAGGCACATCCTGGCTGTGAAATAATACAAGACAGATATACCTAAACCAACTGCCTTCTCCACTGCCCCTTCTACCCTGTTTTGCAGCAGAGTGGAGTTACAGATTTCCTTCTCTCTTCTCTTACCCTCTACCAGAACTGGTCAATGGCTACAGTTGCCCCAAAACTAGCACTGGAGTTTACTGAAGTGGTGGCAGCACCTGAGGGAGCAGGAGGGGCAGCTGAACTCTTAATTAGACCTCCACATATGAGGGGTTTGCTTTCTAGGGAACAGGCCAAGCATGAGATACCAGACACCATAGTGGCCCTCCACATTAAGGCCACAGGATCCCCAGATGACCAGGAGAACCAACCAATGTAATACTGGCCTACTAGTGATCTGTATATTTGGAAGATGCAGAACCCAATTTTTCAAAAAGGCTTAGCACCCTTACAGATCTCCTGGGTTCAGTAACCTTTACTTACCGACCTACTTGAAATGATTGTCAACAACTATTATAGATTCTCTTCACCACAAAAGAGAGGGGGAGAATTAATAATAAGGCTTACAAATTATTTCCAGGTGAGAACGGGACCTCTACTACCAATCAAATGATCATCAATACCTCTTTTCCTCTAGACCCAACTGAGAATTCAACACAGGTGAAGATAAGGAAAGATTCCAGGTCTACCGTAAGACTCTAATGGAGTTCTCTGGGCTTACTGCCCCACTAATTTGCCTAGATAGGGGATGTTAGACAAGAGGATATATGGAGTCCCCTATAGCTTTTCTAGAAAGAATTATGACTACATTCCAGACCTATACCCCGCTGGACCAGGAATCATCAGAGAACAATTTAGCAGTGATGATAGTTTTTGTCAACCAAGTAATTACAGACATAAAGCATAAATTACAGAGAGTAGATAGGATGCAGAAAAAGTCCCTACAAGTTATGTTGGTGGTTGAGGGTAAAGTATATATATTACCAAGTGTTCATTGAGGACAAACAGGCCTACTCCAATTCCCAACACTGAACTTGGCCAAAATCTTGCTAGTATCCATAACAAGCACTAAGGCAGAGAAACAACTGCAATTTTGAAATCTAGTGGGTGACAAAGGTAAGAAACTATGGACAAGGGACAAATCTGGACTCCAAAAGAACCAATATTCATATTGTAAAAATAATAGGAAACAGTGTAGATGAGGAATGGGATGAGGAACTGATAAGGTGGACTGGGGGGGGGGGCAAAGACTGAAATATAGAATAATAAATTTAATAAGAAAATATGACATTAGATCAAGAATTACCCCAAACAACCCTCTTGAAAATCAGAAAGGGGTTGAACAAAAGTGCTAGAATTAGAAGAATTAAGTGATTATGAGACACTGGGTTTCGAGTCCTTCTCCAAACCCAGGGTAACCATTAGATTGGAGGGGAAAACCATCAAAATTTTAGTGGATACAGTAGCCTAACATTAAGTCCTCAGATAAAGTCATGGACAATTATCAAATAGGAAGTACAGGGAACTATAGGCATGAATCAGCATACATAGACTTCCCGAAGATTAGTAGATCTCAGAATGGACTGAGTATGCTACTCTTTTCTAGTCATGCCTGAATGCTCCTACCCTCTATTAGGAAAAGATTTGTTAAGAAAAATTGGGGTCCAGACCACTTTTGACCCAAAAGGAATCTCTGTCATAGGTCAAGATAGGCATCCAATATAGTTCCTCATTTTATCATTAGAAGATAAATATAGACTACACCAAAAATCATAACTCCTAAAGAATTCTCCACATGGTGGTCACAATTCCTCTCAGTCTGGGCAAAGACTGGAGGAATGGGACTAATGACTTATTGAGCCCATATTTAGATAAAATTAAAACCAGGAGCCACTCCAGCATAGATAGACAGTATCTGATGCCATAAGAGGCCAAGAAGTGGATCACTCCCCATATTAGAAGAGTCAGAGACTTGGAAATTATTCTGCACCAGTCACCATGAAGTAACCCACTCCTGCCAGTTAAAATGCCAGTACCTTCTAAAGGTCAATAAGTGAGTCATGAACATGTACTCCACATTGCCTAACCCAGAGAGTCTGTTGAGTTCTCTAGAGCTGTCCAAATACTGATAAAACATATTAGATCTCAAAGATGCTTTCTTCAGTCTACCTGTGGCACCTAAGAGCCAGCTGCTTTTTGCCTTTGAATGGCATGATCCAAGGATTCAATAGACAATGTACCTAGGCCCAGCTACCCCAGGGACTAAAAAAATTGCCCACAAAAAATTGCCCTTCAGTGAGGCTCTATATGAGGATCTTAGTGAATACTAGTAGAAACATCCCAAAACCACCCTTCTGTATAATATGTATATGATCTACTGGTGGCAGCAGAGACCCTGAAAGAATGCCAGCAAAGCACAGGAAGTTTAGTCTAGGTGATCTGGGGTATTGAGTGTAAGCCCAAAATGCTCAATTATGTCAACAGAAGGTAATGCACTTGGGCTACATTCTCAAGGGGGCGGGGGGAGGCAATGTTGGCAATCAGAGGCCTGGAAAGATAAAATCCTAAAGATCCCAACTCTCACCTCGAGATAGGAAGTCGGGGAGTTTCTCATGTCAGAAAGGTTCTGCCAATTATGGATTCCTATCTTTATAGAACTGGCTAAGCCCCTTTATAATGTCACCAAAGAAAAAGAGCCATTCAAGTGGACCAAGGATCAGGACTCTTTAATGGATATGAGCAGTCTTCTAATGGCTCCTACCCTAGGACTGCTTGATGTGACTAAGTCCTTCCATCTTTATGTGGATGAAAGCAAGGACATAGCTGAACAGGCCTGTGGCCTACTTGTCAAAGAAGCTAGACCCATTAGTATTAGGAAGGCTACCATGCTTGATGATCATCCAGGTCACTCCTCTGTTAGTCAAAGATTAAGACAAATTTGCACTGGGACAAGAATTATATATCATCCCCACACACATCATCATAAAAGGGGTCCTTAAACAACACCCAGATGGCCACGCATGGCTCTATCAGAGTTTACTGCTCGACAAACTCCTATCCGCATGTATCCTAGTTCTGCCAAGTATAGCCCTAAACCAAACTTCCTTGCTCTCAAACCAGGATCTTGAGGCACCTTTCCACAATTGTGCTTGGATCCTGAGCCAAGTTCATGGGCTCAGAAAGGACTTATCTGACCACCCAATACTAGGCACACAGGGTACTTGGTACACAGATGGTAGCAGCTTCATATGCAATGACCAGAGGTATGCAGGGGCAGTGGTGGTGTTTGATTCTGGAACAGTTTGGGCACATCAGCCCAAAAAGAAGAGCTAATTACTCTGACACAGGCCCTGACAATCTGGGCAGGGACAAGCGAGTCAGTATTTATACTGATAGCAGATATGCTGTAACCACTGCACATGTTCATGGGAGCCATCTATCAGGAGGTCAGCTTATGACACAGGGGAAGACTATTAAAAACAAACATGAAAATTTTAGACTTATTATAAGCCCTTCAGCTGCCCAAGAAGCTTGCAATTATTCAGCGCCCTAACCACCAACCCAACAAGCAATTGCCTCTGAGGCCAAAGACAAGCAAAAGGCAGATGCAGCATCAAAGGCCGCCACCCTTAACCCCATGCTAACCCTGGTCCTTTGGCTGCCAGATCCTGGGCCAGCCACTCTGCCAGAATAAACAAAATATTCTAAGGAAGGTATTGCTTACATCAGAAGCAAACTGCTTGTGTCTCACAAGCCTAGAGATTGGTGGTTCACTAGAGATGGTAAATTGATCCTGCCTGAAGATATTATTAGGAAATTCCTCCAACAAATCCACCAGACTACCCACCAGAATATGACGAAATCAGACCTTATTTGACATGCAGACTTGAAGATTATTCACCTAAAATCTTTCATGGAACAAATTGCCTTCAAGTGTCTCACCAACAAACTTAACAATGCAGACTACTAACACAAAAAAGAGGCTCTGGACAGAGAGACAACTGACCAGGTGCCAATTGAGGAATATATTTCACTAAGATAAAACCAGGAAAATATAGATGTAGATATTTTTTAGTACTTATACTTTTCCAGGATGAACTAAGGTATTCCCCACCAAACATGAGTGGCACAAACAGTGTTCAAAAAGATACTAGAAGATATATTTCCCATGTATGAGATTCAGGCTCTCCTGACTTCTGATAATGGACCTACCTTCACCACTCTGGTAACACCGAGATTGGACCAAGTTATAAGGGCAGATTGAAAATTGCATTGTGCTTACAGGTCCCAAAGCTCAAGACAGGTAAAAAAGATAAATAGAACCCTAAGAGACCCTTAGTAAATTAACCAGAGACTGGTGGGGTTTTCCTTCCTGGTTCTCCTTCTCTTTGCCCTATACAGGGTTCACTCCCTATACCTTGGGGTTAACTTCTCTTATGATTTTATATAAAAGACCTCCCCCATTATATCCTATCTTCAGTGATAATGTGGTTACTAAAATTGCTGAGAAACATGTTCTTGATTCACTTGAGATGCTTGCCCATACCCAAAAGGAGTTTTGATCCTGGTTAAAGACAATCTATGAGAATGTTCCTCAGCCAGCACTGCACAACTATAGGTCCTGGTGACTTTGTGTTCATTAGGAGGCATTGAAAGCAATCCCTGGAGCCATGTTGGAAAGGACTATATATAGTTGTTCGGATCACTGTTACTGCTCTCAAAGTCGATGGGATCAATACTGAGGCTCATCACACACACACACACACACACACACACACACACACACACACACACACACACACACACATCTAGTGATCTTTATCTAGACCCAAAGAGCATCACACTCAAATGGAAGGCCATCAAAGGCAAAGAAAATCCTTTAAAACTCAAGTTGTAATGCCCATAATTCTTATGACCTTACTTCTAGTTACTGGGACTTCCTCCAAAAATAACCCCCACTGGCTTTACAACCAGACTTGCATCCTTAGCAATGTTTCTATGAGAGATGTGCTCCAATACCAGCACAAAGTTGCTCCCAAAGATACTTAGTTCTCCAATTTAACTTTAACTTGTAGGACCTGATGTCAAACCCATGGGCTGGCAAAGAAATAGGACACCAGTATTCTATGTCTGCCTGAGGCACAAAAATGCAGACAAAAATTAGAATAAAAAATGTGGGGTGCTAACTACTGTAAGATCCTGAGAGAGAGAGAACTTGCCCCATTGTTCCAGGATGCCAGGTGTTTGCGGGTTTTGCCTTTCTATAGTCCAATGCCAGGTGTTTGCAGTTTTTCCCCTTACCCTTGAGCTCATAATCAACTCCTCTACCCCTACATGGAATATGAGTTGTCCCCAGTGCACTGGTCTTTCCTGAGTAAACCTCTTGCAGTTTGCATCAAGACTATTTCTCGTGAGTGATTTTGGGTGTCTCCTCTCCTGAGACAGAATGTGGGGGAGGCCTCACATTGTGGGTCTTTCATTTGGTGCATGGGCCGGGAATCGCACCCACCCCTAACACCCAAGAATCTACTTGGAGGTATGGGGATCCCCTCTGGAATGTGTGCGTGCAGGCTGACATTTCTGTTGAGTGTCTGTTTTCTGAAATGAGCATGTGCTTGTGTTGGTTTGTTTGTCTGTGTCTCATCCTTTGTTTCTGAAGCACTGTGCCACCTGAGTTTATACTGATCAACCTGAATTTGGATCCGCATGAGTTTGGTTTAAAAATTGCCCTGGGGGATGCCCCATCTGCAGAGATCTTTGTTCCATCTGTAGGGACCTTCGTCCCATCTGTAGGTCAGTAGTAAAAACTGGCCATCTGATTCAGCGACCCTCTGGGTCATTTCTCTGGTTTTGGTCATCCCAGTGGAAGTGGACAATGATGTCTTTGTGTTTGTAGATGATGGGGTTTTCTGAAACTTGCACTTTCTGTTTACAGTTGTCCTCTTGAGCTGTAAGGATTGGAGGACTGTGTTTGGCAGACATGATAGGAGGACCACAGGCTGCAACCCTGGGGGAAGCCCTGGGACGTGGGGAGAGCCAGAGACACCAGTTCATCTCCAGAGATCAGTCAGAGGGACCGAGTTCTGTTGTTGAAGTGGAAGCTTCCCCCTCCGAAATCATCTAATTCTTTTGCCTGCTTGTGGAGGAGAGGAAAAGGTCACGTGTGTCTGGATTTGTTGGTTTCTGTTTTGTGTGTTTTTGTGTATGAGTTTAGAGCTATGTGAAAATCTAGAGAAGTGAAAGTGATTCTCATAGGTGCTTTGTACCCTGACTAGAGATAATTTACACATGAGAGAACGGGTTTGAGAAAAGCAGTACTCTCCGACTATCTGGGGATAACTAGGTGAAAGATTGTAAACGCTCTTAAAGGGACCAGCAGCTTCTCAAGTTCTATGGTAAGGAACTGATGGCTGTTTTTCCTACAAAAATCGCTGTGTTTGTGATTATTGGATTCATCAGGTATAGATGATTAAAAATTTGTAACATTGGTAACAGAAAGTTGGCTTAAAACTGTTAACTCCATGTTGGAGTAATTCAGAACTACAACATGTGGCATGAGACAACCCAAGGATACAAGTTTCTAAAGATACACCTGAATTGGGTAATATAGGATTTAGGGCAGTGTCTCTGAAGTATGGGGGGCTACAACATCTTGCATTTGTGTGCAGGAACAGGCAGCCAAACTTTGTAGCAGTAATGTTTTTTGGTGTGAATTTTTAAAGAGAATGGATTGTTTACACTATTAAAATTGGGTTTTACTTCCCAAAATTGTGATTGTGCTCTGGTGTTACAAGAGAAATCACCTGAATCAGAGCCTCCAGGTGATTGTCAGCAGCTGCAGCAGACATGCTTCACAATGAGGAGCACAGGAGAATTCTGTTAGAAGCTAGAAAAAATATCCCGGGAGCTGACAGGCAGCCTACACGGCTACATGAGATTCCCTTTGACTCGCCCTGGTTGGGACTACAGCATGGCAGAAGGTAGGGAGAATTTGAAAATTTATCACCAGGCTCTGGTGGCGGGTGCCTCAAGACTGCCCATGGTTACATGATCTAGTGAAGGAGGCAGAAGAAAGAGAGAGGCGGGAAGCAGAAGGAAGAGAAAGAGACAGGACCTAGACAGATAGGGAACCCGGGCAACAGAAAACCAATCTGCTTAACAGAATTAGGTGAGCTGGGGTACCAAACCTCAGCTAAAAAAGGCTCAGCTGTGTCAGACTGAAGTTACTTATTTGGGAAACACCCTTTGAGACAGGAAGCGGTGGCTAAAAGAAGCCAGAAAAAAAAAAAAAAGACTAACTCAGATCCCCACCCCAAATACACCAAGGCAAGTAGAATTCTTGGGCACCACTGGCTTCTGCAGGCTCTGGATACATGGTTTTGCAACCTTAGCCACCCTGTTTTACCCCCTAACCAAGGAAGGTGAAGTGTTTGTGTGGACCCCAGAAAGCCTTTAAAGAAATTAAAAAGGCCCTACTAATGGCCCCAGCCTTGGCCTTGCCTGACCTCAAACTTTGGGACCTTGGAAAAGTCCAGTGGCTTAAATTAGACCCTGTTGCCAGTGGGTGGTTTTCTTGCCTGAAAACTATTGCTGCTGTAGCTCTACTTGTCAAGGATGCTGATAAGGATCATCTTTGGTCTGGGAGTCCGAACTGGTACAAGAATGGCAGTAGCTTCATGGTTGAAAGTAAGTGGAAGGCAGGGGCAGCAGTGGTGGACAGAAAGCAAGTGATCTGGGCCAGCAGCCTCCCTGAAGGAATGTTGGCCCAGAAAGCCCAACTTGTGGCTTTGATAAAGTAAAAACGTTGCATTACTGGGACTATTGATGCTGGTTAGCTGGAGCTAAAAAGAAGAGACCAGCATCAATGAGGTGACATCTTCTGGGAAGTGTTGAGAGCATGAAGAGGTTGTGTTCCAGAGGTAGCCAAGGTTGTACCTTGTGCTGTGACTGGACTTGGTAATGTGTAAGAGTCACCCAGGTGATACTGGTTTTGAAGGCATGAAGGGGTCATGCAGAGCAGCTGAGGCTCGGCACTGTGAGAGGCCATGGAAGGCCACTGGTGAAGGTGCAGCCTCAGTTGCAATTGATGGCCCAGGACAGAAGGGGTCATGCAAAGGAGTTGAGGCTTGGCACCATGAAGAGAGCCTATGAGAGGCTATTGGTGAAGCCTAGTTACAGCAGAAAACAGCAGTGTTTTGGAGATGCCAGTACCATGAATGACCACCAAGAACAGCAGCAGCAGTGGAGTACAGGTAGCTGGAGCCTAGAAGACAACATGTGTGCTTCAAAGGGTGGGGCTGGAGAAGTGACCTTGGAGGAGGCCAGAAGATTGTGAGTTGGAAGTTTGGGATACCCAAGGTAATCGGGTCTGATAATGGACCTGCCTTTGTTGCCCAAGTAAGTCAGGGTCTGGCCAAGATATTGGGGATTGATTGGAAGCTACCATTATAGAGACCCTTACCAAATTTATAGTGGAGACTGGAGCTAATGATTGAATAGCTCTCCTACCCTTTGTGCTCTTCAGGTTTAGAAACAGTTTGGATTGACCCCCTGTGAATTACTCTATGGAGGGCCCCCTCCACTGGTAAAAATAGCCTCTGTACATAGTGCTGACATGCTGCTTTCCCAGCCTTTGTTCTCTAGGCTCAAGGCACTAGAGTGGGTGAGACAGCGAGCATAGAAGCAGCTCCAGGAGCCCTACTCAAGAGAAGGAGACCTGCAAGCCCTACATTGCTTCCAAGTTAGAGATTCAGTCTACATTAGACGCCACCACTTGGAAAACCTTGACACTCGATGGAAAGGCCCTTATCTTGTATTTTGCTTCTGCTTTCCCATGTGTGTTAGAAAATAATGTCTAGTTCTAAGATTAGAGCTATTTACTAGAAAGAGTGAAGAATGAAAGATCCTGAGAGAGAGTGAGAACTTACCCCATTGTTCCAGGATGCCAAGTGTTTGCGATTTTTGCCTTTATAAACCCCTTACCCCTTGAGCTCGTGGTCAACTCCTCTACCCCTACATGGGATAGGAGTCATCCCCAGTGCACTGGTCTTTCCTGAATAAACCTCTTGCAGCTTGCATCAAGCCCGTTTCTTGTGAGTGATTTGGGGTGTCACCTCTCCTGAGTTAGAACGTGGGGGAATCCTCACGTTGTGGGTCTTTCACTACTACTTTTGTGGCTCCTGTGATTGTGTGACATTTAGTAGACAGCACCTATAAAAGATGACTTCATTAAGATAAATGGAGATTAAAAACTCAAGAGATCAAAAGGGTTTCTCCTGTGGGTTGGGGCACAAAAGGTCAGGTAATCCTGTACTCATTCAGTTCACCCTAGGCATCAATATAACAGGAGCTATAGGAACAGGAGCCACAGTCTTAGTATTTCAGGGAGCCCATTACAACTACTTGTGGGAGGTGATTGATGGGCATGACAAAGATTTTAAAAGCCAATGACAGCTCTAAAAGAGTATATTTCCTCCCTAGCTGAAGTGGTTTTATAGGAGTTTTAAGGGGCTTCGACCTACTCTTCCTACAGCAAGGAAGGATATTTGTAGCTGAGAAAAATATTTTATATATGCAGACTGTATGGGGGTTGTTAGAGAAAACATGGTAAAATTAATGATTACAAGACAGCTAGAAAAAGGAGAATCTCAAGAATGGTATAAATGTCTGACATCATTTTTAGCTGGCCCACTCATTACATTGCTCTTTCTACTCACTTTTGGGCCCTGCATCCTTAATATAATGGTTAATATTATCAGAGACTGTGTCAATAAACAACTCTTGGTCCTTAGGTCTCAGTATCAACTATTAGAACTTGAGACCCTGTATACTGAGATTCCATGATTGGGTCATCTTACACACTTGTGAAGGGAGGAATGGAAGGCACAACATAACATTATAAAGTCCATTTTGCTTTTAGACTCCATTTTATGATTAGCTTTCTCTTAAGATGGACTTAGCTACTGAAAAAAAAAAATGCCAACTAGTGCCAAGAACTATGTCTCCCTGGCAACCATAATTCCCCTAAACAAGCATCCATTCCACACCTAGCAACAACCAATCATTTCTTAAGGGGAAAGTACCTAATGCCTTATAGATTAAGCTAGCAACCATTTTTCGTACCAAGCTGAAATCATTACTAGACAATAGAAATGTGCCAAGCAAATATCAACCAATCATGTAACTGCCAAGTGAGAAAGTCTCTTACCCTGCTACAACTATGATAAAAAGGCAAGCTTTGTATCAACTCAGTAAATTCCACACCATCTATTGTGTTGGAGAGGTTGGAAGGTCTAAGCTCGAGCTTAAATAAAGATTATTTGGTTTTGCATAGGAGTTAAACTCCTGGTGGTCTCTCCTGGTTGGAGGAGACTGACCCTGTGATCTGGGCATAATATATCTGTCTTGTTGATGGGGCAGTCATTCGCCAATGGTAGAACCTACTTCTTCATGATTACAATATAGACTAAAGATTAGCGGAGACATCCAGCCTTAAGAACTGCACATCTATGAGATTCTTGGCCTTTATATCAGGCAGCATTCTATGTCAAACTAGCAGGATGACAGGCTGTAAGCCACTCTAATAAATACATTTTATTGTAGAATTTATTCTATCAGTTTTACCCCTCTAGGGAACACTGACAACTAGTGTTGAAATTATTCTACCTACTAGACAAGATGATACCAACCTACTAGACAAGATGTACTCATTGATAGCATAGTGGTAAGTCTGATTGGGTGTGTGTGAGTGATAGTTTGAATAAAAAACGACCTGCAGAACCTCAGATATTGCAATGTTGTTCCCACCTTGTAGTGTAGATTGAGGAGGTGGTGCAGACTTTCTGGACGATATATACCACTAGGAACAGGATTTAGAAGTTTATAATTTCACCACATTTTCAGTCCACGCTCTGCTTTCTGTATATTGTTAGAAATGTGATCTCTTCGCTTGCTTTTATAGCCATCTTTGGCAATGTTTTTGCCATCATTGGCAATGTTTTTGCCATCACTATAGATTCTACTTCTGGAACCATAAATCAAAATGAACTCTTCCATAAGTTTCTCTGGTCATAGTGTTGTATCACAGCAACAGAAAAGTAATTAATGTAAGTGGTAACTATCTGCTCTCTTGATTGGATTTGGGGCCTGCTCCACAGCAAAGATTTGATGTTTGGTACTGTAAACTTGGCCCAAATCTCATGACTGGAGAAATCATAAACTGTAAAGGAAAATCTGGTGTTGTTTCACTACATAGTCAGGTTTTCAAACTGCCTTCATAAAATATATGTTTATACTCATAGGCTATCAATTTGGGTAAGAAAAAAATTGTTTTTGTTTGTTTTGGGGGGTTATTTTGTAGTTTATATTGGCTAATACAGAGATTTTTTAATAGGTTAAAGTATTGATAATAAGTGACTGTATATGCTCAGTCAGAGATGATCATCCATATCAGCTGGTTCCTTCCAATTCAAAGCTCATGAATAATTAAGGAAGAGTGGGTGAAAAGAAAATAAGATCTAGAGGATAGGGAAAAGAGCTATGAAAATTTGTCTTCTAGACACAACATGACTAGTGTATACATCCATCCACAACACAAAAATCAAGGCAATAAAATTTCTGGCATGGATGGTAGAGGATCAAAGAGGTCCCATCACAAGCAAAGGAACTATAGGCAGTTGATAGCTACTGAGGAAAGGAATTTTACTCTTCTTTGTGGATATGGCACTTTTAGATTATCCAAGCTCTACTGGATGGCACTATGACTGCTGGATATGGTCTTGGGGACCCATTAATAATAATATCTTCAGGTTTGTGTTTTCCCATTTATATTAGTAATTGTTTTTGAAGATTTAATGAAGTAATTAAATTTTATTTTAAAAGGTTTCCAGAACATTTGACATTTTATATTCATTTTTTACCATATCATAATGGCAAATGAAAAGTGGAACTTGCTATAATTTTATAAGATAACACAAAATGAATACTTTTTTCAACAAAAATATGTAATGTACCTCACTTCAGTTTTTCAAGTTTTCAGTTCAAAAAAATGACTCAGTTAATATTTGACAGTACAGCATGAAGATGTGAGGGATGGACGTATGGAGGTAGGGTTGGAGGAGAAGGACTGGGTACAGATGGGATCTAAACACATCATATGTATGCATGAATAGTAAATAAAATCCTTAATTAAAAAACAATAAAATTTGAAAACTTTCACGTTTGCATTAGCTTTATGAATATTTTACTGCTAAATATTTTGCTTGGTTGTTCTTTGGCTGCTTTCTCTGCCACACTGATTCCTGAGCAGACGGCTTTAAACTCCATCTCCAATTACAAAATATCATCTTCTAATACAACCACATATTTTGGCATGTTTGTCATTAGCAGAAATTTAAGTATTCTGAAAATTATCTATACCCAGAATGAACCAAATGGGACAATTAGCTGACCTTAGAAAATACTGCCTTATGTTCCTCTTGTGCAATCTGTCCACTAACAGATGCAAACGCATCCCATTAAGCTGTAAAGGAAGCTAAAGGGAGTAGAGCAAAAACCAGGAGGAGAAACAGTGAGGCTATTTAACAGAAGAGGAAGTATCTCCAAGTCGCCATGCTAAAGGGAAAACACAAACACTGTGGCATTTAAACTACTTGAAAGCTGTATTGTGCAGAAGGGATTTTACATTCAAATCAGCATAATGCCTCTTAGCAAAGTGCTGCCTGATGTTCTAAATGAACTCCGATTCTAGCACATAAACTATTACTGCTGATGGCTCTTAAAAGTAGATATATGAGTAAAACATGGAGACGACTAAGCATGGTTTTTTTTGAAGTTAATAAATGTAAGCATAACAATTCACATTTTCATATTAATGTTTATTTTACTTAAAAATTGAAAACAATATTGGAAGATTAACAGAATTTCCAAGGTAAGGTTAAAAATGGCTATGACACATGTACATAGAAACATAACATATATACTTAAACATACACATACACACAAACAAATACACACAAACACAGTGGTTCACTCTAATACCAATTTCCTGTATTACAGTGAGTTTTTTAACAACCTAGTCTAACAAGGAGAAAAAATATCTGTAATGATAGAATAGCACTGAATAGTGATTAAGACCACTGTAAAACATGCACACCACTACTACTATGAAAGTAAAAGCTAGTAGTTAATTCTGTTAAAACTTTAACTACTTGGCCTTAATGAATTACAAAGGCATAAAAATGCAACTGAAATTATTTTCTATCTGATAAACAATGGTTTACAAGATGCCCCTTAACATTTTTTGAAGAACGATGATGTTTTTAAAGTTTGTATAAATGCTATGAATTTTCTCTCCAGAAGGATATTAATAGAAAAAACATTAATATATATAGATTGAGGGACCCTAAGGGGTTTTCCTGTTGCACACCCTGCTTACAGAGTTTCCCCCTTCTGCCTGGAGTCAAGGCTAGGCCAAATTCCATTCTCCACCCACAGGGAAGTCCCAGGTAAAGTTCAAATGCTTGTCATTCTTGCTAGCCAATAGATTTATAGATCAATACTCTTAGCCAATACATTTGAACTGTAACTTGCTAATGTAATCTGTGCCCCTAAAAACTATAAAACCTTTTTAATAACCATTTGGGGTCGCATTCTTAGTAAATCATCTTGAGGGACTAATTGAAGGTCTACCCCGACTTGATTTTTGCGTCCATCTATGTCTTGGTGTCTCATTGGGAGGCATCTCAAAAAAAGTACCACTGACCAAGGGTTTTTCAAGACAGGGATTCTCTGTGTATCAATGGCTGTCCTGGAACTCACTCTGTAGACCAGGATGGCCTCAAATGATACAGCATACACTGTCTACAAATTTTCAGCAGCATTTTCCCATTTATTTTATTATTGTAGGTTTATCTATTAGAGTCATCTGATTGGCTTTGGCAGGACTGAGAGTACTTATAAAGCTTCAAACTGCATAGAAAAGCTCATCAACAACACTTAAGCAATAAAGTTCTGTGAGTAGAACTTGTATTTGATGAAATATGAACGCAACTATGTAGCAGTTTGGGGAATATGATGTTACTGTGTCAGCCATTCCACATAGATTATGCTATAAGCAACTATTATCTGAACCTTGATCCAGTTCTTGTTATTTCTGATTCAGTGTGTCTTCAATGTATTATCCACAGCAACCTTCTAATTTATTTTATTTAAAAATTTCAAATAAGCATAGTATATATTTATCACATATTACCATTGTGTTTTAATGTATTTACATAGTTTAACAGCCAAATTATATTAACAGAAATTTAAAATAATAACTGTCCTTTTTAGCAAAATCTTTCTGACATTGTGCAATAGTTTCTGGCTTTGGTGGCTGATTATGGGATGGGTCCCCAGGTGGGGTACCCTGTTATAGCTGTCTCGTATGAGGCTGGAAAATATAGAAGTGGATGCTCACAGTCATCTATAAGACGGATCACGGGCCCTCAATGGAGAAGCTAGAGAAAGCCCTCAATGGAGAAGCTAGAGAAAGCACCCAAGGAGCTGAAGGGGTCTGCAAACCTATAGGTGGAACAAAAATATGAACTAACCAGTACCCCCAGAGATCCTATCTGTAGCTGCATATGTATCAGAAGATGGCCTAGTTGGCCATCATTGGAAAGAGAGGCCCATTGATCTTGCAAACTTTATATGACCCAATACAGGGGAATGCCAGGGCCAAGAAGTGGGAGTGGGTGGGTAGGGGAGCAGGGCAGAGGGAGGGTATAGGGAACTTTTGGGATAGCATTTGAAATGTATATAAAGAAAATATCTAAGAAAGAAAGAAAGAAAGAAAGAAAGAAAGAAAGAAAGAAAGAAAGAAAGAAAGAAAGAAAGAGAAAGAAAGAAAGAAAGAAAGAAAGAAAGAAAGAGAAAGAAAGAAAGAAAGAGAAAGAAAGAAAGAAAGAAAGAAAGAAAGAAAGAAAGAGAAAGAAAGAAAGAAAGAAAGAAAGAGAAAGAAAGAAAGAAAGAGAAAGAAAGAGAAAGAAAGAAAGAGAAAGAAAGAAAGAAAGAAAGAAAGAGAAAGAAAGAAAGAAAGAAAGAAAGAAAGGAAGGAAGAGAAGGAAAAAGAAGGAAAAAGAAGGAAAGAAAGAAAGAACTGTCCTTTTAGGGTAAAAACAGTTTTTAGTTTACTTTCAGTTACTTTTTTAGTATAATTATATACTATCATGAACTATAATAGTTTCATTGTAATAAATCTTTTGTATTTACTTCTTTTTTTTAAATAAAGTCTTATAGCCATTGTGCTGATTCTCAGGTTTTCCAAATCCCTATCCCTAGCAATCACCATTTATGCTTCATTTCTATCATTGCTAACAAGGCTAACAATCCATTTTAACAATACTAAATTTCATGTGGAAGCACAATATGGCTTGAACAAAAAGATCAATGTTGCGGTTATCACAATATCTGATTTCAGGTTAGGCTGTAGAGTCAAAAACAAAAAGATCTATCAGGAAAAGAAACATGATTTTTGTGTGATTTGAAGTTTTGTTTTAGTGTTTTGTGTGTATGACTTAGTGGAGAGAATGATGGGGGAGAGATAGATGATAGACAGGCAGACAGATATATAGATAGACAGACAGACAGACAGACAGATTGTTAGATAGATGATAGATAGAAGTGAAGGTGTTAAGAAACGTGAAGAGGAAATATAATTGCCTATGGTTTCAGTGTCTACAATATACTGACTCTATAATAAGTTTGACATAGGGAGGTTTACGTTATATACTGAGTCCTAATTGGCAAAAATCCCTTGTTATTGCCTCTGTACAAAGTATCATGCATGTGTTTTAAACAAAGAGCTAGCATCCTCAGATCATAACCTTGCATCATCTTAGTGCATTGTGAATTATTGCAGGGTTTTTGTTTAGAGCTGCTGAGAAGACAATGTTTATTGTTAATAAAAGTTATTTCTCTCAGTAAACTCTACAGATACATGTTAAACTTTTGCTCATATCTAAGGCTAGAAATAATCCATGGAAAACAGCTATGAAAATAAAAGCTGTTTGTATTAATATTTATTGTTTAATTCCTCTGAATATAATTGTTTTGGCCAAAGTACAAAGGAATTGAATCAATTTACTTATAATATGCAAGCGATATTTCTTGATGATTACGTAGGAAGTGCAGAAGGAAGATATCATATACTTATGACTTAACTGTTTTGCTTTTGGCAAGTAGTGTTAATCTAAAAACAGAATGAATCTGTGCATATACCATGTACTGTAGTTAAAGATTGTCTGATTGTTATACTATTTTATTGTAGAGGAGACAGCATCATCATATGCACCAGCCTCCATCTTCTTTCAGAGGGGGTGGATAGTTTAGAGTACACATTTACAAATGCATTTGATTTGGACTCTACATAGAAATGAAAGTATAGAGGTTATGCACTTACCTATTAATGATGACAGATTTGTATCATAAATAATGAAGGTGAAAGTAAAACAGTGAGAGATAAAGCAGATGGTATTTTCCCTAACCAATCTACAAACATATTCCAGATGAAATATTTCAATAGTATGCTACATAGTCATAGTAATTTGAAGCACCCCATGAAGCAATTAGTGGTGTGATAACTATGTGAGCAGAGAAAAGTAAATTTGTCCTCTATAGTATCTGGCAGTACCATAGAAGATTTCTCTCTTTCTCTCATTATTTCTTTATAGATTGCATCTCTAATAGAATCATTTGACATTCATATTGCTTGGAATTTTATCTTAATCAATTGTTTTCATTACCTAAATATGTTATCATTTGTACCCTGTCCCATTCACTTCTGTAGCAATCTGTAAAATTGTATGATCTTTTTTCACTTTCTGTTCTATGTGCAGGTGTTTATATCCAAATAGCTTCCAGGCATATTGACTTTACATTCCTATAGTTATTTTCTACTTCATATAGTTCAGACTAAATTTTATCTCATAACCCACATAGTCTAGAACTTTGTAATTGACAAAATTATTTTTCCCCTTGTTTCTCCTTAACTTTAGTCATTAAATCAATTATTAGTTTCTTTCAATTTTATCTTATATACATTTCTTAAGCACATTCCCTTGTTTTCATCTTTGGCTTTTGTATCTTGGAAAACTTGTTTAAGTCATCGAAGTACCTTTGTAACTAGGTATCCCATACTGCACAATTTCTCAGTGTGATTAACCTAAACACAGTTTTCGTGTTAGTATAATTTGTACAGTCCAAAAGGCAGACCAGACAGAATGACCATAATTCAAGCAATTTGTTTGGAAGAATAGATCCAGGGAAAGGGAAGTTAAACAATATTTAGTAGTTTGTGCAGCTAGAAAGCACTAGCAATGAATGGAGATTACTGGGGAATTTAAAAGATTGTGAAGAATACAAGTTAGTAACATTTCACTTACAAATGTAAAATATTGATTATAAAACATGATTTAGCTTAGTCTAACTCTGTAGCTATTCACTGAGTTTTACAGAAATTGAATGTGCCTAATTTTGTTTTGGGATGCTTTTACGTAATTTTCACCTATTTTTGCTTATTTGCGAACCCTTCTTGCTATAATTTGGAGAGCCGTGAGCAATTGCCATCACGAGCCTCCGCTGTGCCTAACTGGTAAACAAGTAATGTGCGCAGGTGCAAGAGTAAATTTGTGCCAAGTCACTGCCCATCCCGGGGGATAGTAGTGGGGTGATGAGTGAGCAGCTAATCAGGAGCTGACATGTCACATGGAGGGGTATATAAGCAGCATCATTTTCCTTGTTCGGGGTTGTTCTTCTTTCACCTATGCAATCAATGCTCTCCCAATAAACGTGTGCAGAAGGATCCTGTTGCAGCGTCGTTCTTCCTGGCCAGTTGAGCGCGTGCAAGACTATAAAATATAGAATTTAGGCAAATGAAGCTTATTGTTGCTTTCTGTGTGCAATGATATAACATGAACCCATATCTTTGGTTGTTTTATCCATGTTTAAAGTGTCATTTTTCTATCACTATTGCCTATTTCTTGTTTCTTTGTTTGATTTTTCATTTGAGATATGATCCCATGTTGCCCAGGTAAGCAAGATGTAAATCTTGGTCTTTTCCTAGAGGGAGAAAATGGAAAATAAGAGAAAGTTATGAAGACTAAGTTTAAAAAAAGTACAATTAACAATAAAATTCAAATAAACAGCCATGTGGCAGAAGACAGAAATGTTCCAGATAAAGAGTGAGAAAACAGAATTCTAGGAAAGCATGTCAAGGTTTTGGCCGGAGTCTGAAAGAGGATAAAAGAGATAAAAGAAGACAAAGAAAAGTTACACTTTTGAGTGAGTCTGAAAAGAAGGCAGTTTTAGGCTATGCCTATGGCTCTCGTTTCATAAGTGAGTACACCAAGGATAGGTTTTCTGGGAAAGAAATGAAAAACATTTTTAACTTAAAGAGATAATTTTCTGTGCTATTCCATTGCTTAATGGTGATTCAAGCTTCCATAGGAATGGTCTTTGTGCAGCATAGCTTGCAATACATATCTTTGTCTAGGGCCCAAAGTTAGAGCTGTTTTGACTGAGAGAAAGTTGGTTGAGCCTAAGATTATTCAACACAGTCCTGGTTATAGCTACTGTAATATTCTACATGATCACGAGGTATCCCCCAAACAATGTAGGTGATAGGTTAAAGATGGAGAATAGGAAAAATTTGTTTTCTTTTTGAAAATCTAGAATCAAATTATAAAGCTTTCACTAGCAAGGAGTAGTGTTTTCACTGAATTTTCAGTAGTCAACAGCACTCATTTAGGGAGAAATAAGAAATCAGAGCTTTATTTTGGCTTTCCTAAGAACCGATCCAAGGACATTCTGAAATGATACAATTCAGAGTCCTGGCCTCTACACTGAGTAGCCATTTTCTGCTTCCTCTTTACATCAATATTAGTTACTTTTATGCTCTATGTGATCACATGTCTGAAGAAAAAACATGAAGTAGAGGAAGTTTTCTTTGGCTCAGGTTTTGTGGATATAGTTTATCGTGGCAAGGGATAGCATGTATGACACAGTGGCTTGCAGCTGAAGAAACAGGAGCTTTCTCATAAATGTTACGCTTCAACTGAGTTCTTTAAAAGATAGAGCCTACTCATAGAAACCATTATGTTCAAACACTTTTTTTTTTTACAGTACTTCTGGTGCTACATATTCCAACACTGTCTTCAGCATTTCCTTCTCTTGTAATAGGATCAAATAATCCTGTATCATTTTTTTGGACAATTTAAAAAATCTAGACCATTGTGCTATGTATCCTGTGGCTAATATCCTGTGGTATTCTTTGCTACTAGGAACTCTCAACTGACAGGATAGCATCTTAAAATCTATGTATATTCACATCCATAAATACTCCTGTATGTAAATATTTTTCACACTGACCTTTTACTATATTGATCATTATAACACCCTTCTGTTATTTATACATTCCCTTCTACAGCAACAGTGAAAAATCTGAACCATTTTAAGAAATTATTAAATGGCCCAAGGAGCAGGAATTTAGTCTACTTTCATTAAGGTAGGTTAATGACATCTAACATTTCAGTATGATCCTGCTGTGAATAGAATTTATGTTTTGGGGCGTATAATGAACATCTGGTGGAAA
The DNA here is from genome assembly GCF_000001635.26 of Mus musculus. Taxonomy (NCBI): domain Eukaryota; kingdom Metazoa; phylum Chordata; class Mammalia; order Rodentia; family Muridae; genus Mus; species Mus musculus. Next base: position 114,238,174 of record NC_000086.7, read on the forward strand.
GTCACTTGAAGTCTTCTATAATCAGAGAAAGAAAAGCCAATAAAATGTTTAGTGTGCCTGTTACTCATGACTATATAATATTTTTCTTAATCAGTAAATTTACAAACACTTTTCAAATGTTAACTACTTTAAACAAGGAAAAACTGCACTCATAAATAGAAAGTACTTTAATTATAAGCTTTAATGGAATATTTTATGTTTATGAGCAACTTGCTTAAACAATTAAAATTTTCTTTGTGCAAACTTTATATGCCTCAGTACAGGGGAACGCCAAGGCCAAGAAGTGGGAGTGGGTGGGTAGGGGAGTGTGGGGGGGGAGGGTATGGGGGACTTTTGGGATAGCATTGGAAATGTAAATGAAGAAAATACCTAATACATGAAAAAAAAAAAGATAGATAGATCTTCAAACCAATTATATCACTTGTGTAGAAAATTCTCAGAACTGCAGAAAATATTTTAGGCGGATATATGACATTTTATTTTATGATAAGAATTGTTTATTCTAAAATTATTTAGAGCATATTTTTTCATTTAAGATGGAATTTTATAATAATAGACCACTAGATTACTACCTCACTCAATTTATGTTCATTTACTATATTTCTATCAAAATAAGGCATTCATAAATTGATATTACTTGCATTGTTTGGGGAAATATGCCTTATGTCAAATGTTAGATATTTGTAGGGGTCATTAAGCCGAATTATTGTAATACAAGCTTAAACTTATATGCTATTATATCAAAAGCTAAATTTGGTTAAATATTTTTTTTATTTTTGTTGCTATCTAATAATATTTACAGAATTAGAAAAATGCAGATACACGTTTATTTCCTCACAGCTTTGCCATTTCCTGATTAAGTTTGAAACCAGAGCCATAGGCATAGCCTAAAACTGCCTTCTTTTCAGACTTACTCAAAAGTGTAACTGTGGGGCCATGATAGGCAGCCTATTTTGGTTGAATGGGGCTTGCTCCAGCGACCCAGTAGAAAACACTACAAGGGATGGAAAAGCAAGCCACGTTCCCAGAGTCAGGTGCCTGACATCACAAAGCCCCGAACTCCATGATTCTGTGACACACAGAATCACACAGACAATGTCCTAAGCTTCTGGCATTCTGGCTAGAATCCACCCCCATAGTTACCTGACTATAGCCAGGTATGCTCCTCCCCACAGTTACCTGATAGCCCAGCCCAGTATAAAAGGGGCTGCTTGCGCCCCCCCCCTTGCTCTATTTAAGTTTTCACCTTTCTTACTTTCCTTTCTAGCCCTCCTTCTCTCTCTCTCTTCCCCCTTCTCTCTATGTGGCCATGGCTGGACTCTCTCCTTCTTTCTACCTTCTCTCCTTTGCCCCTGGCTTTCTACAATAAAGCTCTAAAACCATAGAATGTCACTGCTCATCAAGGCCTGTTGTGCTTGAATGATGGGATAGGCTTTCTCCTAAGGAGCCATGTCTAACTTCTAGCCAGAAGGCCTTCCTGTGCTCCAGCCACAGACCGGACCACGGACTAAGGGCACACATGGGAACCACACAGCACCACCCTCTCTCCCTGCCCTTTCCTCCCTTCTGCCCCAGGGTTGACCAAGCTGCATCTGGTGCCCCCATTTGTTCTCAGCTCCTCTGCTGAATCCAGGGTGGGATGCCAGAGACTAAGAACCTGTTATCTAGAACTGCCCCTTGTCTGCTGCCCTCCCAGAGCACCAGAACTCTAGCAGGATGCAGGTTTTCTCCTACTCCCTCTCTCCCCCACACCTACTGCATCACATGTAACTTTTCTTTGTCTTCTTTTATCTCTTTTATCCTCTTTCAGACTCCGGCCAAAACCTTGACACGCTTTCCCAGAACTCTCTTTTCTCACTCTATCTGGAATATTTCTGTCTTCTGCCACATTGCTGTTTATTTGAATTTTATTGTTACTTGTACTTTTTCTAACTCAGTATTCATAACTTCCTCTTATTATCCATTTTCTCCCTCTAGGAAAAGACCAAGATTTACATCTTGCTTACCATGGGGTTTTTCTTTTAAAGTTTAAGAATTTGACCCCCAAACTATTATTGATTGATTAATTTATCAATTGATTGTCTCTTTTGAAATTATTTTAACATAGAGACTAAAATCCCTGAAAGTAAACCGTGTATTTCCTCAGTAACTTGTGGCATCTTAGGGGGAACATGTAACATTTCAGGTGTGGTTTCAACAAATTTCTTTTTTTTTTTTTTTTTTTTTTTCATTTTTTATTAGGTATTTAGCTCATTTACATTTCCAATGCTATACCAAAAGTCCCCCTTACCCACCCACCCCCACTCCCCTACCCACCCACTCCCCCCCTTTGGCCCTGGCGTTCCCCTGTACCGGGGCACACAAAGTCTGCGTGTCCAATGGGCCTCTCTTTCCAGTGATGGCCGACTAGGCCATCTTTTGATACATATGCAGCTAGAGTCAAGAGCTCAGGGGTACTGGTTAGTTCATAATGTTGTTCCACCTATAGGGTTGAAGATCCCTTTAGCTCCTTGGGTACTTTCTCTAGCTCCTCCATTGGGAGCCCTGTGATCCATCCATTAGCTGACTGTGAGCATCCACTTCTGTGTTTGCTAGGCCCCGGCATAGTCTCACAAGAGACAGCTACATCTGGGTCCTTTCGATAAAATCTTGCTAGTGTACGCAATGGTGTCAGCGTTTGGATGCTGATTATGGGGTGGATCCCTGGATATGGCAGTCTCTACATGGTCCATCCTTTCATCTCAGCTCCAAACTTTGTTTCTGTAACTCCTTCCATGGGTGTTTTGTTCCCACTTCTAAGGAGGGGCATAGTGTCCACACTTCAGTCTTCATTTTTCTTGAGTTTCATGTGTTTAGGAAATTGTATCTTATATCGTGGGTAATAACAATTATAACCACAGATGGATCTAGATGAGTCTTGATGCAACTACTTTATCTGATTTTTTTCTTTGTTTCTTTGTTTGTTTGTTTCTTTCTTTCTTTCTTTCTTTCTTTCTTTCTTTCTTTCTTTCTTTCCTTCCTTCCTTCCTTCCTTCCTTCCTTCCTTCCTTCCTTCTTTCTTTCTTTCTTTCTTTCTTTCTTTCTTTCTTTCTTTCTTTCTTTCTTTCTTTCTGCTTTTCATTTCTAAAATCAGGATGTAATTAATGTCCCATCGAGAGAGTAGTCCCTTTGAGTAATGAAACATACTTTCTATTTTCTATACTAATAAAATATAAGACTATAAACATTACAAGATAAGAAAACTTGTTTTATTCAACCACATGTATGTCATTTAAGGAAATTACTCTAAGAAGTCTGTATCATATGATTCATTAAATTTCAGATGTAAGAATAAAAACTATGTTTTTTAATCATATAAATCAAGTAATGGAAGTCTGATGACTTGTAAATCACTTAAGACTTTTGTTCTAGTTTGCTTTCTGTTTTAATAATGTGACCAGAAGCAACCTAGGTTTAAAAGGGTTTATTAGGCATAATGAACTTAGTCATTGAGAGTAGTGGAAGCAGGAACTCAAGCAAAACGAGAGACAGAAACTGAGGAAGAGGCCATGGAGAAATGCTGAGTACTGGCGTGCTCATATTTCTTTCTTAAACAGACCCTACTCACCATCCCCAGCTAAGTGTGGCATTATTCACAGTGAGCTAAAACAATTATCATGCAAGAAAATGACACATAGATATGTCTAGCTGGAAAGTCAAGATGATAAAAATCTGTAGCAACTTCAGATAGTGAAATGAAAGAGCAGATGAACAGGGCAGAGAAAGTGGATTGCATAGATTATCCCAATTATCTGCAAAACAGATTCTTAACCTATAGTTAATTTCATAACATGCTCTCTTGTAAGATATATTTAGATAACCTGCTTGACACAATAAAGACAATAGTGAGAATATTCATTGACATGGAAATGCTAACAGTTTTTGGGAGTGTTTGAATATAACCAATAGCCCAATTTAATGTCAAGCTGATATCTTCACCATGTGCAATGGGAGGAGAGGCCCTTGGTCTTGTGAAGATTATATGCCCCAGTACAGAGGAATGCCAGGGCCAGGAAGCAGGAATGGGCGAGTTGAAGAATAGGGGAGGGGGGAGGGTATAGGGGACTTCCAGGATAGCATTTAAAATGTAAATGAAGAAAATATCTAATAAAAAAAGAAAAAAATCCTCACATATATTTGCATAGCTGGCATATTCAAAACTAGCTCCTAGAATTTCCCCCACCTGCAACCTCAGGCAGCTGCATACTTCCATTCATTCCCCTGGCCCTCTGAGCCTTTCTCCTGTCTCTCCCTATACCTTATCTAGCCACCTCCATTTCCCCTCCCCATACTCTCTCCTGCCCAAGTTCCTACCTTTCTCTGCCTCCCATGATTATTTTGTTTCAGCTTCTAAGTTAAGTTTCTTCAGTTAAGCTGAAACAAAATAATCATGGGAGGCAGAGAAAGTTAAGCATCCTCATTTGTACTTTTCTTCTTGTTAAATTTCATATTGTCTGTAAGTTGTATTATGGGTATTGGGTACTTTTTGGCTAATATCCACTTATCAGTGAGTACATACAATGCATGTTCTTTTAGGTCTGGGTTACCTCCCTCAGAATGATATTTACTGTTTCCATCAATCTGCCTGCAAAATTCATGACCTACTTGGTTTTACTAGCTAAATAGTATTCCACTGTGTAAACAACAGAAAAAGTTTCTTTGGTTGAGCAACATCTAGGTTGCTTCCAGTTTCAGGCTAATAAGAATAAAGCTGCTATCAACACAGTGGAGCATGTGTCCTTGTGATATTGTTGAGCATCTTTTGGGTATATGTCCAGGAGTGGTATAGCTGGGTCTTCAGGTAGAACTATTTCCAATTATGTAAGAAACTGCCATATTAATTTCCAGAGTGGCTGTAAATGTTTGTAATTCCACCAGAAATGCAGGAGTGTTCCCCCTTTTCTATATCCTTGCCAGTATGTGCAGTAAGTTTTTGATCTTAACCATTCTGAACCTGTGTACCTGGGAGCTCCAGAGACTATGCCACCAACCAAAGAGCATGCACAAGCTGGTCCAAGGCCCTTGGCACATATGTAGCAGAGGGTTGCCTTGTATGGCCTCAGTGGGAGAGTATGTGCCTAATCCTGTAAAGACTTGATGCACTAGGGTTGCAGGATACCCAAGTAGGGGCCACTATCTCAGAGTTGAAGGAAAGGAGGTTAGGGCAAGGAAATTTCGAGGGGAAACCAGGAGGGGAGCAGCGTATGGGATGTAAGTAAATAAATATATTAATTAATTAATACAAAGCAAACAAACAAAAACAACTAGCTCCAGTAAGTAGTATGTTTAAATTATTTCACTGACATAACTGTCAAACAATTAGCACACTAAGTTGATTTTATTTAATATAGATATATTTTATTAAGGTAAAATATTAAGGGTTAGGGAAATTAGACCTCTTCCAAGTGACATAAATAAGTTATCTCTATGCTACCTTAATTTAAGTACATAATTCTATGGAGGGCTTGGAAAGACTTGTTTATTATTAATTTGTCTTTATTCCAGTAAATTACAATGCATATATTATATTTGGAAGCACTAGGTTCTAACTTTTTTTAAAAAAAAAATCAGTATTTAAAAATTACAGACACATTTTTATAGAAATTACCTATCTTGTAATTTATTTGGGAAGAAAGTCAAAATTATTATATTCACTCTGATATATGATTTAGATCAATTAAATTTTACCCTTCTGCTACCTACTTTTGAATAAGGTTCATTTAATCAAGGAATATAAACCATTTTTTAAAAAGTTATTGCTTTTTAAACAAGTAACAGTTTTTTTCAGGATTTTCTTTTTGACATTCATTTATGTTGGCAATATTATATGTTTAATTTTATACGATTCATTGATTTTTAAGGCTCATCAGTTGCTCTGTTATACTACTTTTCTTCACTTGACATTAATATTTAATCAATTTCTCAGTTGAAACATGTCTTCAGGTAATTATATTTATAAAGGTCATGTGAGTGATATATTCTCAAAGCCATTGACTATCTGAGAATTCATTTTGTTTTGTCTTTTCACATCATTTATTGTTACAAAAACTACATTCATCTGAGATTGCTTATTCTGTGTCCAAACTATTAATTGTTTTTATTGCCTGTATTCTTATAGAATTATGAAATTTATCTCCCAAATAAATATACTCCATAAAAATAAATCTATTTGTATGGCTTATTTTATCAATATCCCATCTCTAGTACAATGTAATAAACTCCCCCATTTAAAGTATTTCAAGATATACTGAGGTTAATGCTCATGGATCTTTGCAGAAGAGAGAGCTATAAATTATAGGTAAGATCAAAGAGACAAAAGGACAGCTTCACATATGAACTCATAACAGTTGTGAAAACATGCACAAGACTTGATGCAAAAGTTTATTATAGACAGAACCCCAGTATATAGAAGTAAGGGTATACATGGAATACCACCAGTATCTGAAGAGCTATTGCCATTTGATAACTGAGGAGAGAGGAGGAGTCAGGTGTGTTTTAATAATGTGACCCTTATGTGGTACATAGACCACATGCCTGGGCAGGCCCTAGTTCCAAGGGGAGTTAGGCAACACAAACTGAATGCAATGGGAGGAAAAAAAGAAAACACATTCATGTGAGTTGAAAGAAGTAGTTAACATGTTCAAAAGTTTTATTTGAAATTCATTAACATTACTAAAATATTGAAGAAAACCATAATCATAGTTAGCAAAAGTCAAACGAAACTCTTTACCTTGGTATAGGAAATGTATTGAACTTACCACAAAGCAACAGAGCTCATGTTGTAGTGTCTGGATCTCACAATTTCATGATTCAACTAGACATCCAGAGAGGTAAAAATCAGAAAGAACTTGTAAGAGGATTGTGATGTGACTGACTGACTACCAGTGGTACAGAAAATTCTAGGAATACTTTAACCTCCTAAGGACTTGGTGGTACTGTGAAGTTTTATGGGCATCACTATTTTGATGAGGGTACAAAAAGGCAGCAACAAAACAACTTGATTAATTTCTGCCTTTAGTGAGCCCAACTCTGTGAAGGAAGGAGCCTATCCCCTGTCTGAGCACAGTCCCGTGGGATGGAAGAATATCACATATTGAATATGAGCAGCTGCTTCCTTTACTACTTCTAAACAAGCATTGAAGTTAGACTTACATGGATATAACAGAAGAAATAACTCCTGTGAAGACAGAGAAAGTATTTTTATTTTTATTATTATTATTATTATTATTATTATTATTATTATTATTAAATTTTTAGGTTAAAATAAGAATAACATTTTTTTTCTTTCTGGGTTGCAGAAAGGATAGTGGAAGGATGAGAGTTGCAGAGTACTTTAAAATAATTTAAAAATATGTTTTCTTGAGACAGAAAGTAATGTCCTTCCTTCTAGCATCTGGATCAGGTTTCAACTGGACCAGGATAAGGTAATCCCTCTGTAGGACAAATGGGTAACTTTATTTTGTTCACCTCTTTCGTCACCCAACAATTTAACTTGCTTAGAAGAGCTTTTAACACTCAGTCCTTGTTAATGGCGCCTTTCATTTTGATTCAAGGAGGCAAGTTAGATAGGATCTAAGAGGAAAAACTGGGGATGACAAAATCATCATCACTAATTAGAGAAGACTGTGACTAGGAGGGTAAATTAAGAAAATTTCATCTCCTCAGGAATAAACTCTCTGAAATCTACATGGGGCGAACTGTCAGTAATTGACTTCTGAATCCTGTTGATTGCAATGCATGAGAACCATTTGAATGAATCCTTTTACACTATAGTACATAGGCTTCAGAGGGAGCAGAGGTGTTTAAGGGGATTTCCCTTGTTAGGAAGTAGACTAATGTGAAATTATCAATTTGGGATTTTCACCTTGCTAATCTTGAGGGTATGTTCCCCCACTCCAGGATTTGGGAAAGGGTCCAGCAATGCAACAGTTGTGACCTTCTATCTTTTTTAATAGAGCAGTTATAAAGGAAAATATTTTAAAGGAGACCCCTCTGTCTCTGTCTGACTACCAGATGATCCAAACACAAAAGCAATTTTATTTTTGGCTGGCATGACTAGAAGTACACCTTTACTATTCTACTTCAAGGGCATATTAATTATTTATCCCTGTGTCACTGAGGGACCCTGAGAGCTTTTCCTAGCCCCACACCCTCCTTACAACTTCCCCTTCCCACCTGGGGTCAAGGCTAGGCCAAGTTCCATTGTCCATCCACAGGAACATTCTTGAATAAAAATTCTCAGACACACACACACACACACACACACACACACACACACACAATGTACTGACTGGGAGTTACCTGACCCTCTGGAAAGTGCCAGGTAGAGTGCCAAATGTATGTCATGATCTGCCCATGCTTGCTAGCCAATAGATTTAAAGGTCAGTATGCTTAGCCAATAAGTTTGAACTGTAGCCTTGCTGATGAAACCTGTGCCCTAAAAAGTATAAAAACTGCTTGTAATAGTCATTCAGGGTCACCTTTCAGTCACTCACCTTGAGGGACTAATTGAAGGTCTATTCCAAGGCTCCAGAAAATAAACCTCTTGCTTTTCCATTGATCTTTGTCTCTTGGTGTCTCACTCAAGGACATCTTGAAGTAAGTACCACTGACTGAGGGTCGAGGGGAAGTGAGAATCTTACATTTGGGGTCTCGTCCAAGATTTGGGGAGACCCCTGAGAGACCACCAAGTAGACTGATGAGAGGGAAAAAGATTGAGCTCTGCAACAGGTACCTTTGGAAACATCAAGACACAGTATTGGCAGGAGCCCACCTATTCTTGCTATAACCTGGTTTCTGGGCCCATGGCAGGGGCCAACTGTCTGTATGTTGACTGTCTTTCTCTGTGTTCATGGACTTGGACTGACATTATTTTTGGCTGTGTTCTTGGACATGGACTGACATTACTTTTGGGTATGAGACAAACTGAATCTACCCCATTAAACATCCAAGTTAACTACTGGAGGCAAGTTAGGGAAAGAGGAAAAAACGTGTCAGTAGTAGTAAAGAAGGGCAAGTTAGTTACTCTCTGGTCCTCCGAATGGCCCACCTTTGGAGTAGGGTGGCTACCTGTAGGGACCTTTGACTTGCAGGTGATCAAAGCAGTAGAGGAAAGACTCTTTAGACAAGGATCCCTCAGGCACCCAGACTAAGTGTCCTATATAGTTACCTGGAAGGATCTAGTGGAGGATCCCCCCTCTTGAATAAAAAACATCTTCATTTTTGAGACTCAAGTCTTGGCCATGAAGGAGAAGATCAATAGAGATCATAGAGATCAATGAGTTTGTAAAGAAGAACATCCTCCAGGACCCTTCCACAGCAGATCTGCTACTGATAGATCCTCCACCCCCTTACCTCCCTACCATGGCCCTGCTTCCCATGTCCCCTCCTCAATGATCTCCCTTGAGCCCTTGTCCAGCATTGCTTTACCCTGCCCTTCCTCCAGCACCAGCAAGGGGGGAGGGTGGAGAAGAACCCTCAGAACTGGGACTGATCATGGCAACCTGGAGCAAAAGGGCCACTTCACTTGATAAAAGAGTGGCCCTCCCCCTTTGAGCCTATGGGCCCACAGATGAGGATGGCAAACAGGTCATGCAATATTAGACCTTCTCTTCAGCCAAATTGTACAATTGGAAGGTCTAACACCCCGCCTCCCTTTTCAGATAACAGTAAGTTTCTGATTAATATCTTTGAGACTGTTTTATTTATCCATCAGCCCACCTGGGATGACATATAACAGCTCATGAGGAGAGAGAAAAGATCCTCAATGAGGCCCAAAAGCATGTGCCCTCAGATGTGGGGACTCCCTCAGAAAACCCAGCAGTCATTGACACAGGATTCCCTTTAACCCGACCAGATTGGGACTTTAATTCAGCCAAAGGTAAGGAGTACTTTAAGGTCTATGGCCAGTCTCTGTTGGCAGGTCTCAAAGCAGCCACTCAGTGGCCCACAAATTTGACCAAGGCACATTAGGTTAGACAAGGACCATATGAGTCGCCTGCTGCCTTTCTAGAGCAGCTCATGGAGGCATTCCACCAATATACACCCTATGAGCCCAGCAGCGAGGAGTACAAAGCTACTATGGCTATGGCTTTTATAGTCCAGGCAAGTAGAGATATCAGGTAAAAGCATCAGAGCCTAGAGAAAGTACAGAATAAATCATTGAGGAATTTAGTGCAGTTTGCTGAGAAAGTCTACCATAACAAGGAGACAGACAGAGGAGGAGAAGGAAGATAAAAAGGGAAAGCAAGAAGATGAAAGGGAGATGAAAAAAGAAAAGCAACAAGAAAAGAATTTACAGAGAATCTTGGCTACAGTAGTAAGGGAAAGCAGAGAAGAGAGACTTCAAACAAAGTGAGACAGAAAACCCTATAAAAATGACCAATATGCATATTGCAAGGAGAAGTGCCACTGGGCCCGAGAATGCCCTGAACAAATGGAAGCTGGGGGAAGGAAATCCCAGGCATTGGGAAAAGCGCCCCCAAACAATGAAGGTGTTTGAAGACAGCAACTAAGGAAGACAGAGTTCAGACCACCTCTCTGAGCCAGGGTAACCTTGAAAGTGGAGGGGAAACCCACCAAATTCTTGGTGGATACTGGAGACCAATATTCGGTCCTCCTCCATGCTGATGGGCTAGTCTCTAGCAAATTTTGTTGGACCAAGTGGCTACTGGGAGTAAACAATATTCATGGACTATAGAAAGAGTTGTGGACCTGGGTTTGGTCCGGGTATCCCACTCATTCATGGTCATTCCTGACTACTTCTATCCCTTGCACAGGGTCACCTTCTAGTCACTCGCCTTGAGGGACTAATTGAAGGTCGATTCGAAAGCTCTGGAAAATAAACCCCTGTATTGATCTGCAGCTCAGTGTCTCACTCGAGGGTGTCTTGAAGTAAATGCCACTGATGGAGGGTCGGATTTGAAGAGCTCTCAGTCACATAACACTTATCTAGTCCACTGTATTGATGGCATGCTGATTGGATCAAGTGCTGAGAAAGTAGCCACCATTTTGGACTTGATGATAAAAGAAAAGCACACACGTCTGAGAATATAAAATAAATTCATCCAAAATTCAAGGGCATTCTAACTCAGCAAAATTACTACGAGTCTGTTGGTATTCCATGCAGAGCTATTTCTTCTAAGGTGTTTCTTCTAAGCTATTTCTTCCTTATTACACCTGGCCCCTCCCATTACCAGAATAAGCTCAATCATTAATGGGCTTATTTGTAATGTGGAGGCAAGGCATTTCTCACCTAGTATGGTACTCTTGCACACAGACAAAGATATTTGAAAAGCTGCTACTTTTTAAGGCTTGGAATAGGAAAGGTCTATTAATCCGGTACAAACTGCTGTGCAGCTGCTCTACAACTTGGGCCATATGGTACAGTAGACTCTATGCTTCTTTGGGTTTCAAGGGAGATACATACAGTTACCCCCTGTGACTATTTCTCTAAAGGCACATTTCTACTCCCGTGAGACAATGGAAGACCTAATCAAAATTTATGAAACAGCCATTTAAGTTCTAGATGAGTAGCATTTTTTGTTGTTGTTGTTATTGCTCTTACTGTCCCCTGTTGACTGGATTTGCTCAAACAATTGCTACTATGAGACAATTCTTTTAAATATTTGGAAATTGCCATCTCACTCTATACAATAATCTTACCATCTTGGCCTCTATCAATATCTTCTTCATTCTTTCAGCACCTCTAATTCATAACATCCTGAACATAAAAATTAATGACCCCAAGCCTGCTCTAAGGTATCCTCAGTTGGTAGACTGTTCTAAACAATAGTATTGTGGCTGCAAATGGATGGTAGACTAAACCAACACATCAACTATGTTATACAGATAGAGCCCCTGATAGAGTGTCCAGTGGAGTTTTATTACAGGACCCTAAACTCAGCTGAGAACTCTACCCTAGAGAGTTGCTCTCTATGGGGTCAATGGCTTTTGAGTACTAGAGTGGCCATTGCTCTATCATCAATAGCAATCAGCTTTAACCTCTCAGTCAGTGAACTAAGGTAAACAGAAAAAAACAGAGGAGCCTTAAAATGACATATTCTAGTTCTCTAAATATATTCCAAGGATAGACAGCATTGAAGCACAGGACAGTTATCTATATAGGACCATTAGGGAAAAGAAGAAGACATAGGGACTATAAAACCTAGCCCAAAGTTTGATTAATAATTAATAGACTCGATTAATAATAGACTTTGATTAATATAACACAGTATATATTTGATGATGTGTTTAATATCTAAAATATATAAAGAATTTTTAAAATCCATTCCAAGAATAAACAGCCCCCCAAATTTAGGTTTTATATATATATATGGTTATATATATGGTTATAGAGAGAGAGGGGGGAGAGAGGAGTGACACCCCATTCTTAGGATGCTTCTATATTAAAACTATTATGTCCTCTCATGTTCAGAGGGTTTTTAGTTTCATGAGGTCTCATTTGTCAGATTTCTTCAGAAATTCAGCTTCAGAGAATCTACTTGTTCTCCAGTTGATTGTTCTTCAACCATAAATATAGAGGTAGCACTACGTTGACATCAAGAATGAGCATATTTAGTGGAGAGAGAAAAACTGTATTTGAGACAGAGGAAAAATTAAGTGGAGGGAAAAGAATTAATCAAAGCACATGTACATGTATGAAATATCAAAAATGTTAGAATTTTATAGGAATTAAATAGAAATAATTAATTTCTTTATTTGATGTTGTTATAGTATCATAATTTTCAATAGCTTTTAAAATTCTGGATGCAGGGGCTATTAAGATTGCTCTGCGATTAAGAATATTAATTGTTCCAATCGCGCAGAACCTGAGACCGCGGGAAATAGGGAAGCAGACTACCCGGGCCTGACCTGGGGCACAAACCCCTTCCGCTCCACTCTAGCCCCAGGGTACCTTGCCAGCGGACTCGCCCGACACCTGCACGGGCCCACACAGGATTCCCCACGGAATCCTAAGACCTCTGGTGAGTGGAACACAGCACCTGCCCCAATCCAATCACGCGGAACCTGAGACCACTGGGAAATAGGGAAGCAGGCTACCCGGGCCTGACCTGGGGCACAAGCCCCTTCCGCTCCACTCGAGCCCTAGGGTACCTTGCCAGCGGACTCGCCCGACACCCGCAAGGGCCCACACAGGATTCCCCACGGGATCCTAAGATCTCTGGTGAGTGGAACACAGTGCCTGCCCCAATCCAATTGCGCGGAACCTGAGACTGCAGTAAATAGGGAAGCAGACTACCCGGGCCTGACCTGGGGCACAAGCCCCTTCCGCTCCACTCGAGCCCTAGGGTACCTTGCCAGCGGACTCGCCCGACACCCACAAGGGCCCACACAGGATTCCCCACGGGATCCTAAGATCTCTGGTGAGTGGAACACAGTGCCTGCCCCAATCCAATTGCACAGAACCTGAGACTGCAGTAAATAGGGAAGCAGACTACCCGGGCCTGACCTGGGGCACAAGTCCCTCCCACTCCACTCTAGCACCGGGGTACCTTGCCAGCGGAGTCGCCTGACACCTGCAAGGGCCCACACAGGATTCCACACGGGATCCTAAGACCGCTAGCGAGTGGAACACAACTTCTGCCAGGAGGCCGGTTCGAACACCAAATATCTGGGTACCTTCCCTGCAAGAAGAGAGCTTGCCTGCAGAGAATACTCTGCCCACTGAAACTAAGGAGAGAGCTACCCTCCCAGGTCTGCTTATAGAGGCTAACAGAGTCACCTGAAGAACAAGCTCTTAACAGTGACAACTATAACAGCTAGCTTCAGAGATTACCAGATGGCAAAAGGCAAACGTAAGAATCCTACTAACAGAAATCAAGACCACTCACCATCGTCAGAACGCAGCACTCCCACCCAACCTAGTCCTGGGCACTCCAACACAACCGAAAATCTAGACCCAGTTTTAAAAACATTTCTCATGATGATGATAGAGGACATCAAGAAGGACTTTCATAAGTCTCTTAAAGAATTACAGGAGAGCACTGCTAAAGAGTTACAGGCCCTTAAAGAAAAGCAGGAAAACACAACCAAACAAGTAGAAGTCCTTAAAGAAAAACAGGAAAACACATCCAAACAGGTGATGGAAATGAACAAAACCATACTAGAACTAAAAGGGGAAGTAGACAAAATAAAGAAAACCCAAAGCAAGGCAACGCTGGAGATAGAAACCCTAGGAAAGAGATCTGGAACCATAGATGCGAGCATCAGCAACAGAATACAAGAAATGGAAGAGAGAATCTCAGGTGCAGAAGATTCCATAGAGAACATCGACACAACAGTCAAAGAAAATACAAAATGCAAAAGGATCCTAACTCAAAACATACAGGAAATTCAGGACACAATGAGAAGACCAAACCTATGGATAATAGGAATTGATGAGAATGAAGATTTTCAACTTAAAGGGCCAGCTAATATCTTCAACAAAATAATAGAAGAAAAATTCCCAAACATAAAGAAAGAAATGCCCATGATCATACAAGAAGCCTACAGAACTCCAAATAGACTGGACCAGAAAAGAAATTCCTCTTGACACATAATAATCAGAACAACAAATGCACTAAATAAAGATAGAATATTAAAAGCAGTAAGGGAGAAAGGTCAAGTAACATATAAAGGAAGGCCTATCAGAATTACACCAGACTTTTCACCAGAGACTACGAAAGCCAGAAGAGCCTGGACAGATGTTATACAGACACTAAGACAACACAAATGCCAGCCCAGGCTACTATACCCGGCCAAACTCTCAATTACCATAGATGGAGAAACCAAAGTATTCCACGACAAAACCAAATTCACACAATATCTTTCCACGAATCCAGCCCTTCAAAGGATAATAACAGAAAAGAAGCAATACAAGGACGGAAATCACGCCCTAGAACAAGCAAGAAAGTAATCCCTCAAGAACCCAAAAAGAAGACAGCCACGAGAAGAGAATGCCAACCCTAACAACAAAAATAAAAAGAAGCAACAATTACTTTTCCTTAATATCTCTTAATATCAATGGGGAATGGACTCAATTCCCCAATAAAAAGACATAGACTAACAGACTGGTTACACAAACAGGACCCAACATTCTGCTGCTTACAGGAAACCCATCTCAGGGAAAAAGACAGACACTACCTCAGAGTGAAAGGCTGGAACACAGTTTTCCAAGCAAATGATATGAAGAAAAAAGCTGGAGTAGCCATTCTAATATCGGATAAAATCAACTTCCAACCCAAATTTATCAAAAAAGACAAGGAGGGACACTTCATACTCATCAAAGGTAAAATCCTCCAAGAGGAACTCTCAATTCTGAATATCTATGCTCCAAATACCAGGGCAGCCACATTCATTAAAGACACTTTAGTAAAGCTCAAAGCACACATTGCACCTCACACAATAATAGTGGGAGACTTCAACACACCACTTTCATCAATGGACAGATCGTGGAAACAGAAACTAAACAGGGACACAGTGAAACTAACAGAAGTTATGAAACAAATGGACCTGATAGATATCTACAGAACATTTTATCCTAAAACAAAAGGATATACCTTCTTCTCAGCACCTCATGGAACCTTCTCCAAAATTGACCATATAATTGGTCACAAAACAGGCCTCAACAGATACAAAAGTATTGAAATTGTCCCATGTATCCTATCAGACCACCATGGCCTAAGACTGATCTTCAATAACAACATAAATAATAGAAAGCCAACATTCACGTGGAAACTGAACAACACTCTTCTCAATGATACCTTGGTCAAGGAAGGAATAAAGAAAGAAATTAAAGACTTTTTAGAGTTTAATGAAAATGAAGCCACAACGTGCCCAAACCTATGGGACACAATGAAAGCATTTCTAAGAGGGAAACTCATAGCTCTGAGTGCCTCCAAGAAGAAACGGGAGAGAGCACGTACTAGCAGCTTGACAACACATCTAAAAGCTCTAGAAAAAAAGGAAGCAAATTCACCCAAGAGGAGTAGATGGCAGGAAATAATCAAACCCAGGGGTTAAATCAACCAAGTGGAAACAAGAAGAACTATTCAAAGAATTATCCAAAGGAGGAGTTGGTTCTTTGAGAAAATCAACAAGATAGATAAACCCTTAGCTAGACTCACTAGAGGGCACAGGGACAAAATTCTACTTAACAAAATCAGAAATGAAAAGGGAGACATAACAACAGATCCTGAAGAAATCCAAAACACCATCAGATCCTTCTACAAAAGGCTATACTCAACAAAACTGGAAAACCTGGAAGAAATGGACAAATTTCTGGACAGATACCAGGTACCAAAGTTGAATAAGGATCAAGTTGACCATCTAAACAGTCCCATATCCCCTAAAGAAATAGAAGCAGTTATTAATAGTCTCCCAGCCAAAAAAAGCCCAGGACCAGACAGGTTTAGTGCAGAGTTCTATCAGACCTTCAAAGAAGATCTAATTCTACTTCTGCACAAACTATTTCACAAAATAGAAGTAGAAGGTACTCTACCCAACTCATTTTATGAAGCCACTATTACTCTGATACCTAAACCACAGAAAGATCCAACAAAGATAGAGAACTTCAGACCAATTTCTCTTATGAATATCGATGCAAAAATCCTGAATAAAATTCTCGCTAACCGAATCCAAGAACACATTAAAGCAATCATCCATCCTGACCAAGTAGGTTTTATTCCAGGGATGCAGGGATGGTTTAATATACGAAAATCCATCAATGTAATCCATTATATAAACAAACTCAAAGACAAAAACCACATGATCATCTCGTTAGATGCAGAAAAAGCATTTGACAAGATCCAACACCCATTCATGATAAAAGTCTTAGAAAGATCAGGAATTCAAGGCCCATACCTAAACATGATAAAAGCAATCTCCAGCAAACCAGTAGCCAACATCAAAATAAATGGAGAGAAGCTGGAAGCAATCCCACTGAAATCAGGGACTAGACAAGGCTGCCCACTTTCTTGCTACCTTTTCAACATAGTACTTGAAATATTAGCCAGAGCAATTCGACAAAATGAGGAGATCAAGGGGATACAAATTGGAAAAGAGGAAATCAAAATATCACTTTTTGCAGATGATATGATAGTATATATAAGTGACCCTAAAAATTCCAACAGAGAACTCCTAAACCTGATAAAAAGCTTCGGTGAAGTAGCTGGATATAAAATTAACTCAAACAAGTCAATGGCCTTTCTCTACACAAAGAATAAACAGGCTGAGAAAGAAATTAGGGAAACAACACCCTTCTCAATAGTCACAAATAATATAAAATATCTCAGCATGACTCTAACTAATGAAGTTAAAGATCTCTATGATAAAAACTTCAAGTCTCTGAAGAAAGAAATTAAAGAAGATCTCAGAAGATGCAAAGATCTCCCATGCTCATGGATTGGCAGGATCAATATTGTAAAAATCACTATCTTGCCTAAAGCAATCTACAGATTCAATGCAATCCCCATCAAAATTCCAATTCAATTCTTCAACGAATTAGAAGGAGAAATTTGCAAATTCATCTGGAATCACAAAAAACCGAGGATAGCAAAACTCTTCTCAAGGATAAAAGAACCTCTGGTGGAATCACCATGCCTGACACAAAGCTTTACTACAGAGCAATTGTGATAAAAACTGCATTATACTGGTATAGTGACAGACAAATAGACCAATGGAACAGAATTGAAGACCCAGAAATGAACCCACACACCTATGGTCACTTGATCTTCGACAAGGGAGCTAAAACCATCCAGTGGAAGAAAGACAGCATTTTCAACAATTGGTGCTGGCACAACTGGTTGTTATCATGTAGAAGAATGCGAATCGATCCATACTTATCTCTTTGTACTAAGGTCAAATCTAAGTGGATCAAGGAACTTCACATAAAACCAGAGACACTGAAACTTATAGAGGAGAAATTGGGGAAAAGCCTTGAAGATATGGGCACAAGGGGAAAATTCCTGAACAGAACAGCAATGGCTTATGCTGTATGATTGAGAATTGACAAATGGGACCTAATGAAACTCCAAAGTTTCTGCAAGGCAAAAGACACCGTCAATAAGACAAAAAGACCACCAACAGATTGGGAAAGGATCTTTACCTATCCTAAATCAGAAAGGGGACTAATATCCAACATATATAAATAACTCAAGAAGGTAGACTTCAGAAAATCAAATAACCCCATTAAAAATGGGGCTCAGAACTGAACAAAGAATTCTCACCTGAGGAATACCGAATGGCAGAGAAGCACCTGAAAAAATGTTCAACATCCTTAATCATCAGGGAAAGGCAAATCAAAACAACCCTGAGATTCCACCTCACACCAGTCAGAATGGCTAAGATCAAAAATTCAGGTAACAGCAGATGCTGGAGTGGATGTGGAGAAAAAAGAACACTCCTCTATTGTTGGTGGGATTTCAGGCTTTTACAACCACTCTGGAAGTCAGTCTGGTGGTTCCTCAGAAAATTGGACATAGTACTACTGGAGGATTCAGCAATACCTCTCCTGGGCATATATCCAGAAGATGCCCCAACTGGTAAGAAGGACACATGCTCCACTATGTTCATAGCAGCCTTATTTATAAAAGCCAGAAGCTGGAAAGAACCCAGATGCCCCTCAACAGAGGAATGGATACAGAAAATGTGGTACATTTACACAATGGAGTACTACTCAGCTATTAAAAAGAATGAATTTATGAAATTCCTAGCCAAATGGATGGACCTGGAGGTCATCATCCTGAGTGAGGTAACACATTCACAAAGGAACTCACACAATATGTACTCACTGATAAATGGATATTAGCCCAAAACCTAGGATACCCAAGATATAAGATACAATTTCCTAAACACACAAAACTCAAGAAAAATGAAGACTGAAGTGTGGACACTATGCCCCTCCTTAGAAGTGGGAACAAAACACCCATGGAAGGAGTTACAGAGACAAAGTTTGGAGCTGAAGATGAAAGGATGGACCATGTAGAGACTGCCATATCCAGGGATCCACCCCATAATCAGCATCCAAACGCTGACACCATTGCATACACTAGCAAGATTTTATCAAAAGGACCCAGATGTAGCTGTCTCTTGTGAGACTATGTCAGGGCCTAGCAAACACAGAAGTGGATGCTCACAGTCAGCTAATGGATGGATCACAGGGCTCCCAATGGAGGAGCTAGGGAAAGTTCCCAAGGAGCTAAAGGGATCTGCAACCCTATAGGTGGTACAACATTATGATCTAACCAGTACCCCAGAGCTCTTGACTCTAGCTGCATATGTATCAAAAGATGGCGTAGTTGGCCATCACTGGAAAGAGAGGCCCATTGGACATGCAAACTTTATATGCCCCCAGTACAGGGGAACGCCAGGGCCAAAAAGGGGTAGTGGGTGGGTAGGGGAGTGGGGGTGGGTGGCTATGGGGGACTTTTGGTATAGCACTGGAAAAGTAAATGAGCTAAATACCTAATAAAAAATGGAAAAAAAAAGAAAAATATACTTTATAATATACTAAAAAAAATATTAATTGTTTTTCCAAATGATTTGGGTTCATTTTTCAACACCCCATGCTGGTTCAGCCATCTGTAAGGCCAGTACCATGGCATTTGCTACTTTTCTGACCTTCACAGGCACCCAGCATGCAAGTGGTGCACAGATATACATGCAGACACAACACTCATACACTTAAAACAAAAATGAAAACAAAGTAATTTCAGTATATAATATTTTATGTGGTCTTGAAACAATAAAAGTAATATAAACTACTATATTTTAAATGGGATGTTTTTTCTGTATGATTATGTCATTTTGCTTTGTGTTTTTACACAGGAAATAAAACACACAGAGAATAAATATGCCTGTTTCATTTAGAAGTTACAGAAGAAGAAGAAGAAGAAGAAGAAGAAGAAGAAGAAGAAGAAGAAGAAGAAGAAGAAGAAGAAGAAGAAGAAGAAGAAGAAGAAGCAGCAGCAGCAGCAGCAGCAGGAGGAGGAGGAGGAGGAGGGAGGGGGAGAGGGGAAGGGAAGGGGAGAGGGGAGGGGGGAGAGGAGGGGGAGGGGAAGGAGAAAGAAACTAGGCAGGCTGAGTAATAGAAGTCCAGGTGGCACTTCATGCTAATCATGGACTGAGAATTCCCAGAATCATCCATAATGTTATGACATACAGGTTTAGAATTTTATCTGGTATACAAAAAAGAAAGAAAGAAAGAAAGAAAGAAAGAAAGAAAGAAAGAAAGAAAGAAAGAAAGAAAGAAAGAAAGAAAGAAAGAAAGAAAGAAAGAAAGAAAGAAAGAAAAATTGCAATTTCTGAGTTCAGAAATTGAACAGAGTTGACAACAGAAATAACTGTATTGAAAGGGGTACATATATACATTGAAACCTCAATGTCCACCCCAAGTGGCTCAACTTCTATAATGCCACCCACTCCCACTTCTTGGCCCTGGCATTCCCTTGTATTGGTGCATATAAAGTTTGCAATACCAAGGGGCCTCTCCTCCCAATGATGGCCGACTAGGCCATCTTCTGCTACATCTAGCTGCTACAGCTAGAGATACAAGCTCTGGGGGTTCTGGTTAGTTCATATTGTTGTTCCTCCTATAGGATTACAGACCCCTTCAGCTCCTTGGGTGCTTTCTCTAGCTTCTCCATTGGGGGCCCTGTGTTCCATCTTATAGATGACTGTGAGCATTCACCTCTGTATTTACCAGGCACTGGCATAGCCTCATACAAGACAGCTATAACAGCGTCCCTTCAGCAAAATCTTTCTGGCATTGTGCAATAGTTTCTTGGTTTGGTGGCTGATTATGGGATGGATGCCTGGGTGGGGTAGTCTCTGGGATCGTCCATCCTTTTGTCTTAGCTCTAAACTTTGTCTCTGTAACTCCTTTCATCGGTAATTTGTTCCCTATTCTAAGAAGGAATGAAGTATCCACCCATTGGTCTTCCCTCGTCTTGATTTTCATGTGTTTTGCAAATTGTATCTTGGGTGATCTATGTTTCTGGGCTAATATCCACTCATCAGTGAGTGCATATCTAATGACTTCTTTTGTGATTGGGTTACCTCACTAAGGATAATATCCACCAGATACATCCATTTGTCCAAGATTTTCATAAATCCATTGTTTTTAATTTCTGAGTAGTACTCCATTGTGTAAATGTACCACATTTTCTGTATCCATTTCTCTATTGAGGGATATCTGGGTTCTTTCCAGATTCTGACTATTATAAATAAGGCTGATATGAATATAGTGGAGCATGTGTTCTTATTACTACTTAGAACTTCTTCTGGGTATATGCCCAGGAGAGGTATTGCTGGATCTTCCGGTACTATATTATGTCCAATTTTCTGAGGAACCTACAGACTGACTTCCAGAGTGGTTGTACAAGTTTTCAATCCCACCAGCAGTGGAGGAGTCTTCCTCTTTCTCTACACCCTTGCCAGCATCTGCTGTCACCTGAATTTTTGATCTTAGCCATTCTAACTGGTGTGAGGTGGAATCTCAGGGTTGTTTTGATTTGCATTTCCCTGATGATTAAGGATGTTGAAAATTTTTTCAGGTACTTCTCAGCCATTCGGTATTCCTCAGTTGAGAATTCTTTGTTTAGCTCTGAACCCCATTTTAATGGGGTTATTTGAGTTTCTGGAGTCTACATTCTTGAACTCTTTGTATATATTGGATATTAGTCCCCTATCAGATTTAGGATTGGTAAAAATCCTTTCCCAATCTGTTGGTGGTCTTTTTGTCTTATTGACAGTGTCTTTTGCCTTACAGAAGCTTTGCAAATTTATGAGGTTCCATTTGTCAATTCTTGATCTTACAGTGCAAGCTATTTCTGATCTGTTTAGTAATTTTTTCCCTGTGCCCATATCTTCGAGGCTTTTCTCTACTTCCTCCTCTATTAATTTCAGTGTCTCTTGTCTTATGTGGAGGTCTTTGATCCACTTAGACTTGAGCTTTGTACAAGGAAATAAGAATGTATCCATTTCCATTCTTCTACATGATAACTGCCAGTTGTACCAGCACCATTTGTTGAAAATTCTCTCTTTTTCCCACTGGACAGTTTTAGCTCCCTTGTCAAAGATCAAGTGACCATAGCTGTGTGGATTCATTTCTGGGTGTTCAATTCTATTCCATTGATCTACCTGTCTGTCACTGTACCAGTACCATGCAGTTTCTATCACAATTGCTCTGTAGTACAGCTTAATGTCAGGCATGTTTATTCCACCAGATTTTCTTTTATTGTTGAGAAAAGTTTTTGCTATCCAAGGTTTTTTATTTTTCCAGATGAATTTTCAAATTTCCCTTTCTATCTCAGTGAAGAATTGAGTTGGAATTTTGGTGCGGATTGCATTGAATCTATAGATTGCTTTTGGCAGGATAGCCATTTTTACTATATTAGTCCTCCCAATCCATGAGCATGGGAGATCTTTCCATCTTCTGAGATCTTCAATTTCTTTATTTAGAGACTTGAATTTCTTTTTTTTTTTTTTTTTTTTTTTTTTTTTTTTTTTTTTCCATTTTTTATTAGGTATTTAGCTCATTTACATTTCCAATGCTATACCAAAAGTCCCCCTTACCCACCCACCCCCACTCCCCTACCCACCCACTCCCCCCCTTTGGCCCTGGCGTTCCCCTGTACCGGGGCACACAAAGTCTGCGTGTCCAATGGGCCTCTCTTTCCAGTGATGGCCGACTAGGCCATCTTTTGATACATATGCAGCTAGAGTCAAGAGCTCCGGGGTACTGGTTAGTTCATAATGTTGTTCCACCTATAGGGTTGAAGATCCCTTTAGCTCCTTGGGTACTTTCTCTAGCTCCTCCATTGGGAGCCCTGTGATCCATCCATTAGCTGACTGTGAGCATCCACTTCTGTGTTTGCTAGGCCCCGGCATAGTCTCACAAGAGACAGCTACATCTGGGTCCTTTCGATAAAATCTTGCTAGTATATGCAATGGTGTCAGCGTTTGGATGCTGATTATGGGGTGGATCCCTGGATATGGCAGTCTCTACATGGTCCATCCTTTCATCTCAGCTCCAAACTTTGTTTCTGTAACTCCTTCCATGGGTGTTTTGTTCCCACTTCTAAGGAGGGGCATAGTGTCCACACTTCAGTCTTCATTTTTCTTGAGTTTCATGTGTTTAGGAAATTGTATCTTATATCGTGGGTATCCTAGGTTTTGGGCTAGTATCCACTTATCAGTGAGTACATATTGTGTGAGTTCCTTTGTGATTGTGTTACCTCACTCAGGATGATGCTCTCCAGGTCCATCCATTTGGCTAGGAATTTCATAAATTCATTCTTTTTAATAGCTGAGTAGTACTCCATTGTGTAGATGTACCACATTTTCTGTATCCATTCCTCTGTTGAGGGGCATCTGGGTTCTTTCCAGTTTCTGGCTATTATAAATAAGGCTGCTATGAACATAGTGGAGCATGTGTCCTTCTTACCAGTTGGGGCTTCTTCTGGATATATGCCCAGGAGAGGTATTGCTGGATCCTCCGGTAGTACTATGTCCAATTTTCTGAGGAACCGCCAGACTGATTTCCAGAGTGGTTGTACAAGCCTGCAATCCCACCAACAATGGAGGAGTGTTCCTCTTTCTCCACATCCTCGCCAGCATCTGCTGTCACCTGAATTTTTGATCTTAGCCATTCTCACTGGTGTGAGGTGGAATCTCAGGGTTGTTTTGATTTGCATTTCCCTGATGATTAAGGATGTTGAACATTTTTTCAGGTGCTTCTCTGCCATTCGGTATTCCTCAGGTGAGAATTCTTTGTTCAGTTCTGAGCCCCATTTTTTAAGGGGGTTATTTGATTTTCTGAGGTCCACCTTCTTGAGTTCTTTATATATGTTGGATATTAGTCCCCTATCTGATTTAGGATAGGTAAAGATCCTTTCCCAGTCTGTTGGTGGTCTTTTTGTCTTATAGACAGTGTCTTTTGCCTTGCAGAAACTTTGGAGTTTCATTAGGTCCCATTTGTCAATTCTCGATCTTACAGCACAAGCCATTGCTGTTCTGTTCAGGAATTTTTCCCCTGTGCCCATATCTTCAAGGCTTTTCCCCACTTTCTCCTCTATAAGTTTCAGTGTCTCTGGTTTTATGTGAAGTTCCTTGATCCACTTAGATTTGACCTTAGTACAAGGAGATAAGTATGGATCGATTCGCATTCTTCTACATGATAACAACCAGTTGTGCCAGCACCAATTGTTGAAAATGCTGTCTTTCTTCCACTGGATGGTTTTGGCTCCCTTGTCGAAGATCAAGTGACCATAGGTGTGTGGGTTCATTTCTGGGTCTTCAATTCTATTCCATTGGTCCACTTGTCTGTCTCTATACCAGTACCATGCAGTTTTTATCACAATTGCTCTGTAGTAAAGC
Source organism: Mus musculus (assembly GCF_000001635.26). Lineage (NCBI taxonomy): Eukaryota > Metazoa > Chordata > Mammalia > Rodentia > Muridae > Mus > Mus musculus. The sequence continues at coordinate 114,262,591 of NC_000086.7, forward strand.
TTTAGGTCAGGCATGGTGATTCCACCAGAGGTTCTTTTATCCTTGAGAAGAGTTTTTGCTATCCTCGGTTTTTTGTTATTCCAGATGAATTTGCAAATTGCTCCTTCTAATTCGTTGAAGAATTGAGTTGGAATTTTAATGGGGATTGCATTGAATCTGTAGATTGCTTTTGGCAAGATACCCATTTTTACAATGTTGGTCCTGCCAATCCATGAGCATGGGAGATCTTTCCATCTTCTGAGATCTTCTTTAATTTCTTTCTTCAGGGACTTGAAGTTTTTATCATACAGATCTTTCACTTCCTTCGTTAGAGTCACGCCGAGATATTTTATATTATTTGTGGCTATTGAGAAGGGTGTTGTTTCCCTAATTTCTTTCTCAGCCTGTTTATTCTTTGTGTAGAGAAAGGCCATTGACTTGTTTGAGTTAATTTTATATCCAGCTACTTCACCGAAGCTGTTTATCAGGTTTAGGAGTTCTCTGTTGGAATTTTTAGGGTCACTGATATATACTATCATATCATCTGCAAAAAGTGATATTTTGACTTCCTCTTTTCCAATTTGTATCCCCTTGATCTCCTTTTGTTGTCGAATTGCTCTGGCTAATACTTCAAGTACTATGTTGAAAAGGTAGGGAGAAAGTGGGCAGCCTTGTCTAGTCCCTGATTTTAGTGGGATTGCTTCCAGCTTCTCTCCATTTACTTTGATGTTGGCTACTGGTTTGCTGTAGATTGCTTTTATCATGTTTAGGTATTGGCCTTGAATTCCTGATCTTTCCAGAACTTTTATCATGAATGGGTGTTGGATCTTGTCAAATGCTTTTTCTGCATCTAACGAGATGATCATGTGGTTTTTGTCTTTGAGTTTGTTTATATAATGGATTACATTGATGGATTTTCGTATATTAAACCATCCCTGCATCCCTGGAATAAAACCTACTTGGTCAGGATGGATGATTGCTTTAATGTGTTCTTGGATTCGGTTAGCGAGAATTTTATTAAGGATTTTTGCATCGATGTTCATAAGAGAAATTGGTCTGAAGTTCTCTATCTTTGTTGGATCTTTCTGTGGTTTAGGTATCAGAGTAATAGTGGCTTCATAAAATGAGTTGGGTAGAATACCTTCTACTTCTATCTTGTGAAAAAGTTTGTGCAGAACTGGAGTTAGATCTTCTTTGAAGGTCTGATAGAACTCTGCACTAAACCCGTCTGGTCCTGGGCTTTTTTTGGCTGGGAGACTATTAATAACTGCTTCTATTTCTTTAGGGGATATGGGACTGTTTAGAAGGTCAACTTGATCCTGATTCAACTTTGGTACCTGGTATCTGTCCAGAAATTTGTCCATTTCGTCCAGGTTTTCCAGTTTTGTTGAGTATAGCCTTTTGTAGAAGGATCTGATGGTGTTTTGGATTTCTTCAGGATCTGTTGTTATGTCTCCCTTTTCATTTCTGATTTTGTTAATTAGGATTTTGTCCCTGTGCCCTTTAGTGAGTCTAGCTAAGGGTTTATCTATCTTGTTGATTTTCTCAAAGAACCAACTCTTCGTTTGGTTAATTCTTTGAATAGTTCTTCTTGTTTCCACTTGGTTGATTTCACGCCTGAGTTTGATTATTTCCTGCCGTCTACTCCTCTTGGGTGAATTTGCTTCCTTTTTTTCTAGAGCTTTTAGATGTGTTGTCAAGCTGCTAGTATGTGCTCTCTCCCGTTTTTTCTTGAAGGCACTCATAGCTATGAGTTTCCCTCTTAGAAATGCTTTCATTGTGTCCCAAAGGTTTGGGTACGTTGTGGCTTCATTTTCATTAAACTCTAAAAAGTCTTTAATTTCTTTCTTTATTCCTTCCTTGACCAAGGTATCATTGAGAAGAGTGTTGTTCAGTTTCCATGTGAATGTTGGCTTTCTGTTATTTATTTTGTTATTGAAGATCAGCCTTAGTGCATGGTGATCTGATAGGATACATGGGACAATTTCAATATTTTTGAATCTGTTGAGGCCTGATTTGTGACCTATTATGTGGTCAATTTTGGAGAAGGTACCATGAGGTGCTGAGAAGAAGGTATATCCTTTTGTTTTAGGGTAAAATGTTCTGTAGATATCTGTCAGATCCATTTGTTTCATCACTTCTGTTAGTTTCAGTGTGTCCCTGTTTAGTTTCTGTTTCCATGATCTGTCCATTGGTGAAAGTGGTGTGTTGAAGTCTCCCACTATTATTGTGTGAGGCGCAATGTGTGCTTTGAGCTTTACTAAAGTTTCTTTAGTGAATGTGGCTGCTCTTGTATTTGGAGCATAGATATTCAGAATTGAGAGTTCCTCTTGGAGGATTTTACCTTTGATGAGAATGAAGTGTCCCTCCTTGTCTTTTTTGATGACTTTGGGTTGGAAGTCAATCTTATCAGATATTAGGATGGCTACTCCTGCTTGTTTCTTCATACCATTTGCTTGGAAAATTGTTTTCCAGCCTTTCATTCTGAGGTAGTGTCTATCTTTTTCTCTGAGATGAGTTTCCTGTAAGCAGCAAAATGTTGGGTCTTGTTTGTGTAGCCAGTTTGTTAGTCTATGTCTTTTTATTGGCGAGTTGAGACCATTGATGTTAAGAGATATTAAGGAAAAGTAATTGTTGCTTCCTGTTATTTTAGTTGTTAAAGGTGGCATTCTGTTCTTGTGGCTGTCTTCTTTTAGGTTTGTTGAGGGATTACCTTCTTGTTTTTTCTAGGGCGTTGTTCCCGTTCTTGTATTGGTTTTTTTCTGTTATTATCCTTTGAAGGGCTGGATTCGTGGAGAGATAATGCGTGAATTTGGTTTTGTCGTGGAATACTTTGGTTTCTCCCTCTATGATAATTGAGAGTTTGGCTGGGTATAGTAGCCTGGGCTGCAGTTTGTGTTCTCTTAGTGTCTGTATAGCATCTGTCCAGGCTCTTCTGGCTTTCATAGTCTCTGGTGAAAAATCTGGTGTAATTCTGATAGGCTTGCCTTTATATGTTACTTGACCTTTTTCCCTTACTGCTTTTAGTATTCTATCTTTATTTAGTGCATTTGATGTTCTGATTATTATGTGTCGGGAGGAATTTCTTTTCTGGTCCAGTCTATTTGGAGTTCTGTAGGCTTCTTGTATGTTCATATGCATCTCATTCTTTAGATTTGGGAAGTTTTCTTCAATAATTTTGTTGAAGATGTTTGCTGGACCTTTGAGTTGAAAATCTTCATTCTCATCCACTCCTATTATCCGTACGTTTGGTCTTCTTATTGTGTCCTGGATTTCCTGGATATTTTGAGTTAGGATCTTTTTGCATTTTCCATTTTCTTTGATTGTTGTGCCGATGTTCTCTATGGAATCTTCTGCACCTGAGATTCTCTCTTCCATCTCTTGTATTCTGTTGCTGATGCTCAAATCTATGGTTCCAGATTTCTTTCCTAGGGTTTCTATCTCTAGTGTTGCCTCGCTTTGAGTTTTCTTTATTGTGTCTACTTCCCTTTTTAGGTCTAGTATGGTTTTGTTCATTTCCATCACCTGTTTGTATGTTTTTTCCTCTTTTTCTGTAAGGACTTCTACCTGTTTGATTGTGTTTTCCTGTTTTTCTTTAAGGACTTGTAACTCTTTAGCAGTGTTCTCCTGTATTTCTTTAAGTGATTTATTAAAGTCCTTCTTGATGTCCTCTACCATCATCATGAGATATGCTTTTAAATCTAGGTCTAGGTTCTCAGGTGTGTTGGGGTTCCCTGGACTGGGCGAAGTGGGTGTGCTGGGTTCTGGTGATGGTGAGTGGTCTTGGTTCCTGTTAGTAAGATTCCTCCGTTTACCTTTCGCCATCTGGTAATCTCTGGAGTTAGTAGTTATAGTTGACTCTGTTTAGAGATTGTTCTTCTGGTGATTCTGTTACCGTCTATCAGCAGACCTGGGAGACAGATTCTCTCCTCTGAGTTTCAGTGCTCAGAGCACTCTCTGCTGGCAAGCTCTCTTACAGGGAAGGTGCGCAGATATCTTGTATTTGGACCTCCTCCTGGCCGAAGAAGAAGGCCCAAAACAGGACCTTTCTCAGACACTGTGTTGCTTTGGCAGTTCCCAGGTGGTACAGACTCTCACCTAAGCAGACTAAATTCCTAAGTTCCTTGGAGTCCCGGGACCAAGATGGCGACCGCTGCTGCTGTGGCTTAGGTCGCCTCCCCAGCCGGGCGGGCACCTGTCCTCTGGTCCGGAAGGTGGCCGGCTGTCCCCGGCCCACACAGGGTGCTGCCTCAGCGCCTCTGTGCTTCTGCCTGTTCCAGAAGCTGTCAGGTTCTCTGGCGCACCCTCTCACCTGTTCAGACTAATTTCCTAAGTTCGGCGGGTCCCGGACCAAGATGGCGACTGCTGCTGCTGTGGCTTAGGCCGCCTCCCCAGCCGGGTGGGCACCTGTCCTCTGGTCCGGAAGGTGGCCGGCTGTCCCCGGCCCACACAGGGTGCTGCCTCAGCGCCTCTGTGCTTCCGCCTGTTCCAGAAGCTGTCAGGTTCTCTGGCGCACCCTCTCACCTGTTCAGACTAATTTCCTAAGTTCGGCGGGTCCCGGACCAAGATGGCGACCGCTGCTGCTGTGGCTTAGGTCGCCTCCCCAGCCGGGCGGGCACCTGTCCTCCGGTCCGGAAGGTGGCCGGCTGTCCCCGGCCCACACAGGGTGCTGCCTCAGCGCCTCTGTGCTTCCGCCTGTTCCAGAAGCTGTCAGGTTCTCTGGCGCACCCTCTCACCTGTTCAGACTAATTTCCTAAGTTCGGCGGGTCCCGGACCAAGATGGCGACCGCTGCTGCTGTGGCTTAGGTCGCCTCCCCAGCCGGGCGGGCACCTGTCCTCTGGTCCGGAAGGTGGCCGGCTGTCCCCGGCCCACACAGGGTGCTGCCTCAGCGCCTCTGTGCTTCCGCCTGTTCCAGAAGCTGTCAGGTTCTCTGGCGCACCCTCTCACCTGTTCAGACTAATTTCCTAAGTTCGGCGGGTCCCGGACCAAGATGGCGACCGCTGCTGCTGTGGCTTAGGCCGCCTCCCCAGCCTGGCGGGCACCTGTCCTCTGGTCCGGAAGGTGGCCGGCTGTCCCCGGCCCACACAGGGTGCTGCCTCAGCGCCTCTGTGCTTCCGCCTGTTCCAGAAGCTGTCAGGTTCTCTGGCGCACCCTCTCACCTGTTCAGACTAATTTCCTAAGTTCGGCGGGTCCCGGACCAAGATGGCGACCGCTGCTGCTGTGGCTTAGGTCGCCTCCCCAGCCGGGCGGGCACCTGTCCTCTGGTCCGGAAGGTGGCCGGCTGTCCCCGGCCCACACAGGGTGCTGCCTCAGCGCCTCTGTGCTTCCGCCTGTTCCCGAAGCTGTCAGGTTCTCTGGCGCACCCTCTCACCTGTTCAGACTAATTTCCTAAGTTCGGCGGGTCCCGGACCAAGATGGCGACCGCTGCTGCTGTGGCTTAGGTCGCCTCCCCAGCCCGAGACTTGAATTTCTTATCATACAGATCTTTCACTTCCTTAGTTAGAGTCACACCAAGGTGTTTTATATTATCTGTGACTATTGTGAAGGGTGTTTTTTCCCTAATTTCTTTGTAAGTCAGTTTATCCTTTGTGTAGAGAAAGGCCATTGATTTATTTGAGTTAATTTTATATCCAGCTACTACACTGAAGCTGTTTATTGGGTTTAGGAGATCCAACAAAGAAAGAGAACTTCAGACCAATTTCCCTTAAGAATATTGATGCAAAAATACTCAATAAAATCCTTGCAAACCGAATCCAAGAACACATCAAAACGATCATCCATTATGACCAAGTAGGCTTCATCCCATGGGTGCACAGATGGTTTAATATACAGAAATCCATCAACGTAATCCACTATATAAACAAACTCAAAGACAAAAACCACATGGTCATCTTGTTAGATGCTGAGTAAGTACTTGACAAATTCCAACACCCCTTCATGATAAAAATTTTGGAAAGATCAGGGATTCAAGGCCATACCTAAACATAATAAAAGCAATATACAGCAAACCAGTAGCCAACATCAAACTAAATGTAGAGAAACTCAAAGCAATCCCACTAAAATCAGGGACTAGACAAGGAGGACTAGACAAGGATGCCCACTCTCTCCCTATGTATTCAATATAGTACTTGAAGCTGTAGCCAGAACAATTTGACAACAAAAGGACATCAAGGGGATACAAATTGGAAAGGAAGAAGTCAAAATATCACTATTTGCAGATGATATGATAGTATATATAAGTGACCCCAAAAATTCCACCAGAGAACTCCTAAACCTAATAAACAGGTTACCCTGTATTTTATGACTAATATCCACTTATAAGTGAGTACATACCATGCATGTCATTTTGGTTCTGTGTTACCTCAATCAGATGATATTCTCTAGTTCTATCCATTTGCCTGCAAAATTTATGTTGTCCTTGTTTTTAATAGCTATCACTAGAATTTAGCATTTTTCCTATTTAATACTACGGAAGTTAGACACCTGGAAAGAACTTTCCACCCCAGTTCATGCTTGATTTCTCTATATTTTGTTAAATAGTGAGTTGGTTATACCTTCAGCAATAGGATCTTATCAAGTAGCTCTGGTATGGAAACTTGAGGAATGACAATAACTTGCATTGTTTGGGGGGGGGTGGAGAATTTTTGTGGTTTCAGATAGTAGCCTTCCATGTGGGTTTTCCATATCCTGTTCCTTTCGGGTTAACTTCCCATCTAATCTCCTCATCTCTGACACTATCTCATCCCCCTCCATGATAAAATGGTCACATTGTCATTCTTTCTCTCTTCCTTCCTTTTATAAATGTGTTATGCTTTTTAATCCCTTAAAATAACCTCCCGGTCCACATTATCTTTTTTTCTATTTTCTGGTTTCAAGATGTACTATAAGTTAAATATACAAAAGTAAATAATTAAGGTTACAATCAAATTATAAAGGAGTATGCCACATTTGTTTCTTTGAATTAGTTAACCTTACACAGTATACTACCCAATACCATCTATTTACCTGTAATCCTAATAATTTTATTTTTGTAGCAGAATTATACTCTGTTAAAATATACCACATTTTTTTTTCATTCTGCATTCATCAGTTGTTTGACAGGTAGGCTGTTTCCATTTTCTAGATACTGTGAATAGACTAGCAATGAACATGTCTGTGCCTGTATCTCTGAAGTAGATTACCCTTGGGTATCTTCCAAGGAGAAATAGAAGGTACTCTCATGGCATTTTTAATTATTTGCGAATCTTTTAAATTGATTTCCAAAGTAGCTGTAACCATCTTATGTTCTTACTAGGAGTGTGTTTAAATGTTTGCCTTTCCCTAAAGTTATGGCGTTGTTTGTTGTCATTTGTATCCTAGATGGTGGCCATATGACTGGGATGATGTAGAATCTTAAAGTACTTTTCCTTTGCATTTTGATGTGTAAGGATGTTATATGCTTTTTACATGTTTCTAACTATAAAAAAATGGAAAAAGTAACATAGATATTAATACCAATGTTAAAAGAAAGAAAAAAGTCACTAGGAAAACAATTAGGAAGACCAAGCTCGTAAGTAGAGGCTTCTCAAGGGAGAGTCACAATTAAGTATCTTAGTATTAGCTATATACACCATTTTAGGTGATGCTCAAGTTATGGCTCAAAAGATTTCCAAGAAACATCTTTTAATTTTCTTTTATTTCATTTGGAAAAAAAGAGATTACAGAATCACTTTGGAGGTGCCTTGGGTGTGGAAAGACTATCTGACAAGGCAAATGTGGAAACTCAGGGTTTGTACAAAGGATTTTTTTGTGATTCGTGTTTTACTGTACAAGGAGTTTATACAGGAAATCCTAGAAAACTACTGGTTACAGCTGTAAACTTAGAAACACCTTAAGCAAATGTTGTTATTAAAGTTATATTGCAATTCTTGATTCTCAGCTGGTGGGAGTGGCTTCAACCAGACTTAGGTTACAGGTTCCTTTCTCTTCTGTCCCCATAGTTTTCCTCTCTAGCCTCAATATTATAAACTTTTGCAATGTTCACAAAGTTATGCCTCCATGCCAGCAAAAAGGTACAATTCAAAAACCAATCTTTTGACTAAAGAACATTTAATGGAATAAATAAAAAAGAACCAAAGAAAAGCAAAACACAAACCTGTAAAATAGTTATGGGTTACCAAGGAGAAATGACATACCTTAAATGGGCTTCAAGAAATCCCTGCTACCTCAAACTTCCCCTCATTCACATGTCATTTTAAATCATGAGGTGAAAATTGAAACAGAATATGATTTCTTCCTTAAAATTAGCATGACACCAAGGATTTGAGAACTGGGGGTTCACAGATAATTGTGAAGCATGGTTTATTCTCAGTGATCCTTAAGTTCATTAATGGGATCTAAGAATACCATTCCTGGGTATATATTAAAATTTTTCTTTGTACCGTTTTTTTCAAAGATTTTTGATAGCATCAATGAATTAAATTCAAACTGCTATTTATATTCAGGGCTTCTTGCCATTCAATATGTACTTCAAGATCAGCTTTGCCAATTTCTTTAGAAAAACACAAGTTGAATCCCACGACTTCTGAAAGTAAGATTAGTTACTCAACAAATCTCCATCTCCAAAGACTGGGTATCTTTCTATTAATTTAGTCACTTAGGGGCCAGAATATAGTTTATTGTCCTAGTCCTTGGCTATCATGCATGAGGCCTTAGATTCAATTTCTAGAATTGCAAATTAACAATCTAAAACAAACAATGAGACTCTTAGGTCTTTTAAATTTTAACTCAACAGTACATTTTCTATTTCAGTATAATTTTACATGTTATTATTTAAATTTGTAACCAAATATTTATTTCTTTTGCATGTTCTATAAAGAGAATTTATTTAAAAATTAAAATAATAATTTCTACATTGTGAAATACTACTGAGTTTCAAGTGCTGATTAAACCTTCAAAATTTGTTTAACTTACTAACTAACTCTGTTAGTATTTTATGGACTTTTTGCGGGTTTCTGAATATATAATCACATCAACTTAAAACAGAGAAACATTTATTACTTTCTGTGTAATTTGAATTTAAGTATGTATATACATGTATGTATGTATGTATGTATGTATGTATGTATGTAAGTATTTAAACTATCAATTATGTCTAGAACATTCAATATTGGAATACTAATAGTGGATACAAGTATTCATATCTTATTGCTATGAGTAAGTGAATGTTGTATTTTTCTTGTTATTTTTTCTTATTGAGACTTCTTTCATTTTATAACATATAGACAGCTTTGGAGAGTGCCATATGTGTAGTTGGAAGGAATATATTCTGCATTTGTTCAGGGTAGTGATCTGTATAGATTTGTTAGGCTTAGTTGATTTATTGTATTGCTCATCATTTGATCCTCTTGACTTCTTTTGTCTTGTTGATATATGCATTTTCCTGTTCTTTCTGAGCCCACTTCAAAATTGCCTTTTAAAGTCTGTTCTACAGCAGTTTCTTCATTGCAGACTTGTTTGTGACATTCATCAAGAAACTCTTCTAGCCTCTCACCACCACAAGTTTAAGAGACATATCCACATTTGTAGACATTTTCAAAAGTTGCACCATTGTCCTGGATTCAAATGCTCATTAATTTGACAAGAATGCTATGCAAGGTACTAGAGACAGAGTCCATTAAATACCAGAAATTTATTTTCTCCCATTCGTCGACTATAGAAGTTAGATAAATAAATATTTTCAGAATGTGTTTCTTATAAGGCTTCTTCATTTGATTTGTAAGTGTCTTTTTCCTCTGTATATCTTCAATCAATCTTTGTTCAGAGATTTGTCCAAAATTCTTATTTAGAAAAGTCACAGATTAAGAGCCAACCAAAAGTTTTTTATTACCTTAATTATCTTTTAGCATACCTATATTCAAATACAGTTGCAATATAAGATGTTCAGATTCTACTTTGTGCATCTAGAAAGGTAACAAATAATAACTATAAAACATATCTATTTTCTGGCTAATAATATCTTAATAAAAGTATGATATGAAATTTCCCATGTATTACAAAACAAACTTCAATTATTCCAGATTTACTATATGCTTTCAGAAATCTATTATTATGCATATAAGTATGGACAATTATTATATCTTCTTTTCTCTAATGTTTATCAATAATTTATCATACTTTGTTTCTAATATACAAAGTTAAAGCAAAGTTTTAAATTTTTATTTGTATCTCAATATTGCTCTTTTTGGTTACTATTTACTTTCTATTTTCTCATGTCATACTTTGTTTCTATCTTTGTATATAGAGTTAAACATGTATAGACAGCAAACAGATCAATTACTCATTATGGCTATTAATGATATTGTTTCTCAATGATATGTAAATTTAACTTATTTCCATTTAAATAATTATTCTGAACAAAGTACCACTATGATTTTGTTATTTAGATTAACCGTGTTTTTGCTTGTCTTTGACAGCATGAATAGCCTTTTGTTCCTTTGTCCCTCTTTAGTAAATTGTATTTGTGTTCACCTTTTTACTCAATTTTTATTTTCTCATGTGTCCATTTCATAAATATTGTATGGCTAATATTTACATTTCTTATACTATTCAAAAGTCATAAAAATTAATTTGAGTTTGTATCCATTTAACTTTTACAGTATAAAACTACATTATTTTTTCTTAAATTTAATTTTTCAAGATCATGTGTATGTGTATACAATGTATTGTGACTGTGTTCATCTCTTAGCTTTGTCTTTTATCTGTCTCACGTTCTTGTTATCACCCCTTTTCTCAAATAGTTCCCTTTCTGCTCCTATGTGCCTCATTTTATATGAATTGATCCTGGTAACCTAGATGGAGCAATGAGGGCATGAAGAAATGGCAGACAATGACAAAATGCTAGTATACAGAATAGTTGGGATCTGGTGGGCTGTGCTGTCTCTGATGGAGTTGTAATCAAAAAAAAAAAAAAAACTCAATGTGCTTTACGTAAGGAGGAGTTAGATAGTCTCAAGGGGGGTTTCTATAGGAGAATATTCTCCTATAGACTATAGATTAAAGTTATCCAGGAAGAGGAACCTGAAATTGATAGTTTTTACACTTCCTGGTCAATGGCAAATACTCCTACTTGGATAAGAGGGTAGCTTCTGAATTTCAGAGTTCTAAAATATTAAGGTATTTGGCATGGATGTGACTGTGTCACTAATATACATTCACTCAGGATTTCTTCTACTTCACGCACCCCTGTCTTCTTTTTTGTGTAGGTCATATGCAGGTGGTCATATCTGTTGTGTATTCATTATTGTAGCAACCACAGCATATCTATAAGACAGTGTTCCATAACCCTCTTTTCCATCTCTGGCACTCATATTATTTCTAGCTCCTCTTCTGGGATATTCCTTGAGATATATAGAGAGTGACATGAATGTCTGACTAAGAGCTGAACACTCAACAAACAAGTATACTATTTACTTTTTCCAGTTGTATCTCGTAATTAACCTTTAGCTTCTGTAACAAGAAACTTCTCCGGCTGTTACTGAGAGATGCACTAGGATAGAAATAGGGATTGTTTTTATGTGTATATAGGATAGACAGCAGGGATAAAATATAAATAAAATTATGTTATTCTATGTATGTTTTCTGTACTTCTTTTGTTATTTCTTTCGCAAATCATTATTTGTGCATTATCCACATAAAAACAAAATTAAATTATTATATCATATGACAAAATTATCATAAATTAATGTGATATTTAGAATCCCTTAGAAATGATTACATTTTTTTTTCATGTTGCTATTAAGAGTAACTCATTTTTGATAATGTGATTATTAGATATTTTAGTGCAGGTCCATTAGTGTTTACTACTTGGATTTGTTAACCTTCTTAAATGACTAGGAGCCAGAGGGGTCAAGGACACCATTAGAAAACACAGAGTTTTAACAAACCTGGACTCATAGGGTCTTACTGAGATTGAAGGGACAATCAGGGAGCCTTCATGGTTCTACTCTAAACCCTATAAATACATGTTATAGCTGTGTAGGTCAATGTTTTTTGGTATACCTAACAGAGATAGCAGGGGATGTTTCTGATGCTTTTGGGATCCTTGTCCTCCTTCTGGGTTGCAATCTCAAGCCTTAATATGAGGGGAGGTGCCAAATGTTATTGAAACTTGATATTAAATGTTTGATATCCTTGGGAATTTCACCCACTTTAGAAGGGAAATGGAGGGCTACTGGATGGGGATGGGAGGGATGGGAAGGAGGAGGCAGGGGATTGAGAGACAGGAGGGAGCGTAAACTGTGCAGTAGTCTGACATGACATATGAGAGAGTAAATTAATTATAAAAAAGAAGTAAGATTGTTTATTCTGTTGCAGATTTTTTGTAACTCTTTTAATCATTGCCAGAATTTTATTGATATACTCATTTTTTTGTAATTTTTAAACAGATCTCTTACATAAATAAAAAGATCAATAAATCACTTAACTTATTCTAGAAGAGAAGAAAAGCAAAATCAGAAAAAATATTTGAATGCTTACTAAAAGTTTCCCATTTATTATAAAATTCATAAATCTATATAGTCACCAAACCCAGACACTACTGTGGATGCCAACAAGTACTTGCTGAAAAGAGCCTGATATAGCTGTTTCCTGAGAAGCTCTTCAAGAGCCTTACAAATACAGAGGTCTGAGCACAGGGTCCCCAATAGAGGAGTTAGAGAAAGGACTGAATGAACTGAAGGTGTTTGCAACCCCACAGAAAGAACAACAACATCAACCAACCAGAGCCCCCTCCACCTGCCAGAGCTACCAGGGAAGAATACACATGGAGGGACCCATGGCTCCAGGTGCATATCTAACAGAGACTGGCCTTGTCAGGCATCAATGGGAGGAGAGGCCCTTGGTCCTGTGAAGACTCGATGTAAGCCCTAATGTAGGAGAATTCAAGGGCAGGGAGGTGGGAGTGGGTGGGTAGGTAGGGGAATACCCTCATAGAAGCAGGAAGGGGATGGAATAGGGAGTTCCTGAGGGGGACCATGAAATGTTAATAAAGAAAATATCTAATTTGTTTTAAAAAGTCAATCGACTCATGACTTTTAGTCTTAGACAAGAACTTAAGCATCATCATTGGTCTCTGTTGTTTTATTTTATACAAAATATATTACATGTGTTTTAATAACATTTATTCTGTTCTTCAGAAATACCATGACTATGATAATTTTACAATGTTGATCATTAAATATTGAAGTAAGGGAGATTCATATAGATTTGTTACTTATCAAATCTATACTTTCTTTTCTAAAGCCAGTATTTTGAAAATATTGATGTCCTTGATTTACTCTTATTAGATATTTCAATATAAATACCTGTAATCAAATAATGTAAATATAGTTTTCCCAACTAGAACTAATCTATAAAATACAAGATAGTAATTTTTGTTTCCTTCCTGAGACTGACTACTTTCATCATGGTAGGGTAAAAAGCATATTTTTCTTCCTGTGATCTGATTAACTTTATTTCATTCACTATATCTAGATTGATTTACATTAATTTCTTTGAACAAAAATGTTGATGCAAAGTGGATGAAGTATCATCTTTTCTGTATTAAGTCCATAAATGGACTATAGTATATTAAACATAGTGATAATTTTACATTACTTTGCTTGCTGGCAAAGTCCTGAATATGTTATTATACCTAGGCTTCCAATGGATTCTTGGACCAAAAGAAAAGATTTCAAGAGGATAAGCAAAGGAGAAAATACAACTTTAAGTTTATTGTAATAAGAGAAAGTAAAAGCACTATATATAAATTATTGTAACAGTAAGAATTAATCCCGGGAGGCCTTTGCCTCAGCATCAGCTGGAGCCATCTTGGTTCCTGGAATCCACCGAAAGTAGTCTGCACAGGTGAGAGTGTGCACTAGAGAAGCTAACAGCTTCTGGGACAGGCAGGAGCCACAAGATTCTGAGGCAGTGCCCTTTTCGGGCTCTAGACATCCGGCCAACTTCCCGGCCAGAACAGTTGTCTTCTCGGTCCGGGAGGCCTTTGCCTCAGGATCAGTGGGAGCCATCTTGGTTCAGGGACTCCGCTAAAGGTAGTCTGCACAGGTGAGAGTGTGGACTACAGAAGCTAACAGCTTCTGTGGCAGGCCAAAGCAACACAGCTTCTGGGAAAGGTCCTGTTTTGGGCCTTCATATTCGGCCAGGAGGGAGGTCCAAACGCCAGATATCTGTGCACTTTCCCTGTAAGAGGAGAGCTTGCCTGCACAGAGTGCTCTGACCACTGAAACTTAGAGGAGAGAGCTAATCTCCCAGGTATGCTGGCAGAGGGTAACAGAATCACCAGAGGAACAAGATCTAACCAGAGACAACTACAACTAAATCCAGAGATTACCAGATGGTGAAAGGCAAACGTAAGAATCTTACTAACAGAAACCAAGACCACTCACCATCATCAGAACCCAGCACTCCCACTTCGCCCAGTCCAGGGCACCCCAAAACACCCGAAAAGCTAGATCCAGATTTAAAAGCATATCTCATGATGATGGCAGAGGACATAAAGAAGGACTTTAATAACTCACTTAAAGAAATACAGGAGAATACTGCTAAACAGGTAGAAGGCCTTAAAGAGGAAGCACAAAAATCCCTTAAAGAATTACAGGAAAACACAACCAAACAGGTGATGGAATTGAATAAAAATATCCAAGACCTAAAAAGGGAAGTAGACACAATAAAGAAAACTCAAAGTGAGGCAATGCTGGAGGTAGAAACCCTAGGAAAGAAATCTGGAACCATAGATGCGGGCATCAGGAACAGAATACAAGAGATGGAAGAGAGAATCTCAGGTGCAGAAGATTCCATAGAGAACATCGGCATAACAATAAAAGAAAATGGAAAATACAAAAAGATCCTAAATCAAAACATCCAGGAAATCCAGCACAAAATGAGAAGACCAAACCTACGGATAATAGGTGTAGATGAGAATGAAGATTTTCAACTCAAAGGACCAGCAAATATCTTCAACAAAATTATAGAAGAAAACTTCCCAAACCTAAAGAAAGACATGCCCATGAACATACAAGAAGCCTACAGAACTCCAAATAGACTGGACCAGAAAATAAATTTCTCCCGACACATAGTAATCAGAACAACAAATGCACTAAATAAAGATAGAATATTAAAAGCAGTAAGGGAAAAAGGTCAAGTAACATATAAAGGCAAGCCTATCAGAATTACACCAGATTTTTCACCAGAGACTATGAAAGCCAGAAGAGCCTGGACAGATGTTATACATATACTAAGAGAACACAAATGCCAGCCCAGTCTACCATACCCAGCCAAACTCTAAATTACCGTAGATGGAGAAATCAAAGTATTCCACGACAAAAACCAAATTCACACATTATCTTTCCACGAATCCAGCCCTTCAAAGGATAATAACAGAAAAAAACCAATACAAGGACAGAAACCATGCCCTAGAAAAAGCAGGAAAGTAATCCCTCAACAAACCTGAAAGAAGAGAGCCCAAAGAACAAAATGCCAACTCTAAGAACAAAAATAATATGAAGCAACAATTACTTTTCCTTAATATATCTTAATATCAATGGACTGAACTCCCCAATAAAAAGACATAGACTAACAGACTGGCTACACAAACAGGACACAACATTTTGCTGCTTACAGGAAACTCATCTCAGAGAAAAAGATAGACACTACCTCAGAATGAATGGTTGGAAAACAAATTTCCAAGCAAATGATATGAAGAAACAAGCTGGAGTGGCCATTCTAATATCTAATAAAATCAACTTCCAACCCAAAGTCATCAAAAGTCAAGGAGAGGCACTTCATACTCATCAAAGGTAAAATCCTCCAAGAGGAACTCTCAATTCTGAATGTCTATGCTCCAAATGCAGGGGCAGCGACATTCATTAAAGAAACTTTGGTAAACCTCAAAGCACACATTGCACCTCACACAATAGTGGGAGACTTCAACACAACACTTTCACCAATGGACAGATCATGGAAACAGAAACTAAACAGGGACACAGTGAAACTAACAGAAGTTATGAAACAAACTGATATAACAGATATCTACATAACATTTTATCCTAAAACAAAAGGATATACCTTCTCAACAACGAATTGTGCCTTCTCCAAAATTGATTATATATTTGGTCACAAAACAGGCCTCAACAGATATGAAAATATTGAAATTGTCCCATGCATCCTATCAGATCACCATGGACTAAGGCTGATCTTCAATAACAAAATGAATAATAGAACACCAACATTCACGTGGAAACTGAACAACACTCTTCTCAATTATACCTTGGTCAAGGAAGGAATAAAGAAAGAAATTAAGGACTTTTTGGAGTTTAATGAAAATGAAGCCACAAGATACCCAAACTTATGGGAAAACAATGAAAGCATTTCTAAGAGGAAAACTCATAGCTCTGAGTGCCTCCAAAAAGATACTAGAGAGAGCTCACATTAGCCGCTTGACAACACACCTTAAAGCTCTAGAACAAAAGGAAGCAAATTCACCCAAGAGGGGTAGAAGGCAGGAAATAATGAAACACAGGGGCAAAATCAACCAAGTGGGAACAAGGAGAACTATTCAAAGAATCAACCAATCGTGGAGCTGGTTCTTTTTGAAAATCAACAAAATAGATATACCCTTGGCCAGACTAACTAGAGGGCACAGGGAAAGCATCCTAATTAACAAAATAAGAAATGAAAAGGGAGACATAACAACAGATCCTGAAGAAATCCAAAACACCATCAGAACCTTCTACAAAAGGCTATACTCAACAAAACTGGAGAACCTGGATGAAATGGACAAGTTTCTAGACAGATACCAGGTACCAAAGTTAAATTAAAATCAGGTTAATGATCTAAATAGTCCTATATCCCCTAAAGAAATAGAAGGAGTCATTAACAGTCTCCCAACCAAAAAAAAAAAAAAAAAAAGCCCAGGACCAGATGGGTTTAGTGCAGTTATATCAGACCTTCAAAGAAGATCTAATCCCAGTTCTTCACAAACTGTTCCAGAAAATAGAAACAGAAGGTACTCTACCCAACTCATTCTATGAAGCCACAATTACTCTGATACCTAAACCACAAAAAGACCCAACAAATATAGAACTCTTCACACCAATTTCCCTTATGAATATTGATGCAAAAATCCTCAATAAAGTTCTTGCTAACCGAATCCAAGAAAACATCAAAACAATCATCCATCCTGACCAAGTAGGTTTCATCCCAAGGATGCAGAGATGGTTCAATATATGGAAATCCATCAATGTAATCCAGTATATAAACAAACTCAAAGACAAAAACCACATGATCATCTCCTTAGATGCAGAAAAAGCATTCGAAAAAATCCAAAACCCATTCATGATAAAAGTTTTGGAAAGATCAGGAATTCAAGGCCCATACCTAACCATGATAAGAGCAATCTACAGCAAATCAGTAGCCAACATCAAAGTAAATTGTGAGAAGCTGGAAGCAATCCCATTAAAATCACAGACTAGACAATGCTGTCCACTCTCTCCCTAACTAATCAACATTGTACTTGAAGTCCTAGCCAGAGAAATTAGACAACAAAAGGAAATCAAGGGGATACAAATTGGAAAGGAAGAAGTCAAAATATCACTTTTTGCAGATGATATGATAGTATATATAAGTGACCCTAAAAATTCCACCAGAGAACTCATAAACCTGATAAACAGCTTGGGTGAAGTAGCTGGATATAAAATTAACTCCAACAAGTCAATGACCTTTCTGTACACAAAGGATAAACAGGCTGAGAAAGAAAAGAAACAACACACTTCTCAGTAGTCACAAATAATATAAAATACCTTGGTGTGGATCTAACTAAGGAAGTGAAAGATCTGTATGATAAGAACTTCAAGTCTCTGAAGAAAGAAATTAAAGAAGATCTCACAAGATGGAAAGATTTCCTATGCTCATGGATTGGCAGGATCAATAGAGTAAAAATGGCTATCTTGCCACAAGCAATCTACAGATTCAATGCAACCCCATCAGAACTCCAACTCAATTCTTCAACGAATTAGAAAGGGCGATCGGCAGATTCATCTGGAATAACAAAAAACCTAGGATAGCAAGAAATCTTCTCAAGGATAAAAGAACCTCTGGTGGAATCACCATGCCTAAAGCTGTATTACAGAGCAATTGTGATAAAAACTGCATGGTACTGGTATAGCGACAGACAAGTAGACTAGTGGAATAGAATTGAAGACCCAGAAATGAACCCACACACCTATGGTCACTTGATTTTCAACAAGGGAGCTAAAACCATCCAGTGGAAAAAAGACATCGTTTTTAACAAATGGTGCTGTCACAACCGGCAGTTATCATGTAGAAGAATGCAAATTGATCCTTTCCTATCTCCTTGTACTAAGGGTAAATCTAAGTGGATTAAGGAACTCCACATAAAACCAGAGACACTGAAACTTACAGAGGAGTAAGTAGGGAAAAATCTTGAAGATATGGGTACAGGGGAAAAATTCCTGAATAGAACAGCAATGGCTTGTGCTGTAAGATCGAGAATGGACAAATGGTGCCTCATAAATTTGCAAAGCTTTTGCAAGGCAAAGGCACCACTAAGAAGACAAAAAGACCACCAACATATTGGGAAAGGATCTTTACCTATCCTAAATCAGATAGGGGACTAATATCCAATATATATAAAGAACTCAAGAAGGTGTACTCCAGAAAATCAAATAACCCCATTAAAAAATGGGGCTCAGAGCTGAACAAAGAATTCTCACCTGAGGAATACCGAATGGCAGAGAAGCACCTGAAAAAATGTTCAGCATCCTTTATCATCAGGGAAATGCAAATCAAAACAACCCTGAGATTCCACCTCACACCAGTCAGAATGGCTAAGATCAAAAATTCAGGTGAAAGCAGATGCTGGCAAGGATGTGGAGAAAGAGGGACACTCCTCCATTGTTGGTGGGATTGCAAGCTTGTATAACCACTCTGGAAATCAGTCTGGTGGTTCCTCTGAAAATTGGATATAGTACTACCAGAGGATCCCACAATACCTCTCCTGGGCATATATCCAGAAGATATCCCAACCGGTAAGAAGAACACATGCCCCACTATGTTCATAGCAGCCTTATTTATAATAGCCAGAAGCTGGAAAGAATCCAGATGCCCCTCAACAGAGGAATGGATACAGAACATGTGGTACATTTACACAATGGAGTACTAATAAGCTATTGAAAAGAATGAATTTATGAAATTCCTAGGCAAATGTATGGACCTGGAGGGCATCATCCTGAGTGTGGTAACCCAATCACAAAGGAACTCACATGATATGTACTCACTGATAAGTGGATATTAGCCCAGAAACTTAGGATACCCAAGATATAAGATACAATTTGCTAAATGCATGAAACTCAAGAAGAACGAAGACCAAAGTGTGGACACTTTGCCCCTTCTTAGAACTGGGAACAAAACACCCATGGAAGGAGTTACAGAGACAAAGTTTGGAGCTGTGATGAAAGGATAGACCATCTAGAGACTACCATATCCGGGGATCCATCCCATAATCAGCTTCCAAATGCTGACACCATTGCATAAACTAACACGATTTTGCTGAAAGGACCCAGATATAGCTGTCTCTTGTGAGACTATGCTGGGGCCTAGCAAACACAGAAGTGGATGCTCACAGTCAGCTATTGCATGGATCACAGGGTCCCCAATGGAGGAATTAGAGAAAGTACTCAAGGAGCTAAAGGGATCTGCAACCCTATAGGTGGAACAACATTATGAACTAACAAGTACCCCGGAGCTCTTGACTCTAGCTGCATATGTATCAAAAGATGGCCTAGTTGGCCATCAAGTGAAAGAGAGGCCCATTGGACTTGCAAACTTTATATGCCCCAGTACAGGGGAATGCCAGGGCCAAAAAGTGGGAGTGGGTGGTTAGGGGGGTGGGGGGGAGGGTATGGGGGACTTTTGGGATAGCATTGGTAATGTAAATGAGGAAAATACCTAATAAAAATATTAAAATATAAAAAATTGATATAAACTTCATAAACATTGGTAATATCCTTGTGACCATAAGATATGTACCATAACTTAACAGCTCTTACAAAAAAAGAATTAATGAAATTATCTTTTAAAACTATAAGAGAAGCTCCAGTTGAAAGACACACATTCAATAATATTTGGGCATAAAAATATTTCTTAATCGGGGAAAATACATAAAGTGGGTGGATGAAGAAAGTGGTATAAATTTGAAAGAAATTAAATGTTATCAAAAACATTGTACAAAATTCTCAAAGAGCAAATAAAAATGATCAAAAATATTAATTACAGTTAAGAACGTCTACCCTGCACAACATCAGTGTTTGTTTTAAATATTACCTTCCTTACACCTTCTTGTGACTTTACTCAGTCATTCTGTGATGTGCTTACATTTTGTAGCTGTGTGCTTTTCTTTCCTTTTCCATTGTAAAAACTCCTTGAATTTTACCTCAAAACAAAATCTTATTTTTCATTTAAAATTTGTCTTCTGAATATTTTTTCCTTTTAGCTCTCCTTATTAAAAGAATATACTATTTATTATTTTGTTCATTTCTATCTCTTACTTAGTAATTCATTTTTCACTTTATATCACCTGTTTTAAAAATTATTTTTATTACTTCTAATTATGTGTGTGTATATGTTTGTGGATATTTGAATGTGAAATCAAATGCCTACAATACTAAGGCATTGAGTTTTCTGGTGCTGCAGTTACATGTGGTTTTGAGCCAACTGAGTGGATTCTGGGAACCAAACTCTGATCCTCTGCAAGAGCAATATGTACCCTTAATTGCTGATCCATTACACAAGCCTCCATATCATTTCTTAATATAAAATGTCCTATATATTTAAGATAAAATCATGTGTGAGGATAATATAGCAAACTTCCAATTTATTCAGAGAGTTGCATCAAGTAATATTTATAACACGATAAAATAAACTAATATTACCTATCCACAAATGGTAAACTACAAGGCTCTTCTCCACTGCAAATATTAGTCAGGATTTATGGTAACTTGAATTGTGTTTAAAGATTGTTTATCTCTGGGAACATCTCAGTAGAAATGTCAGAAAGACTGCAAGAATCAGAGGTCAGGGAGCATGAGGGTGAACTAGTGTTTTCTGGGCTTGACAAGGCCAATGCAAACATAAAATCACTGCAGTTTTGACTGCCTGTAAGAGAACACCAAGATAAAGGTAGTCAACATTCCAACACGGGATGGGTGGGATGGCTGAAGCTAAGGTGCTATTAAAAGTTAGTGGTTTCTAGAGAAGGGAGAGTTAGTTTTCTTTTTTTATTAGATATTTTCTTTATTTACATTTCAAATGTTATCCCCTCTCTAAAATCCCCTATCCCCTCCCCCCTCCCCCTGCTCTCCAACTCACCCACTCCTGCTTCTTGGTCCTGATATTCCCCTATAGTGGGACATAGAAACTTCAGGGATATAGCCCCTAGACTCCAGTAGATAACCTCACACTTATGCATATATGAGCACCACAAATTTGAATAAGTGATTTATTTTATAAAAGTAAAGAAAAAAGACATGAAGTTAGGGGGTCTGATTGTGGGGGTGAATCTGCAAGGTTTTAAGGGGAGAAACAGTTGGTGAATATGGCTCAATACATTGTATGCACATATGAATTTCCCAAAGCATAATAAAATTGTTATATTGAAAAGGCCTTTGCAAGCATTTTTTTCTCTTGGAAAAACAACATGAGAGTTAGAGAATATTATGTTCTCAAAAGTTCTTGCCATAATAAAAACAATTCCAAATGACCTTGAACTACATAGCACACATACAAAAAATGCTGAAAACAGACGAAATTTACAAAGAGCCAAACATCTTTTTTATGGGAACCCAGTAAATTTAGATTAGAATACAAAATGAATGTATTCTTCTAAAGAATGGGCTGTGGAGATAGCAGATAGCTTGCTACTTTCCCTTGAGAAACAGTGTTGCAGAGAGAGAGAGAGCAGCCAGTGTTACAGACTGGACTGAACTAGATCTTGAGCCCTTCTGGCCTCAAAACCTCATCTTCTCTTTGTGAGTGTTGACTCCAAAGAAACTCAGACAACTTTAGGAGACTCTGCCTGTTTATCGATCCTTGACTGGTAAGTACACTGTGATTGATGTATGCAGCCTTTCCTAGATTTCTATGATCAATGTACTATACTTATACTGAAGATCCCTATGACACAGACCTGTAGACTGTATTTAAACTTACTATCTGCATGGAAATACTTAAGTTCAATACCCTGGACTTATAAATGATTGTTGGTCTTACAGTGGCTCTGTTCCTCTTGTTGAATGATTCTCTTTCCCAAACAGAAATAAGAAACAAACAAACAAACAAACAAACAAAAAAACTACTAAGAGGCAACTTTGTCTTGAAGGTGCAGATTCTGAAATTTTAAAAATTTCTTAAGAGTCTCCATTTCATGGTAAGACTTGGGCTATACTTAATTTTGCTTTGACATCAAATTTCAAATCAATGTCAAGTAGGTAAGTTGCACAGTAGTCTTATCCACAGGAATAACTTGTCTGAATAAGCATTTCTAAAAATGATCTAGACTCTGTCTCCAACCAAAATAAACAGAGGAAAGGCAATTAGTATATTGTGACCTAAGGAAATAAACCATCACCAGATGTCTTACACCCATCACAATAGTAGAAGAGTTGGAAAGTATAGGAAATGTAAGAAGAATGAAGACATAAAAGGTATAATGTAGCAAGGGTAGAAGCAAGAGTCTGGAGCTAGAACCAAGAGTTGTTTCCTGGTGAGCTAGGTTTGAGAATATTTGTGAACTTATTTTTATAGAGTTTTCATTTCATGAATTTTGTCTTATGGTTACTGGTAAGACCTAAGGTCTTGAAACTAGTATGTGACTTGACCCACTTTCCCTATTAACAGTGTTTTACAAAGGACAAGCACCCTTGAGGCCTTGAACAGCGAATTGTGTCTTCAAAATAAAATGGAGAATCGTTTATCCTACAACAGAGGAAGGCACTTCGAGAGGACTACAGTCTTCTCACAGGTACAGAATATTTAAGACCCTTATGCTCTTGATTGGTAACTCAAAAAGAATCTATCTCCACTGGTTGGTATTATTAATTAATATGTATTATTTTATTGATAATTTCTAGTGAATGCTATAAGATAATGAGTGTTACCTGTTTTCTTTTTTATTAGATATTTTCTTCATTTACATTTCAAATGCTATCCCCAAAGTCCCCTATACCCTCCCCCTGCCCTGCTCCCCAACCCACCCACTCCCACTTCCTGGCCCTGGCATTCCCCTGTACTGGGGCATATGATCTTCGCAAAACCAAGGGCCTCTCCTCCCATTGGTACCCAACTAGGCCCTCCTCTGCTACATATGCAACTAGAGACACAGCTCTGGGTGGTACTGGACTGTTACATTTTTTTTTAAAGTTATTTTATATAGTTTTATTCCAAATGTTGCCTCCTCCCACCTCCCTCAGTTCCTCATCCCATTCCCCTTCCCCCTTTGCCTCTGAGAGAGTGCTCCTCCCTCCCCCACAAACCATCCTTCTTCCATTGGGCTTTGAGTCTCTCAAGGAGGATGAGACAGGTCTTCTCCCACTGAGGCCAGATCAGACATTCCTCTGCTATATCTATGCCTTGGACCAGCCCATATATGTTGCCTGGTTGGTAGCTCAGTCTCTGAGAGCTTCCAGGGGTCTGGGTTAGTTGAGAATGCTGGTCTTCCTATGGGGTCACCCTCCCCTTCTGCTTCTTTAATCTTTCCCCCAGTTACTCCATAGGGGTCTCCAACTTCATTCCAATGATTGGGTGTACATATCTGCATCTCTCTCAGTCAGTTGCTGGTAAGACCTCTCAGAGGACACCATGCTAGGCTTCTTTCTATAAGCACATCATAGCATCAGTAATAGTGTCAGGCCTTGGTGCCCCACACATGAGATGGGTACAAAGTTGGGCCAGTCACAGGGCAGTCTTTCCCTCAGTCTCTTCTCAATTTTTGTCCCTGCAGATCTTTTAGACAGGAACAATTCTGGGTCTGAAATTTTGACTGTGGGTTGCTATTCCTGTCCCTCCACTTAAGGCCTTGTCTACCTACTGGAGGTGGACTCTTTTAGATCTCTCTCCCCACTCTTAGGCATTTTGTCTAAGTTCATCCCCATGCAGTCCGAAGAGTCTCTCACTACCAAGGATTCTTGGACTTTCTAGAAGGTTCCCCACACTTAACACATGAGAGGTTGCATATTTCCATTCATTCTCTTGACTCTCTGGGCTTCTCTCCTGTCTCCACCCACCCCCCCTCCCACACACACACACACACCTGATCCTATTCCCCCTTTCCTCTCCCCCTCACCTCTCCCACTCAGGTCTTTCCCTCCCTCTGTCTCCTGTGATTAATTTGTTCACCTTTCTAAGTGGGATTGAAAAATGCTCACTTGGGCTTTCCTGCTTGTTAAACTTCTTATGGCCTAAGGATTGTATCCTGGGTCTTCTATAATTTTTGTCTAATATCTACTTATCAGTAAGTACATACCATGCATGTCCTTTTGGGTCTTGGTTACTTCACTCAGGATATTTTCTAGTTCTATCCATGTACCTGCAAAATTCATGACACCCTAGTTTTTAATAGCTGAATAGTATTCCATTGTATAAACGAACCACACTTTTTGTATCCATTATTAATTTGAGGGACTTCTGGGTTGTTTCCAGCTTTTTACTATTGCAAGGCTGCTATGAACACAGTGGAGCATGTGTCCTTGTGGTATGGTGGAGCATCATTTGGGTATGTGGTACTATATACCCAAATGGTATATGGTATATGGTATATGGTATATGGTATATGGTATATGGTAAGTGGTATAGCTGGGTCTTCAGATAGAGCCATTTCTAATTTTCTGAGGAACTGTCAGATTAATTTCCAGAGTGGTTGTATCAGCTTTCAATATTTAATGTCTATATTTTATTGTTTTATCTCACTAAGATTGGCTTTTTAATGGTCAATAGTTAATTGAAATGTGTCACAAATTATTTCTTGTTTGTATAGTAAGTATAAAATATCCTTTTCTGCAATGTATAATATTTATCTATAGTACTTTTAGTATCTTTAATATATGTTTGAATAATCATTGAGTATTCTATACATTAACTAGTAAGAGCTTGAAATGTTTCAGACCTTATACATGCTTTTACTTGGATTCTGTTCTGGATCTCCTTCTGTAACACTGGTTTCACTATAGAGATCCCACTTATGGACTCATGGTTTTTCCTGAAGAAGATTATTCTCATGGTAAAAGCAGAGGTGGAATAGGGAAAAGAGAACCATAGGGGATTTATCAGAGTGTTACAGATACTTGAATACCAACAAATTTCTACCCTCATTACACTGTCTAAAGCAGTCAAATGCCATCACCAAGAGCAAACAAGAACAAAGGCCTGGAGACATTACAAACTTGCACTGGAAATTATGTAGCTGCTTCTAGGAACAAAAGACCAAGTAATATACTAAAGCATAGGTAATCAGGAATATAAAGTTTTGAGGAAGATAAACTCATTTGAATAAAAATTAATAAAACATGACAGGTATTCATCTGTCCTCAAAATACATGTTTCAAGTTCTATAAACCTATAAGACATTTTTTATGTTTGTAAGAGGAAAATACATTAATCAGTGCTCTTTCAATATGTAGATGCAATTATTTTTACATTTTTATATTTTCCTATTTTATTAAATGACTTGTTTTAACAATGGAAGAAAGTGTGGAAAGGAAAAATACCATCTCTGCTTCTTTTAATATGAAAACAAAAACAACAAAAAGACTGTTATCTTTCATTTCTTGCCACAAAGCAATTACAACCAGATTGTAGCTTCATACAAAGTGTTATAATAAGCACATATCTTTAAGCATAGTTATGAAGAGTTGATGGTCTATGAAGAATAATTGACATTGTGTATATTAAGTAAATAAGCACTAGAAAATTTACCACTTAGTCTGAACCAAACTGACTACTTAAAGAAAATAAAAGACATACTTTGAGCATCTGTGTGTGGTCCATATCTTTAGAACTTTCTCAAATGAGGCTTTCATTGCTAATAGTTAAATAGCTGAAGCAAATATATCTACTAGTGCTTTATTTATTTTTGTATTGCGAGCACATTGGTTGTACTTTATCACAATGACAGCAAAATCTATCATCCTCTACCTGAAGCTATAATAAGAGCTTGTTCAAATCAACAAGTCTTTTCTTCAGAGCAAGTAAACTGTAAATTGTCCTTGACCAGCCAAAGAAACACAATGCAACCTCCCTGTTAATCTCGTAAAGGTAAACAGTTTCTGCCCTTCATCTTCAGCAATATCGTGTCAGTGGTTATGATGCTTTAAATGTTGCATTTTCTACTTACTGATGTCCAGGAGAAAGATATTAAAAAATATTATGCCTGCCTCTGCTTATTCCCTATTAATCTGGTATGTGAAATTTTTCATTAAAGATTCTTTGTGACTTAAATAGAAAATATATAGTGTACAGAAAATTCAGATCATGTTATCAGAAAAGCAAAGACAAACCAATGGGAGGAAATTCTTATATGATTACATTTCATTAGTTCAAATTTCATTTTCTATAGCAACATCACACACATACATGCACATACACAGAGGAGAGAGAGACCAATATTACTGATTTTTATTCATTTGAAATAATCTCATCATCATTTTAAAGTAATTATAACTTTGCAGGATTCACATTATATATTGAAATGTATTTATCATTGTCAAGACATTACAAAGTAGCTCCAGAAATCTATTGAATATAGGATTTGAAATATTTTTCTATAATAGGATCATGACAATAAACATATGCTCTTTTTCTAATCAGTTGGTACAGATATCCTTGGTGCCAACAGACTACAGCTTCTTTACAAAACATTCCAGCATTAGATTTGAAAATAAACTATGGATGTGTAGATTTTAGGGAAAAATTTGTCACGAATCAACCCTGATATGTTTATAAAACACAGTATGGTACAGTAGGAGGAGGGTGCCCCAGAGGGCCCATGTTGAGTCATCTTTCCACGCCCCCCCCCCCCCCGTGGAGGTACCAGTATTAGACAGGACTAGTATAGAATAGAGTTTATTTGAGGGAATGGGAAGGGTAGTTGAGAAGGGAGTAGAGACAGAGAGGGAGAGGAGGAGGACAGAGAAGGACAGAAAGAGAGAATAGAGAAAAAAAGAGAAAAGGCCGGCCTGGAACAAGTGGAGAGGGGCTAGGGGAGGAGAAAGAGTGAGAAAGGTGTCAGAGGAGAGAGAAAAGTGTCAGAGAGACGGAGAGTGGCCAAAAAAGTTCTTTTTATAGGAAGCTGGGCCTCCTTGGCTGTTGCTAGGTAACTGTTGGCCAGAGCATAGAAGGAATGCTAACATGGTAACAAACCCTATCTAGCTAACATGTCTGTTATATAAGGGTTGCTGGGTTAGTAAGCTACAACAAGATACCTCAAGGAGAACAATTTGAATGTGATAGGATTTGGATTTCAGAGGATTTAGTTCATTTTCATTTGGCTTTATTGTTTCTGTACCTGCCATATAGCAATGAAACATGACAAGGTAGACTATGTTAGAGCAGATAGCTTTTCTTCTGGCACACAAGAAATAAAGAGAGAAAGTCAACAAATGATCCAGATTTTCCTTTGGAAGCACACTTGAATTGTCCCTAATTCCTGCAAACAGGCAGTTCTTCTTCCTCTTCCTCTTCCTCCTCTTCTTTCCTTTTTAAAAAAACACTTTACTTTCATTTTAAAATTTTATGCATATGGTTATTTAGCTTTCATGTCTGCCTGTGTATCCTGTGTATTCCTCATGCCTGCAGAGTCAAGAAGAGTGTTAGATACCTTGGAACTGAATTTGCAGTTGCTTATAAACTCTCAAATGCATCCTGGGAATTGAACCCAGGTCCTCTAAAAGAACTACAATTGCTGTTAACCCCAGAGCCATGTCTCCATCCCCAGACTCTATTTCTTACTAAATCATCATTCATTTAAATTGGTTAGATAACTCATTGAAGAACTTTGTCCCCTGATGTCTTAATCATCTTTTATTTTTACACTAGCTAGGGATCAAACTTTCACTGTGCCCCCTTAAATTACATATCTTCTGCGTATGGATAATAACTGAATTGTTGAATGGATGATAGAGATGGAAGAAAAATAATTAAATTTTGTGAGAGTCCCAAAGTTAGATAGTTACAGTTAATATTTAGAATTACTTAGGAAGAATGTTCACTAATTCATGTGTTCTATTTTTAAATATTTTTGTTGGTTATTTTATTTATTTACATTTCAAATATTATCCCCCTTCCCGATTTTCTTTCCACAACCCCCTATCCCATTTCCCTTGCTTCTATCAGGCTGCTCCCCACCCACCCACCCACTTCCTCCTCACTACCCTAGCATTCCTCTACCCTGGGGCATTGAGTGTTCACAGGACCAAGAGCCTCCCTACACACTGATGCCAAATAAGGACATTCTCTGCTACATATGCAGCTGAAGCCATGGGTCCCTCCAAGTGTATTCTTTGATTGGTAGTTTAGTCCCTGGGAGCTTTCAGGGGGGTGGTTAGTTGATATTGTTTTTCTTCCTATCGGGTTGCAATCCCCTTCAGCTCCTTCAGTCCTTGTCCTAACTCCTCCACTGGGGTCCCCATGCTCAGTCCGATGGTTGGCTGTGAGCATCCACATCTGTTTCAGTCAGGATCTGGCAGAGCCTGTCAGGAAACAGCTATATGTGCTCTTTTTTAGAACAGAAAGTGTGTTATAATTTAATATTCAGAAATAAAAATAACCAAAACCCTTCAACATGTGAACCTTTGGGCCATATTACAGCCAAATCATAAAATTTCACCACTGAAACCTAAAGACTCATGATTATTGTCTCAGTCACAGTTCTATTGCTGTGACAAGATACCACACTCTCAGCAGTTCTTATTGAAGAAGAAGAAGAAGAAGAAGAAGAAGAAGAAGAAGAAGAAGAAGAAGAAGAAGAAGAAGCAGCAGCAGCAGCATTTAATTGGGGATCCCTTCTAGTTTCAGAGGTTTAGTCTATTATTAGCATGGTGGTGAGTATGGATGTATGTAGGCACACATGGTGCTGGAGAAGCTGAGAGCCAGAAGCTGAGAGCCAGGCCTGAGCACCTGGCTTGGGTCTTTAAAAACCTCAAAACCCACCCAGAGTGACACACTTCCTCGAATAACATCAAACCTCCTCAACTTTTAAACTAGCACCACTCCTTTAAGTATTTGAATATGTGAGCCTATGTGGTGACATTCTTATTAAAGCCAACACAAGTCTCTAACTTAGGTGTCAAATGTTCTCCACAGGCTCATATGTTTGAACATGTTTTCCTATCTGATGATACTGTTTGCAGAAATTTTAGAAGTAGGACCTTGTTACCAAAAACAAAGCATTGTTATCAGGCTTCATCTGCTCTTGGTGCAGACTTACCTGTCTTTGCTTCCTGTCTGCTAAAATGTGCACAAACTACCCTGCAGACCAAGCTCACTCAGCCACCACGACTTCGTTTTCAGGATAGACTCTTCCCTCTGCAATCTTAAGCCCAATAAATCCTTCCTTTCTTAAATTGTTGCTGTTGGCTGTTTTGTCACAGTGGCAAGGAAAGTGACTAATTCAAGAATCACAATGCTAAATTTAGTTAATGTTCAAAAGTCTCAATAGTCTTACATGTCCAACACTGTTTTAAAATACAAGACTACAGTCTCTTTTGAGACTCATGGTGACTTTCAGCTGTGAGACCCTGCAAGATTAAAAAAAAAGTTACATATGCCTCAAATATATAATAGTGGAACAGAGCAGACATAGGAAACATTCCTAAAGCAAGTCTCAAACCAGTAGAGAAAACACTGACTCCTAGGGCTCTATGCCTATCTTTTGGGATATATATGTATCTGATGTGAGCTCTGATTTGAGATATTAGAAAACATATTTCCTAAGTGGGTTATTTCATTTTCACTCTAAGTGAGTGGCCTAGTAAGCAATGGAGCCTGAGTGAAGCTGAGCCATTAATTAGGTCACATGAAGTGTGCCTTTGAAGGGACACTGGACCCTTGAATTGTTCTGTTTCTATAGCATTACCAGATAGAGTTCACAGGATCTGTATTCTGATTCTTCCCCACTGTTGTCTGTGACTTATTTCTAGCTGAATCTCCTCTATTTTACTCACATTTCTAACATCTTGGGTTTCTATGAAACCCTCAATTTCATTATTATACCTTCAAGCATTCTCTAAAACCCAGTAACATGTGAATGAGGTTGATATCTGCAATCTGTTGTAATAGTATGCAGTACCACTAGAGACTACTTCTCCAGTAGAACATATTTTATTGTCCTATTAACAAAATCCAGGGGGCTGGAGGGATGGCTCAGCAGTTAAGAACACTGACTGCTCTTTCAAAGGTCCTGAGTTCAAATCCCAGTAACCACATGGTGGCTCACAACCATCCATAATAAGATCTGTTGCATCTGAAGACAGCTACAGTGTACTTACATTTAATAATAAATAAATCTTAAAACTCTTAAAACATCCAAATACTTATTTCAAATGACTTATTTGAGTAATCATTACATTCTTATAATGTGCCTGACTATTACTAAAATACTTTGCAGTTTTTGAACATTAGCTGGTAAATAGTGTAGCTTTTTAGACGCTTAGATCTTAATGTTTACCACATAGTTTAGGCAAAGAAATCAAAGTAGAGGGAGAACTTCAAGGCGATGGAGTTTTTGGTAAGTAATGCATATAAATAGGCTGAGTTAGTTAATTCAAAAGGTGTTAGTGCCTAAGTAAATAAGGTATTGCCTTTTCTTATGCAAATTCAGTATATTATACATTGTATTTTTTCTCTTAGCAGCCTTATGAAGTATGTATTTCTTGAAAGTGACCAATAAAAATGCTGACACATCTCATTATAGGGTATTACTCTGTCTTGAATATCATCCATCACTTTTCATTACTGTGATATAGCGTGGACATTTTGATGTATTTGGATGTGACAAGTCACCTAGGAATGTCATGTGTAAAAATTCTGAGTAAAAGACGTTTATTTTAAACAAATTTTATATAAGATGGCATATATACATACATACACACACACACATATTGTGTGAGTGCATGTGTATATGTAATTCCATAGTATCTTCCTGAAACATTTAAAAGTTCAGAGAACAGTTTCTGTGATTCAGAGTGGTAGCCTGAGAGAAGTATGCATGTGTTGCTATACAAAGAAAGTCTTAGTATATTTTACAGTTACTGCATCACTGTTTAGAATATTCGAGGATTCTTGGATCAGCAGCTTCCTATTTATTCAAATTTATATTGACTAGCTTCAGAAAACAGATCTGACAAAATGATTAATTAGCCTTTATAGCTCATTGGCAGGCTGTAGTTTAATAAAATTAGCACAGTTCAAGTTCATCTTTAAATACCATCATGGTATTCATATTAAAAATGTCAAATTGCATTTTTCAGTTGTTACAAAATTCAACAAGACTTATTCCAAATTCATAATGATAACAACAAAAAACCCAACAGGACATTTTATGTCCACATCAATAAAAATATTTTTAGAAGGTTTATTAATTATAGCAAGGTGTATAGATTTGCATTTCGAATACAAAATGATGGCAAAAATTTTTTAAAATGCAATTGTTTATGTATTGAATTTGTCTTTAGTAAACTAACAAAACAATGATGTAATGTTCTTACATTTAAATTTATATGTTTTGATTTTCTTTGTGACTTAGATAAGTTCCTGCGAGTTTTGGCTAAAATAATTTATATATCAAATCATATTAATATCAAAACTGAATTTTTTTGTTATGTATTTCCAGCAATGAAGTCATTTCATGAAATACATAAATATATAATGACTTGTTTTGACTCCATGCAGAATACATATGTCAAGTAGAAAATTTCCCAAACTAACACCTTATCTTATATACTTCATATCCTGCCCTTTTGAAATCTTACAGGTCTCATTTTATGATGACTCTCCACTTTCCACTGCCCCTACTATACATTTAAGATGGTTTGAATACATTTTCTGTGTGAATACATGTATCTCTTTGTGCGTTAAACATACACATACAATCTAATAGAAAATCAATTAGTTGTATTTTTAAAATAATATCTTCAAACTATGTCATCAATTTTATCTCACTCTGGTCTGAATTGTTATATTATATATACACCTAATAATATACTGCTTTGACATATATTCCTGTGTAGTATATTTAAAGAATAATTATAATGATCCTGTCAAATCCATTTAGTCAAGAATAAATTTAAACTCTCTGCAACGCATACAAATTACCTCAAGATTTTCTCACACTAACCTACGTCATTTCTCTTTACTGCTATCTTTTACAAGTTCCTTCTTCACTTTGTCTTAGCCATCTTATCCCATGTAACATGCAGATATCACTCTGACCTCTAGGCATGCATATTAGCTTCCTGCTTTCCCTGAAATGCTTTTCTGACAATATTTTCTTATGTTGTGCCTATCGTTTCTTGCATTCATTATTTAATAATTTTTACCTTGCTAAAAACCACAGTTTATGAGGTGAAGGATCATTACTTGCATTTTCCCCTGATACATGTCAATTTTAATTTTTGGTGATAAGTGTCAAGAAATAGAGGACAATCTTACCGAATTACAATTTAAACTTTGAACCTGAACTACATACTTCGGTACACTCAGAACATTCCAAGAGTCAGGTGTTTTAGTTTGATATTTGAACTTCTCTTTTGATGTTTCAGTGATACTACAAAATATACTCTTACAATGAAAGTTATCTAATTCACCCATTGTCTTACATTTCCTATTTTAAACATCCTTTAGTTATTTTCTAGGTTTCAGTGTAAAATACTAGGTTTGGAATGGAATGTAAGCATTAATCTTTCTAGTTTAATATACTGAGCTATGCATTATTTTGCACTCAATTTCAGCAATATAGTTTACAAAAATATAACAGTAATTAATCTTAAATGTGTATTTTACTTAACTGGAAAAGTAGGAAGTGAGTCTTAATCATAATGTACCCATCAAAGCCAAAAGCCTCCCATCAAAGCCAAAAGCCTGCTGCACTCAGGTCACCATCACTAAAAGGGAAATCACAAAAAGACAAAAATAGGGACTTAGCTGTAGAATATGAGCTTGTAAATGTCTCCCAAGCTTACTGGACATGAGAAAATGAGGCAGTTTCTATTTTAGAAGGACTATACAGATAAACTTTCTCTTTTAAGTACAGGATATCTGTTATTAGACGCGTTCTCACGACCGGCCAGGAAAGACGCAACAAACCAGAATCTTCTGCGGCAAAGCTTTATTGCTTACATCTTCAGGAGCCAGAGTGCAAGAAGCAAGAGAGCAAGAAGCAAGAGAGAGAGAAAACGAAACCCCGTCCCTATTTTAGGAGAGTTATCCCTCGCCTAGGACGTGTCACTCCCTGATTGGCTGCAGCCCATCGGCCGAGTTGACGTCACGGGGAAGGCAGAGCACATGGAGTGAAGAACCACCCTCGGCACATGCGCAGATTATTTGTTTACCACTTAGAACACAGCTGTCAGCGCCATCTTGTAACGGCGAATGTGGGCGCGGCTCCCAACATCTCCCCCTTTCCTTTTAATAAGAGCAAATAGGCCACCCATATTAATGAGAGTGGAGATAGAGGTCAAATCCCCAGTGTGTAGGTAAAGGAGCCATGTACAGGATTAGCTCTTAGGCTCACAGGCTTTTACCCAGAGCAACCCTGACCTGCTCCCGTGTCGTTTTGCCTGGGGGAAGGGAACTAGGACACTGAACCTTCATGAAAGATGACATGTCTCCCTAGAATAGGCTCATATATGCCGCAGAGCCTTTCCATTGCAGTGCTTAGCCGTGCAACTCTCTCGGGCTGCTGAAGCACACTCACTCCATCCCGTGCAATGAGTCTAGCCTCGTGAGATGTAAGAGCTGAGTGGCCAGCGACCTATTGCCTAAGCATAGATAACCATATATCAGGGGGAGCTCCATGTTCTAGTCCTGCAAGCGCCTGGGCAATAACCACCTTGTCTCTCCTAGTTTGGGCCTTAAGCTTACAGACCAATCAAAGAAGCAACACTAATCCACAGCAAAGTGTATCTCCAAATAATATTAATCCCACCCATTTTTTAAAGAAAGAAAATGCTGAGGAGATCCAATTGGGTAATCCTTTGGTCAGGGACAGGTCCAAGCGCGTGGAGTTGACCTGAAGTCTCAATTCCCGAAGGATCTGTTCAAATTCAGCCATCCAATTCTGTAACATACTGAAAAAGACTTTTTGACAATTTAGCTGCCCTAGTAAATTTAACATACTGAATGGAAATAACACACAATCCCGGAAACTTTTGTTCACATCCCTGCTGAGTTATTTGTCATAATACATCTAGTTGTATCTGGACAAGATCTATGAGTTGATTAACCAGCATGAGACCTCTCTGTATCTAGACATTAGTTGAGGCCTGTTTATCTATGACTGTAGTCACCGAGGCTGACAAAGTGTTAATGGTTATCTATTTTTCCTGAAAAGGAGGTAACTAAAACTGCCCAATCATTAGATGTGGCTGCCAAGGTTTGAACCTGTGCAGCGGTATAAGGTACAATTAAAAGATATGGACTTTGCCCAAAGTGGGTGATTGCTGCTTTTAGACCTTTAAGGGCAAGCTGTGCAATTGCATCAGGATACCAATCTATTATTTTAGCTGGGGATACGTTTGGATGAATCCACAACAATGGCCCATTCTGCCACAAAACTGCAGTTGGCAATTGTGCTGTCTTAAAGACACACAAACTGAAAGGCTGCGAATCCTCAATACGTTGTAATTGTGCATTTTGTAAGGCATTTTCCACTTTTTGTAAGGCCTGGTTAGCAGCTAGAGTAAGAGTCCTAGGGGAGGAGATATGAGGATCTCCTTCTAAAATACCAAACAAAGGCCTTAACTCAGCGGAAGGAATCTTTAAAAAAGGTCTGAGCCAATTAATATCTCCCAACAGCTTTTGAAAATCATTTAAGGTATGGAGGTGATCTCTTCTTATCTCTACCTTTTGGGGCACAATCTTATCTGGGGACACCACAGAGCCCAAAAATTGTCCTGTATCAGAAATTTGGACCTTTTCTGTGGCTATCTGTAAACCCCACTGACTTAAAGTTTTAAGTAGAAAAGGATATGCCTTTTGTAGCATGGTAAGGTCTTTATGGCACAGGAGGATGTCATCCATGTAAAGGAGCAAAATTAAAGAGGGGAATTGTTCCCTCACTGGCAAAAGAGCTTCTTGCACATAAAGTTGGCACATTGTAGGACTATTGGACATTCCCTGTGGTAAGACCTTCCATTGATACCTCTTATCAGGTTCCATGTGATTAATAGAGGGGATGGTAAAGGCAAATCTGGGCCTATCCCTTGGACACAAAGGTATAGAAAAGAAACAATCTTTAATATCTATAATAATTAAATTCCAGCCACGTGGTAAGGCGGAAAGTACAGGGAGACCCCTCTGTACTGGGCCAAATAAGTTCATTTGCTCATTAATGGCTCTGAGGTCATGGAGCAGTCTCCACTTTCCTGACTTTTTCTTAATTACAAAAATTGGAGTATTCCAAGGTGAGGTAGAGGGTTCAATATGGCCTAATTTTAATTGTTCCTCTACCAGTTGAATCACAGCTTCTAGTTTTTCAGAGGATAGGTGCCATTGAGGAACCCACACTGGGTCCCCTGTTTTCCATGGTATGGGTCGTGCTGCCCCAATGGCCGCTAAGGAAAACCCAGACCCTGTCTGTCTTGGTTTCCATTAGGTGAGATGGGCTCTATCCTTCCCTGTTCTTGATGTCCTAACCCTTTTCCTTCTTTATA
This sequence comes from Mus musculus, assembly GCF_000001635.26. Lineage (NCBI taxonomy): Eukaryota > Metazoa > Chordata > Mammalia > Rodentia > Muridae > Mus > Mus musculus. The sequence continues at coordinate 114,298,543 of NC_000086.7, forward strand.
ACCCATCTTTGCCATGATATTTTTTGCTTTAGCTGAATACCCTCCCGATGGGGCGTTTTCATTGGACAAAATAAGGCCCAAATGCTGCATAATATCCCTTCCCCAGAGGTTAACCGGGAGTGGGAGCACATAAGGTATGAATTTCCCTTGCTGCCCTTCAGAGGATTCCCACGTCAAGGCAATGGAGCTTATAGTGGGACATGATTGATATCCTAGGCCCTGTAATGAATGAGATGACTCTGTGGTGGGCCATGCTTTGGGCCACCAATGTGTAGAAATTATACTTTTATCTGCTCCGGTATCAAGGATGCCTTCAAACTCTTTTCCATTAATCTTAAGGCGGAGCTTAGGTCTATCATTTAAAGATACAACCAAATAGGCAGAATCATTTCCTGAGGAGCCCATTTTCTTTATCTCAGGTCCTGCAGATTTTTCCCTGGTATTATCAGGGAGGAGCAGCAGCTGAGCTATCCTATCTCCTTTACTAATAGAAAAAACGCCCTTAGGGCTTGAGCACAGGACCTGTATTTCAGGGGAATGTTGACAATCCATAACTCCAGGGTGGACTACTAAGCCCTGCAAGGTGAGTGAACCCCGGCCGAGAATAAGGCCCATGGTTCCCAGGGGCAAGGATGGTATAGGCTCCACTGGCACCGGCTGAATACTCATTTGAGGCATTAATAGGAAGTTGGAGGCGGCACGCAGGTCCACCCTTGTGGGTCTTCCTGGGTCGCCTCTCTGACTGCTTCCTGGGTCCTGACAAACCGGTTCCCATATCTTTGAGGGCCCTGGGACCGAGGGCCCGATGACCCGTTTTTTGGCACATCAGTTGATTGACTATCAGGTGGGGGAAGGACTCTGCCCTTTATATCCCTCACAGAGCGACACTGGTCAGCTCTATGATAACCCTTGCCACACTTAGAGCAAAGAGTGAGAGTCCCTCCCTGTTTATCTGGAGCTCTGCAATCTTTCTTAAAATGCCCAGGCTTTCCGCAATTAAAACATGTCCTCTGATCATTTCTGCTCATGGAGCGGTTCTGAGATTGAAGGATGGCGGCCGCTAAGCCTGCATTGGTGAGAGGTCCCCCAAGCTCTCGACAGACCCTGAGCCAGTCTTGTAAGCCTTTGTTCTTTCTTGGGGCTATGGCCGCTCGGCACTCCTTTGTGGCTTGCTCATAGATTAGCTGTTCTATCAGAGGCGCAGCTTGCTCTGACTCTCCAAAAATACGCTCTGCTGCCTCTGTCATTCTGGCCACAAAATCTGAGAAGGATTCCTGAGGTCCCTGGATTATCTTTGTCAACTGCCCAGTGGTTTCACCTGCTCGAGAGAGCGCCTTCCAGGCCCTAATAGCCGTGGAAGAAATCTGGGCATAAGCTCCCCAATGGTAGTTTGTCTGATCAGCAGAATAAGCTCCCTGACCCGTTAACAAGTCAAAAGTCCAATCTCTCTGCTCTGGAGTCAAAGCAGCTGCGTTTGCTCGGGCCTGCGCTTGTGCAGCTTCGTGCCAAAGCGCTCTCCATTCCATATATTTGCCCATACTAGGGAGAGCGGCTTTTACAACCGTTTGCCAGTCGGCAGGAGTTAGTGCCATGCCGGCAAGCCTGTCTAACTGCACCAAGGTAAAATTAGCATTGGTTCCGTATTTACGGACCGACTCGGCAATTTCTTTAATTTGTAAGTATTCTACCGGAGCGTGGACACGCCCACCCTCGGCTCCTTCAAAGACTGGAAATGCCTGTTGTATTTTCCTTTGTTCCTCTCTGGGAATGAATGAGTCTGCGCACTGCCTCTCTGCGCACTGCCTCTCTGCGCATCTCTCTGCGCATTGCTGACGCACTACGCAGGGCGGGGGCTCCGCATAGGGCGGACCTTGAAACCGACTGCCCTGAGGCCAATCAGCAAACTGGCCTTCGCCAGCCGCTTTTGGCTTCCTTAACTGATTAGCTAGCACTTTACCTGGCTGGTACCCTTTTTTCTCATAATGAGCTGCTTCTTCCTCCCAGTCTGTTTCTTCAGAGGAGAATTCTTCATCTGCTTCAGAGCTACTAAGAGCTGGCTCCCCGAGCCCATCCAGCGATGAGCACAGGCTCCTTTTCCTAGAGACCTCCGCTAATTGATCTTTCTTCTTTTCCCTTTTTCCTCTTTTTCTTCTAATCTCTCTCCAGGTATTCCTACCTAACCTTAACTTTTCCTCGGGTTCAAGACCCTTGGAAAGGCCTGTATACTTATTTTGTGTACCATATTTTCTCTTTGCTCCTACTCTCTCTCCCCGCTTTACTTCTGATAGCTTGTCCTGAATTTCCTCTAGAATTTTCAGCCCTATCTTAATCACTTGATAACATGTGAAAAGGAACAAAAGGGCTCCTAACACCAGAAAAAATTCAAGGCCAAACATATTCCACTTTACTTCTGATAGACTGTCTTGAATTTCCTTAGAAAGTTCAAGATCAGACTTACCTCGTAAAGCTGTACTCACTGGTACTCTCGTTCCCCAGCTGAAAAGTTCTGAATTCATACAGTTGAATCCTTCTTAACAGTCTGCTTTACGGGAACCTTTATTACCGCGACCCGCAGTTCTGGTTCTGGAATGAGGGATCTTCCTTGCGCCAGTCCCGAGTTTTTTCTCGTCCCGGAATTCGGCACCAATTGTTATTAGACGCGTTCTCACGACCGGCCAGGAAAGACGCAACAAACCAGAATCTTCTGCGGCAAAGCTTTATTGCTTACATCTTCAGGAGCCAGAGTGCAAGAAGCAAGAGAGCAAGAAGCAAGAGAGAGAGAAAACGAAACCCCGTCCCTATTTTAGGAGAGTTATCCCTCGCCTAGGACGTGTCACTCCCTGATTGGCTGCAGCCCATCGGCCGAGTTGACGTCACGGGGAAGGCAGAGCACATGGAGTGAAGAACCACCCTCGGCACATGCGCAGATTATTTGTTTACCACTTAGAACACAGCTGTCAGCGCCATCTTGTAACGGCGAATGTGGGCGCGGCTCCCAACAGATATCTATAAGAACAAAATAAAATGATAGGGAGCTTTGGGCTTGAAAAATATACATTTTCATGTTTTAGTACTTAACTAAGGGAAAAATCTATGACTTTTTCTGGATGAATATTTGAACAGGCAATTAATTTTTTTAAGAGTTTTTTTTTTTTTATTTTATGTATGTGAGTACACTGTCACTGTCTTCAGACACAGCAGAAGAGGGCATCAGATCCCATTACAGGTGGTTGTGAGCCACTATGTGGTTGTTGGGATTTGAACTCAGGACCTCTGGAAGAGCAGTCACTGCTCTTAACCACTGAGCCATCTCTCCAGCCCAGGCAATTAATTTTTAATGTTGTTGTTGTTGTTGTTATTTTGTTTTTTAAAGACAGGGTTTTTTTTTCACTGGTTTGGCACTACTGGCCTGGTCTGGAACATGTTTTGTTGAAAAGGTTAGCCTGTACTCACAATGATCTATCTGCATTTGCCTCATGAATGGGCAAGGATGAAAGGTGTGTGCTGCTATCCCTGCACAAAACTGGTCATTTTAATTGCCTGCATTTTATATTCTTACATAGGTTGATACTCTTTATGAATATAATAGTGTAACAATTTTCAAAACTTGGATGTAATCCTGTAGTTGTAAGCTCAAACTCTTGTGATAGAGGGCTCAGTTTATCTTATAGGCTAGAATTTACTAAATACAAAGAATAAGATATGTGCTTTTAAGTATCTTCTGTAAGTCCATTCTCAAAAGTTTTCATAGTAAGAATTCAGACTAAGAAAAGAGTTTTGGTCTCCTCTATTCTAACCTAAAAGAAATGTAATATAAAAGAGTCTAATAAAAAGTAAGGTGGTACTGAACAAATGTTGTGATCCTTGTAATAAGTGAAGAATATAAGCAGTATGGTGAAAACTAGAAATGAGAATTTTTAAATGAATTGTATAAGGGAGAAAATTATATCTCTGGTTTTACTGACAAGGAATAACATCCAAAGTCACAATAAGATCTTATCAACCTATGTCCCCATGTTTCTTCCAACATGTTTTATTTGTATGAACATATAGGCCACAGATTGGGGGTAGGATTTTTTTTTCAGTGCTTCACTGTTTCCAGTGATTGTTCTTAGACTAGGTTAGCACATCTCATAGATACACATACATTGTTCTTAGTCAAGTGAATTAGAAGGAAAACTATGAACATGATACAATCAGGGCTTTGTGTTAAGATGAACTTGTAAAAGTTAATTAAATTGGAAATCCAAAGTATAGTAATATTAATTCTAATGCTTTTTTTCCTTAGAATTCAGTTAATTCTGAGCAAGTTGAAGATATAGTATGTAAGGAGAATGTGTACATAGTTATAAATGATCTCAAAATACAATATTAATGTGGTTACAGGTTAGGCAAAAGTTTAATTTTTTAAGGCACAGTTCAAACATACTTTCTCAGAAAACTATTCCTACATATATAGACTTAATGATTTTATGAACAAAGAAATGCACATACACTAAGTTGTTAATATTACTTCAAACAATAGAACAAAGTGGGGTTTGGAATTTGTCTTTATACCTTTCTATCAAGGAGTCTTTTTTTTTTTTTTTGCTATAATGATAATACTGTTTAAATCTCTCCATACATATGTTTTTTAAATTGCCTGAATTACATGTTTTTTAATTAATAAGGGTATCTTCACACAATAAATTCTGATCATAGTTTGGCCTCCCTCATCTCTTCCTAGATCCTCCTGACCCTTATAACTCCATGCCTTCCTTCTTTCTCAACAAAACAAACAAACTAATAAAAAAAGGCAAACACGAGTAAAACAAAACAAACTAGCAAAATTAGAAAATAAATAAACTAAGAAAGAGTAGAGAAACACATACACATAAAGACACAGACACAAACAAAACCCTTGAAATCTCAAAATTGAAAACTACGATATACAAACAAAGAACCAAACAAAACAATATGAAAAAAAATCTCTCAAAATACCCATGAGTGTGTTTTGTGTTGACTGTGTACTGATGATGGGCATGAGGCGGGTCCCTAAGTGTGCATTATATACACAAGAAGATTCCCTTGAGAAACATATTTTTCCATTGTGAATGATTGTTAATTAATGATATATCCATAATTAGAGATGGGATCTCATGTCTACTTCTGCATCTCATTGCTGGGATTGTATCTTGTTTGGATCTGTAAAGGCTCTATGAAGGTACCACTGTCTGTGTCTTCCTCATATGTGCATCAGTCCTGTTGTGTATGGAAGCCATGGTTAACTGGTAATATCCATCTTCTCTGACTCTTACAATCTTTTCCCCTCTTCTACATTGCTACCTGAGCCCTGAGGAGAGGGATTTTATGAAGATATCCCATTTGGGACTGGGTATTCCAAAGGATCTCACTCTGAACATTTTCCAGCTGTGGGTCCTTATGTCTGTTCCCATCTACTACAGAAGGACGCCTTTCTGAGGATAGGCAAGTGAGACACTGATCTATAAATATAGTAGAATATTACTAAGAGTCATTTTATTGCTATGTTCTTGTAGCAGAAACAATAAAATTTGGTTTTCATGTAAGTCCATGGCCAATCTAGTCTCATATTCTTGGCCACCTGAGCAGGGCCATGCATGGGTTTTATACTATGGAGTGAGCCTTAATTGTACTCAAATAAATGAATATCACTTTTATAACATTTGTTTCACAATTGAGCCACTGTGTATCATGCAGGCAAGCTAACACTGTATATAGAAGAGTTCGTAGCAGATTTGTTGTTTATCTAATCTTTTGTCAGTGGGAAAAGTACCGACATGAATAATAGTTACTGGGGTGAAGTCTCTAATTAGGCACCAGCTTGATTTCTCCATGTTCAATGAATTGTTTAGGTGTTGTTTTCAGCAAGAGGACCTCATCATCAGTTTGTGAAGAGAAACCAGCAGGGTTTTCATGAGACCTTTTTGCCAAGAACTGAATTAGATGTAACCTATACGTGTTACTGGAGATTTTACTTGGTGGCAAGAGATGACTAGTTGGGGGTTTGTCTCTCCTTATATTTGGTGATTCCATTAGAATTCTTTCATATATGTATATATTTTAAGACATTTCTACTGTAGTAGGATTCTGTTTGGCTCATCAGATGCTTCTTAGTATTATCTGCTTCCCCCATTTCATCTCTATCCCTGTCTTCTCTCCCCCTTCTTCTTTGACCCTCCAGTTCCAGTTTCTTTTTAACTATATATTCTACTTCTATATATTCTATTCTTATGAAAAACCTCTCCTCCTCTCCTCCTCTAGCTCCTTCTTCTACACCCAAGACTTGTGGTTATTCAAATTGTAGCATGTTTATCATATGCTTAAATGATAACATAAATATCAGAGAATGCATATCATATTTGTCATTTGGGGTAGGAGTTACCTTATTCTGAGGTGTTAATTTTTTAGTTTTGGTTATCTTACTCATCTGGCTACTATGAATGGAGCAGCAATGAACATGATTGAGCACATATCTCTATAACCAGATGTAGATTACTTTATGTATAGAGGCTCACACTGGGCCTGTTCCAGGGCCATGAAACATGTCACTCTGTCCCCACCCAGGCTAGGCACATGAGGCTATACAAGACATTGAAAAACTATTTGGAATGTGTACAGGGGGAGGGTGTGTCATTTTGTTTAGTACTTTAACACTGGAAAATTACTTGTGTTCCAGTGAATAACCCTCCACTCATATTCATGAAAATTATTTTGCAATAAATATATAATTTTATAAAATATAACATATGTTTAAAGATTTATTCATTTATTTTACTATTTGAATATACTGACCAGAAGATCCAGCAATTCCTATCCTGGGCATATACCCAGAAGATATTCCAATTTATAATAAGGACACATGCTCCACTTCAGATACACCAGAAGAGGGCATCTGATCCCATTACAAATGGTTGTGAGCCATGACATGGTTGCTGGGAGTTGAACTCAGGACCTCTGGAAGAACGGTCAGTTCTCTTAAACTCTGAGCCAACTCTCCAGCCCTGCAAGATATATTTTAAACACACACAAACAAATTAAAGTAGAAAGAACCTTGCTAGAAGTGATTCAGCAGGGGAGGTGTATGAGAGAGGGTAATGGCATTGCAACTCATGAAAACTTAGTATGTATGTATGTATGTATGTATGTATATATATATATACACATATATATATACATGTGTATATATATGTGTGTGTGTGTGTGTGTGTGTGTGTGTGTGTGTATGTGTGTGTAAGAAGTGGTTAAAGAATAAAAACATTGAGAATACTTGTAATTAGATTAATCATTCTCATAGCATGTAGGGAAGATTTGCTATGTTAATTAAATTTAGAAGGGCCAATTTAATTTAAATTTAAGAAAACACAACTTTTTAAATTATTTATGCAATGATCATAATAATTTAAAAAATATAAACTGATTATTTCATTCTCTTTCAGATATCAAAGTACAAAAACAATCAAAGCTAAATATTATGTCATCATACTTATGAAAGCCTAACTTTTAGGTAGAAAACTTTATAAAGCAATATTTTTTTACAGCCTAAAATCTTACATTAGAAACTAATTCCCAATGCAACACCGTTAAAATATATAAACCATTAAGAAGTGAATGGTTAATAAGGTTCTGCCTTTATAAAGGAGCATCAAGGAGAAGTCGGGGGCTGGACCTAGGAAATCCCAGTCATTTGTATAAACTATGCAACTTGGTCTTCATGTGAGTCCCTAACAATTGGAGTGGGCTTGGGGGAGGGGCTGTATCTGACTTTGTTATCTGCCCTTGAATCTCCTTTCCCCTTATTTGGACTACCTTATTAGACCTTAGTGGGTATTATGGTTTGTATATGCTCAGCCCAGGGAGTGGCACTATTAGAAGGTGTGGCCCTGTTGGAATATATGTGGCCTAGTTGGAGTATGTGTGTCATTGTGGACACTGGATTTAAGACCCTCACCTTAGATGCCAGGAAGTCAGTGTTCTGCTAGCAACATTCAGATGAAGATGTAGAGCTCTCAGCTTCTCCTGCACCATGCCTACCTACCTGGATACCGCCATGTTCCCACCTTCATTATAATGGATTGAACCTCTGAAGCTATAAGCCAGCCCGAGTTAAATGTTGTCCTTATAAGAGTTGCCTTGGTCATGGTGTCTATTCACAGCAGTAAAAACCTAACTAAGACAGTGGAAGAGGAGGTGTTTAGTAGTGGTACCCAAGGGAGGCTTTTCCTTCGCTGAGGAAAAGAGGAGGGAGTAACAGAGGAGGGATTTGTAAGAGTGGGACTTGGAAGAGAGGAGCGAGGGAGAATGAAATTGGGTTGTGAAGTGAATTAAAAAATAAATTCTGAAAAAAAAAAGGATCAAGAATCATCGAGGAGGATTTCTGTGGCCCTTTCACTGTATGGGTTTGAAAGAAAAAGGTGCTTTTCTGAAGAAGAAATTAAATTTTAACAAGACACTGAATCTATTGACATCTTAGACTTGTACTTACCATTCACTATAGAACTATATGAAATAAATTTCACCTGTTTATAATTGTAGTTACCTACTGTAAGGTTATGTTATAATCATTCTAATGAATTAAGACAGTTAACTATTGGGAAATATGAATTGGGTACCAATGGAAAGGTAACTGTGTCGGTCAAGTTCAAATTATTTTCATATACTTCATCATATTTTAACAATTATATATTTGTGGTATTGAAAGGTTCTGAAAATGAAAAACCATCTTAACCTTTTCTCTCTCTCTCTTTTAATATTAAGGATCAACTTTTGATTTAGACTTGTATCAACTGATAGCTTTAACTTCATTCCAATATAAAATGACTGAAACAATGATTTACTACATTCTGTCATTCTTTCTAGAGAAGAATAAACTTCTTCAGTATTAAAGTAGCTTTCAAGAAAATCAATCAACTATATATCATATCATAAGACTATCTTGTGATGTTAATAAAGTATTTTGTAATAAGGAGTTTTAATGTGACACAATTGTAGATGGTGAAAAAATGTAATAGGGTGCTTAAGAAAGAGCTACAATGATGGGAAATTCTGATAATTTTAAATTTATGGACTTCTTATAAATATTTAAGTATTTCAGATAAATACCCATTTTCCTTGTTCTAATTCATAAAGTAAATTAAAAGACAGTGGCAATATCCTTTTTTGAACTCATTTGAATATGATTTGTGGAGATAAAATACTCTGTGTTGGCTATTAAATTGCAGATAATACATACAGATAATATCATATCATAAGACTATCTTGTGATGTTTACATGCTACTTCAGATATTTCTACAGAAGAATTATATTCCATGAGAGAAATGTACCTAATATTAACCCAAATATAAATCTCCTCTTTTTATAAGCCTTTAAAAAGATGCTTAGTATGATACTCATTTCAGTATCATACAGTTTACAGATACTTCTATAGTATGTTATTTCTGTGCAGTTCACCAAATTATTTTTTAACTTATCTCTTTTCTATGTTTGAATAGCACAAATAACATCCATGTCCTCAGAGAGTCATTCAACAAGAGTGTGAGTTTTTAAAAAGTCACTTAGATTGTTAGATTACTTACAGGGATAGGCCGATGAGTTATTTCACATTCTCATGGCACTGAATTAGATTGCTAAAGTACAACCTTCACAATCTATCACTTTTTCAGGTCTTTTAAATGCCATTGATATCATTTTGGCAATTTCAATCACTACAGTGAGGATGGGTTTTAGGAATTATTGATGTCTATTATATAGTAATCTGTCAATGCAACAATGTCATTTTGTTGTAGCTCCCAGTTTGTATAGATATTAAAGAAAATGAAATAGGAGATAAAGCAGTTTAAAAGACCTTATAAAATCATTCAGGAGTATCAAATAATAATTCCAAGACTATAATTTATGACTGAACAAAGCCAAAGTAGCAAATGAAAATTTCTAAGTAATGAGTAATAAACAGGTTTGCATAGAAATAAGGTGTTTCACATCTATAAGAATTTTCAGTTTGTTTAAAACACATCAAGAAATATTCTCTTGTTAGAATGCAAATATTCTAGTTTCACACAAAATTTTAAATCAAGAGGTTGCATCTAGTCATATATATTTTTCAATGAAAACTTCATGGACGAGGCTAACTGATTTTTATAGTAGTTGAAAATGTAGCTGTGAATTCACCTTATTTAATTTTTTAAAGATTTACTTATTTAAATTTATGTGAATACACTGTCACTGTTTTCAGACACACCAGAAGAGGGCATCAAATCCCACTACAGTTGATTGTGAACCACCATGAGTTTGCTGGGAATTGAACTCAGGACCTCTGGAAGAGCAGTCAGTACTCTTAAATGCCAAGCCATCTCTACATCCCCACATTATTTAATTTGTATAGTAGTAGAAAATGTAGCTGTGAATTCACATCAGAATTTAAGAAAACAGTTGTCAGAACAAATAAGGGGAATATGAAAGTGATTAAGAAATGCAATTATGCCTTCATAACTCCAAGAATATTATTGTCTTAAAATGATGTTTTGTTTTGAAAAATACACATCTACTTATAAGCTAAAATATATTTCAAATATTGCTATACTGATTTCTTGAAGTCCTCAAATTGCTAAAGTCAGCATATATATATAAAATTGGCTGTATTTTATTTTTATAATCATCAACAGCTTGAATTTTAAAATAAATTTTAGATTATCTCATTACTTTATGTGTATGACATTCTGACAGTTTGTCTCCATAAATATGTACACCACACACATGCCTGATGCCTTCCAAGTTCAAAAGAGCATCCGATTCTCTGGAACTGGAGTTTCAGTTTTGAACATCTATTTGGGTTAGTGGAAATTGATCATGAGTCCTCTGGGGGAGCATCAAGGGTTCTCATACACTGAGAATGTGTCTAGCCATATAGTGGAAACTTTTGTAAAGAGGACAATATTTCAGCTAGTTGCTTTGTTTCTTTTCTTTTTTTACCTTTTTCTTTCTTCTCCTTCCTTCCTCCCATTATTTGATTGCCATTTAAATTGCTTTTCTTTTGTTGATTATCTTTTCACTTTTAAAAGCCTTGTGATGTTGCACAATAACTTAAATTGATTTTACTTTGTAATTATTTTCTTGTTAGGTAATTGCAAAAGAACGTTTCTATGAAAAACTACAGAATATCATACTATTACCAACAACACAAGTATATTTTATTCTGGTAAGTTATAGATGCATATATCCACAGGTTTTATTGTTACTATATAATTAAAATGAAACCATATATTAAATGTTCTATTTTCTACTTTTAAATTATTATTATTTTGATAGCATTTCACTATGTAGCCCTGGCTATCCAGAAACTTACTATGTAGAGTTGGCCAACTCACAGCACTGCCTCTTGAATGGTCAGATGCAAAGTGCACCTTCTCAATCCATACAGCCTAAATTTCTATCCTTACCTTTTGTTTTTTTCATTAGTGTTTCATTACAAAATCTTAAATCATCTAAATTATACACACACACACAGACACACACAGAGACATACACAGAGACACACACAGAAACACACACAGACACACACACACACACAGACACACACACAGACACACACACACATATGGCAAGCACAGTATATCTTGTTCAGTTGATTTCCAGGTTGGGTGATGGCAAAATAACATTTATTGAATTAATGGAGAAAAGCAGGATGGCCTTCAAGACAGATTCATATGAGGAAGTCTTTGACTATTTTAAATATTCAGAGCTTAAACTTCAAAATGGTTTTGGAAAGTTCTCCATTATGCTGATGAGCCCTTAAACGAGTAGCAGTTCACAAACTAAAGTCTTGTGATCCTTCTGTTTTCAAACTAGGTGTGATCTGTGTGCTCATCAAGAGATTTGTGCCCCTGCAATAACTCTGCAGGCTACTCTGTGGTATCAGCTGGTTTTGTGATCTGTCCTAGTTTGCTTGAGAGCTCTAGGGAGCATTTTTTTTGTGTCTTCATTATTTTAAAACAATGTCTTTCAAATGAAGATGTTCTTATGTATAGGTAACAGCAATTAAGGAAACAAGAGGCTATGAAATTGAAAGAGAGCAAGTAGGAGTATATTGCATACACACACATATAAATACATACACACACAAACACACACACACACACACACACACACATATATATATATATATATATACATATATATATATATATATACACATAAACACACATACATACATACACACACACACACACACACACACACACACACACATATATATATATATATATATATATATATATATATATACTCTTAGTTCTGTTATAATAATCTGTTCTATAAGTAAACTATACTTCCCTTAGAGCTTTCATGGCTATTCATAAAATTCTTTTTTTTAATTTTTTTAATTAGGTATTTTCCTTATTTACATTTTCAATGCTATCCCAAAGGTCCCCCATACCCACCCCCCCAATCCCCTACCCACCCACTCCCCCTTTTTGGCCCTGGCGTTCCCCTGTACTGGGGCATATAAAGTTTGCAAGTCCAATGGGCCTCTCTTTGCAGTGATGGCCGACTAGGCCATCTTTTGATACATATGGAGCTAAAGACAAGAGCTCCCGGGTACTGGTTAGTTCATATTGTTGTTCCACCTATAGGGTTGCAGTTCCCTATAGCTCCTTGGGTAATTTCTCTAGCTCCTCCATTAGGGGCCGTGTGACCCATCCAATAGCTGACTGTGATCATCCACTTCTGTGTTTGCTAGGCCCTGGCAAAATTCTTAATGTCTGTTATAAAACACCTTTATGGAAAGCAATCATTAATTACTTGTATAAGATTTTTGTAAAACTGGGCTTTAAAGTTGAATAATCGCCGATAAAGCTGCATGTCACTCTTATTTTATCTTTTTTTAAAGAAATATTTATTTATTTATTTATTTATTTATTTATTTATTTATTTATTTATTGTAAGTTCACTGTCACTGTTTTCAGACATACCAGAAGAGGGCATCAGATCCCATTATAGATGGCTGTGAGCCACCATGTGGTTGCTTGGAATTGATCTCAGGACCTCTGGAAGAGTAGTCAGTGCTCTTAACTTCCAAGCCATCTCTCCAGCGCCCTTATTTTCTCTTTTATCTTGTGGTTTCTTCCTTTTGTATTAAGGAAAAAAAAAACTTTCAAACTACAATCATATAATGTGTATATATTTTCTTCCACAAACAAATATAACTCTTGAATCTCTTCAGAATTTGTTTTAATGAGCAAGGTGTTACAAATAATTAGTTTACCCCCAAGGCCTCACTATCACCCTTACTCTGGTAATTTGCAAATTTAGCCAACTCTTTCATATCAATTTTAAATGTGACTGTCATTGGATTTTAAGTGTTTATTTAATCTTTAGTCTGTTCCTGAGCTTCCATCTCTGAATACACAATATAGTAGTTCACAGGCAACTTCTGTTGCTACACAGATTTTTGTATAGAAGCTGGGTATTCCTTCAGACTTAATTAATAGTCATGGTGTTTTGTATCTCAATCTCCTTCTTAGAAAAGTAGGATATTCATGATATATAATTCACAGATTTATAAAAGGATTAAATAAGATAAAAATGAAAATGAGAGAAAAGAAAGTACTAAGAATTAAAGAAATATAGGATACTCAAAAATACTAACAAACCCTATATTTAATCAAATCCTATCTCAAAATGTATACCTTTACATGGAACTATTAAAAAATTTTAATAAAGAGGGTGCTACTCTCCCATTTCTCTTTACATTTAGTTTAATCATACTTTCACATTTATTCTTCATTATTAACTTAAAATTTGATCATCTAAAAAATTAGCATCATTTCCATTGGCATGGCGTATTTATTCTACATTCATTCAGATTTAAAGTATAAAGGGTTGTTCAGTGAAATTCAAGTTTTCTTTAGAAAATGCCTTTATAGTTAAAGATTATATTCTAACACTGTTTACATTATTAAATTGATATATAGGATATTGTCAATTAAATATATATTTTCTATCTATTTAAACTAAATAAAAATTAAATTCTGAGCAGGGCGTGGTGGTGGATGCCATTAATCCCAGCACTCGGGAGGCAGAGGCAGGCGGATTTCTGAGTTTGAGGCCAGCCTGGTCTACAAAGTGAGTTCCAGGACAGCCAAGGCTATACAGAGAAACCCTGTCTTGAAAAACCAAAAATAAATAAATAAATTCTGTCCTTCTTCCTTTCTAGATGTTTACATTGAAGTAAATAACTCAATCACTTATGTTTTATGTCTTCACATGTAAAAGGTAGATTTATCAGATTTTGTGCCATACAACTTTTATTAGGATAATTATATGAATTTTTCTAATTATTTATTTTCCAGCTGTTTCACTTTAAATTTTCTGCAGCAATTACATTGCTTACCACACACACACACACACACACACACAAAACACACACACATATATATATATTCTTGTTTCCCATATTTATTCATTTTATTTCTCATACATATTTTACATAAGTTTCAAAACATCCAAAACTGCTATCATAGCCATCTATGTTCACATACATACAGTCATTTTTTTCTTGAAGTAGTGTTCTAATAAAGCATGAGTATCTGTGAGACAGACATATTTTGTTGTATTGAATAGATATGTTCTATTCCCAATTCTCTCTGTTTTTTTTTTTTTGCCAAAAATTGAACATTTGCTTTGACAACTAATATTGGAACATTCAGAGAAAATTTATTTTTCTGCATATGTGTGTTATTTCATTTGATTTATCAGAGAATTCTATTATCATAATAGATCCACCAATTGTGTATTAGACACATATTTTTGGGACAAATTGTGCTTTTTCTTTTATAAAATTATTTTAATAAGTAATAAATTTCATTAATTCATATTTAATACTGTTGTATGATCTTAAGTTAGTCAGTTTGGGTTTCAGATTTCATCAGGCAGCTTTGTCAAGCTTGTTTTCAAGGATAGCTATGGAAAGAAATCAATTTTTGTTTCTTTATGCTTTAAAATGAATTAAGTGACATCATGAAATACATACAATTTTTAGTTAATTTTGTTACAAGGTCTTCCAATTCTGGCATATATTAGGGAAAAATAATTTTAAAGCTATAATTCCTTCTTCTGTTCCTTTTACCTATTTTAATGCCGTTTTGATTAGCAGAAACGAATCTAAGCTTCCTCTAAAATCCATATGCTAAAAAAGTAAAGCTTACAATGGTGTTAGGTGATTCTCTTTTACAAAACTTTACATCTTTAGTTACACTACCACTATCATTTTTAGTATTGTAGATCAATAATCTTCACAGGGCTGTGAATTCTTAGGCCAAATCACAATCTGAGGTTCAGGTTGGTACTTAGACAGCCTGTTAAAATTTTGGAGGAAGGTAGTATTGTCATGGTGTCAGAGCTTGCTGGAAAGATGCTTCTCTCTTTCTTCACTTTGAAAAAAGCACAGGCTCACATTTTCCCTTGAGTGTATTTGAACTTTTATTATCCACAAGAAAGATTTGCAACTAAGAATTAGAATATTACCTTTTCCCTGAACCTTGTGGGACATTTGGTAATCAAAGAGATTGATAAGAAAATAAAATTGGGTTTCTCTTTGGAATTTTATTTGCATTTTGCAATTTCTAATAGGATTTAGTTTCTCAGGTTATGTGATTTTTGTAAAGAATCTTGTCCACAAAAGCTATATTTTTCTTGTATTTTCCCATTCCCCCCAAATTCCTTTACTCTTTATTTGCATTTATCTAATCAATATATGTATGCTTCTATGTCCTGATGTTCTGGATGAAACCAAAATAATAGAAACTTAAATACTATCCCAAAATTGCCTAGTTTCTCCCAAATTTCACTTTGATATTTTTCTTTACACTGAAATGAAATTACAAGTATTTTTTTTGCCTATTTATTTTCCTTGATATTTTAGTGGTGCCACCAATTACCCATATAGTTTTTTTCAATGCAATAGGCAATGTGAAATCAACTACTTTATTTCTTGCTGTACTTAGTGAGAGTTATGACAACTGGCATTTTTAATTATTTTAGATCATATAGATATAGGAGAGTTCTCTAAAATTCTAAGATGCTGAAAAAGAAAGAAAATACACAATTATGATAATATTCACAAATGCAGTTTATAATATTCATCCATCAATAGAGGGAAATTTTGGTGAGAGAAACTTAAAACAATGCGATTTCCAGAAATAATTTTATAATCTAACAAAATGTTTTAGCACACTCTAGTGGCACAATTTGTAATTTAGCCTAAAATATAATCTTTCTGCTGAGATAACTTAAATGTGTTACACATACAATTTATCTTAGAATAACCAGATATCAGTATATGTAATACTGACATACAAAACAAATAAGTTATAAAATAAATAAATTATAATGTGCTACAAATATTTCTAATTCATAACATGCTATTATTTTCTATGTGTTTCTAAGGGCTTTTACTAGCATGTGATAATCTTCTGAAACATATTTAATATTTTTATTGTCTAAAATAATATGACATGGATTGCATTGGTTGGTTTTTATTATAACAAAATGGAAATAAATACTAAATGCTGACATTTGTGATTTGAATGGAATCTTTAAATATACTGTTACTTTTTCTTAAGTCAGAAGTTATTGCGGTTAAGCTACCTAAGTTCCCAAAGTTGACCCAATAGTGAAATTTAATATACTGTCTGCTCCATGGCAATGCTTCTAAAAATAGCTATGAGTTATTCAGGTCTAAGATATATTAACATAGTTTTTTTTGAAAAATGATGCATTTGCCATACAAAACAGTAAAAGTTTAGGTAATTATCCTGAGTTATCATAGTCACCTGCATAAATGACAAAATATCATATTATTCTTGTCATAGTTTGATTTCTGTTACTCTAATAATCCATTTTGACTAACAGCAACTTCGAAGAGGAAACAAAATATTTGGCTTACACTTCTATCTTACCGTCTATCGTTGGACAAATGTAACGGCTAGAACTGAAGCAGAAGCTCAAAGGCAGAAAAGAAACCTTTTAGGAATAGCACTGACTGGCCTACTCATAGACTCGTGCTTAGCTAGCTTTCTTACATGGCCCAAAGCCACCTACCCAGGGAAAAATGTCCATGGAATTTGCTTGTACATTGTAAGATATACCATTTTACATATTATCTTGAAATAGCCAGTTTCTGGACAAATGGAAAACACCATTTAAAATATGAATTAGGTACTTATTTCAGGTAAATGAAATATATACAAATGCTTGTTTTCTTGTAGAGTTAGTATTTTACCTAGAGATGTGTGATTTGAAGATTTCTTTTTGAATTTTATTCTCTTAAAATTTCTTTTAAATTGAAAACATAGGTTTTGTGGTTGTTTGTTTATTTGTTATTGTTTACTGCCCACTGCAAGTAAGGCCAGCCCTCATTTACAAGAGACAATGCCGGGGCCTAGCAAACACAGAAGTGGATGCTCACAGTCAGCTATTGGATGGATCACAGGGCCCCCAATGGAGGAGCTAGAGAAAGTACCCAAGGAGCTAAAGCAATCTGCAACCCTGTAGGTGCAACAACATTATGAACTAACCAGTACCCCGGAGCTCTTGACTCTAGCTGCATATGTATCAAAAGATGGCCTAGTCAGCCATCACTGCAAAGAGAGGCTCTTTGGACTTGCAAACTTTATATGCCCCAGTACAGGGGAACTCCAGGGCCAAAAAGGGGGAGTGTGGTGGGTAGGGGAGTGGGGGGGGAGTGGATTGGGGACTTTTTGGATAGCATTGGAAATGTAAATGAGGAAAATACCTAATAAAAAATTAATTCTAAAAAAAAAAGAAAAAGAAAAAGAAATATCAAGTAGCTTCAAGGTGGAATGATTTGTTTTCTCAAAAAAGATATATGATTTTAATCTTCACAGAATTTAAGGTATCTAGATTCTGGTTTTATGGCAATAATCTTTCTCCTATGATTTCTCTATTTGATCCATTTGTCCTAGTGAAAAATGTCAGCTTTTTTCTGTTCTCTTCAGCAAAGATAAAAATGCTTCCCCGAGCTTAAAGCGCTTATCTTCTTCTCAAGATAAACTTTTCACTGATTATAGATTATTTCAAGCTCTGTTCTTTGTTTACAATAAATTACTTGCTAAATCTAAATGTCAATAGCGAGCTCCTGTGAGTTAGAACTAAAATCTCATTAATTTATTTCCTGGAGCTGTGTTCTTAGGATCTTTTAAATGGAAGGCAAGATAATAATCTGTGGTGATTAGGGAGTACCCCTTGAATACAGGAAAACCTAACAAGATTAAATAATAGAAAATTGAATATCATTTAGAAAATGGCTTTGACAGCCTAAGACCTTACTATGATGCTAAAAGGTGAAAGAAATAAGTAACAAAAATATACTGTAGTTATCCTTAGTGTGCTTCAGATTGATGACCAAAAGCCAAATAAACATTTAGTCTATTGAATTTCCTGCAACAAGAATGTATGCCCTGAGGCACTTCGAAAAATCTTTAGTAGCTACATAAGGTCAGGATAGCTGAAATTAATGTGGATTCAATCACATTTAAAAGTTTCAGGCAAAGTGTGATGACAGATTCTAAAAGGATTTTTTCCTACTTTATTATTTTATCTTTTTTTTTTGTAGTGATAAGTATGGAAGATGAGATTCTTGGGGTATGGTGATTGAAAATAAATAAGCCTGTAGTTTTATTTTTGAAAACTAATCCCCCTAAATGGTCTTCTAGTTTTTGCTTTCCAAATATGTGGTGTAAAGATCAATTTAGAAGAAAATTAAAACCCCTCACCTACTACTGTACTCCCTTGTCTACAAGTAACATTGGAAGACGAGTCAGAAGTCCTTGCTGAAATTTGAGTGTATTGATGAGGTAAAAAAGTGAGATAAAAAAATGGATTTTAAAAGGCTTGTTTTAGGTTTGTTTGGCTTATAGAAAGAAGAAAACAATGAATCCAATATATTTAACAAGGTTGGAAAATATAAATTCATTCTTTTTTCATGTAAAAGTTTTATTTATTTATTTTTTAAATATTTTTATTACATATTTTCCTCAATTACATTTCCAATGCTATCCCAAAAGTCCCCCATACCCTCCCCCCCACTTCCCTACCCACCCATTCCCATTTTTTTTGGCCCTGGCATTCCCCTGTACTGGGACATATAAAGTTTGTGTGTCCAATGGGCCTCTCTTTCCAGTGATGGCCAACTAGGCCATCTTTTGATACATATGCAGCTAGAGTCAAGAGCTCCGGGGTACTGGTTAGTTCATAATGTTGTTCCACCTATAGGGTTGCAGATCCCTTTAGCTCCTTGGCTACTTTCTCTTGCTCCTCCACTGGGAGCCCTGTGATCCATCCAATAGCTGACTGTGATCATCCACTTCTGTGTTTGCTAGGACCCGGCATAGTCTCACATGAGACAGCTATATCTGCGTCCTTTCAGCAAAATCTTGCTAGTGTATGCAATGGTGTCAGCATTTGGAAGCTGATTATGGGGTGGATCCCTGGATATGGCAGTCTCTAGATGGTCCATCCTTTCGTCACAGCTCCAAACTTTGTCTCTGTAATTCCTTCCATGGGTGTTTTGTTCCCAATTCTAAGAAGGGGCACAGTGTCCACACTTTGGTCTTCATTCTTCTTGAGTTTCATGCGTTTAGCAAATTGTATCTTATATCTTGGGTATCCTAAGTTTTGGGCTAATATCCACTTATCACTGAGTACATATTGTGTGAGTTCCTTTGTGATTGTGTTATCTCACTCAGGATGATGCCCTCCAGGTCCATTCATTTGGCTAGGAATTTCATAAATTCATTCTTTTTAATAGCTCAGTAGTACTCCATTGTGTAAATGTACCACATTTTCTGTATCCATTCCTCTGTTGAGGGGCATCTGGGTTCTTTCCAGCTTCTGGCTATTATAAATAAGGCTGCTATGAACATAGTGGAGCATGTGTCCTTCTTACCGGTTGGGACATCTTCTGGATATATGCCCAGGAAAGGTATTGCTGGATCTTCCGGTAGTACTATGTCCAATTTTCTAAGGAACCGCCAGACTGATTTCCAGAGTGATTGTACAAGCTTGTAATCCCACCAACAATGGAGGTGTGTTCCTTTCTCCACATCCTCACCAGCATCTGCTGTCACCTGAATTTTTGATCTTAGCCATTCTGACTGGTGTGAGGTGGAATCTCAGGGTTGTTTTGATTTGCATTTCCCTGATGATTAAGGATGTTGAACAATAAATTCATTCTTTACTTCAACTTTCATTTTAAGTAAACGATAATCAGTCGCCAATGAAATAGTCTCATTTGTCTAAAAGACTTGTTTCTTCAGCTTAATATGTCTAAAAATTAAAGTTTGTTTGCTCTTCTCAAAATGATTCACTTATTTATTACTATATTAAAAAAAAAAGCCCAGAGTGCTATATCCTTTAAAACTGGAGTTCGGATATGTGAACTGCCCAACATGAATACTATGGGATGACCTTCACCATTGAACCATCACCCCAGTCCCATTGCTGTCAGATTTTATCAGTCTTTCCTTAGTCTAAGAAATCAGATATAGAGAATCCTCCCTCCCTTCAATTCTTATATACCTATTATTAATTTAGATTTAACAGGAGAGACTTACTAATTTTGGATTGAGATTTATGACCATAATACACATTCAGAAAACTGTAACAGGAGGCATGCCAAGAATGTGAAGTCAGCATGAACCACAAAGTTTTGGGCAGCCTGCTTTATAGGTTGTGAATACACAATACGAAAAGGGGGAAGGAGGAGTATTTACTCACGGCTATCTTTACATTCTTCCAGTGATTTAAGATAAAAATAAAAATTTGACCCTTTTATTAAATGTTAATATTATCAGCAAGTTCACAAAGCTTAAATGCATGATTAGTATTTGTGTCTTAATAAAAGTTATATATTATACAAATATTTGAACAATAATATAAATGTGATTTTCTTTTCATAAGACAGATCTCCCTATGCAATCTTGGTTGACCTAGAAGCTACTATATAGATAGATTAAACTTATCTTGAATTCTCAGAGATCTACCAGACTTGGCCTCCTGAGTGCTGGGATTAAAGATGTGTACCACTGTGAATGCTTCTTGTATACTTAATGAGAAGGAAGTAGAAAAATCCTATATAATCATAAATATATTTATTAAAAACAGATACTGTAAAGAGTTCATTTTTCCTATTTAATGCGTCCCTTCCAATAATACATGTGATTTTACCTCTCTCCTAATAGAAAACGCTATTCAGTTTTATGTTGAGGTCTTTGATCCATTGAACCTGAATTTCTTGCAGAGTGATAAACACAGATCTATTGGCATACTTTACCACCAGTTAGACCAGCACCATCTGTTGAAGAGGCTTTCTGTTATATGGTTTAGGCTTTTTTTGTCAAAATAAAGTGCCCATGAGTGTGTGGGTTTATTTATGTCTTCTATGCATTTCCATTGATTAGACTATTTATACTTATGCCAATACTATGCAGTTTTTATTACTGTTGCTCTATAGTATAGCTTGAAATCAAGGATGGTATTACCTCCAGAAATTCTTTCATTGTACAGGATTATTTTATCAACTTGTGTTCCTTGTTTTTCCACATGTAGTTGAGTATTATTCTTTTAATGCTTATAAAGAATTGTGGTGGAATTTTGATGGGAATTTCATCGAACCTGAATTGCTTTTGGTAAGATGACCATTTTAACTATGTAATTTCTACCAATCCATGATCATGGGAGATATTTTCATCTTCTGTTATCTTTATCAATTTCATTCTTTAGAAATTTGAAATTCTTGCCATAATGGTCTTTCCCTTGATTGGTTATAGTTATACCAAAATATTTTATATTGTTTGTGGCTATTGTACATGATGTTTCCCTAGTTTCTTTCTTATCCTATTTATCATTTATCCCCATATAAAGGGATGCTACTGTATGATAAAAACTTCAAATCTCTGAAGAAAGAAATTAAAGAAGATCTCAGAAGATGGAAAGATCTCCCATGCTCATGGATTGGCAGGATCAACATTGTAAAAATGGCTATCTTGCCAAAAGCGATCTACAGATTCAATGCAATCCCCATCAAAATTCCAACTCAATTCTTCAACGAATTAGAAGGAGCAATTTGCAAATTTGTCTGGAATAACAAAAAACCTAGGATAGCAAAAAGTCTTCTCAAGGATAAAAGAACTTCTGGCGGAATCACCATGCCAGACCTAAAGCTTTACTACAGAGCAATTGTGATAAAAACTGCATGGTACTGGTATAGAGACAGACAAGTAGACCAATGGAATAGAATTGAAGACCCAGAAATGAACCCACACACCTATGGTCACTTGATCTTCGACAAGGGAGCTAAAACCATCCAGTGGAAGAAAGACAGCATTTTCAACAATTGGTGCTGGCACAACTGGTTGTTATCGTGTAGAAGAATGCGAATCGATCCATACTTATCTCCTTGTACTAAGGTCAAATCTAAGTGGATCAAGGAACTTCACATAAAACCAGAGACACTGAAACTTATAGAGGAGAAAGTGGGGAAAAGCCTTGAAGATATGGGCACAGGGGAAAAATTCCTGAACAGAACAGCAATGGCTTGTGCTGTAAGATCGAGAATTGACAAATGGGACCTAATGAAACTCCAAAGTTTCTGCAAGGCAAAAGACACCGTCAATAAGACAAAAAGACCACCAACAGATTGGGAAAGGATCTTTACCTATCCTAAATCAGATAGGGGACTAATATCCAACATATATAAAGAACTCAAGAAGGTGGACTTCAGAAAATCAAATAACCCCATTAAAAAATGGGGCTCAGAACTGAACAAAGAATTCTCACCTGAGGAATACCGAATGGCAGAGAAGCACCTGAAAAAATGTTCAACATCCTTAATCATCAGGGAAATGCAAATCAAAACAACCCTGAGATTCCACCTCACACCAGTCAGAATGGCTAAGATCAAAAATTCAGGTGACAACAGATGCTGGCGTGGATGTGGAGAAAGAGGAACACTCCTCCATTGTTGGTGGGAGTGCAGGCTTGTACAACCACTCTGGAAATCATTCTGGCCGTTCCTCAGAAAACTGGACATAGTACTACCGGAGGATCCAGCAATACCTCTCCTGGGCATATATCCAGAAGATGCCCCAACTGGTAAGAAGGACACATGCTCCACTATGTTCATAGCAGCCTTATTTATAATAGCCAGAAGCTGGAAAGAACCTAGATGCCCCTCAACAGAGGAATGGATACAGAAAATGTGGTACATCTACACAATGGAGTACTACTCAGCTATTAAAAAGAATGAATTTATGAAATTCCTAGCCAAATGGATGGACCTGGAGGGCATCATCCTGAGTGAGGTAACACATTCACAAAGAAACTCACACAATATGTACTCACTGATAAGTGGATATTAGCCCCAAACCTAGGATACCCAAGATATAAGATATAATTTGCTAAACACATGGAACTCAAGAAGAATGAAGACTGAAGTGTGGACACTATGCCCCTCCTTAGATTTGGGATCAAAACACCCATGGAAGGAATTACAGAGACAAAGTTTGGAGCTGAGATGAAGGGATGGACCATGTAGAGACTGCCATATCCAGGGATCCACCCCATAATCAGCATCCAAACGCTGACACTATTGCATACACTAGCAAGATTTTATTGAAAGGACCCAGATGTAGCTGTCTCTTGTGAGACTATGCCGGGGCCTAGTAAACACAGAAGTGGATGCTCACAGTCAGCTAATGGATGGATCATAGGGCTCCCAATGGAGGAGATAGAGAAAGTAGCCAAGGAGCTAAAGGGATCTGCAACCCTATAGGTGGAACAACATTATGAACTAACCAGTACCCCGGAGCTCTTGACTCTAGCTGCATATATATCAAAAGATGGCCTAGTCGGCCATCACTGGAAAGAGAAGCCCATTGGACTTGCAAACTTTATATGCCCCAGTACAGGGGAACACCAGGGCCAAAAAGGGGGAGTGGGTGGGCAGGGGAGTAGGGGTGGGTGGATATGGGGGACTTTTGGTATAGCATTGGAAATGTAAATGAGCTAAATACCTAATAAAAAATGGAAAAAAAAAATAAAGGGATGCTACTGATTTTTTAGTTAATTTTTAATTCAGCTAATTTTCTAATGGTGTTTATCAGATGTAGGAGTTCTCTGGTAGAATATTTGGGGACAGACATGTGCATCTGCATGCCTGCATGCCCTCAAGGACACACACACACACACACACACACACACACACACAGACACACCTTTACAAACTTGTGAGATTATGATACATAGGTATATATTTTTAACCTGCAAATATCACAGTACACATATTATGTACTGTAGAAGAATTTTACTTTAGTACCATGGCTGTCTGGCAAGAGAATCACATCTAGAGACCTTCAGTGTCCGTGGGATTCAGCTGGAATGCAGACATGCCACACACCTTTAATCCCACTGGCTGGAATAAAGACATTCACTTAGTATATACCTCTAATTCTAAACAATGACATCTACTTGAGGGGCAGATGAAATGATTAATCAGAGAAAGATTTGCCAGAATGAGTCAGAGTCATGATATACCCTACTCACTCAAGAACAGCACAAGAAAGAAAGGACTTAAGAGATCAGGACTGAAACAAGGGAGAGAGAGGGAGAGAAAGAGAGAGAGAGAGAGAGAGAGAGAGAGAGAGAGAGAGAGAGAGAGAGAGAGAGACAGAGACAGAGACAGAGACAGAGAGACAGAGACAGAGAGACAGAGACAGAGACAGAGAGACAGAGACAGAGAGACAGAGAGAGTTAGTTTTACAGAGACAGGCTGCAGGTGAAAACAGAAGACAGAACTAGCCAGAGAATGAGAAGTAGCCAAAAGATTAGAACTTATTGCTAAAGTTATGATAAGGCCAAGTAGAGCAATTCAGATAGAAGCCAGAAACCAATTTATATCAATCAGTTTGTACCAGAACAGTTGATGTGAAACAGCCAATCAAGAGTTCAGAAAGAACTAGAAATGGTGAGTTTATTCAGCAGTTAAGTTTTTGAGGTGATAATTGCATCGGTAAATGAATAATAGGTTTACAATATACAAATAATTTAAAACTAGGTAGCTTCAAATATTTTTTGTTTACAGATATGCCTTATCAATTGCCTTAGTTTGCTTTCTGTTACACTGACCATAACCATTAAGGAAGGAAAGAATTATATTTGTCTTATATTTTCCCATCACAGGCCATCAGTGAGAGAAATCAGGGCAGGAACTCAAGCAGACACTTGGAGTCAGAAACTGAAGCACAGACCTTGGAGGAAGGCTTAAACAACCTACTTTATTATAAGAATTGTAGATAAGTATTATATTTATAATTTTGGAGTAATAATGGTTAATATAGAACACCAGAAAGGAAAACTCTTAGCAAAGTATAGACATGTCTATATAGAATTACAACCTAAATGAAAATAAAAAACCCATAGTACATAATACTGAGAATGTAGAAACAAAACTAAAAAAACAACAACAACAACAAAAAACAAACAAACAAACAAAAAACCTTCAAGAAGATTCTAATAGTGTTACACCAAGTTTCACAGGAAAGAAAAGTCCATTTCTTTAGAGATGTAGCTTCATTATGTGGTCCAACATCTATGTGCCTTTAATAAGCAGCACTAAGTGGGCTCAGTGGGTTTAAAGCTGATTGATGTTGAGCATAGGTAAAAGGATTATTGTCAATATAGACGTCAATATGTGTATTTATGAATTTTTTCATTAGAAAAATTCATCAGAATCATAGCATGGTTGTAGTAGAGCATTTCAGATAATTTCTTTCAGAAATCTGAAACATGCCCTGTACAAGATATAGCATATATTTTAAAAATACAAAGCTCCAGCAGAGGGACATCTTGAGTTAGAAATTAACAGTGCTGGGAGAAGGAAGGAGGAATCATTTTCTTCTCAGGCAGCAGTCAGTAATATCACACAAGGAAAACAATGTATTTTATTAAACATTTTGCTATATTCACTGTGGACATTTGTCTTTAATGATTAACTTTTTAAAATAAAATAGAAATAACACTTGGGGTTACAAATTTAGTAAGATGATTGGTTCTTGGATATAAAATTTGATGTTTTATTTATATTTTTAATTTTATTTTAAATTTATTTTTTACACTCCATATTCCATTCTCCACCCCCCTCATCCACCCTGTGACTGCTTCACATCCCACACCTCTTCCCCACCCCACCCCCTGTCTCCACGTGGATGCCCCCACATCCCCAACCCACCAGACCTCTAAACTCCCTAGGACCTCCAGTCTCTTGAGGGTTAGGTGCATCTTCTCTGAATGAACACAGACCCGGAAATCCTCTACTGTATGTGTGTTGGGGGCCTCATATCAGCTGGTGTATGCTGTCTGTTTGGTGGTTCAGTGTTTGAGAGGTCTCAGGGGTCCAGATTAATTGAAATTGCTCATTCTCCTACTGGATACTACACATAAAATTCATTTGCTGTTTTTGTTGTTTTGTCTCATTATTTTCTCTGATTTACAAGTTTACTTCTTCAGATGAGCAATCTCAAACAAACATCACCATTTAACAGTAGGACATATTTTTTAAATAGTAGCATTTGCTTTAGTTGAATATAACCCTACTACATAAAAATAGGAGGAGGGTGACCCTGTAGGAGGACCAGCAGTCTCAATCAACCTGGACCCCCAAGATCTCTCAGACACTGGACCACCAATCAGGCAGCATACACCAGCTGATATGAAGCCCCCAACACATATACAGCAGAGGACTGCAGGATCTGGGTTTAGTCAAGAAGATTCACCTAATGCTCAAGAGACTATGGGCCCCAGGGAATTTATAGGTTTGGTGGGGTGGGGGTGGGAGGTAGAGACATCCTCGTGGAGACAGGAGGGTGGGGAGGAGGTATGGGATGTGAAATAGTCAGAGTGTGGACCGTAAGGGGAATACAATCTGGAGTTTAAAATAAATAAATAAATAAATAAATAAATAAATAAATAAATAAATAAATAAATAAATAAAATAGCAGATTAAGATCAAATAATTTTACAATTTGGGACTGCGGTTTTGCATTACCTTGCTGTATTGTGTGTGTCTCTGTGTGTGTGTGTGTGTGTGTGTGTGTGTGTGTATGTTTGTGCATGTGTGTGTGTGTGTGCATGTGTGTATGTGTGTGCATTTGTGTATGTGTGTGTGTCCATAGCATGTGTGAAAAAAGTAGCTCCTCTTTGTATGATTATATATAGATAGACACGAAGAGTTGATTCTCAGAATCATACTGTAACAGAATTGTGTGTCCTACAGCAAAACGTTTTATGAGATACTCAATTTAAAAGAAATAATGTAAAATCAAATGATTTCTTCTTGCAGTTTCTGAAACATATGTAAAAATAATCATTTTCACTTTTAATCATATAGATAAGCTCCCTCACATTTTTACTCTTTTCTCCCTTTTCCCTCCCTCCTTTTCTTCCTTTCTTTTGTGATTAAAAACAAAAACAAAAATATTACTTATTTATTTGATGAATTTCAATGTTTTGCCTTCATGTATATCTGTGCATTATGTTCATGAGTGTTACCTATACAAGGCAGAAGAAAGTGCAAATTTTCTTCGAACTGGAATTATAGATGACTGTGAGCTGCCATGTTGGTGGCTCAGAATTGTGCTGGGCTCCTTGGGAATAGCATCTGATGCTCATAATTGAGCTATCTCTACATCCTCTTTTTGCTATTTTTGAGATATTACTATGTAGTCCAAACTAGCACTTATCTTGTAGTCAACTTGTTTCTGCTTCCAGAGTTCAGGAATCTGGGATTATATGTGTGTGCATCCACACCCAGTGCTAGCATTAATTTTCAATTAAACAAATATCTACTAAGTGGCTAAATGATGCCTTGGGTAGGTATATCATAGGTTTTGACTAAAACAGGTTGAAATAAAGCAAAAAAGAAAAGTCCCTTTCTCTTGAGTAGTTTAGACTGTGCTTGTAATAATTCTTCAGAGATGTTAGTTCCATGTACTTGAAATATTTGTATAAATATCAGAAGGTTAAGAAAGGTTTGCACTTCAAAATTTAGAGCTGATTCCTCTGCAATTCTTCACAGAACTCTATTTTAATCCATTCAAATAGGAGACTATAGGTTTATCTTTGGGGAGGGTATATAAGCTGATAATTGGTGAGCATAATACACAAGAAAAAGTTGAAGTTGGGTATAGCATATTACAAATAGTAAAATGATTTGAAAGATACACTCAATTTCACCATTCTGTCTTCTAAGCAGAAGTCAGAAGAAAAGAGAATTATATTAAAATAAAAGAGAAAAGGACACTGATATCAATATGCACCTCAGTCAATTGACCCTGCAGACATTTGCATGTCATCATGTAATAAAGCTGAGTAAATCACCCCCAGACTGAAGTAAATTACAGTGAGTTGGAACCTAGAAAAGATGAGAAAACTACAAGTCAATTTATAGTAGAGGCATGAGTTCTCTACTGTGCAGTAAGCCTCAAGTACATTCAGAGGTGAGTTAGTAAAGGTCCATATCAGGAAGCCTTTTCAAAGATATGCAAATGAAAGACCCACAACGTGAGGACTCCCCCACGTTCTGACTCAGGAGAGGCGACACCCCAAAATCACCAACGAGAAAACGGTCTTGTTGCAAATTGCAAGAGGATTTTTATTCAAGAGCGCTCTCGGGCCCACGGTCATACACCACGCAGGGGTAGAGGACCGTGGCACCCCGAGTAGCTGAGTAAAGGGGTATTTAAAGGAGAAAATCCACAACTCAAGGAGGTGGGAAGGGCGTTGTTGGAAAATACCAAAAATACCAGGTAAGAGTCACAAGGAAGTACAAAGTCACAGGTGTCACAAGGAATACCTGGTAATTGTTAACTCTCAAGACAGTTTCTAAGAGCCCCTAACAATAGCACATTTGCATTGCAGCTTCCGGTAATGGTCAGGGTGACTTTCTTTGAATGAATACTCCTTGAACTCAGGAAGTGGGTGGGTGGAGGAATGTCACTATCTGTTTTATGATTAGCATACCCTGGAGCACTGAGTTTACTACTCTTTCATTCCCCCCTTCTTCTTGTTAGTAGTTCTAATCTTAGAACTAGATACTATCTTTTTTCTGACATACTTGATCCTTTATGGCATGGTACTGTTGTCTCAAAACTAAAAGCCGCACTGCACTAATTTTTGTTCTAATAAGCAGAAGCAAAATCAAAAGGGGTCCCCATAAAGGTAGAAAGTAGGGCTGTCAAGAGTACAAGATAAGGGCCTTTCTACCAGAGTCTCAAGGTTTTCTGGTGGAGACGTCTAATGTAGCAGGTCTTCTTCTCTTGAGTAGGCCTTCTGGAGCTGCTTTTTCGCTCGCTGTCTCACTCACTGGAGCACCTTGAGCCTAGAGAACAAAGGCTGGGAAAGCAGCATGTCAGCACTATGTACAGAGGCTATTTTTACCAGTGGAGGGGGGCCCCCTGTAGAGTAATTTATAGGGGGGTCAGTCTAAACTGTCCAGGGGTGTTTCTATCCCTGAAGAGCATAAAGGGTAGGAGAGCTATCTAATCATAGCGCCAGTCTCCGCTGTCAATTTGGTAAGGGTCCCTTACTGGTTCTATTCATTTTCTCTACCTGTCCTGAGCTTTGGGGCCTGCATGCACAATGTAACTTCTAATCATTCCCCAATATCTTGGCCAGTCCCTGATTTACCTGGGTAACAAAGACAGGTCCGTTATTGGACCCAATTACCTTGGGAAGGTTTCTTTTAGAAATTCTACCTCGTCATAGCACAGGCCTTGCAGCTTTTGACTATTTCTTCTGCCAAGTCAGAGAATCCTGTAACATAGTAGTCAAAGGACCTAACCACACCTTTGAATTTCTTGGCCCCCAGGCCAAGTCAAATACTGTCCATAGCTTGATAGTGCTCAGGGGTGTATCTAAAGCTGGTCTCTCTGATGTCATAATAATCTTTAGGCTCCTTGACTGCCAGGATCATTGCTCCTTGGGCCACCTGATTGGCGGTTAGATCTGCCACCTGATTTTTTTTTTTTTTAGCCACAGCATCTTAGGTCTTTTTCTGCAGATGTCAACAGCCCTCTTTGTATATTGCCCCGTAGAGTGGCAAAAGCATACCTGTTGTCAGTGTAGACTTTTCTTTGCCATTTATAGAGCTTGTCTTAAAGTCACAAGTTCAGCTTTCTGGGCCGACGTCCCTCAGGAAGGCTGCTGGCCTAGATCACTTGCTTTCTGTTCACCACCATACTGCTGTCCCCGCCTTCTGCTTACCTTTAACCTTGAGGCTACTGTCCTCAGGCTAAGGCTGATCTGATCCTTCAGATCATTTCTTCTGCCAGAATGTCAGCGCAGTGATGAGTAGGTGCAGTCTCACGCAGTGGGACAGCAGGTGGAATGAAGCGAAGATCACTCATTTAGACAACAAAAAGCTCTGATGTGTCACAGGAGCGTTGGTAATGCTTTCAAGAGTGTGGGATGCCACTACAGTTATTTGCTGTCCCAGAGTGAGCTTATCAGCATCCTTGACAAGCAGATTATGGCAGCAATAGCTTTCAGGCAAGAAAACCACCCGCTGGCAACAGGGTGTAACTTCTTGGATAGGTAAGTCACTGGCCTTTTTCAAAGTCCCAAAGTCTGAGTAAGGACTCCTCTGGTGACCCCTGCTCTCTCTTTTACATAAAGAGTGAAAGGCTTGGTTAGGTCAGGCATAGGCTGGCCATCAGTAGGGCCTTTTTAATCTCTTTAAAGGCTTTCTGGTGATCTGGGGTCCACACAAACACCTCCCTTCCTTGGTTAGGGGGTACAACTGGGCAGCTAAGGTCGCCAACCCAGGTATCTAGAGTCTGTAGAAGCCAGCAGTACCTAAGAATTTTCTTACTTGCCTTGGTGTAGTTGGGGTGGGGATCTGAGTTACAGTCTTTTTCTGGCTTCTTTTAGCCACTGCTTTCTACCTTGAAGGGTGTATCCCAAATAAGTCACTTCAGTCTGACACAGCTGAGCCTCTTTAGCTGAGGCTCCGTCTTCAGTTGCCCAGGTTTCCTGTCTAGATCCTGTCTTTTCTTATTTTCCTACCACTGTGGCAAATTTCTTTCTTGTCTACGATCCCTCCTGTTTTCTCTTTCTTTTGCCTCTCGCCTTTCTCTCTCTCACACACACACTTTCTCTGCCTCTTTTACTAGATCGCATAACTGTCTCCTTTTTGTAATATACCTTTTAATCTCTGAAGTTTCTTTCTGATATAGGGAGCTGACTGCCTTATGAAAGGCCATGGCCACTGAGGCCTTTTGGGCTTCCGAGGTAAGATCAAAGGGAGTGAACCGCCTGAAGGCTTCCATAAGCCTTTCAAGGAACACAGAGGAAGGTTCGATCGGCCCCTGCATTACTTCTTACCTTAGCCAAATTAGTGGGCCCGTTTTGAGGCACCTTGGAGACCGGAGCCTGGCGATAGATTTTTAAGCTCTCCCTACCTTTAGCCATGTTGCAGTTCCAACTGGGGTGAGTCAAAGGGAATTTCATGTCGATCTCATTTTGTAGCTGTGTAGACCACCGTTGGCTTTTGGGCTATTTTTCTAGCCTCTAACAGAATTCTTTCTCGCTCTTCGGTTGTTAAGAGCATCTGCAACCACTGTTGACAGTCATCCCAAGTAGGCTGATGAGAGAACATAAGGAACTCCACCAACCCTGTGAGGCGTTGGGGATCCTGAGAAAGGGGGTGGTTAATTTTCCAGTTATAAATACCAGCAGAGGAAAATGACCAGTACTGAAGGGTTTAAAGTTTGGGCGGGTCCACCAGAGTCCGCCCGTACTCTGCTCTGCGGGTCCCTGTGGCTCCATGTACTCACAGTGGTCCGCCTCTCAACGCCCCGTCGGCGGCTGGGGTCGAGGCTGTGGATAAGGGGAAGGTTGTGGACTAGGCCACTCAGGAGGCTTTATAGATTTTAGAGGAGCCGATTTAGCTGGTGGCTCCAATTCGGGAGAAGCCTTTAATTTCTCTTGTAACATGAGAGCACAACCACAATTTTGAGAAGCAAAACCCAATTTTAACAGTGTAAACAATCTATTTTCTTTAAAAATGAACTCCAAAAACATTACTTGCTACAAAGTTTGGCTGTCCGTTCCTGCACACAAACACAAGAAGGTGTAGCCGCCAATATATCTATTATAAATCGGGTTTCTAGAATAAGAATTACACAGAATATTACCCAATTCAGGCGTATCTTTAGAGACCTGTTCCCATGGGTTGTCTCATGCTGCATGTTGTAGTTCTAAATTACTCTAACACAGAGTTACCAGTTTTAAGTCAACTTTTTGTTACCAATGTTACAAATTTTTAATCATAACAAATAACTTATGAGCCACTAATCTATAACCAAGACATATAAAACATATTTATACTTTTGAAACTATTTAGGAACAAAAATGAAATGGTCGTATACATTTGTCCATTTAAACCAAACAAAATTCTTTTTTTTTTTTTTTAGCTGTAATTTCAAGAGAGGAGCACCTTGTCATCTGATGAATCCAATTTTTGTAGGAAAAACAGCCATCTCTTCCCTTACCATAGAACTTGAGAAGCTGCTGGTCCCTATAAGAACAGCATTTATAATCAGCGCCTAGCAGGGCTTCTCTAGCCACACTAGATTCCTAACTACAGGTGCAGGGTTCCAAAGACCAATTAATACTGTTTATTTTATTACCAAATTATCTCCAGATAGTTGGAGTGTACTGCTTTTCTCAAAACCCATTTTCTCACATCTCAGGTGTAAACTTTCTCTAGTCAGGGTATAAAGCACCTATGAGAATTACCTTTGTTTCTCTAGATTTTCACATAGCTCTAAACACGTACACAAAAACACATAAAACAGAAACCAACAAATCCAGACACACTCGACCCTTTCTTGTCCTCCACAAGCAGGCAAAAGAATTAGACGATGTTGGAGGGGGAAGCTTCCGCTTCAACAGAACTCGGTCCCTCTGACCGATCCGGAGACAGCCAGGCATCCCTGGCTCTCCTTACCTCCCAGGGCGTCCCCCAGGGCCACAGCCTGTGGTCCTCCTAGCACGTCTGCCGACCACAGTCCTCCGGTCCTTACGGCCCAAAAGGACAGCTGCAAATACAGACGCGCGCATTTCAGAAAACCCCATCACCCCATCGTCTACAAACACCGTCGTCCACTTTTACCTAGATGACCAAAACCAGAGAAGCACACTTGTTCCTCACTCTGCCAGATGTAAAACCAAGGCACAAGGTGGGACTCGAACCCACGATCTCGTAACCCTGAAACCAAAGCACGAGGTGGGACTGGAACCCATGATCTCGCAACCCGAAAACCAAGGCACGAGGTGGGACTCGAACCCACGATCTCGTAACCCTGAAACCAAGACACAAATTCAATAAACTCAGATGGATCCAAACTCAGACTTTGCCGTGCTTCAGAAACATAGGACAAGACACAAACAACCCAACATAACAAGCACATGTTCCAATGTTCGTTTCAGAAAACAGACACTCAAAACAGATACACCGGCCGGCACACACACAAGAGGGGATCCCCATACCTCCAAGTCGGTTCTCTGGTGTGAGGGGTGGTCGCGTTTCCCGGCCAACGCACCAAATGAAAGACCCACAACGTGAGGACTCCCCCACGTTCTGACTCAGGAGAGGCGACACCCCAAAATCACCAACGAGAAAACGGTCTTGTTGCAAATTGCAAGAGGATTTTTATTCAAGAGCGCTCTCGGGCCCACGGTCATACACCACGCAGGGGTAGAGGACCGTGGCACCCCAAGTAGCTGAGTAAAGGGGTATTTAAAGGAGAAAAACCACAACTCAAGGAGGTGGGAAGGGCGTTGTTGGAAAATACCAAAAATACCAGGTAAGAGTCACAAGGAAGTACAAAGTCACAGGTGTCACAAGGAATACCTGGTAATTGTTAACTCTCAAGACAGTTTCTAAGAGCCCCTAACAATAGCACATTTGCATTGCAGCTTCCGGTAATGGTCAGGGTGACTTTCTTTGAATGAATACTCCTTGAACTCAGGAAGTGGGTGGGTGGAGGAATGTCACTATCTGTTTTATGATTAGCATACCCTGGAGCACTGAGTTTACTACTCTTTCACAAACTCCATATATAGAAGAACAAATATATTTAAAAGACATAGATACTAGGATTTATGCAAGAAGTAGAAGGATGATCTGTCTTCTATGACATGAGAGTAGACAGAGCATCAGAGAGAAAATCATGCATTTTGGGAAAAGAGCAATTTAGTCTACAGGATGATAATTATTGAGAAATTATTTGTGATTTTCAATGAATTTTATAAAAATTTACATGTTTTACTTAACATAATACTTACAAAGTCATTTTGTGTAGATACTACTGCTATCCCTACTTCATAAATGTATCAGGAAGAGCAAGAGCTCATCCTGCTGTGCCTAGAAAATAATTTTTCACACCAGTCTTCTTCAACTTCTGGCTTTTATAGTATTTCTGCCATGATCCATTATTTTCTGCAATATGTATATATACACACACACACACATTGCACCCAATGTGTATATCTTGCCGTGCTGGTCGTATTGTTGTTCTCGGGGCTCATAGCTGAGTAAAACTTGTGATGATGTAATTTTTCTCCAGCAGTCTGCACAGCACATTTTGGAACTATGAATGCTAAGTAAGAGAGATGAATAGCCACTTTATTTTTTCCATATGCTATGACCAATGTATTTGCTGTCTTCTGCAAATAGATCTTACTAACAAGTACTATTGGGAAACAGAGAACACCTGTGCTGCTCAGTAGGTCTCTATGACATGTTTTACCAACAGATCAATGGAAGACATCCCACAATTGACACTGTGGTTTTGTTTGTAACCTATGAATTCTAAGAAAAGCATTATCCACTGTTATGGTACCTCCAAATAAACTCTTTTATATTCATATGTAAATAGATATGCATATATAAACCTATGTCTATATGAAACTTTTATAATAGCAGTCTTCCATGTGGTTCCCTTAAACATCCTCAGCATTTTTTACTTCACCCATTGTGGGGCTGTGGGTGTGTGGGAAAGAGGGGAATGGGATAGAAACTGTGTCCTGCCAGAGTTCCGGTGCTCTGGGCAGATGGAAGCAGGAGGACTGCCAGAGGCTTTCCACACAGCCCTGGGTGGGCATCTAGCTGTGTTAAGCCACTGAACCCACATGACGGGTGGTGGACAAGTGTCAGCCCCAGGTACCAGGTTCTCAGTCTCTGGCATCCCACAATGGATACGGTGGGGGAGCTGAGAACAGGATAGAGGCCCCGGGGTGGCAAAAAGCCCCTGAGATAAGGGAAGAGGGCAGAAGGAGAGGGGGGCGCTGGGTGGTTCCCACGCAGGTGAGAGTCCTTAGTCCAGTCCCTGGTGTAGTGTAGGAAGGCCTTCTGTAGGGAGATTAGACATGGCTCCTTAGGAGAAAGCCTATCCCATCATTCAAGCCTGGTGGGGCTTGATGGACAGAGACAGTCTGTGATTTTAGAACTTTATTGTAGAAAGGCAGGGGGAAAGAGAGAGGTTAGAAAGAGAAAGACTGGCCATGACTAGGAGGAGAGAAGTTGAAAGAGAGAGAGAAGAATGGCTAGAGAGTAAGAGAGGTAAAAGCTTAGAGAGAGAGAAGTAGAGCTAGAGAGTAAGAAAGCTTAAAGAGAGCAAGGAAGGGCCAAACAGCCCCTCTTATAGTAGTCTTTGTTATCTTGCTGTTGCTAGGTAACTGTGGGGAGGAGTCTAGCCAGAATGCCAGAAGCTTGGGGCATTGTCTATGTGACTGCTAGCCATATGCCTATCCTGTGTGTGTGTGTGGTGGGGGGGGAGGGGAGTAACTTTGACGGGAGTCAGGGGTCCAGGAGACATGTAGGTGGAAATTACCACCCACCGGATCCCATGGGGTTCAAGACCTCAGCTCGATTGGAGACCAGGCTGTCTGTGAATAGCCCATTATCCTACAACACATGCCCCCTCCTCTTTCTACTATCATCCCTCTCTCTGATTGTAACTTCCTCTCCATTATTCCTCTTTCCCCTCTCATATCACCTACATTCTACTATGTCGAATATGTTAATGTCTTTCCTTCCAATTCTACTTCCCTTGACTTTTTTATAAATACTCTATATTATACACAAAAATATAAAGATTTGGTACTAGAATCCAAACATAAGGGGAACACATAACATTTGTCCTTCGACCTCTCTGTTACTTCACTGAGTATGTTTTCCAGATTTATTCATGTTGAAAACGTCACAATTTAATTTCTCTTTATAGACAACTAAACTCTAATTGTATATAGTTATTTTTATTATACATTAATCAGTTGTTGGGTATGTAGGTTTTTGGCATGTCCTAGCTATTGTGAATAGAGTAGCCGTGTACATAAAGGAACATGTACATCAGTGGTGGTTTGAATATCCTTGACCCATAGGGAGTGGCACTGTTAGGAGGTATTGCCTTGATAGAGGAAGTATGTCACTGTGGAAGTGGCCTTTGGAGATCTCCTCCTATGATCAGGCTCCACTCAGTGCAGAAGAGAGCTTCCTCCTAGCTGCCTATGAATGCCAGTCTTTGCCTGGTTACCTTTGGATCAAGATGCAGAATTCTCAGCCCCTTCTCCAGCACCATGTAGACCTCTCAGCTTTGCCTGAACCAAACCTTCGTGGATGCTGCCAGGCTTCCTGCCATGATGAAAATGCATTGAGCCTGTAAAACTGTAAGCCCGCCCTAATTGAATGGTGTTCTTTTATAAAAATTGCCTTGTTCATTGTGTCTCTTCAAAACAATAAAACCCAAACTGAGATAACCTCCAGAGTGGGAAATAGATATATTTCTGTATATGCACAGTAGTTCTCATATGATGGATCTATTTCTAGTTTTTTGTTTTATTCTTGTTGTGTTTCCATTTTTGTGGAACTACCACACTGATTTCCATGATGATTGAGCCAGTTCACACTCCTACCAACAGTGCATAAAGGCTCCCCATTCTCCATATATTTATTAGTTTTTTTAATCTTTGTTTCCATATACTTACCTAACCAGACTGGTGAGGGACAGACTATTTCTGAGGTTTTAATCTTTATTTTCTTTATGGTTAAGAATGTAGCAGAAACTTTGCAATTTTATGAGGTCCCATTTATCAATTCTTGATCTTACAGCACAAGCCATTGGTGTTCTGTTTAGGAATATTTCCCCTGTGCCCATATCTTCTAGGCTTTTCCCCCACTTTCTCCTCTATTAATTTCAGTGTCTCTGGTTTTATGTGGAGGTCTTTGATCCACTTAGACTTGAGCTTTGTTCAAGGAGATAAGAGAAAGCACCCAAGGAGCTGAAGGGGTCTGCAACCCTATAGGTGAAACAACAATATGAACTAACCAGTACCCCCCCCCCCCCGAACTCATGTCTCTAGCTGCATATGTAGCAAAAGATGGCCTAGTCGCCATCACTGGAAAGAGAGGCCCCTTGGTATTGCAAACTTTATATGCCCCAGAGGTGAACTCCAGGGCCAGGAAATGGGAGTGGGTGGGTAGGGGAGCAGGAGCCAGGCCCTGTTTACAACTGAGAATAGGAACAATCCTAATTAAGATCAGCTAAACACAGGAGCCAGGTGAATGCTCTGATGCAATGCTAGTCTATTGTTAAACCCACCACGAGAGGTTCTTTAGTAAATACCTGATTATTCTATTCCTCTGGGCCTAGTGAAAAAACCTGGGGCAGGGGAATTCCCTTCTACTAACCCTTTCATGTGAAAACACACCTATTTCCTAGGCCATTGTGTATTCCTATGTTTGGGTGTGACTTGGCTATTGTCCTAAGTAATTACTATGCAGACTAACCCTAAACTCTTCTAGCTCTATTCAAGTAAATTGTAATGCCTGTTTATTTTCACTGTCTCTACTAGAAGTAAATTTGAACGTTACTGAATAGGTAACATTCTTGCTGAATTCCAAGCTCATAGTCAGCTTCAAGGACTGCCTAGGACATTGGAACACTGGCAAAGGCTTAGCTATATGTGAAAATAAATCTTAAAAGGCACTTATAATAAAAAAAATACTGAAAGAGAGCACACGGATCCATACACCAGACTAATGTGGGGACAGGTTTTGAGTATACATGCTATGGGAATGCCAAGGTTCCAGGAGGCTGGTTTCCATGAAACTCTGCCTCAGGACTGCTTCCAGGTTTCTAAACCTGTAATGCGAGTCACTACTAGAGTGGATGTAGCACCATTTGTTGTAAATGCTACCTTTTCTTTAATGTGAACTTTTTTCATATTTGTAAAATGTCAGGTGGTCATAGATGCTTGGAGTTATACCTGTATTATTTCCATCCACTCATCCATGTGCCTATTTTTGTGCCAGTACCACACTGCTTTTAGGACTATGCCTCTGGATTATAACTTTGAATTCAGGAATAAAGCTACCTCAGGCAGTGTTTCTGTTCAGGATTGTTCTTGATAGCTGTGATATTTTTGTCTTCCACTTGATTTTTAAGATTATCTTTCTATTTCTTTGAAAAATCAGATTGACATTTTGATGAGGACTGCACTGAATCTGTAGATTGCTTTTGATAAATGGCCATTTTCATGTGAATCTTACCACATTTTGTGTGAAGGAAGTCACTCTATCTTCTGGCACATTCTTCAATTTCTTTCCCTTGTGCCTTTCCATTTTTATTTTAAAAGTCTATCATTTCACTGGTCAGGTTTATTCTGAGGTGTTTTATATTTTTGAGGCTTTGTGAATGGGATTCTTGTCCCAATTTTGTTCTTATTCTGTTTTTCTTTGGTGTTTAGGAGGGATATTGTTTTGGGAATGTGTATTTTGTAATTTTCAACTGTGCTGAAAATATTTATCAGCAACTTATTAGCAATAGGAGTTTCCTGTTGGGGTCCTTTAGGATTGTGTCATGAATCCAGTCATGTCAACCTCAAATTGACATACAATAAAGTTTTAAAGTGCCATTTTAGTATATTAACCAGATGAAGATTCAAAGCTACTCAGATTCAGAACATAAAAATATACCACATATTATTCAGTTTCTCCCATATAAATTTCTAGAATTTTAAAAATCCCATTTATATATGAAAAATAAAGTGAAAGAATATTAATATAAATACATACTTCTCTAATAATTATGTAGCATATCAGGAATTTTCCTGGTTAAAATAGTTTACATATTTTTGAATGAATTGCTTAAAATCAATGAGAGACCAATGACAAAACTGTAACTTATTTGAAAAACAAAAAAGAGTGAAAAGCACTGAGTTCAGGAAACAATGCCTGACTTCAAAATTATTTAATGTCACTTCTGTGGGAAGTAGAGTAGAAAATGTTTTCCAGAAGTTTCCGTGCAAGCAAGAATGTATTTTTAAGGTAAAATGCAAACATTTGTCAGCAAGTTACCCTGCAGAAGACAGGAAGTGAATTAGAGAAGTGTAGGAGAGTCTGTCACTGGAAAGAAAGGAAGATTTATTAGTAACAAAATCAAAGTAAATTTATCTTACTTAAAATATTTGTCATTAACAACAGAACATAATTGTAAACTATCTTATGCTGATTAGTTTTAAGGCTGAAAGCTAAAAGCTTAATTTCATTGATCATTCATCACTGTTATGTATATTTTTCATTCTCTAAAGTTCTGAGACATATTACAATATAAATTAATACTATTTAAGTGGCTATATTGTGGAAGACAGGAATTAACATTTAAACAATTTAATGCAATTTTATTTAAAGACATAATGAAATATTATTTATGATAACATTTAAAATACACAGCAATGCAGTGTGAGTACCATTATGACTTGTGCCTTGGTATAAAAACATTAAATTAAAAATATTTGCTTTATTATTGATTGTCTTTTCATTTGCAATGAGAATATACATACCAAATCAAATAAAAGCAGAGGAAATTCAATTTCATGAAAATAAGGAAACTGGAAAACTCGTCTGTCTGTTTTTACAATGAAGAGAATATGTTCTTAAGTTAAAACTAATTTTGCACATGAAACATCAAATAGATAGCTATGAAATGCAGTTTTATAATTTGTATCTAATATACTCAAGAAGTTACAAAATATTTTAAATATAATGTCTTTTAAAAATAAATTTTGTAAATATTTAATCACTATAACACAGATCAGTCAGGTAGAAAAAATTACATAAGTACCCTTGGCCTATAGTCTAACAAAGACACTCATTTTCTCTCTTTTTTTCTCCAAAGCCCTTGTCACAGACAAAAAAGAAAAAGAAAAAGAAAAAGAAAAAGAAAAAGAAAAAAAAAAGAAAAAGAAAAAGAAAAAGAAAAAGAAAAAAAGAAAAGAAAAAAAAAGAAAAAGAAGAAAAAGAAAAAGAAAAAGAAAAAATTAATATTGATTGGCACATATCCCCAAAAGTTACTGAAATCTGTTTTGGTGCTGTGATAATATATATATTTCAGATAGTCCCTAGGAAAATACAGGTCTTTAAAATCAGGAGGGTTTACTTTCATTAGTTTATTGGTTTTTTTTTTAATGCTAAAATTTAAAATAGTGAAAAAATTATTTGCTATACATCTACACCCAAACTCCTCCTTATGTGATTCCCCACGATTTGAGTAGCCAGGATACATTTTTATAGCAATAAAACACTTAGAAAAAAATGATATTAATTTTCTCATCATACTTATAGATAGGCACATCTTTCAGAAATTAAGAAAACTTCATTATAGAGGTTTTTTTTTTTCATCCTGAATAGCCTATTAGTTTATTTTCAGAAGACAGGCTTACTCCTTCAATTATGATAAATTAATTATTTGTATAATAGTAGTGGGTAGCAAATTATATAAACATATGCATTAGCATAAGTTTTTTATATCATACCAATGCAGTTAAGGTATATAAGTGTATATAAGAAAACTCGTTTACTTGAGAACTGTTCTATACTTAGAATAGAAATTAACACCATACTGAAATCCCAGTATAATGCTTATATAATCATTGTTAAAATTTATGGCCTTTTTATAAATATTAAAGTGTTTGGTAAGTCTGGACAAAACTGGAAACCCTAGAAAATACAAACAAAAAGGACTGCAATAAACAAGAGAGCTTGACTGCTATCTTACAGTAAGTTGAACAGAACATAAACACCATTATTAAACTTTAAGTTAATAAAATATCTTTGTGAAAACAGGTAGTGCTATTCATTGACTCAGTTATGCAAGAAATGTGCACAATTACAATGTAGAGATGAAAAGTTTTTGAAAGTTGTTGAGTGTTTCAGAACAAAAACAAAACATCCATTGTTCCTGTATTATCATCA
This sequence comes from Mus musculus, assembly GCF_000001635.26. Taxonomy (NCBI): domain Eukaryota; kingdom Metazoa; phylum Chordata; class Mammalia; order Rodentia; family Muridae; genus Mus; species Mus musculus. The sequence goes on from NC_000086.7 coordinate 114,339,945, forward strand.
CAGATTTCACCACCTCTGCGTGCATGGCACAGTATTGTTTAATTTTTTTCCACATTTTAATTAGGTATTTACTTCATTTACATTTCAAATGCTATCTCGAAATTGCCCTATACCCCACCCACCCACCACAGCTCCCCTACCCACCCACTCCTACTTCATGACTCTGGTGTTTCCCCTGTACTGGGGCATATAAAGTTTTCAAGACCAAAGGGCCTCTCTTCCCAATGGCCACCTAGGCCATCTTCTGCTACATAAGCAGCTAGAGACGTGAGCTCTGGGGGTACTGATTAGTTCATATTGTTGTTCCACTTATAGGGATGCAGACCCCTTCAGCTCCTTGGGTACTTTCTCTAGCTCCTCCATTGGGGGCCCTCTGTTCCACCCAACAGATGACTGTGAGCGTCCACTTCTGTATTTGCCAGGCACTGGCATAGCCTGACCAGAGACAGCTATATCAGTGTCCTTTCATCAAAATATTGCTGGCTTATGCAATAGTGTCTGTGTTTAGTAGATGATTATGGGACAGACGCCTGGGTGAGACAGTCTCTGGATGATCCATCCTTTTGTCTTAGCTCCAAACTTTGTCTCTGTAATTTCTTCCATGGGAGTTTTGTTCCCAATTCTACGAAGGGGCAAAGTGTCCACAGTTCGTTCTTCGTTCTTCTTGAGTTTCATGTGTTGTGCAAATTGTATCTTGGGTATTCTAAGTTTCTAGGCTAACATGCACTTATCAGCAAGTGAATATCATGTGAGTTCTTTTGTGATTGAGTAACCTTACTCAGAATGATACCCTCCAGATCCATCCATTTGCCTAGGAATTTCATAAATTCATTGTTTTTAGTAGCTGAGTAGTACTCCATTGTGTAAATGTACCACTGACCTGTCCAGCAGGTCCAGTTATTCAAGGGTCTCGAGGGGACCTACTACTAAGAACCAAATGGGGGGAGAGAAAGTCCGACACCAAGTGCGAGGAAAGACACAGAACCAGTCTGATTAGCATCAAGGTGTCACTCTATTCAGCAAGGCTCAAGGCTTAAATGCACAAGCAAAAGGGGAAGGTACAAGTACTTCTCAGCAGGAGGGTTGGAGCAGTGGAAATTTTTCTTTTGGCAGCTACAAGGAGAAGCAGGAACTTGGTGGTATCAAAGTGTGGTCAGGACATCTGGCACTGACTTAGGGCTAGAACATTCTGTGGTTGTTCTCGGAACAGTGAGTCGGTGGCCCGCTTTTGACCCCCTTTTCTTCTCAGGGGGAGAGGCTCAATTCAGAGATCAGAACAATTGTGTTGTGTTAATAGCTCCCAACATACCACATTTTCTGTATCCATTCCTCTGTTGAGGGACATCTGGGTCCTTTTCAGCTTCTGGCTATTATAAATAAGGCTGCTATGAACATAGTGGAGCATGTGTTCGTATAACCAGTTGGAACAACTTCTGGATATATGCCCAGGAGATAGATGTATTGCTGGATATTCTAGTAGTATTATGTCCAATTTTCTGAGGAACCACCAGAATGATTTCCACATTGGTTGTACAAGCTTGCAATCCCACCAATAATGGAGGAGTGTTCCTCTTTCTCCACATCCTTACCAGCATCTGCTGTCACCTGAATTTTTGATCTTAGCCATTCTGACTGGTGTGAGGAGGAATCTCAGGGTTGTTTTGATTTGCATTTCCATGATGATTAAGGATATTGAACATTTTTACAGGTGCTTCTCAGCCATTCAGTATAACTCAGTGGAGAATTCTTCTTTATGTCTGTACCCCATTTTTAATGGGGTTATTTGTTTTTCTGAAGTCCATCTTTTTGAGTTCTTTATATATATATATTGGATATTAGTCCCCTATCTGATTTAGGATTTGTAAAGATTTTTTTCCAATCACTAGGTGGCCTTTTTGTCTTATTGACAGTGTCTTTTGCCTTACAGAAGGTTTGCAATTTTATGAGGACCCATTTGTCGAATCTCAATCTTATAGCACCAGCCATTGCTGTTCTGTTCAGGAATTTTCCGCCTGTGCCCACATCTTCGAGGCTTTCCCCCACTTTCTCCTCTATAAGTTTCAGTGTCTCTGGTTTTATTTGGAGATCTTTGATTCGCTTAGATTTTACCTTAGTAAAAGGAGATAAGAATGGATTAATTCTAATTCTTCTAAATGATAACTGTGAGTTGTGCCAGCACCATTTGTTGAAAATGCTGTCTTTTTTCCACTGGATGGTTTAGATCCCTTGTCAAAGATTATGTGACTATAGGTGTGTGGGTTCATTTCTGGGTATTAAATTTATTCCATTGGTCTACCTGTGTGTCACTATACCTGTACCATGAAGATTTTGTCACAATTGCTCTGCAGTACAGCTTTAAGTCAGGAATGGTGATTCCACCAGAGGTTCTTTTATCCTTGAGAAGAGTTTTTGCTATCCTAGGTTTTTTGTTATTCCAGATGAATTTGCAAATTGCCCTTTCTAATTCGTTGAAGGATTGAGTTGGTATTTTGATGGGGATTGCATTGAATCTGTAGATTGCTTTTGACAAGATAGCCATTTTTACTATATTGATCCTGTCAATCCATGAGCATGGGAGATCTTTCCGTCTTATGAGATCTTCCTTAATTTCTTTCTTCAAAGACTTGAAGTTCTTATCATACGATCTTTCACTTCCTTACTTAGAGTCACACCAAGGTATTTTATATTATTTGTTACTATTGTGAAGGGTGTTGTTTTCCTAATTTCTTTCTCAATCCATTTATCCTTTGTGTAGAGAAAGGCCATTGATTTGTTTGACTTAATTTTATATCCAGCTACTTCACTGAAGCTGTTTATCAGGTTTAGGTGTTCTTTGGTGGAATTTTTAGGGTCACTTATATATACTATCATATTATCTGCAAATAGTGATATTTTGACTTCTTCCTTTCCAATTTGTATCCCCTTGATCTCCTTTTGTTGTCTAATTGCTCTGGCTAGGACTTCAAGTACTATATTGAATAGGTAGGGGAAAGTGGACAGCCTTGCCTAGTCCCTGATTTTAGTGGGATTGCTTCCACCTTTTCTACATTTAGTTTGATGTTTGCTACTGGTTTGCTGTAGATTGCTTTTATCATGTTTAGGTATGGGCCTTGAATTCCTGATCTTTCTAACACTTTTATGATGAATGGGTGTTGGATTTTTGTCAAATTCTTTCTCAGCATCTAAGGAGATGATCATGTGGTTTTTGTATTTGAGTTTGTTTATATAGTGGATTACATTGATGGACTTCTGTATATTAAATCATCCATGCTTCCCTGGGATGAAGCCTACTTGGTCATGAAGGATGATCATTTTGATATGTTGTTGAATTCAATTTGAGAGGATTTTATTGAGTATTTTTGCACTGAAATTCATAAGGGAAATTGTTCTGAAGTTCTCTATCATTGTTGGGTTTTTATGTGGTTTAGGTATCAGAGTAATTGTGGCTTCATAGGATGAATTGATAGAGTACCTTCTGTTTCTATTTTGTTGAATAGTTTGAGAAGAACTGGAATTAGGTCTTCTTTGAAGGTCTGATAGAACTCTGCACTAAACCCATCTGCTCCTGTGCTTTTTTTTGATTGGGAGACTATTAATGACTGCTTCTATTTCTTTAGAGGATATAGGACTGTTTAAATCACTAACCTGATCCTGATTTAAATTCAGTACCTGGTATCGCTCTAGAAATTTGTCCACTTCTTCCAGGTTTTCCAGTTTTGTTGAGTATATAGCCTTTTGTAGAAGGATCTGATGGTGTTTTGTATTTCCTTGGGATCTGTTGTTGTGTCTTCCTTTTCATTTCTGATTTTGTTAATTAGGATGCTGTCCCTGTGGGCTCTAGTGAGTCTGGCTAAGGGTTTATCTATCTTGTTGATTTTCTCAAAGAACCAGCTTCTGATTTGGTTGATTCTTTGAATAGTTCTATTTGTTTCTGCTTGGTTGATTTTGCCCCTGAGTTTGACTATTTCCTGCTATTCTCTTGGGTGAATTTGCTTCCTTTTGTTCTAGAGCTTTTAGGTGATCTGTCAAGCTGCTAGTGTATGCTCTCTCTAGTTTCTTTTTGTAGGCACTGGGAGCTATGAGTTTTCCTCTCAGGAATGCTTTTATTGTGTCCCTTAAGTTTGGGTATGTTGTGATTTCATTTTTTTTTAATTTTTAATGTTTTTTATTATGTATTTTCCTCAATTACATTTCCACTGCTATCCCAAAAGTCCCCCATATGAACTCTAAAAAGTCTTTCATTTCTTTATTTCTTCCTTGACCAAGGTATCTTTGATCAGAGTGCTGTTCAGTTTCCACATGAATATTTGCTTTGTATTATTTATGTTGTTATTGAAGATCAGCCTTAGTTCATGGTGATCTGATAGGATGCATGGGCCAATTTCAATATTTGGTATTTGTTAAGACCTGTTTAGTGACCTATTATATGTTCAATTTTGGAGAAGGTATCATGAGATGCTGAGAAGTTATATCCTTTTGTTTTAGGATAAAATGTTCTGTAGATATCTGTTAAAAGCATTTGTTTCATACTTTCTGTTATTTTCACTGTGTCTCTGTTTAGTTTCTGTTTCCAGGATCTGTCCATTGATGAGAGTGGGGTGTTGAAGTCTTCCAGTATTATTGTGTGAGGTGCAATATGTGCTTTGAGCCCTCACATCTGGAGCATAGATATTTAGAATTGAGAGTTCATCTTGGAATATTTTACCTTTGATGAGTATGAAGTGCCCCTCCTTGTCTTTTTTGATAACTTTGGGTTGCAAGTTGATTTTATTCGATATTAGAATGGCTACTCCAGCTTTTTTTCTGTAGACCGTTTGCTTGGAAAATTCTTTTCCAGCCTTTCACTCTGAGGTAGTGTGTGTCTTTTTCCCTGAGATGGGTATCCTGTAAGCAGAAAAATGTTAGGTCCTGTTTGTATAGCCAGTCTGATAGTCTATGTCTTTTTACTGGGGAATTGAGTCCATTGATATCAAGAGATATTAATGAAAAGTAATTGTTGCTTCCTGTTATTTTGTTGTTGTTGTTGTTGTTGTTAAAGTTGGGATTCTGTTCTTGTGGCTGTCTTCTTTTAGGTTTGTTGAAGGATTACTTTCTTGCTTTTTCTAGGGCATAGTTTCTGTCCTTGTATTGGTGTTCTCCTGTTATTATACTTTGAAGGGCTGGATTCGTGCAAAGATATTGTGTGAATTTGGTTTTGTCATGTAATAATTTGGTTTCTCCATCTATGGTAATTGAGATTTTTGCTGTGTATAGTAGCCTGGTCTGGCATTGTGTTCTCTTAGTGTCTGTATAACATCTGTCCAGGATCTTCTGGCTTTCATAGTCTCTGGTGAGAAGTCTGGAGTAAATCTAATAGGCCTGCCTTTATGTGTTACTTGACCTTTTTCCCTTACTGTTTTTAATATTCTGTTTTTATTTAGTGCATTTGTTGTTCTGATTATTATGTGTTGGGAGGAATTTCTTTTCTGTTCCAGTCTATTTGGAGTTCTGTAGGCTTCTTGTATGTTCATGGTCATCTCTTTCTTTAGGTATGGGGAGTTTTCTTCTATAATTTTGTTGAAGATATTTGCTGACCCTTTAAGTTGAAAATCTTCATTTTCATCTACTCCTATTAATCGCAGGTTTGGTCTTCTCATTGTATCCTGGAATTCCTGAATGTTTTGAGCTAGGATCTTTTTGCATTTTGCATTTTCTTTGATTTTTGTGTCCATGTTCCCTGTGGAATCTTCTGCCCCTGAGAGTCTCTCTTCCATCTTTTGTATTGTGCTACTGATACTTGCATTTATGGTTCCTGATTTCTTTCCTAGGGTTTATATCTCCTGAGTTATCTCCCTTTGTGTTTTCTTTATTGTTTCTACTTCCATTTTTATATCCTAGATGGTTTTGTTCAATTCCATCATCTGTTTGATAGTGTTTTCCTGTAACTCTCTAAGGGATTTTTGTGTTTCCTCTTTAAAGGTTTTTAGCTTTTTACCTGTGGTTTCCTGTATTTCCTTCTAAAAGTCCTCCATCATCATCATGAGAAGTGACTTTAGATCCATGTCTTGCTTTTCTGGTGTGATGGTGTATCCAGGACTTGCTACTGTGGGAGAGTTTGTTTCTGATGATGCCAAGTAACCTTGGTTTCTGTTTCTGGGTCGCCTTTCACAATGCATTTTTTTTTTGAATTACTATCTATCTACAAATTTCAAGACTTTTCTTTACAGTGAAGTAATAGTGCATTCTGCACATGTACCACAGTGTTCTTATCTATGCATCTATCAATACGTATAGAAAAAAGTTGTTTCCTAGTTAATCTGAACAGAGCAACAATTATATGTATGTGCAAGTGCATCTGTAGCATGATAGAAAGTTCCTACAAGTGAAGTAGACATTTACTTCTCAAGACTATGATTTTTTTTTATCCTGTTATAATCCATTAATACCCTGTAACTTACTTATGGATATGTGAATAACACTTAAAACTCCCAAGATTGAAAGAATAAATGTTATTAATTGTGGCACAATAAAGCAGAGTACTCACAGATATTTTCTTTTCCTCCATTGGATTCCACTGCTTCCAAATACTACAAGGATATTTAAACCTGAGCCATGGGGATACACAGAAGGGGGTTTGCATGATATTTAATAACACAGACCTTAGTAATCTATTGATTTAGTATCATAGTACATAAACATAAATTGAAGAGAAAATATTGCCTTATAACTCAAGGTCATAACATCAGTCCATCAGCTTCCAAAAGCTGACACCATTGCATACACTAGCAAGATTTTCTGAAAGGACCCAGATATAGCTGTCTCTTGTGAGACTATGCTGGGGCCTAGCAAACACAGAAGTAGATGATCACAGTCAGCTATTGGATGGATCACAGGGCCCCCAATGGAGGAGCTAGAGAAAGTAACCAAGGAGGTAAAGGGATCTGCAACCCTATAGGTGGAACAACAATATAAACTAACCAGTACCCCCCAGAGCTTGTGTCTCTAGCTGCATATATATCAGAAGATGGCCTAGTCGGCCATCAGTGGAAAGAGAGGCCCATTGGTCTTGCAAACTTTATATGCCTCAGTACAGGGGAACGCCAGGGCCAAGAAGTGGGAGTGGGAGGGTGGGGGAGTGGTTGTGGGAGCGTGTGGGGAAGTTTTGGGATAGCGTTGGAAATGTAAATGAAATAAATACCGAATTTAAAAAAAGAAAATATCTAATTAAAAAAAAAACACATAAGTGACTCTTGTTTGTGACATCTGGTTAATCCTTGTAAGAATAAACACATGGACTGCTGCTTCTTGTCACATCTGTGTAACATTAATTACTGTTCCATAAGAACCACTATACACTGAGGCGCCATGGATTTTCTATGGAAGCTAGGATATGATAGTGCAGTTATAATTTTTTCAGTGCTTTAAGAAACCTTAATAGATCACTCCTCCATTGTTGGTGGGATTGCAAGCTTGTACAACCACTCTGGAAATCAGGCTGGCGGTTCCTCAGAAAACTGGACATAGTACTACCAGAGGATCCCACAATACCTCTCCTGGGCATATATCCAGAAGATGTCCCAACCAGTAAGAAGGACACATGCTCCACTATGTTCATAGCAGCCTTATTTATAATACACAGAAGCTGGAAAGAACCCAAATGCCCCTCAACAGAGGAATGGATACAGAAAATGTGGTACATTTACACAATGGAGTACAACTCAGCTATTAAAAGGAATGAATTTATGAAATTCCTAGCCAAATGGTTGGACATGGAGGGCATCATTCTGAGTAAGGTAACACAATCACAAAAGAACTCAAATGATATGTACTCACTGATAAGTGGATATTAGCCCAGAAACGTATTATTCCCGAGATATAAGATTCAATTTGCAAAACACATGAAATCCAAGAAGAACGAAGACCAAAGTGTGGACACTTTGCCCCTTCTTAGAACTGGAAACAATCACCCATGGAAGGAGTTACGGAGACAAAGTTTGTAGCTAAGACAAAAGGATGGACCATCTAGAGACTGCCATATCCAGGGATCCATCCCATAATTAGCCTCCAAACGATGACACCATTGCATACACTAGCAAGATTTTGCTGAAAGGACCCTGATATAGCTGTACCTTGTGAGACTAGGCCGGGGCCTAGCAAAGACATAAGTGGATGCTCACAGTCAGCTATTGGATGGATCACAGGGCCCCCAATAGAGGAGCTAGAGAAAGTATCCAAGGAGCTAAAGAGATCTGCAACCCTGTAGGTGAAACAACATTATGAACTAACCAGTACCCCAGAGCTCTTGACTCTAGCTGCATATGTATCAAAAGATGGCCTAGTCGGTCATCACTGGAAAGAGAGGCCCATTGGACATGCAAACTTTATATGCCCGAGTACAGGGGAAGGGCCAAAAAGTTGGAATGGGTGGGTAGGGGAGTGGGGGTGGAGGGTATGGGGGACTTTTGGGATAGCATTGGAAATGTAATTGAGGAAAATACGTAATAAAAATATTTAAATAAAAGAAAAATGAGATTAAGAGAAATGAGAAAGCAGAAAAAATAAAAGAAACATTAATAGATTTTTTTAACTTGGGTCTTTGGAGGATAAGCACATAGAAGAGTTTTCCTTATAGAAAAATTGCTGAGAAGATAGTTGTTACTATGTGTATTCCTGGCAATTCTCCATCAGTATTTATTAATAGTAGTTCGATTTTTAGGGCCCAAACTTAATCACTGTGAAATTTAACTGCACTCTCATGATGTAGCTTTATTTATTTCCTTACTTATTTTTTGAAATTATAATATAATTATAACTATTCCTCCCTTCCCTTTCTTCCTTTCAAACCATCCCATACATTCCTCCTTGCTCTCTTTCAAATTCATGGTCTCTTCCATACTAATTGTTCTTATACATACATAGACACACACACACACACACACACACACACACACATATATTCTATATAATCTATTTCACCTGTATAATGTTACTTTTATATATGGGCCAACCATTTGTTACTGGAAAACCAATTGGTTTGCTCTTTCCTGGAGAAGACTAGTTTCCCTGCTCTTAGCATTCTTTAATTGCCTGTAGGTCTTTGTGCAGGATTGAGGCCTCAGGAGCAATTCCCCAATCATTTGTATATTTTTTGTTTCCCTTGTTTCTCTCATGTGTTTTATTTTTAACTACTACTATCATTTGAAAGTTTATTTTTAATTTTTTAGATATTAAGAATAATTTATTATGTTACTATTATGTTTATATATATATTGAATGTTTGAGATAGTGTGTTTATGGTTCAAGGTCTAAAATGTTTTAATTCTATAAAGAGAAATATAACATTCTATATTTTAAATACTAGTACTTTAAAATACTAGAATTTTAAATCTAGTATTTTAAAATACTCTAAAGAATGAATTAAAACTCTGATTCATATACTCGGTTACCTTAACAATTCAGCTAAAAGTATACACACTGAATTTTTCTATAAGGATCTTTTGGCTAGCCAGTCTAACAACAGGAAAATGGTTGAAGTGAGTGTAATATTGAGGCAGGATAGAGTTAAAATATACTGTCCAAATGTATGTACAGATATGCCAATAATTTATAAAAGGATATTACAGTATAGAATATTACATAATTTATCATTGCCTGTAGGGTTTGTGATATCCCTCATCCACTCTGTCCCAGGGCTCGGGCACTCAGGGAGGCAGGATGCAGGAGTTTGACTGTGCTTACTACCCAACACCAGACTGGGCAGGACTATGGGTAGCTGCAGCAGTCTGAGGTCCTGGGAACTGCTGAAGCTGGCTTGGGGGGTTTCCTGGGCCCACATGGAGGCTTGGACCGTCTGGTTCTCATGCTCTTGGGCACCCAGGCTCTCCTGTGAGCCACGGAAGAGCTGAGAACTGAGTGGGGCTTCATGGGCTGGATTTAGCCCAGGACTAAGGGGAAAAGAAGGGAGAACTCTGGCTGGGTCCTGCTGGGAAGATAGTCCTTGGCTTGTTTGGTGGGTGTCTTGGCTTGATGGAGGCCATGGCTGAGAGCATTGAGAGGCCTTCTGTGGAAGATTAGACAGCTGGCTCTTTAGATGAAGGCCTATTCCATTGCTCTCTATGGTAGATCCTGAAAAGAGACAGTCTATGATTTTAAGATATTTATTTTCATGGCAGAAGGTAGATGAGTAAAAACTGTACCCCACTTTCTCTGAGGTTAAATACCTTTTTCAGGGAGGAGTGTCTGGGAAGAAAAACACAATTGGCTAAGCCCTTCAGACCTTAGGTACCTCATTAAAATGGAGATACGTCTTGAGCCTACTTGACTACTGGTCAGGTCCTCTACCTATGGAGGGTCTCAGGGTCTTGCCCTTGCAAGACTGATGGCCACAAATCTCTGGAGGTCTGTAGCCTTGTGTCAGGAGCCTGCTGTCCAGGAGCGTAGCAAAATTCCTTCTATCCCTCAGGGTCAACAGGGTTTCCAGCCTGTGCTCGACGAGGAACCAGGTGCTTTTCATGGTGCTATAATTGCCTAATTATTAAAGCATGTATTGTTGGTATTCGGTCTGATTTCTACCCCAACAGTTACCTGGAAACAGCCAGGTATGCTCCTCCTGACAGTTACCTGGCTGTTGCCAGGTAAACCTGGCCCACTATAAAAGGTGTTGCTTGCCCCTTCCTCTCTCTTACTCTTCCCTCCCTCTTGCTTCTCTCTTGCTTCTTTCTCTCTTTTGGCCTTTTCCCTTTCACCCTCCCTTCCCCCTCTCTTCACATAGTCATGGCCAGCCTCTACTTCTCTATTCTCTCCCTCTCTCTGACTTGCTATGCCTCTACTACCCTCTTAACTCCCCTTCCCATGCCCTGAATAAACTATATTCTTTGCTATACCTTCCTCCTGTGGCTGGTCCCTCTGGAGGAAGGGATGTCTCACAGCATGGGCCTGCAGAGGCATCCCCTGCCCCCATTCCACATCACAGCACTATAAAATGTATTCTTATATATCTTTATTTTACTATAATGACAAAATATATATAAAAAACTAAGCTTTCAGTAAATAAGAAAATTATAGTTATATTTATTTTATTTTCAGTTCTGTAAACAAGAAAAATTTCATATGAGTGCACTGATGTAAATTATAATCTTAGTTTAAGATAATACAAAGTGTATATTTTCACAATTATTTGGTAGCATTTGAGGATCTGATGAAATAGTCTAACTGATTTTAAATTTGAAATAAAGTTTGTTTATTTTCAAACACAGAATTCAAGAACTATTAAATATGGGTTATAAAATTTCTAAATTATCAAGCATTTAAAGAGAAACAAAGTAATTTTTTCTAAATCCGAAAATACTTTGTGTGTCTGAAATTATAGTGTTACATCATTCAATGATTAGATAAATCTAGCAAAGTTTATAGAACAGTTTCTTTGCAATGAAAGAAAAGTAAATATTAAAATTAACTTACATAGGTTGTAATACTATATATTATAAAATGGGAGAAATATGGCTCGATTGAGGATATAGGGAACTTTCAGGATAGCATTTAAAATGTATGTAAAGAAAATATCTAATGAAAAAGAAAGAAAGAAAGAAAAAAAGAAAGAAAGAAAGGAAGGAAGAAAGAAAGAAAGAAAGAAAGAAAGGAAAAAAAATCTCTAAACTTAGAAAATTCAAAATAAGTTTCCTGTTTAAATAAATTACTTTTATTTTGTGTTTATTTTTTATTATTTTAATTATGTTTATGTAGGGGGAGGGGTGTTATATATATATGTGTCCACTGAAGCCAGATATGACTAATTTCCCTGGAACTGGAATTACATGTAGTTTTGAGCCAACTAACATGGATACTAAAAGCTAAATTGGAGTCCTCTGCAAAAGTAATAACAGCTCTAAACTACAGAGCTATTTCCCCAGATCCTTAAAAAGTTTTAGTGATTTTATGAGGTCCCATTTGTCAATTCTTATCTATTTATTTATTTATTTATTTATTTATTTATTTATTTATTTTTGAGACAGGGTTTCTATGTATAATCCTGGCTGTCCTGGAACTCACTCTGTAGACCAGGCTGGCCTCAAACTAAGAAATCCTCCTGCCTCTGCCTCCCAAGTGCTGGGATTAAAGGTATACACCACCACCACCTGCCTCCATTTGTCAATTCTGGATCTTAGAGCATAAGATATTAATGTTCTGTTCATGAAATTTTTCTCTGTGCCCATGTGCTCCAGGCTCTTCCCCATTTTCTTTTCTATTAGTTTCAGTGTACCTGGTTTATGTGAAGATCTTTAATCCACTTGGACTTGAGCTTTGTACCAAGACATAAGAATGGCTTGATTCGCATTCTTCTAAATGCTAACAGCCAGTTGAACCAGCACCATTTGTTGAAAATGCTGTCTTTTTTTTTTTTCTCCATTGAATGGTTTTCACTCCTTTGCGAAAGATCAAATGACCATAGGTGTGTGGGTTCATTTCTGGGTCTTCCATTCTATCCCATTCATCTATCTACCTGCCACTGTAACAATACTATGCAGTTTTTATCACAACTGCTGTGAGGTACAGCTTGAGGTCGGGGATGGTGATTCCACCAGAAGTTCTTTTATTGTTGAGAAGAGATTTTGCAATCCTGGGTTTTGTGTTATTCCAGATGACTTTGCAAATTGCCTTTTCTAACTCTATGAAGGACTGAATTGGAATTTTGATGGGGATTGCATTGAATCTGTAGATTGTTTTTTGAAATATTACCATCTTTACTATATTAATCCTGCCAATTGATGAGCATGGGAGATCTTTTCATCTTCTGAGATCTTCTTTGATTTCTTTCTTCAGAGACTTGAAGTTCTTATCATACAGACCTTTCACTGGCTTAGAGTTGCTCCAAGGTATTTTGTATTATTTGTGACTATTGTGAAGGGTGTTGTTTCCATAATTTCTTTCTCAGTCTATTTATACTTTGAGTAGAGAAATGACACTTATTTGTTTGAGTTAATTTTATTTCCAACCACTTTTCTGAAGTTGTTTATCAGGTTTATGAGTTCTCTGGTGGAATTTTTGGAGTCATTTAAGTATACTTGCTCTAAGCCAACAGTTGGACTGAGCACAGGGTCCCCAGTGGAGGAGACAGAGAAAAACAAACAAACAAACAAACAAACAAAAACCAAGGAGCTGAAGAGGTTTGCAGCCCCATACAACAATATGAACCAACCAGTACCCCCAGAGCTCCCAGGGACTAAACCACCAAACAAAGAGTACACACGGAGGGACCCATGGCTCCAGCTGCATATATAGCAGAGGATGGCCTTGTTGGTCATTACTGGGAGGAAAAGCCCTTGATCCTGTGAAGGCTTGATGCCCCAGTGCAGGGGAATGCCAGGACAGGGAAACAGGAGTGGGTGTGTGGGTGAGCAGGTGGAGGGGGGATGAGATAGTAGGTTTTCAGAGGGAAAATCAGGAAAGGGAATAACATTTGAAATGTAAATAAAGAAAATATTTAGTAAAATATACAAAAAGGTTTTAGTGAAAACTATATTTCTTATTGTGAAAGGCTTTAAAGTATTTAAAGTATGTCTATTTATTAAATGAAAATTATTAATAAAGACTAAGAAATCCAATATAAATTCATTCTTACTAAGTACTTCTCAAAATAAGAGAGAATAAGAATTTAAAGTAGGTGGCTCAAAGAAGTACTAATTGATGATATAAGAGTAAAAGAACAAATTCCTAATTTACTCTCATGGTAAAATGATGCATTGTTATTTCATAAAATAAATATTAAAATGTTAACTTACAAAAGGTATAAGGTTAATGTAAGGAAAAACAATCTCCAACTGTAATGTATCTTAATATTGAACAAGATAGCAGTGTGCTGGCCAATTATCTAAAATTATCCCTAAGATTTCAAAATAAGTATACATCTATAAAATATGGTAATGTACTATATTACTACGACTGCTTCTGTTTCTCATTCTTTTAATTTCCATGAAATCCAAAAGCAATCAAAAGTCTAAAAGAAAGTCTGTATGAGAGAATGTAGGATAAATAATTTGCCTCATTCTCATTCCTCCAGTATCTAAATTTCTGCTTTTTACAACAGATTATGAAGGTACTGTTACTAGCTGAGATATAAGACATTTTAAATTTATTGCTCTACAAAATACATGTGCAATAAAAAATGTAGGTGGTTTAGGGAAAATAGCATATAGTTAATAAACATCATTTTTAGCAGGGTTTGTTTACATTGACCTTAACAAAGTAGTATAACTATGGAAAATTAAAAGATAGTCTTGTTTTTACCTTACTGAACCTTGTTTCCCTTATGTTATTGAAATATGATAAATATTATTTAATGAGTAGAAATTTTATATGAGAGGCTAGAAAACTTACACACTAGTTGTCAGTCATGAATTTGAAAGGTGGCAGTATTGGTGTCCCAAGTGTGATTGAATTTTCCACATGATTAACTTATAAATTTTCTGCATAACTGATTTGTCAAATTTATTTACAAATCAAGTTCTAAACACTTATGTTTTTGAGATAAATCTTCAATTGTTTTCTGTAACTTCATTTGTGATACCCAATGAATTTAAAGTTAGTAAAGGAAATAACACAACTTTTTGAAACTACAAAAAAACAACACTTTTTGATATTTTCATGAATAAAATTCCCTAGTGAAAATTCATTGAAAGCATTAATAATCAGCTAATTTACTGAAAGTGTTTTTGAGGGGATAGTTTGAAATTCTTGAATGACAGTTTACACAAAGATTTACTACATAGGATATATGTTTGGGAACTAGCCTTTGATTGCCTGTTCCCTGAAATAACAAAGCTGGTTACTGAAGAACAATGGGAGCACAGAATATTGTTGACACTGGAAAGAAAACAGTATCATGAGATTTTCCACAGTGTGGTGGAATGTTATCTAATGATAGAATTTCACACCATTCTTTCCTTAAACAAACACATCTGTGAGAAAGCTTAGAGTAGTAAATGCATATGCTAGAATTGGAAGGGTAAGTTTTATTTGGCCATTATCACTCTTAAATTTGATAACTTTTAAAAGCTTTTTAGATTAATTGCATAATTTTAGACCTAATGCAACTATATACATCTATTGAGTAATTATATTTATTAATCCATGTAGTCAGTAGTTTATTGTTTATTTTCTACATATATGAGATTCTGCAGTGCAAATATGTACACAAAAAATTGAATGAAAGCACAGTTTATATCTTAAACTGGTATATATTTTTATTTAGATCCAGTAGAGCATACTTGACTGCAGTTTGGTTTAATCTTCAATCTATCAAAATGGAATGACTGCTTCTATTAATATGTACACTGTCATTTCAAAACATGTATGTGTGAGAGTCAGAGACAGAGAGACAGAGAGACAGAGACAGAAAGAGACAGAGACTATCTGGCTAGCTCTGGCTATTCAGAAAACATATTGTATTGAGGAGACAACTTTCAATCTTGTGACTATCCTTTCACATAAGCAACTCTATACTGAGATAGCAGGCATGCACCACTGTGTCTAGTAATCTTTCTTAAAGATATATTGTTTCGACACACAACTCATGAAATATGATTTCATATGGAGTATGTGAAAGATTGCTATGTTCTGAATCAGCTTTCTTATGCTCTGTTGGTGTATGTATGTTTGTGTATATGTATGAATGTATATATGTATGTATTTATATATGTATGTGTGTACCCATGTGTGTGTGTTGCTTCCCTGGACATACAATGATACAAATATGGAGATCAAAGAACTTCTACTGTCCAAATTTGGTTCTCTCTTTCTACCATTGTGAATCCTGGGAACCAAACACAGGTCATGTCAGCAAGTGCCTTTAGTCACTGAGCTTTCATACCAGTCTTACATACACTTTTAAATGAAACTACTTAAGTTTTTTGTTTGTATTTACCTCTTTCTTCCTTTTTTCACACTTCAAAACATCCTTTATTTTACTAACAAAATATTTTTTAATTCTCTCATATGTAACATCCCAACAGCAGTTTCCTGTCCCTCTGCTCACGTCCTCTCTCCCCCAGATTCACTTCCTTCCACCTTCCATCAGAAAAGAATGGCTTCCCAGAGGCATTATCCAAACACACCACAAAAACAACCAACAATAACACCAGGCACATACCATCATATCAAGACTGAACAAGGCCACCCAGTAGGGGGAAAAGGGCCCTACAAGTAGCCAAAAGAGTCGGGAACAGCCCCTGCTCCTTGTTGTGTTTTATAAAAAGATAAGAGGTAGGGGTATATTTGGTGGAGGCTTGGTATCATATCGGGGAAGGCAGTGCCTCTTCGGGCCCATGCTTAGGCATCCCTTCCCCTTCTGAGGTACCAGCTGCATGACGATATAGTATAAAATAGAGTTTATTTAGTGCATGGGGAAGGGGTTGGGAGAAAGGCAGAGAGAGAAAGTGTGTGTGTGTGTGTGTGTGTGTGTGTGTGTGTGTTTGTGTGTGTGTAAGAGAGAGAGAGAGACATAGAGAGAAAGGAGAGGGAGGAGAAAGAGGAGGAGGAGAAGGGAGAAGAAGAGGAGGAGGAGGAAGAGGAGGAGGAGAAAGAGAGGCTGGCCATGATCATGTGGAGAGAGGGGAGAGGGGAATGGGGAGAGAGTGGGTAAGGAGACAAAGCAAAAGCAAGAGCACAAGAGAGTGAGGAAGGGGCAAGCAGCCCCTTTTATAGTAAGTGAGGCATACTTGGCTGTTGCCAGGTAATTGCAAGGCAGAGCCTAGAATAAATGCCAATACTCCCAATGTTAGGATTTTCACAAGAAAACCAAGCTACTCAACCATAACATATATGTAGAGAGCATCAATAGCACACACACTAATGTTAACAATAAACAAATGGGACCTCATGAAAATGAAAAACTTTTATACAGCAAAAGACACCAAATATGGGACAAAAAAGCAGACCACAGAAGGGGAAAAATCTTTACCAACTCGACATTTGACAGAGGCTAATATGAAAATATACAAAGAACTCAAGAGACTAAACATTCAAATAATCTTATTTAAATATGGAGTATAGATCTAAACAGAAAAATATCAGCAGAGGAATCTCAAATGACTGGGGAACACTTAAAGAAATGTTTAACATCCTTAGCCATGAGGGAAATGCAAATCAAAATGACTGGGATTCTTTTACCTGTCAGAATGGCTATTGTACTGGCTAGATTTGTGTCAACTTGACACAGATGGAGTTATCACAGAGAAAGGAGCATCAGTTGAGGAAATGCCTCCATGAGATCCATTTTCTCAATTAGTGATCAAGGGGGAAAGGCCCTTTGTGGGTGTAACCATCTCTGGGCTGGTAGTCTTTGGTTCTATAAGAAAGCAGGCTGAGCAAGCCAGGGGAAGCAAGCCAGTAAGTCACATCCCTCCATGGCTTTTGCATCAGCTCCTGCTTTCTGACCTGCTTGAGTTCCAGTCCTGACTTCCTTGATGATGAACAGCAATATGGAAGTGTAAACCAAATAAGCCCTTTCCTCCCCAGCTTGCTTCTTGGTCATGATGTTTGTGCAGGAATAGAAACCCTGTCTAAGACGGCTATGACAAAAAATTCTGCTTGTACTGGGATACAAGGGTGTGGAGCAAGAAGATCATTCCTCTACTGCTGGTGGGACTGCAAAAGTGGACAACCACTTGGAAGGCAATATGGTGCTTTTTTTTTCAGAAAATTGGAAATCAATCTACATCAAGACCCTCTTATACCACTCCTAGTCATGTACCTAAAGGATGCTGCACTCTACCACAGAATACTTACTCAATTATGTTCATTGCAGCTTTATTCATAGTAACCTGAAACTGGATATTTTTTTTTTTAATGAAAGACTCCCTCCAGGTTCCAGGGGACAATCTGAGAGGAGTTTGGGGGGCAAAAGAATATTATCACAATATACTGTATGAAATTCTCAAATAATAGATAAAAACATAAAGTGCAGAGTTACCTTTTATATCTTTCCTCTCATTTATTCATAGTATTGTTTTCCAGGACTGCATTTTCGTGTCAGATTTGGATGTTAACATTAGTAGAAGCATAATACTGGATATTGACACCACACAGACCAGTCTACTGTCTCTGTAGTGCAATATTAATCCTGGACATTTGTACTGGTATCTTGAGACCAGTGTGTCATTTTTTATTTCTACAAGTTTGTTATTTACACATACCAAACAATAGTATACATATTCCTTTGGGTTAGGCTTTTTTACTCTGTATAAACTGATGGAGATTTTACACAGGTTTATAACTTTATATTTGGTATTGTGTAATAACTCATTTAGAAACTGATCATCTACTGTGAGCCAGAAAGCTTTTCTTCTCTTATTTGAATTTATTTCACATAAAGCAGCTATAGCCATGTACAAAATTTTGTTTAAGTGTAAGCTTTCATTTATGTTTGATAAATAATCAAAAATATAGTTGCACAGTTACATTGCAATGTATTTTAAGATAGATAAGAAACAGCCAAACAGGTTACCACAATGATTGAACAATCAATTTTACATTCTCACCAGCAATCTGTGTGTGATCCTTTTTCTTATCTTCATGAACAGTATATAGTATAGTCAACTTTCCCTCAATTTTAACCATTCTAATAGAAGTGTAGTAATATGTTCTTAAGAATCTCATTTGTATTCCAAAGTAATCTTATGGCATTGAACAGCCTTTTGTATGCTTACATGGTATCAGTTATAATTTTTGTGATATTTTCAAATTAACTGATAATACTTACACAAATTTATGGAATATGATGTAACATGTCTGTAGAGGGATTTTAGTCCATCAACATGATTACTCTGGCAAGGGATCAGATTTAAAGACCTAGCTTTTTGATCTGTCTGGAATACAGACATGACCTTAGTACACACCTTTAATTCTTCTTTCTAGAATACAGGCACACCTTTAGTAACACCTTAAACCTCAAACAATGATGTCTAATTAATGGACAGATCAATCAGAGAAAGATTTGACAGAATTAGTCAGAGATAGGATGCTCATAACTCACAAAGACAGCAAAGATTGCTGCTTAAGAGTAGTGCAGGGTAGAGAGTTCAGTGCAGTTCAGTTTAATGCAGTTGAGTTCAGATGAGTTTGTACAATTCTGTTTAGTTCCATTTTGTTTGCGGAGTTCAGAGACAGTTTTTTTTTTTTTTTTTCATGCAGAGTAATTCAGTCAGAAGCTGAAAGAATCCAATTTAGATCAATCATCTTGGAGAGGAGTTTGAGCCAGCAGATGAGTAGAAACAGCCAGCCAGAATTCAGAAAGAGTGAGAAATGGTGAGTTTATTCAGCAGTAAGTTTTGAGGCTGAAACATTCTAGGCTTAGGTTAGCAGATGGAGGCTGGAATCTGAAGTCTACAAAGTTCAGACTTGCAAAATATTAGATGTATGGAGGCTAAAAGCTTCCAGGCCTAGGCCTAGAGATAGTTATAAGTACTCTGGGCTCAGCCCAAGCCATGTCTTCACACAGCTCGGATACTGCTCTTATCTTATCCCTTCACCAAGGAAATAAAAGAGACATTCACAGTTTCAAGAGAAGTATACAATGTGTAATGATTAGATAAATGCAATTGGCTCATCTGTCACCTCATATGTTGTTTGTATTGTAAATATTTAAACTTTTCCACATTTATGTTACTGAAATTAATTGTTGATAGTACTTACCCTCTATCTTAGAATATAAGAAATTTTCTGTCTAATTCAAATGATTTTTTTGTACATTCTATCATTTCTCTCACTGCACATTTGTATGTTTGGGAGGATCCAGTAAATACTGTTCTACTTTCTAATTGCATAAGGTGAACTTCAGCTTCCAACAAAAGTGTGAACATGTAGTATTTAGCTTTCTAGACCTATCTTATCTCATTTATCATCTATGTTGGGACAAGTAACAGAACATCATTCATGACTAAATAATACTTAACTTTTATATATATCTATAACTGTATGTATATATATATATATGTGTGTGTGTGTGTGTTAATACTTAATTTTTATCTCTATCTCTATATCTGTTAAGAATATCTCATATATTCTTTTTCTTCCCATCCATTGAGACATTGTAAAATGTTATATCATGAACACTTCCAATATTCTAAATAAATCATTGATATACTTTTTAACTTTAAATGAATACAGCTTTATTTATTTGTTGGTAGTACACATATATTTATGTTTAATATCTTTATTTGGTCCTTGGCCCATGTCATGTGAGTTGTAATGATGATTAAAACTTTATTCCTTTCTTTACTGAGCTTCAGTCAGCTAGGTTTCCTTTAATCCTATATACGTGTAAGTTTAAGTTATCAATACAAATTTTACCACTCGTTTTATCAAATAAATAGTTTAAGGGAAACCTTGTCTTCCCCTTTCAACCTGAAAAGTCCTGAATGTTGAAAAGATTGTTGTTGTTCTTACTGTTTTCTTTTGTTTTTTCATCATCACTGTAAGTTGTTAGTTTCATCTGATATATCGAATCAGGCCTTTTAGTGATATCAACAGAAATCCTCATTTAAAAATGCAATAAAACTAGGCACAAAACCTCATATCAAGGATGGACAAGTTAACCCAGTAAGAGAAAAAGGTCCCAAGAGCAGGCAAAAGAGTCAGAAGTACCCCAACATTGTTAGGAATGCAACAAAACCCCCTATACTAAAGAACCACAGCATGCATGCATAAGGCCTGGTGTAGACCTATGCAGGTTCTATGGTTGCTGCTTCAGTATCTGTGAACCCTTATGAGCACTGCTTTGAGCTTGTGTACTCTTGGTATTTTTGACCCCTCTGGCTCCTCAAAGCTTTTCTCCTTCCCATCTTCTGCAGAGTTCTGAGCTATACCTAATGTTTGGCTGTGGGTCTCTGAATCTGCTCCTATCAGCTGCTGAAGGAAGTCTCTCTGATGAAAATTGGACTAGGCACTGATCTTATGAGTGTAGCAGAATATCATTAGGAATCATTTCCTTGAACTTTTTGTCAGCCATGATTGATTCATACGTTTTAAGAGCAATCCTCTGTATTCAATATCCTATTATCCTTTCTAGTATGATTTTTGCAAACATTTTCTCTTACTGAGTGTCTTTCTTCCACCAGCATTATCCCATGGATATTTGCCATGTGTAGTTTTTGTTTGTTTGAGAGATAGTATTAAAATTTGCCTAATGTAGATTAGAACTCATATTGTATCACACATTGGTTTCAAAACCCCATCAATCCTCCTGTCTTAGATTTTCATATGCTTATATTATGTGCATGACACAACAGGCATAGCTTGTCATGAAAAGTTCTGATTTTTTTTTTTGAGAACTTATACATTTGGTACTGTATCTACATCAGTCCTACCCCTCCCATTTCTTTTATGGCCAGTCTCCTCCATCCCAAATTTCATGACCTCTTTCCCCTTAGCTATTAATGTTTTATATACACATAATTGCACACATGCACACACACAACATGTATATTTAACTTATTGAGTCCATTTAGTGTTGCTCATTTATGTACATATCAAGGGCTGACCACTTGGAATGGGTGCTCCCTGTGGTAGCTTGTCCCTGGAGCAGATAAGTTTTGTCTCTCTAAACAGGGATTAGCTACCTATAGCTCTTCATCTAGTTATGATAAACTTAGTTATATTTCCCTCATCCATGTTGGCATATCTGTTGGTGTCATTATGCCAGCATTTTCAACTATCCACATTGTTCCACTGTGATGGGTTCATTACATGTTCATCACTCTGTCATGTCTATTCAGTAGGCTTTCTGGTTATCTGGCTCTTATAATCATTCCATCCTTGGTCCTTGGTTTTACCTGAGTAGTAGTTATAAAGGTTGCATTACAAATGTATCAAAGTTGGGCATTCTATAGTCACTTATTTTATACATGTTGGCCAGTTGTGGATCTCTATAATGTTTTCATCTGTTGCATGAAGATGCTCTTTGATAAAAAGTGAAAACTCAATGCATTTGTGAGTATAAAGATAAATATTTAGAATACATTAGAAACTGTATTAATTTAAAATAATGCCAATAATAGGTTCTTCTCAGAGGTCTATATAACCTCTCTAGTTCTGAGTGGTTGTCCTATTACACAAGTATACTAATATAATGGTGATTTCTACAGGTGTATAGACTGCTGTGAAATAGAAACTGGTTTGATTTTAAAGGTTCTATATTGTTCCTGGACATAAACTTATTTCTCTGTGCTCCTTGCCGTCCATGAAGTAAACATCTCTCCTTTATGATGCTCTTTTGATCAGCATATATCACTGTTTTTATTTAATTGGTGCTTCAAACATGTGTTTGATTCTTTGTCTCTCATTTAATTTTTTGTTGGTGGGTTGGTATATTACAATCTTTTCTTCTTATTATTGTTTCACTTAAATCTTAAAGTGGCATTTTTACTTTTATAAGCTACCATAAGGGTCATTATCTTTAATCTACTTCTAATCATAAGACTTCCTTAAACATCTTTTGTAAGGCTAATTTGATAACCATGGATTCACATAATTTTTGACTATCTGGAAAGTTCTTTAATTTTCAAATAAATTATATAAAATAGGCTTGCTGTTTGTAGTAATTTTGGTTGTTATCAAAGTACACTCCAAGCACTCTTAATGGGTAGACCCACTAAGTTTCTCCAAGATGATAGATAGTCTTGGATCAGCTCAAGCTGGGCTGTAGAAAGACTGCTGGAGGAAGAGATAAATAAATTCTCACAGGGAGCATTCCTTAGGAAACTGTGAAACAGGTTTGCAGACTGCCAAAAGAAGTAATTTCTGTTATATTTCCTTGACTTTGGTGAAAGAGACATATGTCCCTCTAGTGATATGTAGCTGAAGTTACATATCAAAATTCAAAGCTAACCTCCAAAGTCTATGGGTCCCTAATCAAATGAATCTGTTATGTACATCAAAGCTTGCACAGGACCCTCCTGCCTTGTTATTTCTCTCTTCCTCTACCCTAAACTCCCAGGCTGTTTTACTTACCAAGCTTATCTACAATCAGTTACTCATTCTTCTTAAAACCAGGATGATTTTTCCACACTCCTCTAGCCATGGCATGGCCAGTCTACTTCTTTCTTCTCTGGACTCATATTGATGCCTCTAACTGTGCTTTTTCTCTTTTCTATAAAAAAACTCTCTCATATCATGAGATGGCTATTTCTGTGGTTCCTTTACTATGCCTGGTTTATAATCAATAACATATTTCCTGTTGAGATTTGACATACACCATTCTGTATCCTTGTGGTTTACAGAGTGTGTACCCAGACATGGTTATTTAGATGAATGAGTTTCCTTTAAATGCAGATTTAAAATGCATTGTGTTCTATACTTTACATTCTTTGAGTATAGCACCTTGTGATCAGGGAAAATTTAGTTATATCTTGTTGTGCTTTTATAGAACCTCTTCTTTTTGGATATAAATGTTTCCTCAGATAATGAAAAAAATCTATTATTATTGTATCAAATAGTTTTCCTGTGCTCTTAATTTTGATCTTTCTCTATTTTTTTAGGACTTAGATCTTATTTTTTTTATTTAATATATATATTTACACTCCAGATTTTGTTCCCCTCCTGGTCAACCCTTCAACTGTTCCACATCCCATACCCCCTCTGTACCCCCTGTCTCCACATGGATGTCCCCAAGCCCTACCCCCACCCAACTAGACCTCTAAAAACTCTGGGGCCTCCAGTCTCCTGAGTGCTAGATGCTTCTTCTCTGACTGAACCCAGACCCAGAAGGCCTCTGCTGTATATATGTTGGAGGCTACATATCAGCTGGTGTTTGCTGCCTGGTTTGTGGTCCAGTGTTTGAGAGATCTTGGGGAGTCAGGTTAATTGAGACTGCTGGTTCCCCTACAGGATGTCCTCATTCTTAATAACTGAATAGAATTTCATTGTGTAAATGAACCACATTTTCTCTATTCATTCTTCTGTCGTGGGAAATCTGGGTTGTTTCCAGGTTCTGGCAATCATAAACAAGGACACTATGAACATGGTAGAACATATGCTTCTGTGGCATGGTGGGACACCTTTTGGGTATATTCCCAATAGTGGTATTGCTGGGTCTTCAGGTAGATCTATTTCCAATTTTCTTTTTTTTTTTCCATTTTTTATTAGGTATTTAGCTCATTTACATTTCCAATGCTATACCAAAAGTCCCCCATATCCACCCACCCCCACTCCCCTGCCCACCCACTCCCCTTTTTTGGCCCTGGTGTTCCCCTGTACTGGGGCATATAAAGTTTGCAAGTCCAATGGGCCTCTCTTTCCAGTTATTTCCAATTTTCAGATTGATTTCCAGAGTGGTTGGAGCAGGTTGCAATCCCACCAGCAATGGAATAGTGTTCCTCTTTCTCCACACCCTCGACAATATGTGTTGTCACCTGAGGACTTGATCCTAGCCATTCTGATTGGTGTAAGGTGGAATCTCAAGGTTGTTTTGATTTGCATTTCTCTGATAACAAAGGACTTTGAACATTTCTTTAGGTGCTTCTCAGCCATTAGATACTCTTTCCTGGGTAATTCTCAGTTTAGTTCTATACCTCATGTTTTGATTCGGTTGTTTGTTTTTTTGGTTCTTAGTTTCTTGAGTTCTTTATATATTATAGATATTAGACATCTATTGGATTTGGGGATAGTGAATAATTTTTCCCAAATTGTAGGTTGCCAGTTTGTCTTATTGATTGTGCCCTCTGCCTTATAGAAGCTTTCCAGTTTCATGAGGTCCCATTTATCAATTCTTGATCTTAGAGTATGAGCCATTGTGGTTCTGTTTAGGAAATTTCTACCTGTGCCAATAAGTTCAAAGCTCTTTCCCATTTTCTTTTCTATTAGATTCAGTGTATCTGGTTTTATGTTGAGGTCCTCAATCCACTTGGATTTGAGATTTGTGCAAGGTGACAAATATGGGTCTATTTTCATTTTTCTACATACAGAGATACAGTTTGGCCAGCAGCATTTACTGAAAATGCTTTCTTTTTTCCACTGTATATTTTTGGCATCTTTGTCAAAGATCAAGTTTCCATAAGTGTGTGGTTTTATTTCTGGGTCCTCAATTCTATTTTATTGATCAATGTGTCTGTGTCTGACCCAATACCATGCATTTTTTTGTCACTATTCCTCTATAGTAAAGCTTGAGGTCAGATATGGTGATTCCCACAGTTTTTCTTTTATTGTTAAGAATTGTTTTGCCTATTCTCGTTTTTTTGCCTTTCCAGATGAATTTGAGAATTGTTCTTTCCATATCTTTGAAGAATTGTGTTGGGATTTAGATGGGGTCTGCATTCAATCTGTAGATTTGGTAGGCTGACCATTTTATCTATATAAATTCTACAAATCCATAAGCATGGAATATCTCTCCATTTTCTGAGATCTTCTTTGATTTCTTTCTTGAGAGAGTTGAAGTTGGTATCATACAGATCTTTCACTTATTTGGTTAGATTTACCCCAAGATATTTTATATTATTTGTGGCTATTGTGAAGGGAGTTGTTTCCCTAACTTCTTTCTCAGACTGTTTATCATTTTTAAAAAGGAAAACTACTAATTTATTTGAGATAATTTTATATCTAGCAACTTTGCTGAAGTTAGTTATCAGCTGGAGAAGTTTTTTTGGTAGAATTTTTGGAGTCGCTTATGTATACTATTATATCATCTGCCATTAATGAAACCTTTATTTCTTGTCAATTTGTATTTGTTTGGTCTCTTTTTGTTGTTTTATTGTTCTAGATAGCATTTCCAGTGCTATATTGAACAGATATGGGAAGAGTGGACATCCTTGTCTTGTCCCAGATTTTAGTGGGATTGCTTCAAGTATGTCTTCATTTAATTTGACATTGGCTGTTGGTTTGCTGTATATTGACTTTAGTATGTTTAGGTATGGGCATTGAATTTCTGATCTCTTCAATACTTATAGCATGAAAGGGTGTCAGATTTTGTCAAATGCTGTTTCTCCATCTAAAGAGATGACAATGTGATTTTTTTTGAGTTTGTTTATATAGTGAATTATGTTAATGGATTTTCATATATTTAACCAAACTTTCATCCCTGGGATGAAGCCTACTTGATCATGGTGAATGATGATTTTGATATGTTCTTGGATTTGGTTTACAAGAATTTTGTTGAGTATTTTTGCATCGATATTAATAAATGAGATTAGTCTGAAGTTCTGTGTTTTGGTTGGGTCATTGAGTAGTTTAGGTATCAGAGTAATTGTGGCTTCATAGGAAGAGTTAAGTAGTGTTCCTTCTGTTTCAATTTTATGGAGTAATTTGAGTAATATTGGTATCAGGTCTTCTTTGAAAGTCTGGTAGAACTCTGAGTTAAATCCATGGTAGAATTCTGAGTTAAATCCATCTGGCCCTGATCTTTTTTTGGTTGGGAGGTTTTTTTAATGACTTTTTCTACTTCCTTGTGTGATATGGTCCTGTTTATATAGTTTATCTGCTCTTGATTTATCTTTGATGTGTGATATTTTTCCAGAAAACCATCCACTTGTTTTCCATTGTTGTTGAGTACAGGTTTTTGAAGTAGTATCTGATGATTTTTTTTTTTTTAATTTCCTCTGTCTCTGTTGTAATGTCTCACTTTTCATTTCTGGTTTAGTTACTTTGGATACTGCCTTTTGGCCTTTAATTAGTTTGGCTAGGGTTTATCTATCTTGTTGGTTCTCTTAATGAGCCACCTTTTTGTTTTTTTGATATTTTTGTTGTTATCTTTATTTCTATTTGGTTGATATCAGCAATGAGTTTGACTCTTTCTTGCTGTCTATTCCTCTTGGGTGAGTTTGCTTCTTTTTGTTCTAGGCTCTCAGGTGTGATGTTAAGTTGCTAGCATAAGATCTCTTCAGTTTCTTTACCAGGGCACTTAATGCTGTGAATTTTCCTCTTAGCACTGCTTTCATTATGTCCCATGAGTTAGGGTATGATGTGACAACATTTTTGTTAAATTTTAGAAAGTCTTTAGTTCCTTTATTTCTTCCCTGACCAAGTTATCATTGAGTAGATGGTTTTCCAGTTTCCACATGTATGTGGCTTTCTGTTGTTTTTTGATGTTATTGAAGACCAGCCTTAGGTCTCAGTGATCTGAGAGGATGCATGGGGTTATTTCAGTTATCTTGTATCAGTTGAGGGTTGTTTTGTGACCAAATATATGGTCAATTTTGGAGAAGGTTCTATGAGGTGCTGAGAAGAAGCTATATTCTATTGTGAATATTCTGAAATGTTCTGTAGATATCTGTTAAATCCATTTGATTCATAACATCTATGATTTTCACAATGTCTCTCTTTAGTTTTTGTTTCAGTGACTTGCCCATTTGTGAGAATGGGGTGTTGAAGTCTCCCTCTATTTTTGTGTGGGGTTCAATGTGTGTTTTGAACTTTAGTAAAGTTTCAGTTATGAATTTGGGTGCTCATGCATTTGGGTCATAGATGTTTAGAATTAAGACTTTTTCTTGGTGGATTTTCCCCTTTTTGATTATGAAGTGTCCTTCCTCATCACACTTGATAACTTTTGGTTGAAAGTCAATTTTATTGGATATTAGGATGGTAACTCCAGCTTGTTTCCTGGGGCCATTTTCTTGGAAGACCTTTTTCCATCCTTTTTCTCTGAAATAGTGCCCGTCTTTGTTATTGAGGTGTGTTTTTTGTATGTAGCAAAATGCTGGATCTTGTTTGTGTATCCAGTCTGTTAGCTTCTGTCTTTTTATGGGTGAGTTGAGTCCATTAATATTGAGAGATACTAAAGAGAGATGATCCTGATATGGTAGGTAGCTTTATGTGTTGTGTTTCGCTCCTTTTAACCTTGTTGTGAGATGCTTAATATCTTGTTCTTTCTTTGGTGCAGATATCTTCTTTGTGTTAGAGTTTTCCTTCTAGGATCCTCTGTAGGGCTGGATTGATGGATAGATACTGTTTGATTTTGATTTTGTCCTGGAATATTTTGGTTTCTCCATCTATGTTGATTGAGAGTTTTGCTGGGTATAGTAGCCTGGACTGGCATTTGTGTTCTCTTAGAGTCTGCATGACTTCTGACCAGGTTCTTCTGGTTTTCGTAATCTCTGTTGAGAAGTCTGGTGTGATTCAGATAGCTCTACTTTTGTATGTTACTTGGACATTTTCCCTTGCAGCTTTTAATATTCTTACTTTGTTCTGTGCATTTAGTGTTTTGATTACTATGTGACAAGAGGATTTTCTTTTCTGGTCCCATTTATTTGGTGTTCTATAGGCTTCTTGTACCTTTATTGCTATCCTTTTATTTTGATTGGAGAAATTTACTTCTATGATTTTTGTTGAAGACGTTTTCAGGTATTTTGAGCTAGGAATCTTTGTTCTCCTATATTTTGATTATTCTTAGCTTTGGCCTTTTCATTCTGTCCTGAATTTCCTGGATTCTTTGGGTTAGAAGTTTTTTTTTATGTTTTGAATTTTCTTTGACAGTTCTGTCATTCTCTTCTACTGTATCTCTGCACCGGAGATTCTCTTTTCTATCTCTTCTATTCTGTTGGTTATTCCCAACCTCTTTCTTAGGTTTTCCATTTCCTAGTCCATTTGTTTTGTTTTGTTTTGTTTTTTAATTTTATTTTTTATTGTTTCTATTTCTACTTTTAAGTATTAAACCACTTTATGGAATTCCTTCACCTCTTTGGTTGTGTTTTCCTGTATTTCTTTAAGGGATTATTTGTTCTCTCTTAAAGAGCTTCTACATGTTTACCTGTGTTTTCCTGCATTTCTTTCAGTGAGTTATTTATATCCTCCTTAAATGACTCTATTATCTTCATGAGATAGGAATTTAGGTCAGCTTTCTGATGTTCAGGTTGTTATATTCAGTGCTTGCTCTGGTGGGAGAACTGAGTTCTGATGATGCCCACATATATTGGTTTTTGTTGCTCATGGTCTTATGCTTGCCTCTTGCCACCTCTTTATCCCTGGTGTTTGCTGGTTTGGATGATTCTGAAGTCTAAAGAGAATAAACATTTCTCATTTATTTTGAATTTAAAATTGTGTGTGTGTGTGTATATGTGTTTTAAACTTCTCATGCTATATTTCATTGGAATTTTTATATCTCTTAAAAGAAATAAGTTCGTTTGAAAATTAGATCATGCTGTGGGAAACTAACACATTTAAGAAAAAAACAAGGAAGCCTAGTGTCTCAGCAGACATTTTTGGGACTCTATCTTAGGCTATTATGTTATTATAACAAATTATTATAAACTCAGTGTTTAAAAAAAAACAATGCAAAGTTATTTCTCACAGGTTTAAGGGCAGACACATCATGATTACATTAGCCTCAGGTTAGGTGTAAACTGACATATTGCTTTCTCATTTATTGAAAGGATGTGCTTGTGTCTTCATATGGCAGAATGAATGGTAGTCTCTTTGTGGCCTCCTGTAGTAGGGCATTAACTCTGTTAATGAAGCATCTGTCTACCTAATCATCCAAGAAAGGCTCTAAATTCTATCACTGTCATTTTGGTGAATAGAATTTTCTGTATACTCTTTGGGTTTACATCAGCATTCAAAACATTGCACCACAGCAGACAAAAATGCTTTGACTGACATAGTAGTAAGTCCTATGCTTGTCCTCATAGGCCACAATATGATGGTCCTTAATGAATTAGGAGACTATGACCAATTCATCCCAGTTATTTCATATAGTGCTGCATATAACACTAGCAATTGAGAACCAACATACCTATATTCACTCTCAGAAATGCTATTTTTAAACACCATTGACTGCATTAAGAATGTATTTTTCTAGAACAAACTTGTAATAAAGTGGTATAAGAGAGCAATCTTATGCAATTATGCTTAAACTATCAAAGAAGATTATTGATACAAAGCTGCTCTTAAAGATAATGTATTAGGGCCTGGAGAGATGTTTCAGCGATTAAAACATTTTATTTTTGTGGAGGATCTTAGTTTGGGTTTGAGTATGATATAAAGCAGCTTGCAATTGCCTATAACTTCAACCTCAGTTGTATCTGCAGGCTCCTGCTTTCTCTCTCTCTCTCTCTCTCTCTCTCACACACACACACACACACACACACACACACAAAGGCATTAAAATGAATTAAAAAGAGAAATATTATTTAAATGATATTCATGAAATTATTATTTGTACTAGAATTTGTGGATCTAGTATTTCTTTATAAGACTGTCGAAAATTTTCTAGTCAGGTGAAAGCTGAAAACAATGTGTGTGAAGTGATTTTTCAAATATTCTACTTTGACTTAGTATTTTCAGCTGGATATGTAGTAGGAGTGACTGCAGGTTACATACATCTTAAGGTATTAATTTATATTGTCACATTCAAGAATACATGCATGAAAATCTCATAATAAAAACTGTTATATTTTATACGAACTTTAAAATGCAAAAACACATTCTTAGGAGGAAAATTCAGCAATATTAGCTTCACTTTCTCCAATTTTACTTATTGAAAAATCCATTTCAATATATTCATTAAATTTTCTGAGCTGTGATTGTTTTATATATAATAAACAAACATAGACCTAATATGTATTTACATGTTTGCAGCTCAAAATGAAACAAGACTTATATCTAGTCATTATACAGCACACACACACACACACACACACACACACACACACACACATATATATATATATATATATATATATATACTTTCTTTTACATTTGTGATATTATTTTTCCCAAACTGCCATCAGGGGTGTCTACGCTTGTTTTTCCTTCAAGGCAGATCAATATGTTATAATATAATGTGTTCTACAACCATAAAATATTTTGTTTTCTTTCCTAATTTTAAAGCCTAGGGTAAAAATATGTCATTAAATTTATTTTAAAAAAACACAGAAAAGGAATTTTAGCTTTATTGTCATTGAAATTATGTTTTTATTGCCTCTAAGAGCAGTTATCAGTAATGTTTCAAACATAGCCATGAGCAATTTTTAAAAGGCAAACATAGATTTCTGAGAAAACATTAATTTTAAAATAATTTATACATGTGCATGAGTATGCGCTCATATCTAGATGGTGTATTGACAATATTTGTCTGTTCAGTTGAGCTATATTTTTGCATAACATTTCAGTGTACATGATATGATGAGTTAAGTTTATGTACTTGTTATATAGGTCACTGGCAGCTCATGAGCACTGGGAAAAAAACATTATTTTCTAAAATAAACTTAAAAACAAGGAAAGATGAAGGACATTAAATATATGGCCAAAGTAAAAGTTGTTCTTGTCTCTATCTCTTGTGACCTAAGCCTCATTTGGACAAGGTGAATTAATCTTTTTATACAATTACGTAAAACTTTGCAAAATTTTACAACTTTATGGTTTGTATTAGCTAAACTATGTAAGTTCATTGTCAAAGGCTTAAGGTAAGAAAGAAGCAAAAGGCATGGAAATTTCCCTGCGATATTGTAAACTATTTGCATAAGAGTTCATCTAATCTTTTGATTAGAATAAGGATTGTTTGAGTGACATGCACTTGAAATTGCAGCACTCAATAAGTTTGGATTAGTAGGATTACCAGTTCAAGTCCACTAGACGTTTTGACATAAAACATTCCTCCTACCTCATAGTGAATAATAAATAATCTATTCTGAACCAAATATGTGTGGGGCACTGACTGTGGGCAAATAAAGGGGGAGGGGGTAGATGACCCACATCCCACCAGAGCTCGGGGGCGCAGGACACTGAGTGGGCAGACATGGGAGTTGGACTGTGTGCACTCTCCATGCCTCAAGGTGGGTGTCTGGCTGTGGGAAGGCACAGAACTCCAGTCAGTGGGGGTGAGGAGGGAGCAGTCTGGAGTCCCTGGGCCTCACAGAGGCCAGAATCAACAAGTTCTAGCTCTTGGGCATCGCAGGAGGTTGCTGTACACCATGGAAGAGCTGAGAACAGATGGGGGCCCCAAGGGGAGTGTTGGTTCAGTTAGCCCCATAGCGAAAGGTAGAAGGGGCAGAAGGAGAGAGCACTGGGTAGTTCCTGTGAGGGCAAGGGTCCTTGGTATGGTCTGGCGGCTGGAAATGCTAGGAGGCCTCCTGGCGAGAGGTTAGATTTATGGATCATTAGAGGGAAGCCTGCTCCATTGCTCCAGCATGGTGGATCCCGATGAGCAGAGATGGCCCATGGTTTTTAGGCATTTGTTGTAGAAAGGCAGAGAGAGGAAGAAAAGTAATGAAGTAGATGGTGGCCATGGCCACGTGGAGAGAGAGGGGAGGTAGAGGGAGATAGGTGGGAGAGAGGTGAGTGTAAGAGACAAAAAAGAGAGGCGAGAGCTAAAGAGAAAGAGGAGGGGGCAAGCAGCCCCTTTTATAGTGGGCTGGGCTACCTTGCTGTTGCCAGGTAACTGTGGGACAGGGCATACCTGGTTGTAGCCAGATAACTGCGGGGTTCGTGTCCATCCAGAATACCAGGAGCTTGGGGACACTGCCTACGTGGCTGATGGTCACAAAATTATGGTGTTGAAGGCTCATGCTATCAGAACCCTAATGTCTGGGAGTGAAGCATAAAGCTCTGTTCTTTGTAGAATTTTCTACTAGGTCTTCGGAGTAAGCCTTGCTCAACCAGAACACAGACTGCCTTTCCAGGTCCAACAAATATGAATCCTTTATAACACTACTCTAAAACCAAACTCAAATATGAAAAAGATTCCATGAATTTTATAGTCACAAAACATGTATTTCATTGTATCCATACATGGAATTATCAATGGATTAAAAAACAAGAAAATAAAATATAAAATTATTTTTATGTATAGTTTGCATGGGAATCTTTTAAAGTTCCACATGATATAGTTTTTGAATCAAAGACACTATATTAAAATCTTATATGTACTCCAATGGAAAACTTTGATCCTATATTGAAAAATGAATGCAAATTTATGCTTTAAATTCAAGTAAGATTTTAAGCCCGCAACACTTGTTGATAAAGATTATATAAATTTATTGTACAATTTTATTGCTTGGCATATAAGTATCAAAGTCAAATCAATTAAATTATCCATTTGCATAGTAGAGACCTAGAACTTGTTTATTATATAAATTCAAAGTTTTTAATCCATTGATTTTCAGATACTCTCAAATTATCAGATTTCAACAACTGATGTATTAGTTACTTCTTTGTTTATGTGATAAAATGCCATGGCCAAAAGCAACTTCAGGAAGACATATAATTCCAGAGTGATAAGGTCTCTCATGCTGAGGAACTCATAGCATAGTGGTAGGATTCAGTATCTATCTGATAATATTCTATCTGTATCATATAGGAAGGAGATAGAGACAGAGAGACAGAGAGACACACAGAGACACAGGGACAGAGATAGATAAGTGACAGAGACAGACAGACATAGAGACAAAGGCAGAGACACAGAGAAAGACAGAGACAGACAGAGAGAGAGAGAGAGAGACAGAGAGAGGGAAATGGATAGAGATAGAAGCAGGAAGCACTGTGAGAGGGAGAGAGAGACAGAGACAGAGACAGACAGAGAGAGAGAAAGAGAGAAATAGAAGCAGTGTGAGGCTATAAAGTCTCACAACCTGCCACAATGATGTATTTCTTGTAGCAAGGCTCCAACTCCTAAAAAAATTCCATGACCTTTCCAAATAGTGCCACAAACTGGGGACCAAATGTTGAAATACATGAACATATAGGGGACATTTCTCATTTAAACCACTGTACTTGCTTATTCTATATAAGTTGAGTTTTTTCACCTGTAGATGAGATCACATAGTATTTGCCTTTCTGTTTCCAGCTTTTTTTAACTTGGTAGTGTTCTTCAGTCCATCCACATTTTCTCAAATGACAGGATTTTCTTATTTCTATGACTAAATAATGTTCTATTTAGTGTATACACATATCCATGCACATATATGACACATTTTCTTTTTCCTGGAAATCAAAATCATATAGTATTGGAAAAAACATGAATACATAGACGAAGAAAAAAGAATAAAAATCTCCAGAGAAACTCATCACATATGGAATAAACTAAACTTTTAAAATAATAATAAAAATGCACATAAGGACAAGGAAACATTTTATTAATAAATGGTATTGGGCACCTAGACCCAAGTATTCATAATAATGACATCTAACCCTTGTCTTACTCAATAAATTAATAACATCTCAAAATGCATTACTGTGTTAAGCATTTGATTTCCAAATGGTAAATCTCTTAGAAAAAATGTAGAAGAGTGCAACAGTTTGTATATGCTAGGCCGAGGGAGTGGCACTATTAGAATGTGTGGCCCTGTTGGAGTAGGTGTGGCCTTGTTGGAGTAGGCATGACACTGTGGATGTGAGCTTAATTTTCCAAGATCCTCACCCTATCTGTGTGAAGTAATTATTCTTTTAACAGCCTTCAGATAAAAATGTAGAACTCTCAGCTCTTCCTGCACCCTGCCTGCCTGGATTTTGCCATGTCCATGCCTTGATGATAATGGACTAAACCTCTGAATTTGTAAGCCAGCCCCAATTAAATGTTGACCTTTATAAAACTTGCTTTGGTCATAGTGTCTGTTCACAGCAGTAAAGCCCTAACTAAGACAGAGAATAAATGCTCACTGATACTAATCTTAAAATATTTATATAATAATTGTTAGCATAAGCTCAAATAAAAGCAAAATCACAGTTGGTGCCACAGTAAATTAAGCCTTTTCTCCACAGCATAAGAAATGATCAGAAAAATTATAGAGCAACCTACCAATGAGAAAAATATTTTCCAACATATATTAGAAAAATAAATTAATATTCAAAACCCATGAGTGACTCACATAAATCAATAGAAAATTTCAAACTTCAATAAATCCAAGATAAATGTACTGAAATAGACACTGAAGAACACATAAAAATGGCCATCTATGATCAACAACACCAGTCATGAAAATTGAAATCATGAGATTTAATGTTACACCTCTGAGAATGTCTATCATAGAAATGAAAAACATTATGTGATAAATAATGATTATGGAAATGCATTGCACATTGTGATTATTTGATATAGGTATCAACTGCAAAATGAGTATTAAAACAAAATTAATTAAAATTCTGATTACCATATATGCTGTAAAATAGGACACCAAGACTTACTTCTTCTGAAATGTTGAAGGGGAACACCTGCTGGTAGTAGTATAAATTCATCAACAATTATGGAAATTGTATGTAAATTTCTCAAAGGGCTAAAAATAAAACTATGTTATGATTCATCAGTCTTCTAGATACACTTCTAAAAATATAAAGTCACTATTCCAAAAAGATACATGATTCAGCAGTGAATCACTTCTTTCAGATATTATTTACACTAAACTCTGGGCTTGCAGTTGTCAAAGAAATAAAAATTTGCACCTCAAGAAATATCTCCTTTCAGAATAAAGATAATAGAAAAATATGAAAGATAAAATATATTGATGAGGGTATTAAAAAAAAGAGGCTCACAGTCAGCTAATGGATGGATCACAGGGCTCCCAGTGGAGGAGCTAGAGAAAGTACCCAAGGAGCTAAAGGGATCTGCAACCTTATAGGTGGAACAACATTATGAACTAACCAGTACCCCGGAGCTCTTGACTCTAGCTGCATATGTATAAAAAGATGGCCTAGTCGGCCATCACTGGAAAGAGAGGCCCATTGGACACGCAAACTTTATATGCCCCAGTACAGGGGAACGCCAGGGCCAAAAAGGGGGAGTGGGTGGGTAGGGGAGTGGGGGTGGGTGGGTATGGGGGACTTTTGGTATAGCATTGGAAATGTAAATGAGCTAAATACCTAATAAAAAATGGAAAAAAAAGAGGCTCCAGACTGATTCCATTTTTTACTGAATAATCAGGGAATTGTAAGCTGACATGAGAGAAGCTTCCTCTTGCAATAGATGGAAACTTGTATACAGAGACCTACAATGAGACTGTATGCCTGAAACAAAATGTCTCCATCAAATCTTTCCCCTTAAGACTCAGGGAACTCTCAGAAGAGGAGGAGAAAATGAGTGTAAGAGTCAGAGGGGAAGGAGAATACCAAGGAAACAATGATTCCCAGGTACAACAGACATGACATACATATGAACTCAGTAAGACTGTGGTAACATGTACAGGCCCTGCATGGATCTGCACCAGACAGGGTCCGAGGGTTGAGAGCAGACACTGGCCCCCAGAAGCCTAACTCTATTTGATAACCACTTTCAAATGAAAATTTAGTTTTCTTCAAGGGAGTCTCACTGGGGAAACAAATGACTCTTGAGTGTAAGCCCCATGCTCAACAGTAGATGGGCAAAATAAATCAAACTGAGTTGCATTTTTGGAGGTTCTTTGTCTCTTAATACTGTGTCCAGGCAAGTTTTAAACATGCACATACATGTTTCCTGGTTCATGCTCTTGGGAGGATTCCTATTTGTGTAAAGAAATAACTGACCTGAATCATGTATTCAGTGAAACTTTATCCATATTACCTAAGACATTAAAATAATCTAGGTGTTCTATGATTGATGAATTAGTGAGCTGAAATATTTAAAACATTTATTTTTATGTTTTATGATATATTACAATACCTGTTACTCTAAAAAATTACCAATAATTGAGCTATTTTGTAGAAAAGACAATTATCTAGCTTATCTAGTTTTGAACATGCAAGTGAAGATCAGTGGTCTCATATCCTTGGCTTCTGCTTATGGTCACCTAAGCTGTATCACAACTTGGTAGAGTAAGAAGGAAAAATGGCTATGGATACCGAGTATATAAGTTGGTCATAATTTCCAGCAAACCCCTTCTTTGAAAAGTGCACTACCTCTAACACCTACATTTTTGTGGACATGGTTTGATTAAACTTCTTTTGGCTCAAAACTGCAAAATGGAGAAAAATGTTAATACTGGAATCTTGTGGGGCACAGCCAAATTATCACATATTATTTAACTTACATTTAAGTAATCTGGCCAAAAGGAAGTTCCATACTCTATAAGTAACATCTTATTAATTTAAGCTAACTCGTGGCTTTATTTCAGAACTACCAAGTACTCTTCAATTATTTTCTTTCATAGCTAATGAAGCAGAGAGCCTTGGAATATATTTAATTCATCAGGAATAAGGAATAATATTATAATGTGTGTGTGATAAAGAAGAAATGCAGCAAAAATGGTTGCTCAAGAGCATTTGGAAAACAATTCTATTGACAGAATTTTTACATTTTCAAGTGTTAACTTTGGTAGTACAGTTATTAATACTATACTGAGAAAAGCAGCTGACTGCTTAGCAACAATCCAGATCTGTTTTATTCCATGAAGCAAAGATTAAATATGCTATTCCAGTTTTTATACATGATATTTTATATATGAAGAAGTCGTAATGTAATCAATTGGAAGTTCTGACAGATTCCAAATGTACCTTTTGCTGGAAAACTCACCACACAGAACATCAATGACACTAACATGCTAAACCACTCTCTTCTCTTAGCTGAAATAAACCTTATGAAATGGATTTTTATTGACATTAGTTTTATATAGGAAGCTGGTTACGTTTTAAATGTACTATCACTGGGCTGGAGAAATGACTCAGTTGCTAAAGTGCGCGCATGAGGATTTCAGTTTGCATCCCTGCTGCCATTAAAAAGATATGTTTAATGCTGTGTTTCTGTAACCCTTGTGCTGGGGTACAGACACCTTGATCTCTTGAGCGTTTTGGCTGACCAATGTAACATAATGGATGAGCTCCAGATTCAATGAGAAATCTTTTCTTAAAAACTCCCATGCAAAATTGAGAAAGACGTGTAGCATTGATTTATGGCCTACACTCACATACATGTTCACACACATGAGCATGCGTGCGCGTGCGCACACACACACACACACACACAGAGGCACACAAATATGTGAACACTCACATGCACAAAAATGGCTTTAATTACATATAAACCATAATGTATATTAATACATTCTTGTGAAGTGAGCACCTATACTATAGAAAATTAACTAAGGTTACATATAGTTTCATATATAGCCCCCCCACCCCCCGCTGCCCATGGTAGTTTTACATTGACAAGAGGAGAACAATGGATGTACTGTAAAAAATAAAAGTAATTTAAAAAAGAAAGTTAGCAGTGTCATTGTAGGCTTGCTAGTAAATTATCCATTTAATGTTTGCTAAAATTACAAGGTAACTTTTAGATATACATGTTTGTTTATAAATGAACATGTGTAAATATTAATATAGTTAAAAATTAAAATGGCATTGAAGAAGCTACTTTAGAAATACTCCCTCTATACTCCTTGATTATAATGGCGTCTCAACTTTCTTAACCTTTTAGGTACCTTGCTTGATCTGAGATATGGTCATTGTCACTGTAAACAGTATTTACATGCCATAACAAAGTTTCCTTTATTGACAATTACACAAATTATCTGGAATATACTATGTAAGCTATAAGTCAAGTGTACCTTCTCAGTAGGGCTTTTGGCCACCTGGTGATTGTGAGATTGTATAGAATATTTGAATGTCAAATTTCCTATTTTCCAAACCAAGTAAATAATTAGCTACTATATAATCCATACAAATGCTGGATCTCTTCTAGCTCCATTAAACTGGGAAACAAAATTACTTTTTTCCTCCTGACTGTGCTGTAGTTTTCTCATGTCATTTTATTTCAGTTTCAAAATATTCTAAAAATATATTTTCAAAGCATATTCTCTCTGTTTTTATCTAACAAAATGATATTTTCTGCCAAAAATATATTTTACCCTGTATTAATTTAAGAGAACGTATTTGTACAGTAGGTTCAACTATATTCTGAAATGACTTTTCTAATAATCAATAGACAGATAGACCTAAACTGGTCCCATATTTCATTGTGAAATTAATGAAAAACTGTAGAAGAATTTTAATCAAGTAGCATGGTTGCTCTGGCAAAGGATCACATCCAGAGACCTTTTAAGTCTGTGTGATTTGGCTGGAATACAAACATAGCCTTAGCCCTCACCTTTAATCCCTCTGGCTGGAATACAGACACACTTTTAACACTTTTGGCTGTAATATAGGCACACCCTTAGTACACACCTTTAACCTCTAACAATGGAGGCAAGGTTAGTTTGTATGAGAAAACAGCTGTGTTTGAAAGTGACAACTAATTAAGGGGCAGACATAGTCACAATTCAGAGAAAGATTTGACAGAAAAAAAGATAAAAAACAATTATCCTCAGGAGCACAGCACAGGAAAGAGAGGCTATTTAGAACATTGCTAGAGAGAAGTGGGGGTATTTGACAATTTTACTGAGACAGTTTGACAGAGTCAGGTTGCAGAGAGAATCAGCTAGACACGGGTGATTGTAGGGTTTGTAGGCTATGTCCAATCAGCCACTAGTTATGGCCACTTTGGGAGGCTGAACGCTGGAAATTTGACTGCACTTACTCCTCTCCAACGCCACGGCGGGTGCTGTGTCATAGGGAAGCACCAAGTCACCGCTCCAGGGGTGGGAAATTGCAGGCTGACTCCTTAACTACCTATTGATGTACATTGGTTTTATTAACTACAATAATCACAAGTTGTCCTCTGGTGCCCCACCCCCACCCCTGGTACTTCAAGTCTCTGCAAGGCTAGGTGCTTCCTCTCCTATTAAGACCAGACAAGGCAACCCAGGTAGAAGAACACATCCCAAGTACAGGCAACAGGTTTTGGGATAACCTCCCTCCCAGCTGTTTGGAAGCCACATGAAGACCAAGTTGCACATGTGCAGGGAGGCCTAGGTAGCTCGTGTATGTTCTCTGATTGTTGTTTCAGACTCTAAGAGGCCCAAGGGTCCAGGTTAGTTGACTCTGTTGTTGTTCTTCCTGTGGAGTTCCTGTGCCTTTGGGGAGCACAATTCTTCCTCCTATTCTTCCTTGAGAGTCCCTAAGCTCCATTTACTGTTTGGCTGTGTGTTTCTGTGTCTGTCTGAGTCAGCTGGTGGGTGGAGCCTCTCAGAGGACAACTTGCTCCTGTTTGTATAGTTCAGGAGTCTGACGGAAGTGGGGGAGAGATGGTGGGATCACAGAGGTCCTTCTGGGATAGCAGGTTGCTCAGAGTATCTTGTTCAGAACATCCATTCTTTATATTCAAAATATATGAGAGATCATGAAATGTTTTTCTGTGCCCAGTATTTAACACACTTATAATATTCATTCCCAATTCTGTCCGTGGTATAGACAATTTCATAATTCCCTTTTTGTTGAATAAATAATATTTTATAATCTGGTTACATACGGTTGTCTATATAAATATATGCATAAAATATACACGAGTTATATTTTACATTTTTAATGTTTTCTTTTGCAATAGGAATTTTCTACACCTTTATTGTCATTAATAATGCTACACTGAATTTAGGAGTACAGATGCCATCTGTTCTTGTGTGCACATGGCTATATTCTGTGTACTATCATGGTTGCTGTCTCATTTAGTTGTCTGAATTAATTAGTTTAATATTGTTTTGACAAAAGACCACAACCAAGGCAACTCATAACTTATAAAAGAAAGAGTTTAATTTGACTCATGGTTTCAGAAGGTTAAATTCATGAAGATAATGCAAAGGAGCAGATGAACGCTCACATTTTGAACCACAAATATAAGGCAGAGATACATACTGCAAATGGTATAAATCTTTCAAATTTCAAAGTAAGTCACCAGTGACATACCCCCTTTAATAAGCCACACTGCCTAATCTTTCCCAAACCATTCTACAAATTGGGAAATGAGTATTTCAATATATGAATGACTTAGTTAAATAATATATATATTCTTCATCCATAAATGCAAATATCTACACAGAATATGACTGTCAAAGATTAACACTGTTACTATTTTCTTAAAATGGCAAAATCTATTGAATACATAGCATATACTAGGCATTGTTAAGGGTATTACTTACAATTCATATAACTTTCTAACACATGAATTATTGCCTCTAATGTGAAAATAACAGTAAATCTCTATTTTATAATTATGAAGAGTATTCTGACATTTTAAACTTTTAAGCATTCTCAATTAATATTAAAGTAATTCTATGGGCTAACTACAACAATTTCTATTTCCAGTTTTAAATGAAAGAAAAATGACATTAGAAACATGAACTATCACATGAAAAAACTGTATTAAAAGAGAAATGTTTTGTTTGGTGGCCTTATCCTGCCTTATTTAAGTTAATTTTAAAACTTCAACCAAGCCTTAGTATTTTAACCTTAACCTTCTTAGATCAGTAATTATAACTAAAAATTAAGAGTAAAACTTTATATGAAGCAGATTATTCACCAACACACAAAATTAAATGGGACCAAATCTGAGAGTTTGACATACTGCAAAATATGCTTTTATAAGCTCCATTTGTATTAACCAGTGTTCGGCTTCTGTCAGATTATTATATATGAAGAAATGACCAAGTAACCCTATCAAAAGTAACTTATCTTCAGTTATTCAGGGGATACTTAAGTGGGTTCAGCTTAAAAAATTTTTGACCTCCTGTCTTTTTGTAATTCTCTTTAAATTTCATAATTGCTACTCATCATTTTATGAAATTCCAGAAATTCCCAGGTTAAAATTTATTCTCTGTACTTTTGTATTTTTGTCTCACTCTTTCTGCATTTTCCTTTCAAGTTTAGTTAACTATTCTATTAAATGCACATTGCAAAGCTTTGCCTTTGTGAGTTTACTTTGAGTTGCTAAAGCCCCTGTTATTTAGAAACTACTCACAAAGTTTTCCATATTTTTAAGGAGGGAATATCTGTATATCCTGAACTACCAAGAATCTGGACTTGTGAATCCTCAGGCACTTTTTCATGTTGTTTGTATTATGTATATTCTTGATCTCGTCTTTTGTTTGCCAGTAGACAAATAGTATTAATGAAATATTAAAATTCATTAATGCAGTTGTATAGATAGAAAAAGTGTTTAATATTAAGTTATGCATATAAAGAATAAAAATATAAAGCACTTTATTGAACAGATCATAAGGTGACTTAAAGTTTTTTTCTGAATTGAGAATACAAACATATTTTAAGGGAAATAAAAGCAGAACACATGATGGCAATTTAATGTATTTAATGTTCCTATTGTTATTGGCTTCTCAACCTTGTCTTCGATGAGTTCTAGCTTTGGGCCCAGCCTAATCAGTAAGATGTTTTCTAACACCAATACCTTTTATGTGGGGTTAAAAGGCACATAAGAAAGAGAGGGAGGAAGGGAAGGAACAAAGAAAGAAGAGGGACATGAGAAAAGTATGATTTCATATTTTTCAGGACAGAATGAATGAAGTAAGCTTTGACTCTTTCAAGTAATGTCCTGTTAGCACCTTTGAGTAAAAAGAAGGTGAAGCTTTTCCAGAGGCCACCAATACACAGAAGCACAGACTCATGGTGCTTAACAAATCTCCATGGCAACTTGGATACAAAATCCTATTAAATTTCTGGGGTCTAACCTTGATTCCCCAGGAGTATGTACTTCTATTTTTCCATTTATGAAGGGAAAATGTGTCAAGGCTCAATAAATTCACTCCATGAAACCACACAAACATCAATTTGTGATTAATTGCAGCTCACAGTGCTATTCACAAGGTGAATACCTCACTCTGATCTAATAATTAGGTTCTGATTTTTCCCTTCATAGAGCCCTAAAACTATGCAGGTAATAGATGAGAATGAAATAATTCAATTACTATTTTCACTACATTTATATGTTTTTCCAAAGAATTACACATGTTTTCAAACAAAAGGTTAGGTATTCTAAGAGGAGAAATGAGTGTCAAAAAGCATACAAAAATGTGCATTACATTCTGTGAGATAATATGGCTACCACTATTTTACTTCAACATTGTTAATAGTGTTTTCCAAAATTTTTACTACAGGTAATGTATAGTAATAAGATTTGAAATATATATATTTCCAATAAAAGAATTATTTTTATTTATATATAATATATATTTTAAAAGTCTTATTTATATCATTAATTTTTTATTTTGTGTCATAAAGGCAACAATATTGCAAAAAAGTATAATTAATAGAAAATACATAATTATAAGAAATTCCGCATTGTAAAAATGTATCAGACATTGAGTAAAATTAGCTAGAATTTGTTATGTAATGCTGATTAATACTCTGAATTATCTACTCATCAAACTTTTAGAAATAATTTAATGTTAAAACACTGTTAAGTCTATAAGGTAATGAAGTACATTCATATCAAACAAAACTCTTTTCTTATTTGTTCTC
This sequence comes from Mus musculus, assembly GCF_000001635.26. Classification (NCBI taxonomy): domain Eukaryota; kingdom Metazoa; phylum Chordata; class Mammalia; order Rodentia; family Muridae; genus Mus; species Mus musculus. Next base: position 114,383,139 of record NC_000086.7, read on the forward strand.
AGACCAGAGATACAACATGCAGTGGTGAAATCAGAGATTATTGGGTACTTTACTATTTTGGGTCAGGAATAGTAATCTAATATTTATAAAAAATCTTCTGATGAACCTAATTACTTCTAAATATGACAGACAATAGCCTTAATAGAATACCATTGCAGAATAATTTGATTTGTGATGTTTGTATGATAATCAAATTTATCATTGTAGTCCTTTCAGTATGTGTAATTAAAACACATAAGAGAAAATTGTTCTTGTCCCTGGCTGTTTAGTTATATTATTATTGTTATCTTCAAATGCCATTGATGTAAAATGATTAGGAGTTGCTTTTAAGCAACAGTATATATATATATATATATATATATATATATATATATATATGAAACAAAGTCTGGCTACTTAGATTTTTTTATTCTAAAGTATTATTCATCTTTGTATGTGTATTAAAATAGCAAGGCATATTTGTATTAACTCTTTTCTTTAAAGATTTAGAAAAAATTATTCCATATGTCCAATTAAACAATTATTTTTGTAATATATTTTGACTTTGTAGTGCTTCTCTTCTTATATTCAACCATATTTTAAGACTGAAATAAATATATGACAATTGGAGAGATAAAACAAAATCTGAAAAGATAGTAAGTGTAAAAGTGAAGCAAAAAAAAAAAAAAAAAAAAAAAAAAGATCCTTTCCCAATCTGTTGGTGGCCTTTTTGTCTTATTGGCAATGTCTTTTGTCTTACAGAAGCTTTGCAATTTTATGAGGTCCCATTTGTCGATTCTCGATCTTATAACACAAGCTATTGCTGTTCTGTTCAGGAATTTTTCTCCTGTGCCCATATCTTTGAGGCTTTTCCCCACTTTCTCCTCTTTAAGTTTCAGTGTCTATGGTTTTATCCTTCATAGAATGGGGAACAAAATACCCATTGTAGGAGTTACAGAGACAAAGTTCGGAGCAGAGCCTGAAGGAACGACCATCCAGAGACTTCCCCACTTGGGGATCCACCCCATAAACTACCACCAAACCCAGCCACTAGGCAGATGCCAACAAAAGCCTGCTGACAGGAGCCTGATATAGGTGTCTCCTGTGAGGCTCTGCCAGTGCCTGGCAAATACAGAAGTGGATGCTCACAGTCATCCATTAGATGGAGCACAAGGTCCCCAATGAAGGAGCCAAAGAAATATTCATGGAGCTGAAGGGGTCTGAAGCCCCATAGGAGGAACATCAATATGAACTAACCAGTACCCCCAGAGCTCCTTGGAACTATACAACCAATCAAAGAAAACACATGGTAGAACTTGTGGCTCTAGCTATATATGTAGCAGAAGATGGCCTAGTCAGTCATCAATAGGAGAAGAGGCCCTTGGTCCTATGAAGGCTCTATGTCCCAGCATAGGGGAATGCCAGGACCAGGAACAGGAGTGGGTGGGTTGGGGAGCAGTGGGGAGGGGAAGAAAATAAGGGATTTTCGGTGAGGAAACTAGGAAAGGGGATAACATTTGAAATGTAAATAAAGAAAACATCTAATTAAAATCAAAACAAAAACAGAAAAAAAAAATAGTTGTAAATATAATTAAATATTTAAAAAGAAAAAAACAGGTAAAGGTATATAAATAAAACATACAGTATTGGAAACTAGATCTATTTGTTGATTAATTGATTCATTGGTGTAGCAATTATGTAATAATTGTCATGATTATACTAGGCACTAGTTCAAGTTCTAGAGATGCAATAGTGAGAATTTCATATATATGACTGTCAAATACAATGTAATAATGCACATTTAGCAAAAACTACATGGATTTGAGGAGTCGGACAAAATGATGTGAAATTTTAAGATATATTACAAACCCCCCATGTTTTAAATGGTCAGTAAGCAAATCATAACTTCAATAAATGATTCCTAATGACATTATGATATATTCTTGGACCAGAGCCTAAGATAATCATTATCAAAAAGGCTTCATCAAACAACTGATAGGAGCAGATGCAGAGACTCACAGCCAAATATTAAGATCTGGGGAAATCCTGTTAAAGACAGGGAGGTATAATTTTAGGGGACAAGGATATCACAAGAGCAGGGCCTATAGAATCATCTACATGGGGCTCATGGGGCCTCCCAGAAACTGGATGGGTCTAAGCTAGATCCTCTGTATATATGTTATGAGGTGTTCTTATGGGACTCCTAACAGTGCGATCAGGGCAGGAGGTTGTCTCTGACTCTCTTGCCTGTTTGGGGGACTCTCTTTGTTCTACTGAGTTGCCATTTCCAGGCTTGATATGAGGGTATGTGCCTAGTCGTACTGTAACTATCCAGTAGCTGGTCTGCCCTCTTCTGAAGAGAAACGGAGGAGGAATGGATCTGTGGAAGATGGGAGGTGGATGAGAGGGACTGGGAGGAAAGCAGGAAAGGGAAACTGTGGTTTGGATGCAATATATGAGAGAAGAAATTTAAAAACTGCAAGTGAAAATGCTGGCAAGCACAAAAGTAGAACATATTGGAACATGATAGGTATGCTAATATGGAAATTATAAATAAAAATAGCATTCATCATTTCTACTGTTCATAAATGTTTAAAAGAATTAATCAGTTCTAAAAGTATTATTTTCATAGTGTAGAAATAAAATAGTCATAATATTTATAGCCGAGGAAATTATTTTTAGGAGATGAAATTGAATGTTAGAAACAAGTCAGAAAATGAATCATTTTGAGAGAAAATTTACCAATGGAAGAGGAAAAAGACAAAGATGAACCAGATGATCCTACTCTGTTTCATACCATCTAATGTGACTTTTAAGTATTTAACTTTTCTAAGCCCTTATTTTCTGCATGGCTATACAGATATAAGAGAATGAGGTCTTAGTAGGAACCTTGCTAACAATATGAGCAAGGGGTTTACCCTTAGAATTTTTTTTAGAAATACTTTTCTGTCTAGCACATATCCCTTCTTTTGTGATACTTGCCAACAGCCATTATTCATTCATAAAACTGAAAGACTTTTGTAGGGTGAAGAACACCGTCATTTGGACAATGAAGTCACCTACAGAATAGGAAAAGATTTATCAATTACATATCTGATTAAGGGTTACTGCCTAGAATATATAAAGAACAGGAATAATGAATATGAATATTGATAAAACAATTGATTTAAAATGAGATGCATAATCAAGAAGAAAGTTAGCTGAAGATGAAACACTTAATGTTCAACATCAATACCCATCAGAGAAATGCAAATTAAAACTACTTGTGAGAACCTGTCTTCCTATACTTTATACACATGTGAAAGGAATTTAAAATAAGTCACTGTATAATAGTGGAGAAAATGCAAACTAGTATGGTCACCATGGAAATTATTGGGAAGGTATCTCAGAAGTTAAAAATATTGTCTACCTCAAGCTAGCTATTCTACTCTAGGGCATAAGCAAGGGATTCTATATTACTAGAGTGATGTTTGTTCATTCCTGTTCTTCCTGTTCAATTTATGATACCCAGAACCTAGAAACAGCCAAGTTTTTACATTAATTGATGAAAGGATAATTAAAATGTGATACATTTACACAAGAGGATACTATTCTGCTGTTAAGAAAATTAAACTATGAAATTTTCAGGTAACAGGATGGATCTAGATACAATCATCCTAAATAAAGTAATCCAGATCCTATCTAAACCAAATCATGTTTTCTATTCTGTTGGAATTTAAACTTTCAATATGAGCTCCAAAATATGAATAACCACAGAGGTTTTATACCTAACAAAGGATTAGTGCCAGGAGGTGGTCTCCAAAAAAAGAGAAATAAAATATAGCATTATAGAGACATAAAGAGAAACTATAAAAAGAGGATTAAATATGATGAGAAGAGAACGTGAGAACAGGATAAAGAAAGGAATATGGAGAGAGATAATTAATAGTGATGGCCCTTTGAAAAATCACTTGGAAACCTATGACTGTAGAAGCTTCCTATACTTTATACATATGTTAAAGGAATTTAAAATAAGTCACCATATAATGGTGGAGAAAGTGCTCCAAGTAATCATATTCTGACACCAAGTCAAGCAACTAGTGGCAAGGATGGGTTGCATTGATTGAGTCACTGTCCAAAGAGGTCTCCAGACCTCTCAAAGTATCACAGGATATTGCCTATATGGCACTATTAGGAGGAGTGGCCTTAGTGGAGTAGGTGTGACCTTGTTGGAGGAAGTGTGCCACTGTGGGAATGGGCTTTGAGACCCTCATCCTAGCCACATGGAAGCCAGTCTTCTCCTGTCTGCCTTTGGATTCAAGGTGTAGAACTTTCATCTCCTCCAACCCCACATCTGCCATGCATCTGCCTTGATGACAATGGACTAAACCTCTGAACCTGTAAGCCAGTCCCAATAACATGTTGCCCTTTCTAACAGTCGCCTTGGTCATGGTGTCTCTTCATGGAAGTGGAAACACTAACTAAGACAGAAGTTGGTATGAGGGATTCAGGTAATGCTGTGATAGGACATGTTTGTGCTTGGAGGAATGTGGATTTTAGGGCTTTGGATTTGGGAATCAGTGAAATGTTTCAAGTGGAGTTTAATGGGCCACCCTAGCAAGAATATGGAATATGGTGCTGCTAAGTGTAATTTGCACCATGTAGAGCTGTTGACCAAGAGGTCTCAGTGGTGAGGAATTTTAGTATGTGGCTTAGAGATGCTTGTTGTAATATTTTGGTGAAGCATGTGACTGCTTTTCTCCCTTGACTGAAGTGTCTACCTGAAGTGAAGGTAAAGAGATTTCAATTAATAGCATTGACAAAGGAAGGCTCAGAAAAGTCCAACATTGACTCTTTTCTTTGATTAACTTCATAAGGAGCTTTGTGATCAAGCATAGCAAGCATAGAAAGAAAAAAATACAAAATGAATGGTTCAAAGAATTAAGAACCACCAGGAAGTAGAATGGAGCTAAATCCTCTGTTTAAGGAGAAAAACATATTAAGAAAGTCATGACCTTGAAGTTATAAGATTTCACTCTGCTAAGGTTATTGTTTATGATTTTGCAATTGAAGAACAGACTTGGTTATTGTTTTCATTTGGACTTTTAATCTGAAATTAACTAAAAATCCAGAAATAGAGAGCATAAATGTGATCCAGATCTTGAGGCTGGGAGATGCAGGCTTCTGTTTTGGACATTGATGAATAGTGGCCATGAAAAGCTTAGGCTTAGGTATGGTGGTATATGCCTTTAATCCTAGATCTCAGGAGACAGATGAATGCAGATCTCTGAGTTCAAGGTGAGTTTACAAAGCAAGTTTTAGGACAGGCAAGCTTAGGCATTAAAGGAGTAGAGAACAGAAAGCTATTGATAATGTAACAGCACAAAAGGGTCATGTTCTAGCTCCAGTAAGCATCAGAACTTGACCTTGTAGCTCTGAATTCAGAGTCAAGAATAGAAGGGACCATTGGGACAATTGATGCCATTTAGCTGGAGCTAAGAAATTAGCCATAATTAAGACGAGACCAGCATCATTGAAGTGAAATCTTCCGGGACGTGTTTTTCAGAGCACAAAGTAGCTGTGTTCCAGAGACAGCCAAGGTTGCACCTCATGTTTCAGCTGGCTTGGTAATGGGTAAGAATCACCCAGATGGTACCAGTTTTACAGGCATTAAGGGGTCATGGAGAACAGCTGAGGGCTGGAACTATGTGAAATCAGGAAAGGACATTGGTTAAGGTGTAGCCTCAGTTGTAATTGATGGCTTAGGACTGAAGGGGTTATGCAAAGAAGTTGAGGCTTGGCATCATAAAGTGAGCCTATGAGAGGCTATTGGTGAACTCTCATTGCAGTAAGAAACTCCAGCATGTTAAAAATGTCAGTACCATGAGATGACCTCCAGAAACTGTAGCAGTAGTTCAGTGGAGTAACCAGATTCTAGAGTGCTACAGAGAGCAGAGCTGGAGAAATGACCCAATCCCTTTTGCTAAGCTTAGAAGATACAGTGTAGGTCCCAGTCGTTGGAACAAAAATCTGTAAATTGAAGTTGCCTTGGAGATGCCAAGATATTAGAGAAGGTAGAACCATGAGATATCTGCAGAGAAAAGCTGCTAACAGGTGATGGAACCATCAAAGGAGAAAGAAGTATGTTGCAGTCAACAAAGATGAAAGGAGTTGGAGATCTGAAGAACACTTTGACATCAGGCATGGAGATGCAGTGCTTGAAATTTGCTCCAGTGACTTTTGGCCTTTTTTGGTCCAACATGTCCTCACTATGATGTTTTGGAATGGTAATGCATATTCCGTGATGTTTAAGATATGTGATCTACTTTTTGATTTTTAATTTATAAAGAATTACAGTTAAGTGATTGAATGAATATCCAACAAGACTTTGATATTTTGAATTTTATCATTGAGAGACTGTGAAGTTGGACTAAATGTATTTTGCATCATGTTCATTTAGGTAAGGCCCCCAAAGACTCATGCATTCAAACAAGCTTATGGGGCCAGGAAGTATAATGTGGCCAGTTGTATATGCTTGGCCAAGGGAGTGGCACTATTAGGAGATTTGGCTTTGTTGGAGTAGGTGTGGCTTTGTCAGAGGAACTTTGTCACTGTGGGGGATGGGCTTTGAGACACTCCTCCTAACCACATGGGTGCCAGTCTTCTCCTGTTTGCCTTTGGATCAGGGTGTACAACTTTTGGCTCCTCCAGCCCCATGCCTATCTGTATGCTGCCATGTTCCTCCTTGATGATAATGGAATAATTGTACCTGAACTGTAGAGTGAGGGCTATTATGGTTGGAAAGGCCAAATGGAAGCCTTTAGAGTTGCCTTTGCCAAAGAAAATAGTGAATCAAAAACAGTATCGTATTCCTGGAGGCATTGCAGAAATTACTGCCACTATCAAGGACTTGAAAGACGCAGGGGTGGTGGTTCCCACCACATCTCCGTTTAACTCTCCTATCTGGCCAGTGCAAAAAACAGATGGATCATGGAGAATGACAGTTGATTATCGAAAACTAAATCAGGTAGTAACTCCAATTGCAGCTGCTGTACCAGATGTAGTTTCGTTACTTGAGCAAATTAACACATCTCCTGGCACCTGGTATGCGGCTATTGATCTGGCAAATGCCTTCTTCTCAGTACCTGTCCATAAGGACCACCAGAAGCAATTTGCTTTCAGTTGGCAAGGCCAACAGTATACCTTCACAGTTTTGCCTCAAGGATATATTAACTCTCCTGCCCTGTGTCATAATTTAGTTAGAAGGGATCTTGATCGTTTGGATCTTCCACAAAATATCACTTTGGTGCACTATATTGATGACATTATGCTGATTGGACCAAGTGAGCAGGAAGTAGCAACCACTTTGGACTCATTGGTAACACATATGCGTACCAGAGGATGGGAAATAAATCCAACCAAAATTCAAGGACCATCTACCTCAGTGAAATTCTTAGGAGTCCAGTGGTGTGGGGCATGCAGAGATATTCCTTCTAAGGTGAAAGATAAGTTATTGCACCTGGCCCCTCCTACAACCAAGAAAGAAGCACAACGTTTAGTGGGTCTATTTGGATTCTGGAGACAACACATCCCTCACTTGGGTGTGTTACTTAGGCCTATTTACCAAGTGACTCGGAAAGCTGCTAGCTTTGTGTGGGGCCTGGAACAGGAGAAGGCCCTTCAACAGGCAATCAACCTTGATCCTGTAAGCCAGCCCCAATTAAATGTTGTCCTTCATAAGTGTTGCTTAAAAGGGTTTGATGAAAACATTTCTCTTAGGACTGAGTGCTCCAAAAAGCTGTCTCTGTACATTATCTAGTTGTGTATCACTGTTATTTCTTATTTTTAGCAAGAAGCTATTCTGATGAAGTTTGAAAGATGCACTGGTCTATAGGTATAGCAATATATCATTAGGAATCATTATTTTTTTTACTAAATTCTTTAATCAGAATGATAATTTTAAATTTTCTCCTATGACCAAGACCTATCTAATCACAGGTTCTTGGGTATGGAAGCAGGGCATGGAGAGGGTATAGGGAACTTTCGGGATAGCATTTGAAATGTAAATAAAGAAAATATCTAATAAAAAAATTTAAAAAAAGAATGTCATATATGTTCTACCTCATGGTGTGGGCCACAAAACCAATTTTTAAAAACTAGTTGGTTAGTATCTGTCTTAGTTATGGTTTCCATTACTGTGAGGAGACACCATGATCACAGCAACATAGTAACATAGAAAACTTAAAAATTTTATTCTGCCTAAAGAACTTAGTAATAAAATGACTCCTGATGATATATTGCTATAACCATAGACCAGTGCATTTTTCAAACGTCATCAAAGTAGCTTCTTGCTAAAAATAAGAAATAGCACAGTGACACACTAGATAATGTACAGAGACAGCTTTTTGGAGAACTCAGTCCTAGGAGGAACATTTTCATCAAACCCTTTTCCTCAAGGCTAAGAGATGTAAGTATAAGAGGAGGCAAGAAGGATAGCAAGAGACAGTGTCTTCCAGATACAACATTCATGAGCCATGTGCATGTTCCTTGCACACCTTCTAAAATTCACAGGAAGTGTTTTCCCTGAATAATAATAATAATAATAATAATAATAATAATAACAATAATAAATAATAGTAGTAGTAGTAGTAGTAGTAGTATTTTAGAAGAATTTATCCTTAGGAACTATTTGCTCACAATCATTTAGGGAATAACTTGATTTTTCAGAGCCATAATAATGGGAATTTTGTAAGTTTATATCTCTAATTATTCAACCATAACTGAATTAGTGTGAGCATTAGTGATCTCATGAATGTAGGTCATACAATGATATAAGAGGCAATTCCTTAGTGTCAGAAAACTAAGGGGCTTCACTCAAAGCCAAATAAAAACTAACATTAGCCATTTGTTTCCAGTCCACCAAGGGATAATATTTCTAAAAACCAACTAAAATTCTATATCCTCAGTAGTTGTTTGTATCCATTCCTAAAGAGTTGCAAGTTTGGTCTAATTGCCTTTTTGTGTTCAGGATTAGAATTTTCAAAAGCTAAAATTCAATTAAAATTTCTCTAGCAGTTAGATCTGATATTACCTCTGTTCACTACCCTCTGCTAGCTTTGCTGCACGACTGGGGCTCATCTTAAAGTGGTCATGCCTCTGAAATAGACTTGACTTTGGATTCACACTCTTAGTCTAGGAAATCCCTTTCACCCAGGACTCCTCAGGCTGCAAACTTAGATATAAGTCCCACCTTCAATGTGCCATTTATTGAGTGATGTTTTTCCTCCCACAGCCTTGTTCCCAGATATAACAGCTCTGAGACTCAATTATATTTGCAAACATCTTGGCCATAAGCTTTGACTGTTTCCCGACTAGTTCAAACATTGATCATCACATTATTCTGTTCTAAGTTCGGCCACATGGCTGGTTACCTCTGCTCAGCTCTAATGCATCTGTCCTCCTTCATGTGCCAGGACTAAATCCCTAGTGCTTCTCTCTATCCCAGAATTGAAACTTCTCACTGCCTATTCTAACCTTTCTTATCTACCATAGGTTTTATATTGACAAGTGATAGATCTGTACAATGCACAAGGTATTTTTCTATAATTATTTACTATGTAAAATATTAACCATTATTGGATAGAGAAACACCTTTTCCACAGAGAAAAGATTAAATGTAGAAATGGAGATATATATATATAAGGCCGCTAATTTTCTTCTTTTTATGTCAGTGTTGTTGCCCAGGATCTCTTGAGATTACATGCAAATTTTAAGATATTTTTGTTTGTTTTTACAAGAACTGTTACTGAAATTGTTACAAAGATTGCTTTTAGTTGGTACATAGTTTGACACAGCATAGTTATCCTATTATGGTCTCTCTATATTCAAAGCTGATTTCAAGTTTGAATCCACAATCCAGTAGTCTCCACTAAAGAGGCTTTACATAATGTCCTGCAGAGCATCATCTAGCTCTGAGTAGATATATATCAGTATTAATTATACACATAAATATATTATATGTACATATATACTATTTTAAAATTTTACTAATATATATTAATAAATATGTGATGAAAATATAAAAATAAATGAAGTCTTTCCACTTATTTATATTTCATTTGATTAACTTTCAATATATTGGAGTTGTTATTCTATAAGAATTTCTACCTACTTTATTTTGTTTTCCTAAATATTATGTCCTAACAATTTTGTGATATAAAGGATTGTTTGAATTTACTCTTCAATTGTTCATTTTAGCACTCAGAAGAGTCATGACTTTTTGTGTGTTAGATTTGTGTTACTCAACGTGAATTTATTTCTCATGTTGCTTTAAGAGCTTTATTTACTTTCAAGCACATATGTGTTTGGTTATTAGGGATTTCAACATGTAAGACTGGTCATCTACAATATTGATGTTCTTTCATAACTGCAAGGACTAGTAATTGGCAGTAGTATGTTGAAAGTAAAGCCCTCTCTAAATATTAAAGAAAAAATATTTAAAGAATTTTACCTGCTTCTGATGGCCAAGGTTTGTTTTTATTTAAACGTTTTCTTTCTTTCTTTTTTTGGGGGGGAATTTTTTTTAATTAGGTATTTTCCTCAGTTACATTTCCAATGCTATCCCAAAAGTCCCCCATACCCTCCCCCCCTACTCCCCTACTCACCCACTCCCACTTCTTGGCCCTGGCATTCCCCTGTACTGGGGCATATAAAGTTTGCAATTCCAATTGGCCTCTTTTTCCAGTGATGGCCAACTAGGCCATCTTTTGATACACATGCAGCTAGAGTCAAGAGTTCCGGGGTAGCTGGTTAGTTCATAACTTGTTCCACCCATAGGGTTGCAGATCCCTTCAGCCCCTTGGGTATTTTCTCTAGCTCCTCCATTGGGGACCCTGGGATCCATCCAATAGCTGACTGTGAGCATCCACTTATGTGTTTGCTAGGCCCTTGTGTCTCACAAGAGACAGCTATATCAGAGTCCTTTCAGCAAAATCTTGCTAGTGTATGCAATGGTGTCAGTGTTTGGAGGCTGATTATGGGATGGATCCCTGGATATGGCAATCTCTAGATGGTCAATCCTTTCATCTCAGCTCCAAACTTTGTCTCTATGACTTCTTCCATGGGCGTTTTGTTCCCAATTCTAAGAAGGGGCAAAGTATCCACACTTTGGTCTTTGTTCTTCTAGGATTTCATGTGTTTTGCAAAGTGTAACTTATATCTTGGGTACTCTAAGTTTCTGGGTTAATATCCACTTATCAGTGAGTACATATCATTTGAGTTCTTTGTGATTGGGTTACCTCACTCAGGATAATGCCCTCCAGGTCCAACCATTTGCCTAGGAATTTCATAAATTCATTCTTTTTAATAGCTGAGTAGTACTCCATTGTGTAAATGTACCATAGTTTTTGTACCCATTCCTCTGTTGAGGGGCATCTGGGTTCTTTCCAGCTTCTGGCTATTATAAATAAGGCTGCTATGAACATAGTGGAGCATGTTTCATTCTTACTAGTTGGAACATCTTCTGGATATATGCCCAGGAGAGGTATTGCAGGATACTCCGGTAGTACCATGTTGAATTTTCTGAGGAACTGCCAGACTGATTTCCAGAGTGGTTGTACAAGCTTGTATTCCCACCAACAATGGAGGAGTGTTTTTCTTTCTCCACATCCTTGCCAGCATCTGCTGTAAACTGAATTTTTGATCTTAGCCATTCTGACTGGTGTGAGATGGAATCTCAGGGTTGTTTTGATTTGCATTTCCCTGATAATTAAGGATGCTGAACACTTTTTCAGGTGTTTCTCAGCCATTTGATATTTCTCAGGTGAGAATTCTTTGTTTAGCTCTGAGCCACATTTTTAAATGGGGTTATTTGATTTTCTGGAGTTCACCTTCTTGAGTTCTTTTTATATATTGGATAATAGTCCTCTATCCAATTTAGGATAGATAAAGATCCTTTCCCAATCTGTTGGTGGCCTTTTTGTCTTATTGAGGGTGTCCTTTGCCTCACAAAAGCTTTGAAGTTTCATGAGGTCCCATTTGTCAATTCTCGATCTTACATCACAAGCTGTTGCTGTTCTATTCAGGAATTTTTCCCCTGTGCCAATGTGTTCGAGGCTTTTCCCCACTTTGTCCTCTATAAGTTTCAGTGTCTCTGGTTTTATGTGGAACACCTTGATCCACTTAGGTTTTACCTAAGTAAAAGGAGATAGGAATGGATCAATTCCCATTGTTCTACATGAAACCACCAGTTGTACCAGCACCATTAGTTGAAAATGCTGTCATTTTTCCACTGGATGGTTTTAGCTCCCTTGTCAAAGATCAAGTGACCATATGTGTGTGGGTTCATTTCTGGGTCTTCAATTCTATTCCATTGGTTTACTTTTCTGTTGCTATACCAGTATCATGCCGTTTTTATCACAATTGTTCTGTAGTAAAGCTGTAGGTCAGGTATGGTGATTCCACCAGAGGTTCTTTTATCCTTGAGAAGAGTTTTATCTATCCTAGGTTTTTTGTTATTCCAGATGAATTTGCAGATTGCCCTTTCTAATTCGTTAAAAAATTGATTTGGAATTTTGATGGGGATTGCATTGAATCTGTAGTTTGCTTTTGGCAAGATAGCCATTTTTACAATGTTGATCCTGCCAATCCATGAGCATGGGAGCTATTTCCATCTTCTAAGATCTTCTTTAATTTCTTTCTTCAGAGACTTGAAATTCTTATCATACAGATCTTTCACTACCTTAGTTAGGGTCACGCCAAGGTATTTTATATTATTTGTGACTATTGAGAAGGGTGTTGTTTCCCTAATTTGTTTCTCACCCTGTTTATTCTTTATGTAGAGGAAGGCCATTGACTTGTTTGAGTTAATTTTATATCCAGCTATTTCACTGAAGCTGTTTATTGGTTTATGAGTTCTCTGGTGGAATTTTTAGGGTCACTTATACATACTATCATATCATCTGCAAACAGTGATGTTTTGACTTCTTCCTTTCCAATTTGTATCCCCTTGATCTCCTTTTGTTGTCGAATTGCTCTGGATACAACTGCAAGAACAATGCTAAATAGGTAAGGAGAAAGTGGGCAGCCTTGTTTAGTCCCTGATTTTAGTGGGATTGCTTCCAGCTTCTCACCATTTACTTTGATGTTGGCTATTGGTTTGCTGTAGATTGCTTTTATCATGTTTAGGTATGGGCCTTGAATTCCTGATCTTTCCAAGACTTTCATCATGAATTGGTTTTGGATTTTGTCAAATGCTTTCTCTGCATCTAATGAGATGATTATGTGGTTTTTGTCTTTGAGTTTGTTTATATCATGGATTACGTTGATGGATTTCAGTATATTAAACCATCCCTGCATCCCTGGAATAAAACCTACATGGTCAAGATGGATGATTGTTTTAATGTGCTCTTGGATTCAGATAGGGAGTATTTTATTGAGTATTTTTGCATCGATAGTCATAAGGGAAATTGGTCTGAAGTTCTCTATCTTTGTTGGATCTTTCTGTGGTTTAGGTATCAGAGTAATTTTGGCTTCTTAGAATGAGTTGGGTAGAGTACCTTCTACTTCTATTTTGTGGAATAGGTTGTACAGGACTGGAATTAGATCTTCTTTGAAGGTCTGATAGAACTCTGCACTAAACCCATCTGGTCCTGGGATATTTTTTGGTTGAGAGACTATTAATGACTGCTTCAATTTCTTTAGGGGATATGGGACTGTTTAGATCGTTAACTTTATCCTTACTTAACTTTGGTACCTGGTATCTGTTTAGAAATTTGTCCTTTTGGTCCAGGTGTTCCAATTTTGTTGAGTATAGCCTTTTGTAGAAGGATCTGATGGTGTTTTGGATTTCTTCAGGATCTGTTGTTATGTCTCCCTTTTCATTTCGGATTTTGTTAATTAGGATGCTGTCCCTGTGCCCTCTAGTGAGTTTGGCTAAGGGTTTATCTATCTTGTTGATATTTTCAAAGAACCATCTCCTCATTTGACTGATTATTTGAATAGTTCTTGTTTACTCTTGGTTGATTTCACCCCTGAGTTTCATTATTTCCTGCTGTCTACTCCTCTTGTGTGAAGTTGCTTCCTTTTTTTCTAGAGCTTGTAGGCAGGTTGGCAAGCTACTAGTGTGCTCTCTCTAGTTTCTTTTTGGAGGCACTCAGAGCTATTAGTTTCCCTCTTAGAAATGCTTTCATTGTGTCCCATAAGATTGGGTATGTTGTTACTTCATTTTCATTAAACTCCAAAAAGTCCTTAATTTCTTTCTTTATTTCATCCTTGACCAAGGTATCATTGAGAAGAGTGTTGTTCATTTTCCACGTTAATGTTGGTTTTCCATTATTTATGTTGTTATTGAAGATCAGCCTTAGTCCATGGTGATCTGATAGGATGCATGGGACAATTTCAATATTTTTGTATCTGTTGAGGCCTGTTTTATGACCAATTATTTGGTCAATTTTGGAAAATGTCCCGTGAGGTGCTAAGAAGTTATATCCTTTTGTTTTAGGATAAAATGTTCTGTAGATATCTGTTGAGTCCATTTGTTTCATAACTTCTGTTACTTTCACTGTGTCCCTGTTTAGTTTCTGTTTCCACGATCTGTCTATTGATGAAAGTGGTGTGTTGAAGTCTCCCACTATTATTGTGTGAGTTGCAATGTGTGCTTTGAGCTTTACTAAAGTTTCTTTAATGAATGTGGCTGTCCTTGCATTTGGAGCATAGATATTCAGAATTGAGAGTTCCTCTTGGAGGATTTTACCTTTGATGTCCCTTCTTGTCTTTTTTCATAACTTTGGGTTGGAAGTCGATTTTATTCAATATTAGAATGGCTACTCCAGCTTGTTTCTTCAGACCATTTGCTTGGAAATTTGTTTTCCAGCCTTTCATTCTGAGGTAGTGTCTGTCTTTTTCCCTGAGATGGGTTTCCTGTAAGCAGGAGAATGTTGGGTCCTGTTTGTGTAGCCAGTCTGTTAGTCTATGTCTTTTTATTGGGGAATTGAGTCCATTGATATTAAGAGATATTAAGGAAAAGTAATTGTTGCTTCCTATTACTTTTGTTTTTAGAGTTAGCATTCTGTTTTGTGGCTGTCTTCTTTTTGGTTTGTTGAAGGATTACTTTCTTGCATTTTCTAGGGTGTGGTTTCCATCCTTGTATTGGTTTTTTTTTTTCGGTTATTATCCTTTGAAGTGCTAGATTTGTGGAAAGATAATGTGTGAATTTTGTTTTGTCGTGGAATAGTTTGGTTTCTCCATCTATGGTAATTGAGAGTTTTGGTGGGTATAGTAGCTTGGGCTGGCATTTGTGTTCTCTTAGGATCTATATAACATCTGTCCAGGCTCTTCTGTCTTTCATAGTCTCTGGTGAAAAGTCTGGTGTAATTATGATAGGCCTGCCCTTATATGTTACTTAACCTTTTTCCCTTACTGCTTTTAATATTCTATCTTTATTTAGTGCATTTGTTGTTCTGATTATTATGTGTTGGGAGGAATTTCTTTTCTGGTCCTGTCTATTTGGAGTTCTGTAGGCTTTTTGTATATTCATGGGCATCTCTTTCTTTAGGTATGGGGAGTTTTCTTCTATAATTTTGTTGAAGATATTTGCTGGCCCTTTAAGTTGAAAATCTTCATTCTCATCTACTCCTATTATCCATAGGTTTGGTCTTCTCATTGTGTCCTGGATTTCCTGGATGTTGTGAGTTAGGATATTTTGCATTTTGTCTTTTCTTTGATTGTTGTGTAGATGTTCTCTATGGATTCTTCTGCACCTGAGATTCTCTCTTCCATCTCTTTTATTCTGTTGCTGATGCTTGCATCTATGGTTCCAGATTTCTTTCCTAGGTTTTCTATATTTAGCGTTGCCTCACTTTGGGTTTTCTTTATTGTGTCTACTTCCCTTTTTTGGTCTTGGATAGTTTTATTCAATTTCATCACCTGTTTGGTCATGTTTTCCTGCAATTCTTTAAGGGGTTTTTGTGCTTCCTCTTTAAGTTCTTCTACCTGTTTAGCAGTGTTCTCCTGTATTTCTTTAAGTGAGTTATTAAAGTCCTTCTTGATGTCCTCTACTATCATCATGAGATATGCTTTTAAATCAGGGACTATCTTTTCGGGTGTGTTGGGGTGCCCAGGACTGTGTGGGGTGGGTGTGCTGCATTCTGTTGATGGTGAGTGCTCTTGGTTTCTGTTAGTAAGATTCTTATGTTTGCCTTTCAACATCTGGTAATCTCTCGAGTTAGTTGTTGTAGTTGTCTCTGGTTAGATCTTGTTCCTCAGATGTTTATGTTAGCCTCTATCAGCAGACCTAGGAGACTAGCTCTCTCCTGAGTTTCAGTGTTCAGAATACTCTCTGCAGGTAGGCTCTCCTCTTGCAGGGAAGGTGCCCAGATATCTGGTGTTCCAACCTGCCTCCTGGCAGAAGTTGTGATCCACTCACATAGGCCTTTAGATCCCATGGAGGGTCCTGAGTATACCTTGCAGGTGTCCACAGACTCCATGCCCAAAGTACCCCGGTGCTGGCATGGACCTGAAGGGACTTTTGCCCCTAATCAGGCCTGGTTTTCTGCTTCCCTAATTAATGCAGTCTCAGGTCCCGAGTGATTGGATTGGAGCAGCAGCTGTGTTCCACTCACCAGAGGTCTTAAGATCCTTTGGCGGGTCTTGTGGGTAGCTGCAGGTGTCAGTAGACTCCATGCCCAAGCTACCCTGGTGCTGGCGGGGATTGGAAGGCATTTAAACTTTTTCTTATACAATATATTTTAATCATGTTTTTCATGCTCCCCGTAAATCAATCTACCCATCCAACTACTACTCTCTCTCTCTCTCTCTCTCTCTCTCTCTCTCTCTCTCTCTCTCTCTCTCTTTCTCTCTCTGTCTCTTTCTCTCTCTCTCTCTCTCTCTCTCTCTCTCTCTCTCTCTCTCTCTCTCCAAAACAATTATAAAACAAAAAAAATTTAAAAAATTGTAAGTCACTCAATAGGTCGAATTGGGAGATCATGATCAATATCAGCTTGGCTACAGATTGAGTTGAAGGCTACCCAGAGCAATTAATGGTACCTTATCTCCAATTAAAACTGAAAATAGTCTGGCACAACAACTTATTTCTAGAATGTACAAGGCCAAAAGAAAAAATAAAATTGTTTAAACTAAAAAATAATCGGGAGTGGGCAGGTGGGTGGGGAAGTGCCCTCATAAAAACAGGGGGGACAGGAGAGAATAGGGGGCTTAACTGAGAATGGGGATAACATTTGAAATGCAAATAAATAAGATAACTAATAATATAAAAATAATTTTAAAATGATATCTTAGTTAAGGTTTCTCCTAATGCAATAAAATACTAGGATCAAATTCAACTTTGAAAGGAAAGGGTTTACTTCATCTGCTTGCAGTATATCATTTAGAAAAGTCAAGTAGATACTCAAAGTAAACTCCTGAAGGTGGAGAGTGCTACAAAGGCTATGGAGGAGACCTTCTTACTGGCTGGCTCATCTGCTTGGTGCCCAGGACCACTAGCCAGTAGTTGGATGGCTCACAGTGAGCTGGAGCTTCCCATATCAATTATCAATCAAGAAAATGTACCATAGGCTTGCTGGTGGATAAATCTGGTGGGATCATTGTCTCAGCTGAGTTTTTCTTTACTAAAATTTCTCTAGATATGTCAACTTGACTTGATGACAAGGCTATAAAAGAAAACTAATACACAATTCACATTCTTCTTGCTTTTAAATAGTTAACCTAGGAAAGTATGTCTACAAATAATAAATTTAAATACACATACTTTCTTTGTTTTGTGTACAGATAACCATTATTTTAAAAGCATAAACTTTTAATAAAAACATTTAGAATCTTAGCCTCTATCCTTGGGATACACTCTGAGGAAATTATAGATCAATGTGTTATCTGACCCTTTTTATGTATTTTTCAGGTTTTTTAAAGTCAAAAAAGCTTTTAGGTGTTCCCTCTAAGTGGGTTTATCCTTTCTAATGTTACTAAATGGCTTGTTTTTGAAAGCTTCAACTATTTATTGCTAATGTACTTATTTTCTAGTCCTCTATACTTAAGGTCATAGTATGCCTTGCAAAGTAAAATTAAAAGCAGTAAATTATAATAATCACATGTTTCTGTAAGCATGATGCTCTTTTTGATGTGTTTTTTTCTAAATGGGGAAATTTAGATATGCTATTTTGTGGGGAGTCATGGCAACTGATGGACACTACCAATATCTCACTATTCCATTTTGAAAAAACAACTGCATTTTTCTACTATAGTAACAAAATTCTGTCACTGGTCAAGGTGAGACTATTCATACATATCTGTACTCAAGCACAAAATTTACCAACACCATATCCATAAACAAAATTCATTAAAGGGAAAAGCCACAGGGGAGAAAATTAATGAGTAATATTGATTTAAACAAGTTATTTTGTATATGAGCCTAAATAAATATGAATATTAAATTTGAAACAAGAATTGTTTCTTTTCTTTATTTTTCTTTTGGCTTTTCAGAGTGTTTCTTTCCAAACACATTTCTTAATGCCTCAGCGAAGGAGTTATTCCTAATAATGCATGTGAAGATGCAGTCACAAGCTCATATTTCTTTTTACTTATTCACATTGCATCCTACTCACTGCCCCTCTCCCAGACACTACTCCCACAATGCTTACCCTTTATCTTTTCCTCTGAGTGGGTGGGTTCCTCTGGATAACCCCCACCCTAGCACTTAAAGTCTCTGCAAGGCTTGGCATATCTTTCCCACTGAGGCCAGAAAGGCAGCTCAGCTAGAAGAACATTTTCCATAGAAAAGCAACAGTTTTGGGGATAGCCCCTGCTCCAGTTGTTCAGGACCCACATGAAGACCAAGCTGCTCATCCGCTACATTTGTGCAGAGAGGACTATGCCCAACCTGTGGTTCAGTCTCTGGGAGCCCCAGATTTGTTGACTCAGTTGGTCTTCCTGTGGAATTCCTATCTGCTTCACCGCTGCAATTTTTCCTCCTGTTCTTCCATTAGAGTCACCAAGCTTCATCCATTGTTTGGCTATGGGTTTCTGTATTTGTCTGAGTCAGATGCTAGGTATAGCCTCTCAGAAGACAGCCATGGTAGGCTCCTGTCTGCATGGTTCAGGAACTGCAAGTATGATGAAGGTGTTTGTGAGGGTAAGGTGGCATCAGAATGGAGGTCCAGAGGGTATAGCAAGCTGATTAACAGAATTGTTTCTTAAAGCCTGTTCCTACCTCAGTTAAAAAAAAAAAAAGAGAATAAATATTTCTACAATATAGGCACTAATATTACACTGTAATGGTCACATCTAGATGTTTTGGGATCTGACATGTGAATAATACTAATGTGTTAAGAGAGTTATAATGTGAGAATACATTTATAAAAAGATATATAGAAAAGACATTTAACATTTGAGGAAATAAATGATTTAAAATTGGTCTAGAGTTGAAAGTAGAAATGACCAATCTTTCTGGTGAGCTATTTAAGTTAATAGGAATATTAACTGTGACTGACTAGGGTTAAAATTTATCTGTAGATTAATGATAATAAGGTAGATACACCTTTAAGCTATGGAAACAAATTTAATCTGACAAAATATGTTTAATTGTCAAACAGAAGAAAAATTCATATACATTATTTCATTTTCACAAATGACATACTCATTATCTACACATTAGTAAAATTATTCTATCATTCTTTATTGTATTTTCTTTAAATTCTTCTTTTAAGCAGATATATATGTTTCTAGTTTACTCATTAATAGATGTACTTAATTCATTTTCATACATGTTCATTTTATACTTGCAAATTAATACTTTAGTAAAAGTGAAAAATATTTATGGTTGACTCATAAATTTGCCACCTAGGCACTGGCTGCATAAACTACTATTTATGGGGTCTACTATTTTTTTCCAAAAGACTCATCAATAAAAATGTTAAATGTATCCTCTTAGTTGTGATATGTGTTGTGGATTGCTGTTCATATGTTCTGCTCCCTGAAGAGTGCTCGTATTCAGATGTGGTCAGGTGAAATCTTAGTCAGTTAAGGCTAGAGCCTTTGATTGGGCAGCAGAAGGAGGGAGCAGAGCTGAAAGTTTTAGAGAGGTGAGAGAAGGATGGGGGGCAAAAGATGAGACTGGCAGTGAAGAGAAGATGGAGGAACAAGATGAACCAGACCCACGTGGCCTGAAAGAGCCACAGGTAGCTATGGAAATCATAGAAAGGCAATAGAGTAATATAGGGTACATTTATCCCACCTAGGTGTGCAGCTTGTATTTATATCAATTGAATTTTAAGTTCTTTGTGTGGGCATTTTGAGGGTTGTGGATTTACTCATAACTCTGGCTGATAAATTACAAGTCTCTGGAGTTTTCATTTAATGGTGTTAAGGGTAACTGTGCAAGTGCCAGCCTGCTTTCTGCCAGCTAGCCACAAGGGGTGGTTGGCCTTGGAAGAGCAAAGTGACCAGCTAGCCACAGGAACCATGGGGGCAGGAGAGACCACCATTGCTGGTGTGTAGCTGGACATAGCATGGATTGATATTTAATAATTACATGCTGCAGTATATATTTTACCTTTTCAATTTTACTGAAACAATCCCTGAGTCCATAGAATAAGAATGAAAATGTATAAATTAAGATTTGACTTATTTGATCAATGTTACTTATAAGAGGTTTTAAAGAATATAAAATCCAGTCCCCAGGTATGATTACAGATATGGTTTTGTATTGTACAAATGTCAATTCTCCATTGGAAATCTTGGCTCATGTTATTCTTTCAAGATATTTTAAAGTCTGTGGTATTAATATTTATATGATTTGATATCTAGTCCTTTACATTAATTATAGCATACTTTGTATCCTTCTGAATAGAATTGTTTCAAGTTCATTATTACAAATTTTTTAATAAGTCTACTTTCTTGTGTTAAATTTTCTGAAGATGCATCCAATAAAGTACCCAAGGAGCTAAAGGGGTCTGCAACCCTATAGGTGGAATAACAATATGAACTAACCACTATCCCCAGAGCTCATGTCTCCCGCTGCATATGTAGCAGAAGATGGCCTAGTCAGCCATCATTGGGAAGAGATGCCCCTTGGTCTTGCAAACTTTATATGCCTCAGTACAGGGGAACACCAGGGCCAAGAAATGGGAATGGGTGGGTAGGGGAGTGGGGAGGGGAGGGTGTAAGGGACTTTTGGGATAGCGTTGGAAATGTAAATGAAGTAAATAGCTAATAAATAAAAAAATAAAAACAAATAAATTTTCTGAAGATGACATGGAGACTGAGCAAAAGTTAATTGGCTATAATAAAATGTTTCTGTAGGAAGTACCTAACACATCTGTGAGACACTTAAGGGAACAAGATAAATTTGTCTTACTGCATATATAAAATAAGCATACTGTGATTATTGGAAAGATTTACATGCAACAACCATACAGATTTTGTTAGAGTTTAGAAGAAAAATCATTATGTCAATCCATTAAAGTCCTACTGAAAATGTTCCGTTCTGTTATCCAAATTATGCATACATGTTAATTCTCAAGATAAAAGTCCCATATTGTAAAGGACACCAGACTTACAACCAAAAGAGAAATATTCATTCTGTGCCAACAATTCTCTAAAATGTTGATTCTATTAATCTTAATTTCCTAAACATAGAAATTCCAATTCAAACTTTATTATTTTTCCTTTTTAAAATGTATTTATTTATTCACTTTACATTCCAATATCAGCCTCCCATTCCTTACAGTACCACCTTATGCAGATCCTTCCTCATTTGAAAAGGAAGAGGGCCCCTCTGGATATTAGCCCCCCCCCACACACACACACACACACTGCACCTCCACACACACTGCACCTCAAGTTGCTGCAGAAGTAAGCACATTCCCTCCCACTGAGGCCAGATAAGGCAGACCATTTAAGGGAACAGTATCCACATGCAGGCAAATAACAGACTCAGGGACAGCTTCTGCTCCAGTTGTTGGAGGATCCACATGAAGACCAGGATGCTACATAAGAGCAGAGAGCCTAGGTTCAGCCTGTGCTTTCTCTCTGGTTGTTGATTTAGGCACTGAGAACACCAAAGGGTCCAGAGTAGTTGACTCTGTTTGTTGGTCTTCCTGTGGAGTCCCTGTCCTCTTCAGGTTCCTCAATCCTTCTCCAACTTTTCCATAAGATACAGAGAGCTCCATCTAATGTTTGGATGTAGATCTTTGCATCTCTTTCCATTGACTGTTGGGTGGAGCCTCTCAGAGAACAGTTCTTGTTTGGACGCATAACAGAGTATTCTTGCCCATGGGGTGGGTCTAAGTTTTGAGTAGTCATTGCTTGGCCATACCCTCTGTCTCTGCTCTATCTTTGCCCCTGTAATTCTTGTAGTCAGGACACATTTTGAGTTGAAGGTTTTGTGGATGGGACAGTATTATATATACATAATTTATTAGGTATTTTCTTCTTTTTCTTCATTTACATTTCCAATGTTATCCCAAAAGTCCCACATACCCTCTCCGCTCACTCCCCTACCCACCCACTCCCTGGAATTCCCCTGTACTGAGTCATATAAAGTTTGCAAGACCAAGGGGACTCTCTTTCCAATGATGGCCAACTAGGCCATCTTCTGCTACATATGCAGCTAGAGACACGAGCTCTGAGGGGTATTGGTTAGTTTATATTGTTGTTCTACCTATAGGGTTGCAGACCCCTTTAGCTCCTTGGGTACTTTCTCTAGCTCCTCCATTGGGGGCCCTGTGATCCATCCAATAGCTGACTGTGAGCATCCACTTCTGTTTTTGCTAGGCTCCGGCATAGTCTCACAAGAGACAGCTATATCAGGGTCCTTTCAGGAAAATCTTGCTAGTGTATACAATGGGGTCAATGTTTGGAGGCTGATTATGGGATGAATCCCCGGGTATGACAGTCTCTAGATGGTCCATCCTTTCATCTCAGCTCCAAATTTTGTCTCTATAACTCCTTCCATGGGTGTTTTGTTCCCAATTCTAAAAAGGGGCACAGTGTCCACACTTTGGTCTTTGTTCTTCTTGAGTTTCGTGTGTTTTGCAAATTGTATCTTGTATCTTGGGTATTCTAAGTTTCTGGACTAATATCCACTTATCAGTGAGAACATATCAGGTGAGTTCTTTTGTGATTGCTTTACCTCACTCAGGATGCTGCCCTTCATGTCCATCCATTTGCCTAAGAATTTCATAAATTCATTCTTTTTAATAGCTGAGTAGTACTCCATTGTGTAAAGGTACCACATTTTATGTATCCATTCCTCTGTTGAGGGGCATCTGGGTTCTTTCCAGCTTCTGGCTATTATAAATAAGGCTGCTATGAACATAGTGGAGCATGTGTCCTTCTTACCAGTTGGAACATTTTCTGAATATATGCCCAGGAGAGGTATTGCAGGATCCTCTGGTAGTACTATGTCCAAGATCTTTTCCAGATTAAGAAAAGATCTTTACCAATCCTATATCCAATAGATGGCTAATATGCAATATATAGAAATAATTCAAGAAGATAGACTCCAGAGAATCAAATAACCCTATTAAAAATGGGATATAGGATTGGTAAAGATCTTTTCCTAATCTGGAAATAGTTGTCATTTTGTCTTATTGGCAGTGTCCTTTGAATTACAGAATCTTTGCAATTTTATGAGGTCTCATTTGACGATTCTTGATCTTAGAGCATAAGCCAGGAATTTTCTGTTCAGGAAATTTTCCCCTGTGCCCATGCATTCAAAGCTCTTCCCCACTTTCGCTGTATAAGTTTTAGTGTATCTGGTTTTATGCGAAGGTCCTTGAAAATATCACCCTGAGTGAGGTAATCCAATCACAAAAGAACACACATGGTATGCACTCACTGATACGTGGATATTATCCCTAAAGTTCAGAATACTCAAGATTCAATTCACTGACCACATGAAGCTCAAGAGGAAGGAAGACCAAAGTGTGGGTACTTTGGTCCTTCTTAAAATGGGGAGCAAATATGGCAACAAGGTGTGGAGCAGAGACTGAAGAAAAGGCCATCCAAAGACTGCACTACATGGGGATCCATCCAGTATACAGTTACCAGACCCAGACACTATTGTGGATGCCAAGAAGTGCTTGCTGAAAGGAGCCTGATATAGTTGTCTCCTGAGAGGCTCTGCCAGAGCCTGAATAAAACAGATGTGGATGTTTGCAGCCAACCATTGGACTGAGAATAGGGTTCCCAATGTAGGAGTTAGAGAAAGGACTAAAGGAGATGAAGGGGTTTGCAACCCAATAGGAAGAACAACAATATGAACTTACAAGTCCCCCACCCCCACCCCCAAGCTCCCAGAGACTAAGCCACCAACCAGAGAGTACAAATGGAGGGACTCACAGCTCCAGCTGCATATGTGGTATAAGATGGCCTTGTCAGGCATCAATGGGAGGAGAGACCCTTGGTCCTGTGAAGTTTCGCTGGATGCCTCAGTGTAGGGGAATTCAATGGTAGGGAGGCAGGAATTGGGTGAGGTAAGACCATCACAGAAGCAGGGGGAGGAGGGATGGGATAGGAGGTTTCTGTATGGCAGGCACTGGGAAAGGGGAAACCATTTGAAATGTCAATAAAGAAAATATCTAAGAAAAACAAAAGAAAAAAAAAGAATTATCTGTAAGTTCTGTACCCCAGTTTTTAATTGGGTTATTTGGGTTGTTGGTGTCTAAATTCTTGAGTTTTTCATGTATTTTGTATATTACTTGATCATGGTGGGTGATGTATTTGATGTATTCTTGGATTCAGTTTGCTAGTATTTCCTTTTTCTATTCCATTTATTTATTTATTTATTTATTTATTTATTTATTTGAGTATGTTTGCATCAATGTTCATAAGGGTAGTGTGTCTGAAATTCTCTCTTTTTTTAGTAGAGTTTTTTGTAGTTTAGGTATTAGGGTGACTGTGATCTCAGAGTTTGAGTTTGATAGTCTTCTTTCTTTTTCAATTTTGTGGGATAGCTTGAGGAGTATTGACATTAGCTCATCTTTAAAAGTTTGGTAGAATTCTGTACCAAATTCATCTGGCCTGGGGCATTTCTTTGTTTGAAACTTTTTTTTGCCAAGACAGGGTTTCTCTGAATATTACTGTCTGTCCTGGAATCTGTTGTCCAAACTAGACTAGAACACAGAGATCCAACTGCTATTGTATCTCCAGTGCTGAGTCTAGCAGAGTGTGCCATCCTCACCCTTCCTAGTTCTTTTTTTAGTTGGAAGAGTTTTAATGACTACTTCTATTTTCTTAGGATTTATAGGACTATTCAGATAGTTTGTGTAATTTTGATTTAGCTTTGGCAATTGGTATTTGTCTAGAAAATCATTCATTTTCTTTAGACTTTCCAATTTTGTAGACTATAGGCTTTGAAGTAAGACTTAATGATTCTTTGAATTGCCTTAGCATCCATTGCTATGTCTCCCTTTTTGTTAATTTGGGTACTGTCTCTCTGCCTTTTAGTTAGTTTGGGTGACGGTTTTCTATTTTGTTGATTTTTCTCAATGAACAGACTCTTGATTTTCTTGATTCTTTTATTGTACTGTTTCTCTAGTTCATTAATTTCAGCCTTGAGTTTGGATATTTTCTGCCATCTACTCCTCCTGGGTATGTTTGCTTCTGTTTTGTTTCTAGAGCTTCAGGTGTACTTTTAATTTATAAGTGTAGTAACGCTCATATTTCCTTATTTAGTCTTATGAACTTTCCTTTTAGCAATTCTTTTATAGTATCCCATAATTTTTTGTCTGTTGTGACCTCATTTTCATTGAATTCTAGAAACTCTTTAATTACTTAATTTATTTCTTCCCTGACCCAGTGATCATTTAGTAGAGAATTGCTCAGTTTCCATGATTATGTGGACATTCTCTTGTTGTTTATATCCAGCTTTAGTCCATGATGGTCTGATAAGATGCATGGGATTATTTCAATTTCTTATATATCTTGATGCTTGCTTTGTAACGTACTGTTTGGTCAATTTTGGAGAAGGTTCTGTGACATACTTATAAGAAAAAAGACTCTTTTGTGTTCAGCTAAAATGTTATATAGATACATGTTAGACCCATTTGAATCATAATGTCTGTAAGTTTCATGATTTCTCTGTTTAGTTTCTGTCTTGATGATCTGTCCATTGGAGAGATTGGAGTGTTGAAGTCTTCCAGTATTAATGTGTGAGATTCAATGTGTGATTTAAGCTTTAGTAATGTTTCTTTTATGAATGTAAAATGGCTAGACGTTAGACCCAGATTAAACTCTGTCTTGTAATTTGGTATTTGGGACTTAAAGGGATTTCATTGATTTTTTTTCCCACCACAATATGAAATTTTGTTCCTATCTCACACTCACATCACTTCTTTGTCTACTGATATATAACTATTCTATTATAAATATAAAAACACAAATAATACATACAATTATAATTATATTTCATATATGAATGAAAAACAGTTTTGTGACATCTTCAGATATATATCATTTTGCTATATTCTGTATTTGGTGATTGTGACTCAATAGCATTTTTATAATTTTTACTTTTTTATTGATTGAGGACTTCATATACACATGCATGTAATGTGCCTTGATCAAGTCTAACCCACATATCTTAAATCCAATTCTTCTCATATTCCCATCACCACTATGTCACATCCTAATTCTAGATCTTCTTTTATTCTTTTTATTAATCCATAGAGTCTATATACTGTTGACAATATGTGCATTTGTGTTGGATCATGTATTGGAGCCTGAATAGCTTCTTAGGTGCCTACTTCCTAAAGAAAAGTGATTTCTCCTTTCCAACAGTCACAGACTGCCAATAGCTGACAGTTAAGAAGAGTTCCTGACCTCCTCCCCACATTCATTCCTGGATGGGATTTATCTTGATTTTGTGTAGGCCTTTTGTATGACGTAACAGCTAGTGTCTGTTTCTATGTGCAACTACCCTGTGATTTCCAGAAAGCAGTTTCAGTGTAGTCATGCTATTTCATTGGCTCTTCTTTTTATGATGCCTAAGTCTATGTAAGAGGGAAGACATTATAAAAGTCACCTTTAGGAATAAACATAATAAAATTTCTCAATCTAAATTAACACAAAAAATTTTCTTTGTGCTAATCACTAAAATTAAGTTGTGTCAATTTACTAAAACGAGATTTTCTGATGAGTGGGGGAGGCAGTTATATATGAATAGGTAGAGTTTATAAAGTAATTAGGTATATAGAGTTGAATATAGCAGTACATGAATAGGTAGAACTTAATATCATATCACA
Source organism: Mus musculus (assembly GCF_000001635.26). Lineage (NCBI taxonomy): Eukaryota > Metazoa > Chordata > Mammalia > Rodentia > Muridae > Mus > Mus musculus. The sequence continues at coordinate 114,410,351 of NC_000086.7, forward strand.
TTAATTTAGAATAATAATAGTATGTTTTGCACTATGGCTTATGACCTATCCTTCAAAAGATTCTTAATTCTGTTAACAGTGCAGGCATGAAGCTCATCTTGAGGAGTATACTTTAAAGCCAGTTAGAACGTGCTTGGTAGAAATTAGTCTGAACAGGTTAGAGGGTGCGCCAGAGAACCGGTCAGCTTCTGGGACAGGCGGAAGCACAGAGCCGCTGCGGCAGCACCCTTGGCGGGCCGCAGACAGCCGGCCACCGTCCAGACCAGAGGACAGGTGTCCGCCTGGCTCGGGAGGCGGCCTCAGCCTCAGCAACAGCGGTCGCCATCCTGGTTCCGGGACTCAGCAGAACTTAGGAAATTAGTCTGAACAGGTGAGAGGGTGCGGCAGAGAACCGGACAGCTTCTGGGACAGGTGGAAGCACAGAGCCGCTGAGGCAGCACCCTTGGCGGGCCGCAGACAGCTGGCCACTGTCCGGACCAGAGGACAGGTGTCTGCCTGGCTCGGGAGGCGGCCTCAGCCTCAGGAGTAGCGGTCGCCATCTTGGTTCCAGGACTCCCTGGAACTTAGGAATTTAGTCTGCACAGGTGAGAGTCTGCACCACAGAAGCTGACAGCTTCTGGGAACTGCCAAAGCAACACAGCTTTTGAGAAAGGCCCTGTTTTGGGCCTTCTTCTTCGACCAGGAGGAGGTCCAAAAACAAGATATCTGCACACCTTCCCTGTAAGAGAGCTTGCCAGCAGAGAGTGCTCTGAGCACTGAAACTCAGAGGAGAGAATCTGTCTCCCAGGTCTGCTGATAGACGGTAACAGAATCACCAGAAGAACAATCTCTAAACAGAGTCAACTATAACTACTAACTCCAGAGATTACCAGATGGCAAAAGGAATCCTACTAACAGGAACCAAGACCACTCACCATCATCAGAACCCAGCACTCCCACTTTGCCCAGTCCAGGGCACCCCAACACACCCGAAAACCTAGACCTAGATTTAAAAGCATATCTCATGATGATGGTAGAGGACATCAAGACGGACTTTAATAAATCACTTAAAGAAATACAGGAGAACACTGCTAAAGTGTTACAAGTCCTTAAAGAAAAACAGGAAAACACAATCAAACAGGTAGAAGTCCTTACAGAAAAAGAGGAAAAAACATACAAAAAGGTGATGGAAATGAACAAAACCATACTAGACCTAAAAAGGGAAGTAGACACAATAAAGAAAACTCAAAGTGAGGCAACACTGTGTTGGGAGCCGCCTCCACATTCGCCGTCACAAGATGGCGCTGACATCCTGTGTTCTAAGTGGTAAACAAATAATCTGCGCATGTGCCAAAGGTATTTTTCCACTACATGTACTCTGCCTTTCCCGTGACGTAAACTCGGCCATGGGCTGCAGCCAATCAGGGAGTGATATGTCCTAGGCGAAGGATAATTCTCCTTAAAAGGGGACGGGGTTTCCGCCATTCTCTCTCTTGCTTGCGCTCTTGCGCTCTTGCTCTGCGCTCTGGTGCTCTGGCGCGCTGGCGCTCTGGCTCCTAAAGATGTAAGCGGGGGGCCTTTCATTTTTGGGGCTTGGGGCTTGCGCTCCTGGCTCCTGAAGATGTAAGCAATAAAGTTTTGCCGCAGAAGATTCTGGTTTGTTGTGTTCTTCCTGGCTGGTCGTGAGAACACGTTTAAGAGTTGGTGCCGAGAACCCGGGATGAGAAAATCCGGGACGAGAAAATCCGGGAAGAAAAAAAACCCGGGACAAGAAAACTCGGGACGGGAGTTAACCATCACCGGCGCAAGGAAGATCCCTCATTCCGGAACCAGAACTGTGGGTTATGGTAATGAAGGTTCCCGTAAAACAGACTGTTGAGAAGGATTCAACTGCGTGAATTCAGAACTCTTCAGCTGGGGAATGGCGGTAATAAAGTGTTCCCGTAAAACAGACTGTTGAGAAGGATTCAACTGCGTGAATTCAGAACTTTTCAGCTGGGGAACAGGAGTACCAGTGAGTACAGCTTTACAAGGTAAGTCTGGTCTTGAACTTTGTAAGGAAAGTCAAGACAGTCTATCAGAAGTAAAGTGGGAAATAGCTTTACAAGGTATGTTTGGCCTTGAACTTTCTCTAGTGTTAGAAGCCCTTTTGTTCCTTTTCACATGTTATCAAGTGGTTAAGGCAGGGCGGATTCTGGATGAAATTCAGGACAATCTATCAGAAGTAAAGCGGGGAGAGAGAATAGGAGCAAAGAAAAAATATGGTACACAAAATAAGTATACAGGCCTTTCCAAGGGTCTTGAACCCGAGGAAAAGTTAAGGTCAGGTAAGAATACCTGGGGAGAGATTAGAAGGAAGGAGAAGGAAAAAGAAAAGAAAAAAGATCAATTAGCGGAGGTCTCTAGGAGAAGGAGCCTATACTCATCACTAGGTGAGCTCAAGGAGCCAGTTTTTAATAGTTCTGAATCAGATGAAAAGGCTATTAGGGCCTGGAAGGCGCTCTCCCGAGCAGGTGAAGCCACTGGACAATAATGACAGAGGCAGGCTCTTGCAGCCTACAAGGTCTTATTGTCTACCCTGGAGTTGTAGATCAAGATTATAAAGGGGAACTTCAGGTTCTCTGTTCTTGTCCTCAAGTTGTCTTTTCTATATCACAAGGGGACAAAATAGCTCAACTAATAATTTTGCCAAGCCTACATGGCTGTTTTCCTTCCTCTGGTATTCCTTGAGCTGCCAGAGGGATTGGTTCTACTGGAAATGATTCTGATTACTTAATAATGCCTTTAGATTGTTGTCAAATTTTATCTACTCACGTAGGGGTAAACCCTCGTGGCGTCAGGCCATTACAGGTCTGACAAATGGATGTCACGCATATTTCCTCCTTTGAGAGAAATCAATATTTACATGTTTAGATAAGAAGAGATCACCTCCATACCTTAAATGATTTTCAAAAGCTGTTGGGAGATATTAATTGGCTCAGACCTTTTTTAAAGATTCCTTCCGCTGAGTTAAGGCCTTTGTTTGGTATTTTAGAAGGAGATCCTCATATCTCCTCCCCTAGGGCTCTTACTCTAGCTGCTAACCAGGCCTTACAAAAAGTGGAAAAAGCCTTACAAAATGCACAATTACAACGTATTGAGGATTCGCAGCCTTTCAGTTTGTGTGTCTTTAAGACAGCACAATTGCCAACCGCAGTTTTGTGGCAGAATGGGCCATTGTTGTGGATCCATCCAAACGTATCCCCAGCTAAAATAATAGATTGGTATCCTGATGCAATTGCACAGCTTGCCCTTAAAGGCCTAAAAGCAGCAATCACCCACTTTGGGCGAAGTCCATATCTTTTAATTGTACCTTATACCGCTGCACAGGTTCAAACCTTGGCAGCCACATCTAATGATTGGGCAGTTTTAGTTACCTCCTTTTCAGGACAAATAGATAACCATTATCCAAAACATCCAATTTTACAGTTTGCCCAAAATCAATCTGTTGTGTTTCCACAAATAACAGTAAGAAACCCACTTAAAAATGGGATTGTGGTATATACTGATGGATCAAAAACTGGCATAGGTGCCTATGTGGCTAATGGTAAAGTGGTATCCAAACAATATAATGAAAATTCACCTCAAGTGGTAGAATGTTTAGTGGTTTTAGAAGTTTTAAAAACCTTTTTAGAACCCCTTAATATTGTGTCAGATTCCTGCTATGTGGTTAATGCAGTAAATCTTTTAGAAGTGGCTGGAGTGATTAAGCCTTCCAGTAGAGTTGCCAATATTTTTCAGCAGATACAATTAGTTTTGTTATCTAGAAGATTTCCTGTTTATATTACTCATGTTAGAGCCCATTCAGGTCTACCTGGCCCCATGGCTCTGGGAAATGATTTGGCAAATAAGGCCACTAAAGTGGTGGCTGCTGCCCTATCATCCCCGGTAGAGGCTGCAAGAAATTTTCATAACAATTTTCATGTGACGGCTGAAACATTACGCAGTCGTTTCTCCTTGACAAGAAAAGAAGCCCGTGACATTGTTACTCAATGTCAAAGCTGCTGTGAGTTCTTGCCAGTTCCTCATGTGGGAATTAACCCACGCGGTATTCGACCTCTACAGGTCTGGCAAATGGATGTTACACATGTTTCTTCCTTTGGAAAACTTCAATATCTCCATGTGTCCATTGACACATGTTCTGGCATCATGTTTGCTTCTCCGTTAACCGGAGAAAAGGCCTCACATGTGATTCAACATTGTCTTGAGGCATGGAGTGCTTGGGGGAAACCCAAACTCCTTAAGACTGATAATGGACCAGCTTATACATCTCAAAAATTCCAGCAGTTCTGCCGTCAGATGGACGTGACCCACCTGACTGGACTTCCATACAACCCTCAAGGACAGGGTATTGTTGAGCGTGCGCATCGCACCCTCAAAGCCTATCTTATAAAACAGAAGAGGGAAATTGAGGAGACTCTACCCCGAGTACCAAGAGTGTCTGTGTCTATGGCACTCTTTACACTCAATTTTTTAAATATTGATGTTCATGGCCATACTGCGGCTGAACGTCATTGTTCAGAGCCAGATAGGCCCAATGAGATGGTTAAATGGAAAAATGTCCTTGATAATAAATGGTATGGCCCGGATCCTATTTTGATAAGATCCAGGGGAGCTATCTGTGTTTTCCCACAGAATGAAGACAACCCATTTTGGATACCAGAAAGACTCACCCGAAAAATCCAGACTGACCAAGGGAATACTGATGTCCCTCGTCTTGGTGATGTCCAGGGCGTCAATAATAAAGAGAGAGCAGCGTTGGGGGATAATGTCGACATTTCCACTCCTAATGACGGTGATGTATAATGCTCAAGTATTCCCCTGCTTTTTTACCACTAACTAGGAACTGGGTTTGGCCTTGATTCAGACAGCCTTGGCTCTGTCTGGACAGGTCCAGACAACTGACACCATTAACACTTTGTCAGCCTCAGTGACTACAGTCATAGATAAACAGGCCTCAGCTAATGTCAAGATACAGGGTGGTCTCATGCTGGTTAATCAACTCATAGATCTTGTCCAGAAACAACTAGATGTATTATGGCAAATAGCTCAGCTGGGATGTGAACAAAAGTTTCCGGGATTGTGTGTTACTTCCATTCAGTATGAGAAATTTACTAGGGCAGCTAATTTGTCAAAAAGTCTTTTTCAGTATATGTTACAGAATTGGACGGCTGAATTTGAACAGATCCTTCGGGAATTGAGACTTCAGGTCAACTCCACGCGCTTGGACCTGTCCCTGACCAAAGGATTACACAATTGGATCTCCTCAGCATTTCCCTTCTTTAAAGAATGGGTGGGATTAATATTATTTGGAGATACACTTTGCTGTGGATTAGTGTTGCTTCTTTGGTTGGTCTGTAAGATTAAGGCCCAAACTAGGAGAGACAAGGTGGTTATTGCCCAGGCACTTGCAGCTCTAGAACATGGTGCTTCCCCTGATATATCTATGCTTAGGCAATAGGTCGCTGGCCACTCAGCTCTTGCATCCCACGAGGCTAGACTCATTGCACGGGATAGAGTGAGTGTGCTTCAGCAGCCCGAGAGAGTTGCACGGCTAAGCACTGCAGTAGAAGGGCTCTGTGGCATATATGAGCCTATTCTAGGGAGACATGTCATCTTTCAAGAAGGTTGAGTGTCCAAGTGTCCTTCTCTCCAGGCAAAACGACACGGGAGCAGGTCAGGGTTGCTCTGGGTAAAAGCCTGTGAGCCTAAGAGCTAATCCTGTACATGGCTCCTTTACCTGCACACTGGGGATTTGACCTCTATCTCCATTCTCATTAATATGGGTGGCCTATTGCTCTTATTAAAAGGAAAGGGGGAGATGTTGGGAGCCGCCCCCACATTCGCCGTCACAAGATGGCGCTGACATCCTCTGTTCTAAGTGGTAAACAAATAATCTGCGCATGTGCCAAAGGTATTTTTCCACTACATGTACTCTGCCTTTCCCGTGACGTAAACTCGGCCATGGGCTGCAGCCAATCAGGGAGTGATATGTCCTAGGCGAAGGATAATTCTCCTTAAAAGGGGACGGGGTTTCCGCCATTCTCTCTCTTGCTTGCGCTCTTGCGTTCTTGCTCTGCGCTCTGGCGCTCTGGCTCCTAAAGATGTAAGCGGGGGGCCTTTCGTTTTTGGGGCTTGGGGCTTGCGCTCCTGGCTCCTGAAGATGTAAGCAATAAAGTTTTGCCGCAGAAGATTCTGGTTTGTTGTGTTCTTCCTGGCCGGTCGTGAGAACGCGTTTAAGAACACTGGAGATAGAAACCCTAGGAAAGAAATCTGGAACCATAGATTTGAGCATCAGCAACAGAATACAAGAGATGGAAGAGAGAATCTCAGGTGCAGAAGATTGCATAGAGAACATCGGCACAACAATCAAAGAAAATGGAAAATGCAAAAAGATCCTAACTCAAAATATCCAGGAAATCCAGGACATAATGAGAAGACCAAACCTACGGATAATAGGAGTGGATGAGAATGAAGATTTTCAACTCAAAGTACCAGCAAACATCTTCAACAAAATTATTGAAGAAAACTTCCCAAATCTAAAGAAAGAGATGCCTATGAACATACAAGTAACCTACAGAACTCCAAATAGACTGGACCAGAAAAGAAATTCCTCCTGACACATAATAATCAGAACAAAAAATGCACTAAATAAAGATAGAATACTAAAAGCAGTAAGGGAAAAAGGTCAAGTAACATATAAAGGCAAGCCTATCAGAATTACACCAGATTTTTCACCAGAGACTATGAAAGCCAGAAGAGCCTGGACAGATGTTATACAGACACTAAGAGAACACAAATTCCAGCCCAGGCTACTATACCCAGCCAAACTCTCAATTACCATAGATGGAGAAACCAAAGTATTCCACGACAAAACCAAATTCACACATTATCTCTCCACGAATCCAGCCCTTCAAAGGATAATAACAGAAAAAAACCAATACAAGAATGGGAACAACGCCCTAGAAAAAACAAGAAGGTAATTCCTCAACAAACCTAAAAGAAGACAGCCACAAGAACAGAATGCCAACTTTAACAACAAAAATAACAGGAAGCAACAATTACTTTTCCTTAATATCTCTTAACATCATTGGTCTCAACTCCCCAATAAAAAGACATAGACTAACAAACTGGCTACACAAACAAGACCCAACATTTTGCTGCTTACAGGAGACACATATCAGAGAAAAAGATAGACACTACCTCAGAATAAAAGGCTGGAAAACAATTTTCCAAGCAAATGGTATGAAGAAACAAGCTGGAGTAGCCATCCTATTATCTGATAAGATTGACTTCCATCCCAAAGTCATCAAAATAGACAAGGAGGGGCAATTCGTTCTCATCAAAGGTAAAATCCTCCAAGAGGAACTCTCAATTCTGAATATCTATGCTCCAAATACAAGGGCAGCCACATTCATTAAAGAAACTTTAGTAAAGCTCAAAGCACACATTGCACCTCACACAATAATAGTGGGAGACTTCAACACACCACTTTCACCATTGGACAGATCGTGGAAACAGAAACTAAACAGGGACACACTGAAACTAACAGAAGTGATGAAACAAATGGATCTGACAAATATCTACAGAACATTTTATCCTAAAACAAAAGGATATACCTTCTTCTCAGCACCTCATGGTACCTTCTCCAAAACTGACCACATAATAGGTCACAAAACAGGCCTCAATAGATTCAAAAATATTGAAATTGTCCCATGTATCCTATCAGATCATCATGCACTAAGGCTGATCTTCAATAACAAAAAAAACAAAACAAAACAAAACAAAACAAAAAAAAACAAAAAAAAACAAACAAAAAAAAAACAAACAAAAAAAAAACAGAAAGCCAACACTCACGTGGAAACTGAACAACACTCTTCTCAATGATACCTTGGTCAAGGAAGGAATAAAGAAAGAAATTAAAGACTTTTTAGAGTTTAATGAAAATGAATCCACAACGTACCCAAACCCTTGGGACACAATGAAAGCATTTCTAAGAGGGAAACTCATAGCTCTGAGTGCCTCCAAGAAGAAACGGGAGAGAGCACACACTAGCAGCTTGACAACTCATCTAAAAGCTCTAGAAAAAAAGGAAGCAAATTCACCCAAGAGGAGTAGACGGCAGGAAATAATCAAACTCAGGGGTGAAATCAACCAAGTGGAAACAAGAAGAACTATTCAAAGAATTAACCAAATGAGGAGTTGGTTCTTTGAGAAAATCAACAAGATAGATAAACCCTTAGCTAGACTCACTAGAGGGCACAGAGACAAAATCCTAATTAACAAAACCAGAACTGAAAAGGGAGACATAACAACAGATCCTGAAGAAATCCAAAACACCATCAGATCCTTCTACAAAAAGCTATACTCAACAAAACTGGAAAACCTGGACGAAATGGACAAATTTCTGGACAGATACCAGGTACCAAAGTTGAATCAGGATCAAGTTGACCTTCTAAACAGTCCCATATCAACTAAAGAAATAGAAGCAGTTATAAATAGTCTCCCAGCCAAAAAAAAGCCCAGGACCAGACGGGTTTAGTGCAGAGTTCTATCAGACCTTCAAAGAAGATCTAATTCCAGTTCTGCACAAACTTTTTCACAAGATAGAAGTAGAAGGTACTCTACACAACTCATTTTATGAAGCCACTATTACTCTGATACCTAAACCACAGAAAGATCCAACAAAGATAGAGAACTTCAGACCAATTTCTCTTATGAATATTGATGCAAAAATCCTCAATAAAATTCTCGCTAACCGAATCCAAGAACACATTAAAGCAATCATCCATCCTGACCAAGTAGGTTTTATTCCAGGGATGCAGGGATGGTTTAATATAGGAAAATCCGTCAATGTAATCCATTATATAAACAAACTCAAAGACAAAAACCACATGATCATCTCGTTAGATGCAGAAAAAGCATTTGACAAGATCCAACACCCATTCATGATAAAAGTTCTGGAAAGATCAGGAATTCAAGGCCCATACCTAAACATGATAAAAGCAATCTACAGCAAACCAGTAGCCAACATCAAAGTAAATGGAGAGAAGCTGGAAGCAATCCCAGTAAAATCAGGGACTAGACAAGGCTGCCCACTTTCTCCCTACCTTTTCAACATAGTACTTGAAGTATTAGCCAGAGCAATTCAACAACAAAAGGAGATCAAGGGGATACAAATTGGAAAAGAGGAAGTCAAAATATCACTTTTTGCAGATGATATGATAGTATATATAAGTGACCCTAAAAATTCCACCAGAGAACTCCTAAACCTGATAAACAGCTTCGGTGAAGTAGCTGGATATAAAATTAACTCAAACAAGTCGATGGCCTTTCTCTACACAAAGAATAAACAGGCTGAGAAAGAAATTAGGGAAACAACACCCTTCTCAATAGTCACAAAAAATATAAAATATCTCGGTGTGACTCTAACTAAGGAAGTGAAAGATCTGTATGATAAAAACTTCAAGTCTCTGAAGAAAGAAATTTAAGAAGATCTCAGAAGATGGAAAGATCTCCCATGCTCATGGATTGGCAGGATCAACATTGTAAAAATGGCTATCTTGCCAAAAGCAATCTACAGATTCAATGCAATCCCCATCAAAATTCCAACTCAATTCTTCAACGAATTAGAAGGAGCAATTTGCAAATTCATCTGGAATAACAAAAAACCTAGGATAGCAAAAACTCTTCTCAAGGATAAAAGAACCTCTGGTGGAATCACCATGCCTGACCTAAAGCTTTACTACAGAGCAATTGTGATAAAAACTCCATGGTACTGGTATAGAGACAGACAAGTAGACCAATGGAATAGAATTGAAGACCCAGAAATGAACCCACACACCTATGGTCACTTGATCTTCGACAAGGGAGCTAAAACCATCCAGTGGAAGAAAGACAGCATTTTCAACAATTGGTGCTGGCACATCTGGTTGTTATCGTGTAGAAGAATGCGAATCGATCCATACTTATCTCCTTGTACTATGGTCAAATCTAAATGGATCAAGGAACTTCACATAAAACCAGAGACACTGAAACTTATAGAGGAGAAAGTGGGGAAAATCCTTGAAGATATGGGCACAGGGGAAAAATTCCTGAACAGAACAGCAATGGCTTGTGCTGTAAGATCGAGAATTGACAAATGGGACCTAATGAAACTCCAAAGTTTCTGCAAGGCAAAAGACACCGTCAATAAGACAAAAAGACCACCAACAGATTGGGAAAGGATCTTTACCTATCCTAAATCAGATAGGGGACTAATATCCAACATATATAAAGAACTCAAAAAGGTGGACTTCAGAAAATCAAATAACCCCATTAAAAAATGGGGCTCAGAACTGAACAAAGAATTCTCACCTGAGGAATACTGAATGGCAGAGAAACACCTGAAAAAATGTTCAACATCCTTAATCATCAGGGAAATGCAAATCAAAACAACCCTGAGATTCCACCTCACACTAGTCAGAATGGCTAAGATCAAAAATTCAGGTGACAGCAGATGCTGGCGAGGATGTGGAGAAAGAGGAACACTCCTCCATTGTTGGTGGGATTGCAGGCTTGTACAACCACTCTGGAAATCAGTCTGGCGGTTCCTCAGAAAATTGGACGTAGTACTACCGGAGGATCCAGCAATACATTTCCTGGGCATATATCCAGAAGATGCCCCAACTGGTAAGTAGGACACATGCTCCACTATGTTCATAGCAGCCTTATTTATAATAGCCAGAAGCTGGAATGAACCCAGATGCCCCTCAACAGAGGAATGGATACAGAAAATGTGGTACATCTACACAATGGAGTACTACTCAGCTATTAAAAATAATGAATTTATGAAATTCCTAGCCAAATGGATGGACCTGGAGGGCATCATCCTGAGTGAGGTAACACATTCACAAAGGAACTCACACAATATTTACTCACTGATAAGTGGATATTAGCCCAAAACCTAGGATACCCAAGATATAAGATACAATTTCCTAAACACATGAAACTCAAGAAAAATGAAGACTGAAGTGTGGACACTATGCCCCTCCTTAGAAGTGGGAACAAAACACCCTTGGAAGGAGTTACAGAGACAAAGTTTGGAGCTGAGATGAAAGGATGGACCATGTAGAGACTGCCATATCCAGGGATCCACCCCATAATCAGCATCCAAACGCTGACACCATTGCATACACTAGCAAGATTTTATCGAAAGGACCCAGATGTAGCTGTCTCTTGTGAGACTATGCCGGGGCCTAGCAAACACAGAAGTGGATGCTCACAGTCAGCTAATGGATGGATCACAGGGCTCCCAATGGAGGAGCTAGAGAAAGTACCCAAGGAGCTAAAGGGATCTGCAACTCTATAGGTGGAACAACATTATGAACTAACCAGTACCCCGGAGCTCTTGTCTCTAGCTGCATATGTATCAAAAGATGGCCTAGTCGGCCATCACTGGAAAGAGAGGCCCATTGGACTTGCAAACTTTATATGCCCCAGTACAGGGGAACGCCAGGGCCAAAAAGGGGGAGTGGGTGAGTAGGGGAGTGGGGGTGGGTGGGTATGGGGGACTTTTGGTATAGCATTGGAAATGTAAATGAGCTAAATACCTAATAAAAAATGGAAAAAAAAAAGATCAAAAAAAAAAAAAAAAAGAAAAAAAAAAAGAAAGTGCTTGGTATTTTTTCAGGGTCAACACACAAAAGCTGTAGTTTAGCGAGACACTGAGCTCAGAACACTCCAAGCTGTTAGGAGAACTTTGTAACGTGTAAGAATCTCGCATTTGGTACCTGTTTAGGATTCCTGAATGGATAATATGTCAGACTTGGCACGATGAGAAGTCTTGAGAGGCTGTTTGTGAAGTGCATTTGAGTATTGCCATTAGTTCTTCTCTGAGATGATCATGTAAAACTTCATACCAAATTCATCTGGCCACAGGCATTCTTTTATTTAGGAAATTTGAAATAACTCTATTTTATTAGTTTTTATGGATCTATTTCAATTATTTACTTTATTTTGATTTAACATTTTAGAATATATATAGAATATATATATTTATAATGCATTTCTCTTAGATTTTACAACTTAGTAGAATGAATACACAAACACATATACACATGGGGATAGACAGACAGACAGACAGACAGACAGACAGACAGATAGATAGATAGATAGATCCTCTTACGAGTCTCTGAATTTGCTCAAGGTCAATTGTAATATCTACATGTTCATCTCTCACTATTTCTTGTTTAGCCCAGCAGTGGTGGTAATTGCTTTTAAACCCAGTATCCAAAATTCAGGAGGCACAGGCAGACACACCTTTTAGTTTGAGTCTAGCCTATTTTATCTCAACTCACAAAGTGTGTTTCCAGACAATCAGGGCTACACAGACAAAACTTGTCTCAAGACAAAACAAAACAAAACAAATTCCCCCAAACCAAATTATTTCTGTTTATGGTAGAGCTCTTGCAGGAATCCTACAAGTGGGAGTAGCTTTGCATGGCTCTTTTGCCTGCCTGGAAGGCTTTTTATCCTCTAATGAGTTGCCTTGTCTAGCCTTGATATGATGGTATGTGCCTGGCCTTATTGTAACTTGTAATGCTGTGCTTAGCTAAGGTCCCTAGGTTGCCTGTTTTTTCCTAAAGGAAGGCAGAAGTGGAGTGGATCTGTTAGAGAGTAGATGTAGGAATCAGAGACTCAGGGGAAGGGAGGATAGAGAAACTACAGTAGGGGTATAGTATATGAGAAAAGAATAAAAAATAAATTCTTACTTCTCTTTGGGGGTAATTTGGCCAAATAGTTCTCAGTCTTCTCAATCCCTTCAAAAGAAGAAACTTTTCATTTCATTGATTCTTGGTGTTATTTTTTTTTTTCATTTCTATATACATAATTTCATCCCTCACTTTTATTATCTCATTCTGTTAACAACTTTTTCTTCTTTTTCCCAATGCCTCCAAGTGAATCATCATGTTATTTATTTGAGAATCCTCAAACTCTTTTACATAGACACATTTCTATGAACTTTCCTCTTAGTATTGTGTTTATTTAGATATGGGCTATTTTCATTTTCATTCAAACCTTGGAAACTGTAATTTTCTTTCTTGATTTCTTCTATGGCCCATTGATATTTCAGTAGTATGGTTCAGTTTCCATGAGTTTATGTATTTTCTGAGGTTTTTATGCTGCTTATGTTTAGTCTTACCTCATTACTGTTAGACAGATTTTAGTGTAATATTTTTATTTTCTTATGTTCATTGAGGCATGCTTGAACAACATATTAATGTGGTTGATTTAAGACAAATTCCTGGGCTACTGGAAAGAATGTGGACTCTTTACTGTTTGTGATGATGAGGTAGGGGATGGCATGTTCTGAAGATGTCTATTATGTCTATTTGGTTTTTAATATCATTTAACATTGTTTATTCTCTATCCAATTAATGTTCTTATTGGTGACAGTGGGATATTTATGTAACTCACTATAACTATGTTAGGTTCAGTATGTAGATTTATGTTTAATTATGTTTATTTTATGAAATTTAGTGTAGCTGAAACTTATGTTTATATATTTAGCATTGTAATATCCCTGTAGTGGATTTTTTATTAATGAGTAACTATCCTCACTACTTCACACTTTTTTGCTTTGTCAGATATGAGAATAGCCATGTCTGATCCTTTTTTAATTCTCATTTTCTTAGAATACCTCTGTCTTTCCTTTTACCTGAAGACAGTGTCTAGCTTGGATAGTGATGTATGTTATTTTGAACCCCTATGAAAGAGTTAAAGGAAGGATTGAAGGAGCTTGAAGGAGATGGCAATTTCATAGAAAGACTAACAGTATCAACTAATTCAGACCCGTGGGAGCTCCCAGAGCCTAGGATACCAAAGAGTGTACATGGGTTGGTCTATGGCCCCTGGCACATATGTAGCAGAGGACTGCCTTGTATGGCCTCAGCTGGAGAGGATGCACCTAATCTGGTAGACACTTGGGAAAGGAGATATGGTTGTGGTGATGAGGTGGGGGTTCCTCAGTGGGTGAGAGTGGTGGGTGGATGAGTAGAGGAGCACTCTTTCAGAGGAAAAGAGAAGGGGGATGGGGGAAAGAACTATTGGAGGGGGGCCAAGTAGGGGTCAATAGTTTGAATGTAATTAAAACATTTTAAAAAGTATGAACATGGTAGTTTATATAAATGGAGTGTGCATTCACATAAAATCATGAAGTTAAACATACACAAACTCTTTAAACTATGTTCATGTAAAACCAGTAGGTTAGTGGTGCAATTTTATTGTTTTATATATTGATCAAGAAAATATGAAAAAAATCCTTTACCATTATACAAGTAAATGGTAATTTATTTGTATTAATTAACACATTGACTAAAGCATAGATTTCCCATTTACCTTTCGTAATATTTCCTTAAAGTCAGCTGAAAAGATTTATAATTAAAACAGATTCACAAATACAGATGTTGGTCTGCACAGCTTGTGAGAGTTCACTTGTCAAAGCTTTATTACTATGCAGTGTCATGGTTTGTTTGGTTCCTTCTTTAATGATGCCTGTAAAATGTATTTAGAGCATAAGCTGCTTTAATCATTTTTCCTGGGGCATTATACTCTATACTATCAGAAAAAAAACTGCCAAAGTGGCTATTTTTTTATGGTTGACAAAAAAGATGTGCCAGAAAATAGAATTAAAACAAATGTATCTGACTTGCAGAGAGAATAGTGTGAAGGAAATTTTCATCAAGGTTTTTGAGTACACAATGTGAGAAGCTCACAAACAAAGGAGAAATATTTCCCTACTATTTTAAGAAAGCTTGTTGAACAAGTCTTTTTGCTTAGAAAACATTTTAGATTCTGTATACTTACACACTTTAAGGAATTTAGAAAATGAGAGATTATGTGGTACTTATGTGTCTTAAGGAAGAATTCTCACATGGTTTTTCTTTAGGGTTTCATTATTTATTTCCAACTGAATTCCATTTCCTTCTAATGGTGACAATTTAAGAAAATGAAAAAGAGAAAACATTTTAATTTGGATCAAAAGCAGATAATATAACCAATGATCCTAAATACCATTTTCCTCAATCTTTAGCCATAACATTTGAAATAGATATTTTTTGACATTAAATAGACAAATAGTCAACCATATCCAGGATTGTATAAGGTAGGAAATATTGTAACAACATTGAAAAGATAAGTGAACAAGTATGATAAGACTTGTTTCTTTATTAAAAGAGCTCACAACAATTATGCAATATTTAAATTTGGTTGGGACATACTAGATACATATTAGCAGAAAGTACAGGTAGAGACTAATTTCACACTACTTACATAATAACTACACATGAATGAAAGACATTAATATATATGTTACAAAATATTATAATCATATAATATTACGTTATAAGATATTATATATGAATATTTCAGAAGATGCATTTTTCTCTTCCCAGTGCTAAGAGTTGTTTAAACTCAGAGGTCTTTACCACTGAGCTGGATCTTTACTCCTGTGTATCTGAGACTGTTCTTAAACGTAAAATTTGCTTCCAAGTTCTGAGAATGTGGATATGTACCATTATACCAAAAGAGAAGAATTTGTGCCGTAAGACAAATATTCTCAATGATATAAATGAAAATAAAATTGGTTTCATAAATATTTCCATATGACAAAACACTGCACTATTCTCACCTAAATAAATGATAATTGGATATAGAATGATGGCAGCATACAAAAGTGTTTCATTATAACTATCTGTTACAATACAAAAAGAAAAATATGTGCGCTATTTCATGAACTAAAAAAATCGTATGGAAAATGGGAAAATATATATAACCAATTAAATGTATGGGGAATAAAAATAGAAAATGCATAACAATGTTAAATAGCTTTAATGTTAAATGGGAAAAAATAAAACAAAATTATAGTATCATGTATATATCATGCATATGTCAGCTTATTGACAAAAATGACAAAATATTGACATAAAAGGATGGATGAAAGCAAAACTAGATAGATTTAAATAATGGGATAGATTGGGAGTTCCATGAGAGCCTGGACTACATGTAGAAATTGTGTCTAAAAAATGAAACAAATACACAAAGGAATTTAAAAAGAAAAGAATTCATATTGTTGTTCCACCTATAGGATTGCAGACCCTTCAGCTCCTTGGGTGCTTTCTCTAGCTTCTCCAATGGGGGCCCTGTGTTCTATCCTATAGATGACTGTGAGCTCCACTTCTGTATTTGCCAGGCACTGGCATAGCCTCATACAAGATAGCTATATCAGGGTCCCTTCAGCAAAATCTTGCTGGTATATGCAGTAGTGTCTGGGTTTGGTGGCTGATGCTCTTGTCTCTAGCTACATATGTAGCAGAAGATAGCCTAGTCAGCCAGCATTGCAAAGAAAGGCCCCTTGGTATTGCAAACTTTATGTTCCAGTACAGGGGAACACCAGAGCCAAGAAGTGGGAATGGGTGAGTAGGGGAGCAGGGTGGGGGGAGGGTATAGGGAACTTTCGGATAGCATTTGAAATGTAAATAAAGAAAATATCTAAGGAAAAATAAGAAAAAAAAGAAAATAAATTTAAAAACTAAAAAAAGAAAAAAAAGAAAGAAAAGAAAAAGAAGAGAAAAGAAAAGAAAAGAAAAGAAAAAAAAAAGAAAAGGAAAGAAAAAGAATTTCCATGCTTTTTGTGAAGTGAATTCAAAGCAGCTGTCTTAAATGATTTGAAATAGGAACAGGTGAGGGAGCCATCTTGGGTCCCAGGTCCCTCAGAGACCAGTATGAGCAGGTCAGCTCTCTAATTGCTAAGGGTGAGAAGCATATTGAAGAAGCTACACAGCTTCTGGGACAGATCCCATTTCAGGCTCCAGACATCCAGGCACTTTCCCCAACAGTGGAGAGGTGTCAGCCAGGGAGTGCTCTGACTGCCTGAGCAGATGAGCTAGCCATCTTGGTTCCCGGATCCCTCAGAGACTAGTCTGCACAGGTAAGAGTGCAGACTACAGAAGCGACACCTCTTCTGGGACAGACAGAAGTAACACAGCTTCTGGAACAGACCACTTTTCAGGATCCAGACATCCCTGCAACTTCCTTCCCAGAGGAGAGGTATCCGCCCAAGAGGGCTATGACCACCAGAGCAGGTGAGAGAGCCATCTTGTGTCCCATGTCCCTTGGAGACCAGTCTGCACAGGTGAGCATGCAAACTGCAGAGGCAACACATCTGGGACAGGCCCTGTTTCTGACCTTCATCTTCAGCCAGGAGGCAGGTCTGAACACCAGACCTCTGTGTACCTTCCCTGCAAGAGAAGAGCTTGCCTGCAGACAGTACTCTGACCACTGAGACTCAGGAGAGATATAGATACCCAGGTCTGCTGACAGAGGCTAACAGAATCACAGGAGGAACAAGCTCCAATCAGCAACAACTATAACAACTACCTCCAGAGATTACCAGATGGACAAAGGCAAACGTAAGAATCTTACTAACAGAAACCAAGACCACTCACCAGAACCCAGCACTCCCAACTCAGCCAGTCCTGGATACCCCAACACAACCAAAAAAGCAAGACTCAGGTTTAAAATTATATCACATGATGCTGGTAGAGGACATCAAGAAGGGCATTAATAACTCACTGAAAGAAATACAGGAGAACAGTGTTAAAGAGGCAGAAGCCCTTAAAGAGGAAACAAAAAAAAAAAAAACGCTTAAAGAGCTACAGAAAAACACAACCAAAAAGGTGATGAAATTGAACAAAACCATCCAAGACCTAAAAAGGGAAGTAGAAACAATAAAGAAAACCCAAAGTAAGACAACTCTGGAGATAGAAACCCTAGGAAAAAGATCAGGAACCATAGATCTCAGGTGAAGAAGATTCCATAGAGAACATGGACACAACAATCAAAGAAAATACAAAATTCAAAAAGATCCTAACTCAAAATATCCAGGAAATCCAGGACACAAACCAAACCTACAGATAATAGTAGATGAAAATGAAGATTTTGAACTTAAAAGGCCAGCAAATATCTTCAACAAAATTATAGAAGAAAATGTCCCAAACCTAAAGAAAGAGATGCCCATGAACATACACGAAGCCTACAGAACTCCAAATAGACTAGACCAGAAAAGAAATTCCTCCCGACACATAATAATCAGAACAACAAATGCAATAAATATAGAATATTAAAAGCAGTAAGGGAAAAACGTCAAGTAACATATAAAGGCAGGCCTATTAGAATTATACCAGATTTTTCACCAGAGACTATGAAAGCCAGAAGATACTGGACAGATGTTATACAGACACTAAGAGAACACAAATTCCAGCCCAGGATACTATATCCAGCAAAATTCTTGATTACCATAGATGGAAAAACCAAGATATTCCATGATTAAACCAAATTCACACAATATCTTTCCAGGAATCCAGCCCTTCAAAGAATAATAAAGGGAAAAGACCAAAACAATGGCAGAAATTACACCCTAGAAAAAGCAAGAAAGTAATCCTTCAACAAACCTAAAAGAAGACAGCCGCAAGAAAAGAATCCCAACTTTAATAACAACAACAACAACACAAAAAAGGAAGCAAAAATTAGTTTTCTTTAATTTCCTTCAATATCAATGTACTCAATTCCCCAATAAAAAGACATAGACTAATAGACTGGCTATGCAAAAAGGATCCAACATTTTGCTGCTTACAGGAAACCCACCTCAGGGAAAAAGACAGAGACTACCTCAGAGTGAAAGGCTGGAAAACAATTTTCCAAGCAAATGGCCCGAAGAAGCAAGTTGGAGTAGCCATTCTTACACCGAATAAAATTGACTTCCAAACCAAGGTCATCAAAAAAGAGAAGGAGGGGCACTTCATACTCATCTCAGCTAAAATCTACCAAGATGAACTCTCAATTCTGAATATCTATGCTCCAAATACAAGGGCAACCACATTCATTAAAGAATAGGAAACAAAACACCCATGGAAGGAGTTACAGAGACAAAATTTGGAAGTGTGACGAAAGGATGGACCATCTAATGATTGCCATATCCAGACTTCCATCCCATGATCAGCTTCCAAACGCTGACACCATTGCATATACTAGCAAAATTTTGCTGAAAGGACCCAGATATAGCTGTCTCTTGTGAGACTATGCCAGGGCCTAGCAAACACAGAAGTGGATGCTCACAGTCAGCTATTGAATGGACCACAGGGCCCCCAATGGAGGAACTAGAGAAAGTACCCAAGGAACTAAAGGGAACTGCAACCATATAGGTGGAACAACAATATGAACTAAGCAGTAACCCGGAGCTCATGTCTCTAGCTGCATATGTATCAAAAGATGTCCTAATAGGCCATCACTTGAAAGAGAGATCCATTGGACTTGCAAACTTTATATGCCCCAGTACAGGGGAACTCCAGGGCCAAAAAGGGGGAGTGGGTGGGTAGGGGACTGGGGGGTTGGGTATGGGGGACTTTTGGTATAGCATTGGAAATGTAAATGAGCTAAATACCTAATAAAAATGGGAAAAAAAGAAACATAAAAAAAAGAAACTTTAGTAAAGCTTTAAGCACATATTACACCTCACACAATAATAGTAGGAGACTTCAACACCTCACTCTCATCAATGGACAGTTCCTGGAAACAGAAACTAAACAGAGACACATGGACAATAACAGAAGTTATGAAACAAATGGATTTAATAGATATCTATAGAACATGTTATCCTAAAACAAAAGGTTGTACCTTCTTCTCAGCACCACATGGTAACTCCTCCAAAACTGACCATATAATTGGTCACAAAACAGGCCTCAACAGATACAAAAATATTGAAACTGTCCCATGTATCCTATCTGATCCCCACCGACTAAGGCTTATCTTCAGTAACAACATAAATATTAGAAAGCCATTATTCACGTGGAAACTGAACAACACTCTACTCAACGATTCCTTGGTTAAGGATGAAATAAAGAAAGAAATTAAAGACTTTCTAGAGTTTAATTAAAATGAAGCCACAACATACCTGAACCTGTGGGACACAATGAAGGCAGTCCTAAGAGGAAAATTCATAGCCCTGAATGCCTCCAAAAAGAAACTAGAGAGAGGACACACTAGCAGCTTGACAGCACACCTAGAAGCTCTAGAACTAAAGGAAGCAAATTCACCCAAGAGGAGTAGATGGCAGGAAATAATCAAACTCAGGGCTGAAATCAACCAAGTGGAAACAAAAAGAACTATTCAAAGAATCAACCAAACAAGGACCTATTCTTTGAAAAACTCAACAAGAAAGATAAACCTTAGCCAGACTAACTAGAGGGCACAGAGACAGTATCCTAAATTTCAAAATCAAAAATGAAAAAGGAGAAATAGCAACAGAAACTGAGGAAATTCAAAACATCATCAGATCCTACTACAAAAGGCTCAACAAAACTAGAAAACCTGGATGAAATGGACATCTTCCTAGACAGATACCAGGTACCAAAGTTAAATCAGGATCAGATTAATGATCTAAACAGTCCCATATCCCCTAAAGAAATAGAAGCAGTCATCAATAGTCTCCCAACCAAAAAAGCCCAGGACGAGATGAGTTTAGTACAGAGTTCTATCAGATCTTCAATGAAGATCTAATTCCGACTCTCATCAAACTACTCCGCAAATAGAAACTGAAGGTTCCCAATTCATTCTATGAAGCCACATTTACTCTGATACCTAAACCACACAAAGATCGAACAAAGAAAGAGAACTTCAGACCAATTTCTCTTATGAATATACATGCGAAAATACTCAATAAAAATCCTATCAAACTGAATCCAAGAACACATCAAAACAATCTTCCATCATGACCATGTAGGCTTCATCCCAGGGATGCAGGGATGGTTCAATATATGAAATCCATCAATGTAATCCACAATATAAAAAAACCTCAAAGACAAAAACCACATGTTCATCTCATTAGATGCTGAGAAAGCATTTGACAAATCTAACACACCTTCATGATAAAAGTCCTGGAAAGATCAGAAATTCAAGGCCCATACCTAAACATAAAAAAGCAATATATAGCAAACCAGTAGCCAACATCAAACTAAATGGAGAGAAACTCGAAGCAATCCCACTAAAATCAGGGACTAGACAAGGCTGCCCACTTTCCCCTACCTATTCAATATAGTACTTGAAATCCTAGCCAGAGCAATTAAAGAACAAAAGGAGACCAAGGGGATACAAATTGGAAAAAATCAAAGTCAAAATACAAATTGGAAAAAATCAAAGTCAAAATATTAGTATTTGCAGATGATATGATAGTATATATAAGTGACCCCAAAAATTCCACCAGAGAACTCCTAAACCTGATAAACAGCTTCAGTGCAGTAGCTGGATATAAAATTAACTCAAACAAATCAATGGCCTTTCTCTACACAAAGGATAAACGGATTGAGAAAGAAATTAGAAAAACAACACCCTTCACAATAGTCACAAATAATATAAAATACCTTGGTGTGACTATAAAATACCTTGGTGTGACTATAAGTAAGGAAGTGAAAGATCTGTATGATAAGAACTTCAAGTCTCTGAAGAAAAATATTGAAGGCTATCTCATAAGATGGAAAGATCTCCCATGCTCATGGATTGGCAGGATTACTATAGTAAAAAAAAAAAAAAAAAAAAAAAAATGGCTATCCTGCTGAAAGCAGTCAACAGATTCAATGCAATCCCCATCAAAATTCCAACTCAATTCTTCACTGAGATTGAAAGGACAATTTCCAAATTCATCTGGAATATTAAAAAAAAAAAAAACTAGGATAGCAAAAACTCTTCTCAACAATAAAAGAACGTCTGGTGGAATCACCATGCCTGACTTTAAGCTGTACTACAGAGCAATTGTGATAAAAACTGCATGGTACTGGTACAATGAAAGACAGGTAGATCAATGGAATAGAATTGAAGACCCACAAATGAATTCACACACCTATACTCACTTGATCTTTGACAAGGGAGCTAAAACCATCCAGTGGAAAAAAGACAGCATTTTCAACAAATGGTGCTGGCACAACTGGTGGTTATCATGTAGAAAAATGAGCATTGATAAGATTCTTAACTCCTTGTACAAAGCTCAAGTCTAAGTGGATTAAAGACCTCCACATAAAACAAGAGACACTGAAATTAATAGAGGAGAAAGTGGGGAAAAGCCTTGAAGATATGAGCACAGGGCAAAAATTCCTAAACAGAACAGCAATGGCTTGTGCTGTAAGATCAAGAATTGACAAATGGAACCTCATAAAACTGCAAAGCTTCTGTAAGGCAAAAGACACTGTCAATAAGACAAAAAGGCCACCAACAGATTGGGAAGTATTTTTACCTATCCTAAATCAGATAGGGGACTAATATCCAATATATACAAAGAGCTCATGAAGCTGGACTCCAGAAACTCAAATAACTCCATTAAAAATGGGGTACAATGATAAAGAATTCTCAACTGTGGAATACTGAATGGCTGAGAAGCACATGAAAAAATGTTCAACATCACTAATCATCAGGGAAATGCAAATCAAAACAACCTTGAGTTTCCACCTCACACCAGTCAGAATGGTTAAGATCAAAAATTCAGGTGACAGCAGATGCTGCTGAGGATGTGGAGAAAGAAGAACACTCCTCCATTGCTGGTGTGATTGCAAGCTTGTACAACCACTCTGGAAGTCAGTCTGGTGGTACCTCAAAAACTGTACATAGTACTACTGGAAGATCCAGCAAGACCTCTTCTGGGCATATACCTGGAAGGTGTTACAACTGGTAATAATAACACATGCTCCACTATGTTCATAGAAGCCTTATTTATAATATCCAGAAGCTGGAAAGAACCCAGATATCCCTCAACAGAAGAATGGATACAGAAAATCTGTTGCATTTACACAATGGAGTACTACTTAGCTATTAAAAACAATGAATTTATGAAATTCTTGGGGAAATTGATGTATCTGGAGTATAAAATCCTTAGTGAGGTAACAAATCACAAAAGAAGTCACTAGATATGCACTGACTGATAAGTGGATATTAGCCCAGAAACCTAGATACCCAAGATACAATTTGCAAAACACAAGTAAATCAAGAAGAGGGAAAACCAATGTGTGACTACTTCATCCCTCCTTAGAATAGGGAACAAAATACCCATGAAAGGAGTTACAGATTCATAGTTTGGAGCTAAGACAAAAGGATGGACTATCCAGAGACTACCCCACCTAGGCATCCATCCCATAATCAGTCACCAAACCCAGATTCAATTGTATATGCCAGTAAGATTTTACTGAAGGGACCCTGATATAACTGTCTTATATGAGGCTATACCAGTGCCTGGCAAATACAGAAGTGGATGCTCACAGTCATCTATAGGATGGAACACAGGGCCCCCACTGGAGAAGCTAGAGAAAGCACCCAAGGAGATGAAGGGGTCTGCAACCCTATAGGTGGAACAACAATATGAACTAACCAGTTCCCCCCCAGAGCTCGTGTCTCTTGCTGAAAATGTATCAGAAGATGGCCCAGTTGGCCATCACTGAGAAGAGAGGCCCCTTGGTATTGCAAACTGTATATGCCCAAGTACAGGGGAACGCCAGGGCCAAGAATTGGGAGTGGGTGGGTAGGGGAGCAGGGCAGGGGTAGGGGTATAAAAAACTTTTGGAATAGCATTTGAAATGTAAATAAAGAAAATATCTAATAAAATAAAAATAATCCAAAAAAAGAAAGAAAATCTCATCAAACAGTTCCCTCAATGAAAAAGCCTACCATGTCTTTGTTTGGGTGAGGGAAAAGTTTGGAGTTGGCCATCTTAGATGGGTAAGTGAAGGAAACACTATCCCACCTGTTGCAGGTTTCCTGTCTCTCCTGGGGGACTGTCTGACTCCTGGCCCTGATTTGAATTTATAACTCTGACAAATTATGTACTACATAAGTAGAACTAAATTAGTGTATTAAAAGTGTGAGTTCTGAAAAAAGTTTTTAAATAGCTTGATCTCTCATATGTTTATAAATCACAAGAGTTTAGTTAAGGCTATTGCTTTCAAAAAGAAAGTGTGTGTAGTTAAATATGTAGGTCTTAGAATATAATTTCATGGGATAGAAGTATATGATAAAGATGAACAGGAATCTGTGGGTTTTAACTTGGATATATGGACATTTAGTTCTCAAATGTCAGTTCTATGAGAGCAAGACATTTTGTCTTATTAATTGCTCTGACTTGAATATCACAATGTGTTTTATATTGATTAAAGTATCATGATTTAGCTTGTTATAAAGATGTAGATAAATTATGTAAAATAAGCTATATTTCAGAGTTTTGTAAGCCAGGTGAACTACAAAAGGATATTCTATAAAATCTATAAGCATTTTATTATTTCTAGGTTTTCTCCCTAATCTTTAAAATACCTGTCTTACATTGTACAGTGGTATATAAAATATTAATTTGAGGATAATATCAAATTATTTTTGTTGAGACATTAGTATTATAAATATATTCAGATTATTAATGAGTACAAAGCACTACCCAAAGTATAATTTAATTTTAAGATTATTCTGAATAACAATTAATGACAGACTTCTTAACCATTTTGTTGTTCTCTATTTAGGAAATTTTTATAACTTCTTATTTATTCTGTAGCAATATTATTTATACTTATTAATTTAAGTGTAGACCCTATATTTTGAACCTTAGAATTATAAAATATCTTAGGTCTACAGAGTTTATATCTCTAAATTTTATTTTAGGTTTATACAGTTTAGGTTTACATATTTATAACTGTAATTTGTTCTACCTTTTTAAATGGAAAAACTGAAAATCTGTAAAGTACTGTGTTCAGAGCCTCAGAGTTTCTCCAACTGTTCTCAAAAGAGGAGCTTACAAGCTTATCAGTGAAAAACCTCTTGTCTATTGTAATTCTCTGCTTAGCAGGTATTGAGATGATGTGTTGTTTGTATAATGATATAGTTTAGTGATGGTTTTAAATTTTCTGTTTTGTTAAAAGAGAATAAAATAAAACTAGCTGGTTAGCAATCTGATATCTCCATTTAATCAAGTCAGAGAAGTGGGAATATCACTGAATTATAGTGCTGAATTCATTCATAGAGAAACATCAAATTGTGCAGTGTGAAGTTATTGCAATACAGTCACAGTGAATGGAATTTAAAATACATTTTCTTGAGGGAATTTTTTTTCATACCATGATGTAAAACTCTGGGCATCAAATAGTTTTATTCTTTTACGGAGACAGACAGTCTGTGACCATTCATCTAAATAGAAATAGTGTATCAAGTATCTCAGTTTACATATAGTTTTTTAATAAAACTGAGAAATATCATTATCTCTACTCACTGGGAAACATATATATTGTCAACATGTTCATTGTTCTTGCCTTTCCTGTTTTTAGACAAAAAGGTACCTGAAATAAGATTGTCTTTACTTCCTGGAAGTTTCACAATACCTGAATAACATAGATAACAGACACCACTGCCAAGTATTTTAAAAGTTACGTTTATATCTAAAGCTATATTTATTTAAGAACAATGACACTTACACACTCACACACACACACACACACACACACACACACACACACACACACATACATCAAGGCAGATATGCACAAAGAAAGTCATGTAGGCACATATCACTTTGTAAAGGAGAAAGCAGAAAAGATTGAGAGAGTAATATTTACTATAAAGCTAAATCTTAGACATCAAAATAAATCAATTTAGCTGAATAACTCAAAATAACTTTAAATGAGAAAAGGTAATAGCCACAATTTAAAAAAGAGTTAACTATATTTTTCAATGTCCAGGTCTGACAGTTGAGTCATATAGAGTAAGGTGAATAATATTTTTGACATTATAATAATTTCTTACTATACAAATTCATCTATAATTGAATGGAGAACTAAAGAATAAAATATTCCCTACTAATTTGAAAATGGGCTTTACATAAACTTTACATTTTGTTTTTATATAGTTGAATGCCTTTCTCTTTGACAAGCATGTTATTAAATTTTGATTGGAATCAATCAGAATCTTTCATTGGCATATCATGACATACCATGAAGCATGATTACAAAGTCTTTATATTCATGAAGATATTCTCAAAGGCCTTGAAACTACTCACATGTCCACAGAAAGTCAGAGATCCTTTTAAATGTTTAGGAGCAGATTTTCAGAAGGACTATTTACCTTTTACATCGTAACACACAAGTTTTGTGTGAATATCTAATGGGATGATAAAGTGACATAAACCTTATATCATTAATTTTCAGGATACAGGAAGAAATATAGCTGCCTTACTGAGAAGAAGATTAGAGGAGACCCCACCAAAATCCCAGTATGTAAAATCTGAAGAGGTTTACATTCAGACATTATTTCATGATTCCACCTCAGTTCATGCCTGTGGTTTAAATGTTTTCAGATAATCTTAGGAGAGCATTAAATCTTCCACTTTGTTGAATGATACTGATCTAGGTTTCTCCTACTACAGTCTCAAATAAATTAATGAAACTCACTTTCAAATTTAAGTGTTGAAACATGTTTTGTTTCACATATATATTTCCAGGGTCATGGAAAATGCATTGATATTATGACTTGAATGTAGCAGCAATTAGTGATGACATTGTTTAGATATTTGTCAAAAGTGAGGAACTAAGGCACAATTTGCTCTTTTGAGATAGAATGTGACATGTACTACATACTCCATGGCTTATCAGAAATAATCACCAAAATAGGCAGTTTGCAGCAGGGGAACACAACAGCAAATATGGTGAAATAAGAATCAGACATCTTGGGATGAAATTCTTAGTGTGCCATTTATAATCAAGGTAACCTGGAAGAATTTTTTAGAACTTCGTTTTTTATTAAATATTTTCTTTATTTATATTTCAATTGTGATCCCCTTTCCTAGCGTCCCCTCTGTAAACACCCTATTCCCTCCACCTCCCCTTTCTCACCAACCCACCCTCTTCAGCTTCCTGGCCCTGGCATCACACTACACTGGGGCATAGAACCTTCAAAGGACCATGGGTCTCTTCTCCAAATGATGACCAACTAGGCCATCCTCTGCTACATATGCAGCTAGAGCCATGAGTCACACCATATATTTTGTTTGGTTGGTGATTTAGTCCCAAGGAGCTCAGGGGTTACTGGTTAGCTCATATTGTTGTTCCTCCTATGGGGCTGCAAACCCCTTCAACTCCTTGGGTACTTTCTTTAGCACACTCACTGATAAGTGGACATTAGCCCAGAAGCTCTGAATACCCAAGAAACAATTTGCAAAACACATGAAATTCAAGAAGAAGGAAGACCAGAGTGTGGAAACATCGATTTTTCTTAGAAGGGGGAACAAAATACCCATGGAAGGAGTCACAGAAAAAAAGTGTGAAGCAGAGACTGAAAGAATGACCATCCAGAGACTGACCCACCAGGGGATCTATACCATAAACAACCAGAAAACCCAGACACTATTGTGGATGCCAATAAGAGCTTGCTGACAGGAGACTGATATAGCTGTCTCCTGAGAGGCTCTGCCAATGCCTAACAAATACAGAAGTGGATGCTCACAGCCAATAAAGGAGCTAGAGAAAGAACTTCATTCTGTCAGTTTTCTCACATTTATATGTAAAACATAGCTATCTCATAGAGAATCACCGCCCCTGTGTCCAAAGACCTTGCTTGATTAATAATTCCATACTGGTATACCTTATATGAAAGACATTGATAAAAATAGCTTAATAAGAATTAAATCTGTCTGTAGTATAATAAAAATATCTGTGATCAGAATTGTGAATAAATCATATTTAAGAGCCTTTAAAAATACATCTTGTCACATAACTGAGGTTATCTGGTACTTTCAAAAGAGATTTTGTTTTAAACTTCTGTTTAAACCTTAAAAAAAAAGGTATCTGTCATATCATGGCAGGCAGGAAATGCCAAAGATGTTGACCTTCCCCTGGAAACACATGACACCCATTGTTGGCAGTGGAAATCTGGGAGCCTGTATAGGAAGCACATGAGCATATCTTAGCTATCATGAGGCTCCATAAGTATCCAGGTTTAAATCATCTGAAACTTCACAGAGGAATTGCTGTGTTGCAGGATCACTAGAGTAAATTATAATGACACTAAGAATTTGTTTCTAATATTTGATCTATAATGCAAAGAAGTTTATATAAAAATATAAAAATAAATATTTCTTTAAATTCAGAAGGTCTGTTCTCTAGCTTACCTGCAAAATAAGTGAGGAAAATATTAATAAAAATTCTATGAATAGCTATTAAAGAAAACATTATTGACATTGCATGAATAAAATTTAAGTGATTCTACTCTTAAAATTTTGAGGAAAGTTTTCTGCTTATGAACCATGATGATGATAATTTTTGTCAGAGTAACCAAAAACTGTACCTATAAGCTAGCACATGCATCAGAATAATGAAGGTGCTAGTTACTCCAAGCATTCCTATATCCAGTTTGATAAGATACCTACTTTACCTTCCTGTCTAGCTGCTCCTCTAGGCACTCTTACTCTTTTTCTCAGTTTTAAATATTTGTAAGTTGAAGAGATCCAAGTGTGTAGCTACAAGTCCCCATTTGCCTGTGTATTACGTGGTGTATACCCAACTGCCAGATAATTATCTAAGCATATAGTTAACTAGATCTATTTTTGTCTGTCTACAATGCCAAAATTTATTCAATAATAATAAATTCATAAGGTTAAGTGGTTTTATTGACAACAATTTGTCATATAACCTTTCTTTTCTTGATCTCTGGCTCAGACAAACACAGATTATTTTAAAATATTTCCAAATTGAGACTTTCCCACTCTTTCTTTTCATTGTAATGAATACTACCCATGTCAATTCTATTGACCAACAATGAGACCAAGAGAGTCTTTTTGATTCCTTTGTTCTCTTTCCTCTATTGATCCCATCTAATTCATTATCTTTTTTCAATTTTATTGAAAAATATATATTCTGTACTACACCTAATATCAACTGAAATTGGTATAGTCAGCTATAAACTCTATTCTCTCATGTGGTGTCTATTTCTGTGCTTAAAATCCTGATTTCTCTGACGAGTTCATATTCAATGTGCTCTTTGATACCGATCCTGAAGTATTTCCTTTAATAGCATTATGTTTGCTTTTTTTCAAAGTACTTACTACAATTTGCTGCTTCGTCCTAACTTGTTAATTCATTGTCTCACTTTGCTAGAACTAAATACTTTTGAAAGCAGAGCCTATAGCTAATTTAGTTACTATACTGTAGTGCTTAGTATAATATTTGTCCTATATAGACAATTAATAAATATTTTAGGTGCTTGTATTATTGTAGTTTAGTTCAAGCCTTTACAGTTGCTGAAATAATCACTAGAAACTTTATGGGATGCTAAAGATGATCAACTACTTCCAAATTGTATGAAATAAATGAAATATTTGATTTACTAAAAATCAAAGAGAATAGTTGAAATATTGCTTCACCTTGTATTAACGACTACTGAAGTTTATAATAGTTGATCAGCAGTTTCAAACAGCTTTTCTTAATTAATTAATTAATTAATTAATATTTAGTTATGACAGGGAAATTCTCCCACACCATAGAACTTCTAGATTAGGTATTATCCTTATTAGAATATTGGCAAGAGATAAAACCCTACAGTTCCTGACCTCTATGAGCATTCCACCTCAAACACATCCTTCTGAACATTTAAAACAATAATTACAAGATGATCAAAAACCTGGGAGGTTTATGTTTCTGTGTCTGAATTACTTATCTAGAATATACATTAAGAGCTAATATACTTAGTGGAAAATTAATTCTTTCTTGTAACCTAGGAGATTATTCCTAACAACTAAGTTATTTGATATAAGATATGACTAATAAGTCCACGAAACCTTCTTGGCAAAATTAGTTTCAATTTGCTTTGATTAAATTTGATGACATTTAAATAAATATTTTGGAAGTCATAATGTTCACATTTGTACAAATTAGATTTATATATTATGATCAAATGTAAAAAAATTGTTACATTAATAGTTCAAATATAATATCATGTGAGAAGAAATTTTGACTCAAGTTAAACAGTATTTTAAAGAATTAATATAACTAAATTTAATTTTCAAGAGGCAGGTTGGAGGTAATATACTTGCCAGAAAATTACTATTAGAGATCACTAATGGGAATTAATTGACTACATAGGCGCTATTGAATGTTCTAGGAATAGAGTAACGTAGTGCAGTAAGTTATGAAATTTCTGTAGCTAGCTTGACACAGTTTAAATCATTTAAACATGTATTAGTTCTACTTAATGTTATAATTAGCAAATTACTTTTATTACGGTGTTATTGGTAGCATGTCCTATTCTGTTTTATCAATAATGATAAGTATGGGAACATCCCAGAAGTATAAAAACTTTGGGATAATTGAATGATGTGATTTACAAAATCCCACATGAAAACTGAATAAAATGGAGTTAACTCTGAAAAAAAAATGTAAGTGGATATATACATCAACAAATGTATTACTGTATGTGTTTACAACTGTTTTTTTTTAATTTTTAAACTTTCTTTTTTGTTTTAGTTTTTATTAGATTTTTCTTCAATTACATTTCAAATGCTATCCTGAAAGTCCCCTATACACCCCCCCCCAATGTGCTGCTCCCCAACCCACGCACACCTGCTTCCTGTTCCTGGCATTCCCCCATACAGGGGCATATAACCTTCGCAAGACCAAGGGCCTCTCCTCCCAGTGATGGCTGACTAAGCCATCTTCTACATATGCAGCTAGAGACACGAGCTCTGGGTGTACTGATTAGTTAATATTGTTGTTCCACCTATAGGGGTGCAGACCCCTTCAGCTCCTTGGGTACTTTCTCTGGGTCCTGTGTTCCATCCAATAGATGACTGTGATCATCCATTTCTGTATTTGCCAGGCAGTGGCATAGCCTCACAAGAGACAGCTATATCAGGGTCCTGTCAGCAAAATCTTGCTGGCATTGCAATAGTGTCTGGGTTTGGTGGCTGTTTATGGGATGGATCCTCAGGTGAGGCAGTCTCGGGATGGTCCTTCCTTCTGTCTCAGCTCCAAACTTTGTCTCTGTAACTCCCTCCATGAGTATTTTGTTCCCCATTATAAGGAGGAATGAAGTATCCACACTTTGGTCTTCCTTCTTCTTGAGTTTCATGTGTTTTGCAAATTGCACCCAATCACAAAAGAACTCACATGATATGCACTCATTGATAAGTGGATATTATCCCAGAAACTTAGAATAGCCAAGATACAATTTGCAAAACACGTGTTTACAACTGTTCTTAATAGAAACTCAGATACAGTAATAATTTCTAGCTACATACCAAACATATAAACACTTAAATGTAGTTATTACTTGTTTAACATTTCATTATGTCAAAGATTCAAATTTTTTGTAACATATAACAAATATTATTTAGCAGTCTCACTATTGTAATACTATCGCTTCTATTTGAAATTAAATCTAATTTCTCAAAATTTAAACTTTGAAGTAAGTGTCTTTTGTTGTAATAAAGTGTAAAATAATCACAGTGAGTCGCAATTAGTGAATATTAAGATTAACTGTAGTTTTACATATGTTCATTTTGTATAAAAATGTAAATCTTGAGCCAGGCATGATGGCCCATGCCTTTAATCCCAGCACTCAGGAGGCAGAGGCAGGCAGATTTCTGAGTTTGAAGCCAGCCTGGTCTACAAAGTGAGTTCCAGTTCAGGCAGAGCTACACAGAGAAACCCTGTCTCGAAAACCAAACAAACAAACCAAACCAAACCAAAACAAAAACAAAAACAAAAAAAAGTAAATCTTACTAAATGGAACTAATTATATAGTTTTCAGAATCCGGTGTTTCTTAAACACTTTGCACCTTTTGAGCTTAGTTACTACAAACTCACTAATGATATTTTTGGACAAGTGATATAGCTTTATATAATCAATATTATAATTATATGCTAGTTTTAATGTATCTTTGGAACTCAAATCTGATACAAAATCAGTACATTTTCTTTTAAATTTAACATACTTCATACACTATGAGTCTTTTCTAACATCTTAAATATAACTTTTAATTATCATACTTAGAAAATTGATAGACCTAATTAATCTCCTGCTATGCATCAGCACAGCATGGGACAAAAGGAACAAAAAGAGAAATCTATGCCATTAAAGAACTATTTCAAGCTGTGCTAAACATTTTTTGTTCTTGTTTCCAGATCTGGAGAATAAATTATCTTTTGTATGATTATTTGGGCTAATACATACAAATGTTTGCAATTTCTACAGCTTACTTTTTCAAATGTATCCAAAACGTCTTGTCTATTAGTAAGATTCAGTGCCAAATACAGGGCATGCCCTGGCACTTATCTCATAGCATTTATTTTTTTCCTCTTAATTAAGAGTCAAGATAATTAGATGAAAGTGAGCAAAGAAGGAGGAGGGGGATAAAGAATCTAAGATATTGAGAGAATTATTTGATGGTTAGATGGTATCTAATAGTTACCTGAAGAGAGTGATAGAACTTCATTATAGATTATTTGGGGACTGTAAAGGATATTAAAGTTTAAAATGTATATAATTGTACTCGTGACAACTTAGGTAAGTTAACAAGTTACTCCCTTTTAGTTTACTGCATGGGATTTGCTCTACTTGAAATCATTGGCCCAGAGACAAAGAGAATTCACCAACAAGCCTTAAAATATTTGTTCTATAACTATAACTTAGAAATGGTCCAAACTGAAAAGTACAGTGTCCTAAATTATTACTTCTCTCCTGAAACTTCATTTTGATTAAAATAAATTACTCACTATCTTTCAGCTACAAAATAATTTTTTGTTCTTAGAATAGTGAGGAAGAAAAAATATCACTAAGTAGAAAGCATAGCTCTCTATAATCATTAAAACATTATGGGTTCTTGCTAGTCATAGGGTTTTTTTGTTTGTTTGCTTGTTTGATAAAACACTTTCAGACATAGGATGACTACTTCCTTGTCGATGTGGGTTAAATTTTACTAGAGAATATAATTTCATATACTTGGATTTAACAGTTTGTTGAAACCAAGGTAGTTAAAGCAATGTATTGAAATGCAGTTGAAGTCTAATAGAAATGGTTATTTTCAGTGTAATACATGTCAATGGTTATTATGATTTTTTATTTCCTTATTTTAGGAAGTTGCATGCTGCAGATAAATAGTAAAATTGTCCAGTAATAATATTTTATTATTATTATTGTTGTTAGAGAAACAAAATATTCTTTTACTAAAACCTTTTTTGTTGATTTTGTACAAAGTTCACAAATTATCAGATAGTAGTTATTGTCTAAAAAACATCACCATTATGATTAATGATAGTAGAAAAATATCAGTAATTATTTCTTTTGCTCTTATTTTATATATAACCACTAAGTTGCCTTTTATACTGTCTCAATATTGTTATTTATTTTATCTCCCACTTAAATAATAGATTATTTGAGTTTGAAGAAATTTGGAAAACATATAATATAATATAATATAATATAATATAATATAATATAATATACCCGATACCTTATCATTTGTCAAAATATTTTTATTTGTGTCAATTTATAAAATTAATTATTAATGGTTATTATATTAACATATTATATGTTATTTATTTTATATTACATATTTATGTATATATTGTGTTCATGATTAATGTATTATAAATAATATCAAACTATTCTAAGGAATGACACAAAAGAGTATTTACTTTATAAATTACAGTATAAAATTCATATTTGGAACACATGAACTCTTCTTTTAAAATTAATGATAATTACGAAGCTGGAGAGATGGCTCAGTGTTAAGAGCACTGACTGCTCTTTTGGAGATCCTGAGTTCAATTCCCAATAACCATTTGGTGACTTACAACAATCTGTCATGGGATCTGATGACTTCCTCTGGTGTGTCTGAAGAAAGTGACAGTGTACTCATACACATTAAACAAACAAACAAATAAATAAATAAATAAATAAATAAATAAATAAATAAATAAATAAATACACAAATAAGATAATTCTAAAAAAACAAAAAGTATTGCAAAGAAAAAATAGCTATAATTAAAAGAAGTAAATGAATCCTAGTCTCTGCACATTAACTACTCAGTTTTGCTTCCTCTCAGTTACAGAAGAGCCTACTTTGTAAGGTCTGTTTTTGCTTTTCTTAATAGTACAGCATTATACAGGAAGATTTGCTTTTGTGATTATTTGGAATAGAAAAACTTCTTGATAGTTAAAATACATCTAAACTCTATGAAGACAGAATTAGGGAGAGGTATATAATCTATGTAAAATATTTTTTCCTTAAAAATTACCTCTGACTCTCTCAAATATGTCCAAGAATCAAATTTGAAACCTGGCTGTCAATAAAATATTTCAAAGAAGCTTATTTTGTAACCTAACCTTGGCTTTCATCTTTCCATATAAAGTAAGACTTTGATTTTAATCCTTCGGATATTTCTGAATTTCTATCCCTGAGATTAATCTATGATGTTGACTTTTGTATTCAATTAAAAATATTGTGAATATAGTCATAAAATGATTGATGTTGAAATGTATGGATATTCTTGGAATTAAATGAGGGCAACTAATAGCAGTTAAGATTATTTAATTTGTCAGTGTCTTACTTCAATTGACTATTCTATAATTTGTCTAAGAAACTATGATTATATAAAATTGTACTCTAGTTTTTATCTGATAACTGAAAATTATATACAATGGTCTGAAGACCATATACAGGGTTCTATAATAAATCCACCAGGTAGGAACAACCACAACACCCACAATACTCATCCTGTCACCTCTCCAAGCAGTATCATCCACTCCAAATATGATCCCAGCAACTGACACCTATGGACTCTCATTTGAACCTTTACAACATCACATAGTTTCTTAATCATGCAATGAGAACCTGCTAAACTCTAAAGAATGACTATTCTATACAAAGCAACTACATCTAAGCTTAGTTAAGCTATGGACTGCTTCTTATACTCTTTTTGCATATCATCACCAAATCCCTCTTGAATTGATATCCAAATACCATTTAGTTGTTTCAAACCCCAAGAAGTTAGGATAAGAACAAATAGAGATCTGAATAGCTATGAAGCATGTCATGGACAAAGGGCAGAAATCCACACCAAAAACAGTATAAATGACCTAATTCTGAGGTGCCTATGTCCCAACAGTGAAGCACAAACAGAATAAACAGTCAATACAATCCTCAATTTAATCCTCACATACTAAAGTTCCCTGAGAAAAACAGCTTGAACGACTCACAAAGCAATGATGTCAAAATAACAATTATGAAGACATTAAAGGAATGCAAATAGATAATAAAAAATGCCATAATGAAGACTATGAAAATAAATTTAAATTAAATAAGGAAGCAATTTAAGATATGAAAATAAAATAAAGAAAAGTAATTTCTTGAATTTTACATTATTTCTTTATTTATTTTTATTACTATAATGTGCTGTTGGAGACTATATGTGTAAAATGCATTCTGATTACTCTAATTTTGCACCATGTTCAACCACCCCCATTCCATAAGTTGTTTTTACCTCATTCATGTTTTTGTTTTCTTTTGCACTCCATTTCCTTTCTTGAGTTCCTGACCTAACTTCCTTTGATGACAGACTGTAATGTCAGGTGAAATAAACCTTATTGTCCCCAAGTTATTTTTGATCAGTGTTTTATCACAATGGTAGACACCCTAAGACAGGAATCATCCACTGGAGTGTGGCCAATCTCCCAGGAGCCACACTCTTAAAGAAAACTGACTTTAGTTCCAGAAAAAAGCTCAGCCTTCCATACTTCTCTGTTAGTGTTGAGGGCCTATGAACAACTACTTTTCATTCTACTGACTTTAACATGTACAGGCTGTGTGCAGGGCACCACAGCTTCTGTGAGTCCATGAGTGTAGTTGTTATGCCATGTCCAAAAGACAACTTTTTTGTGATCTCCTGGATCTTGCAATGTTTCTGAGCCAACTCTATCATTGTCCCTGAACCTTAGGAAGGTGCAGTGATATAGCTATCCTATTTTTGTCTGAACACTACACTAATAATTATTTTCTACATTGTGACAAGTTGTGATTTTCTGCATTAAACACATCCATGGTACAAAAATTTCTCTGATGAGGTCTGATTAATTTACTAATTTATGGGTGTAGAGAAATAATTTTGAAATAAGTTTTATCCTATGTTCATTTAACAAAGTATGAAGAGTTGCTTCACATGCGTTTCCTCTGAACTCCCAAACCATTGGTTCTTGACCAGATCTGTATTCCATTGTGTATGTTTTTTTCCTGTGAAGCAAGCCTTAAGTTTAATCAGGAAACTGGTGACTATCCCTTTCACATTTCTGCCGCTATTGCAACCATGGCTCTATCATGCCACACTGGCCTTTATTGTAGTTTAGAGGTTTCACAGTTGAGTATGACTGTTGATGACTTTCCCCCCAGTAGATGGAGTAGTAATTTTCCATAGTGTGAGAGTTAGTCATCAGGGAGAAAGCTTTCTAATAAGTACTGAGTTGATTTCTGTTATGTGTGATGAACAATGTGTGCTGTCTTAAGCAATTATTTCTTGGCATTAAATACTGATGTGTTAAAAAGTTTAATAGCACTAGCTTATTTGTTTTGGAGTTTTTTAGGACACTGTTGACCAGAAAATTACAGGGAAATATCCCACACCTGGCATTGGATTTTTTTATTTGGTGATTATATTTTATTTGGTAATTTACTCGGATTATCATAACTTCTCTATAAAGGTAATTTCAATTAAATTATATCTAATTAATATACATTAATATATATACATACATGTGTGTGTGTGTTCATAATATATAATGGATTCTATATAGCTTTTTCCTTGTACAATATTAATCAGAGTGTAAATTGGTGAAGTGCCTATATAAATCGATGTGGCAGTTACCTAAAACACTTTAGAAAAGTATGTTTTATTTCTGAGTATACACTCAATGGATTTTCTTTTTTATCTATCTATCTATCTATCTATCTATCTATCTATCTATCTATCTGCCTATCTATGTATTTGCCTATCTATCTATTTATCTATTTTTAATTTACTTTATGTTGAGATACCAATCCCCTCCAATTTCTCTCCATAGTCCTACCCTGATAAATCCTTCTGCTTATTGTCCCCTTGGACTTTATTTTCTACTATGGGCACACATGTTAATCAATATTCAGCTCCATTTTAAATAACTAGGCCTTGAACCAGACTAATTACTGATCAGTTAATATCCACCAATGGGTAGTGACAATTTTGTATTTACATACAATGGAATTTTATGCAGCTGTAAAGAATAATGAAACTTACTGGTAAATGGATCCAGTGGGAAAATTTTATAGTGAGTGAGGTATGCCAGGTCCAAAAAAACCCTTCATGTTCTCATTAATATGTGTATTTTTATTAATTATTTTGTTTATTTACATTTCAAATGTTGGCTCCCTTCCCAGTCTACATTACGCAAACACCCCATCCAATTCCCTCCACTTTGCCTATAAGAGGTTACTCCCCCACCTACCCACCCACTTCCACCTCACCCCTCTAGCATCCCCTTTTGCTGGGACAAAAAAATGTCCACAGGATCAAGCGCCTATCCTCCCACTGATACCAGATAAGCCCATCCTCTGCTACTTATGTAGCTGGAGCCATGGGCCCACCCATGTGTACTCTTTGATTGGTAGTTTAGTCCCTGGGAGCTCTGAGGTGTCTGGTTAGTTCATATTGTTATTCTTCCTATGGAGTTGTAATCTCCTTCAGCTCCTTTCAGTCCTTTCCCTAGCTCTTCCATTGGAATCCCTGGGAGCAGTCAGATGGTGAGCTTTGAGTGTCTATATCTGTCTTACTCAGGTGCTGGCAGAGCCTGTCAAAGAACAGAACTTACTGGGCTCCTGCTGAATTGTTAGAAGTATATATTTAATTAGGATTACTCATAGAACCCAGAAATTACCATTGCTTTTGTAGAATGAGTTGAAAGATCTTAAGGTCAAGGTACAGAATAGTGCAGATGATATAAAGAGGAAAAAATAATGCAGAAAGGGATTGGAAATTAGGACAGAGGAAGGTATTGGAGGGAAAATTAACACAAGCATATTTCTTTTTACATAATAACCTTCAAATGGACTCATGTGT
Source organism: Mus musculus (assembly GCF_000001635.26). Lineage (NCBI taxonomy): Eukaryota > Metazoa > Chordata > Mammalia > Rodentia > Muridae > Mus > Mus musculus. Next base: position 114,448,552 of record NC_000086.7, read on the forward strand.
TAACAAATTATAGGACATTTGTATAGATAATAACTAACTATTCTACCATCGTTTTCATAATTATTCATTATTTGATATGTAATAAAACTTTTTCCATTTCTGGGAATAAACTCATGAACATGGTTCAGTTTATGGAAATACATGTGATAGCGGGGAAATAACTGCTGACAAGTAAGTTTTCCAAGAGGATGAACTAGACACACATGATATTTCATAATGGACTAAAATAATAATTAACAATATCTGATAATAGCAAAACTTATTTGTGAAGAAAAGTCAGCATTTGAAAATATAACTTTAGCTTACTCCAACAGAACATATTCATTGTAAGAGTAAAAATAAGCTTCAGAATTATGCAAACCTAGGAATCTGCAACTCTCTTTCCTTACTAATATGAGTTTAGAAAAATTTATCATTAGTTTTACATTAGGTTATACTCAATACCTCAGTTTTTCACATAAATTTTCAGCATAATGATAAAATTTGCCAAAAATATATTGCCAGAGGACATTGGAAAGACTTATGAAATACTTAAAATAGTGTCTTCTGGCACAAAGTTAAAATTAATTAAATGTTGTTGAGGTCTTGATTCATGATATTCTTTCAGATTGATTCTAACAAGGATTACTAATAATGATCTTTTAATTACTTCAGTATACATTTGATGGACAATTACTTAAAACTATTGAAATAGTGCATGTCCCTGAATTTTGTAGTTCAAAGGATGAGTGATGGTGAGTTTAAGATCACCCTCTTAAGGGTGCTTATTAAATTTCTGCATATTTTCACAATATTTGAATATATTTCAATTTATTTTTGAATTATATAGTAGAATTTTATTCTAACTTGATATTTCAATTTCAAGCTTAATTAATATAAATAAGGTTATTAAGATAACTCTAAATTCTCAATAAAATAACACATTAATTCCTATGGTCAAAATTTCAAAAGAAGCATTCTTTAATATGTTTGGCCCAAGTGATAATATTTGGACAGCTCATAAATCTTTTCGAAAACCAGCTTAAGATAATTTTGGAAAACATTGTACACATTCTCATTTTAAAGTAAATTAAGCAGAAACATTAGCAAAGGAAACTTCTCCAAATTGGCTAAGAGATGATGAGGATGAATAGAAAGTATGACATTTTCTATGGTCTCTGAAACTATCCATAGACATTCTCCAGTAGGTGAGAAATCCCCAACAGGGAACTATTTCAACTCATAAAAGATGGATCAATTAAGGTAATGGTGAATTATATAGGTTTAATGGTAAATTTTAGATGACTGTGTTATGACATTATAAGAAAAACCCCTGTTTATTACTTCTAACCACACATACCCTAATATTTATTTGCCTATAAATCATATCAGAGAAAGTGCTTGCATTAAAAGTTTCATGTGGGTTGCTTAGTTTTCATTTTACACCTGTTACATGTTAAGATTGGGTGAGAGAAACATAGCAAGAAAAGGGAGAAGAATTTTTGCATCATCCAACACCGTGTGTCATTTGAAGATTAGGACATTTTAGCAGTATTTCTGTAGAAGTAAACTTAGTCCAGCTAACTACTATGTTTTCTTAACTTACTTATTTCATGATATGTTTGTTGAAATTGAAATAATATTACTTTAAATGCTTTACACTGTTTATGTGTTCTAGCTTATTTTCTTTGTAACTTATTTAAGCTGAAAATACTGTATTTAAATGCTCTGAATTTTTGTTTATTAACTAATTAATTAGCTTTTGAGACACAATCTTTCATTAAAAACTGGAATCTTACAATTTAGTGAGACTTCAATCAATCTAAGGAACTAATCCATTTCCACATTCCCAGCCCTGGGATTACAATTGTATACTACCACACTTGGATTCTTGAAAGGGGCTCAAACACAGGTCCTCATACTTAAGACAAGCACCCTAGAATCATCTATAATCAATTGAAAACTATAATGTTCTTTTAAAATACATTAGGTTCGCCGGGCGTAGTGGTGCATGCCATTAATCCCAGCACTCAGGAGGCAGAGGCAGGTGGATTTCTGAGTTCGAGGCTAGCCTGGTCTACAAAGTGAGTTCCAGGACAGCCAGGGCTATACAGAGAAATTCTGCCTCGAAAAGAAAAAAAAAAAAAAACATTAGATTCAATGAGCAATAAAATATCGTTTGCCCTATAAATGAAATGCTTTTGTTAATATAGTATCATTTTATCCAAGTGCAATAGCTCACTAATGAGATATAGAACGTAAAACACATCTGATTATTTACATATATACGAAAGTTATATCTACTTAAAATTTATAACAACTTAAATCAGAGATGAAATCTCTACATTATTGCTTCTTCAAACACACTTCAGCAATACAAATATTTATATTTTCTATATTGTGCATACATCTAAGATGTTTTGGAGGCTATTCTTATTTTTAATTCTTTTATTTAAAGTTTTATATTAAGGCTAAGATTGATTTAATTACTGCCATTACAATTCATTTATGCATGTACTTTAGCAGTAAGATTTGCATTCTCATGTGCTTTTGTGCTGCTGTTTGAAGTTTATTCAGCTGGACTCCAAGGTCAAGCAGGCTATTTGGTAGGCTCTCTAGTAGGGTGTGGCTGTTATTTAGCCTTTTGGTTAACCTGAAATGTTGGCTAGGTTCCCTGCTTGGGTGTGGTCTTTCCCTTGAAGTTCAGCATCTTTGGAGAGACTAATTTGCTTCCATAGTCTGCCAGTACAAGTTAAAAAAAAATCCCACATTTGAATGGTTATTGATGGGCATTTGGTTACAGAACTGGTACTACGGGTACAAAGTCACCATAGCTCTGTGCACTAATCAGTGTGATGCCTCCTTTGATTTCCTTACTTTCCCCAGTGGTATAGATGTACCATTAACCAGCCCATCCTGTTTCCAAAACGGAACATAATAGGAGTGAACCCAGCACCTCCTGTTCCAAAGAGGAACATAATAAACATTGGATCTCTTGCTTCATACCTTGAATTATTGCCAGTGAACACTCACCTTAGTCTGTCTTTCTTGATCAAAAAGCAACCGTGTTCAAGGGCACCTTTTTCCATCTGGTGCTTTACTGATCCAGGTAAGAGCCAGTAGAAACATGGAGATTTCTACTTTTACCATTTACCATTCTGTTTCTTCATTTTCACGTGATTCTCTGGCCTGACCCTATGTTCTGGAATTCAAATAAAGGCATTCATCTTTATAAATAATAGTTCATTTGTGTTTTATTCCAAGAACTGTAACTGTGTGCCTCCTATTCAAGTCTTACTCCAAGATCTTATTTCTGCATTTCCTCAGCTATTCCACAAACTTTGTAATTTAGCGTGTTTTCTTTGAACATAATTTGTTTGTGTATCTTTAAATATGCAACAATTACTTTCGCTTATATCTTTTCTTCATGTCTTAATGTTAATATGAAATATCCATGTAATTCACTTCTACAAAATTCCATCTAACTGCTCTATATTATTTTAGTATTTTCTTAATACAATCCTCCAAAGAAACATTACTCCTTGATTCAATATTAATTTCAAATAATTCTAATCTTCACCCTTATAATTCCATTGGGTTTCCTAAGTCATTTGGTGATTATGATATCTGATTTGAGAAGGGAAATCATCTAATTCCATTGGGATATGTGGAATATGTCTGTGAAATTCCCTAAGAGAGTATTAAATAGAAATGTTTTGAAATGTAGATTTCAGAAAATATTCATGAAATTAATTATCTCTTAACAATAAGGAAGAGTAATAAAAATAGAACTCTCTATAGAGATCTATTATTAACTGGAATGATGATTGCATTATTGAAGCAATTCTAATGAGGTGACCTAGAATGATTCAAAGGCCAAATTTTGCATCATTTTTAGGTTATCTCACAACCACAAAGTGTGATAGAATTCTTTTAAAATGTCTTTATTAGCATGTGTTCAGTTTAACAATTGAAATGATGGGTTTCAGTTAATGACAGTTTTGAAAAAGTATGTCATACACTTTGAGAGCACAAAATATTTCTCTAAGTTGACATATATCATCTAAATTTATCATTTCTGTTTTCATTCACTTTCTTGAAAATTATGTAATTTCATTGTTCCAAAAAAGGTGGTCTCTGTAAACAATGATGTTTTATCTATTCATAAATTGTGCTGTAATTCTAATGATTATTGTTTATAGTAAGATACTCTTTTGTGTACATATTTTACATGTTGTAAGCATAGGGAAAGCATGGCTATTTGATATAAATTAGTTTAAAGATCAATCACATCTATCTTTTCTATTAGATATTTTCTTTATTTACATTTCAAATGTTATTCCCTTTCCTAGTTTCCCCTCCAAAAATCCCCTCTCCCCTCTCCCCTCCCCCTCCTCTCCAACCCACCTGCTCCTGCTTCCTGGCCCTGGCATTCCCCTCTCCTGGGGCATAGAACCTTCACAGTACCAAGGACCTCTCCCCTCATTGATGACTGACTAGGCTTGCTGACAGGAGCCTGATATAGCTGTCTCCTGAGAGGCTCTGCAAGTGAGTGACAAATATGTAAGTGGATGCTTACAGCCATTCATTGGATGGAGTGCAGGGTCCCCAATGAAGGAACTAGAGAAAGTACCCAAGGAGCTGAAGGAGCTTACAGCCCCATAAGAGGAAAAACAATATGAACTAACCAGTACCCCCAGAGCTCCCTGGAACTAAACCACCAATCAAAGAAAACGCATGATGGGACTCATGGCTCTAGCTGCATATGTAGCAGAGAATTCTATCTTTTTTAGCTACTGTGTGTATCAGCCTTTACTTTCTCTTGGGAATGTAAAAGGCATATAGATAAGTAGTTCCTAAAATAAGTGAAGTAATAAGTATTTCGACAGCATGACTGTGTTAAATGGAACCTTTAAGTTTTTGATTATTTTACCTTTTATCAAAGCACATCTTTGAAAATGTCATAAAAAGCTCTGGACTTTCTCCTAATGATAATGAAGGCAATGCTCTTACAGGATCCAAAAACCTACTGAAAGTCATTCATGGGTATTTCAAGGATAAAGAAATCCTGATGTCAGAAGAGAGATTAGTAAATATAGATTAGTAAATGAGTAATTTACTAAAAAGACAAAACTTGAGTTGTTTATGGTGGAAATGATAGGGATTATTTTTGTTTTGTTTTTGTTTTTGTTTTTGTTTTTGTTTGGTTTGGTTTTTCGAGACAAGGTTTCTCTGTATAGCTCTGGCTGTCTTGGAACTCACTCTGTAGACCAGGCTGGCCTTGAACTCAGAAATCTGCCTGCCTCTGCCTCGCGAGATGTGTTTTAAAATAAGGGAAAGTAGTGTATGTACATATGAAAAGTTAATAATAAATGGTCTATTGTTCACTAATATGCTTGGAATTGAGAATCTTAAATAGGAAATTTCAAGCAATATAAGTAAATCACTACACCACATTTTAGGCTCCCCCAATGTACAAGGGAGTGAAAAGTCCCAAATAATCTTGATTGTTGTTCATTTAGTTCTTATTTACACATGTTGATCATCAATTTTACTTGTGTTCTCTCCTCTCTCACTGATCCGTATCTCTTTAAAAGTTTAGCCAGTGTTATAAACCTAAGAGACTAATGAAGATCAATCGCAACTCAATGTTGTTTCCATATTTTCTTTTTTATGGAATATGGTTTTGGTTTCACATTTTCAACTTAATTTGAGACAAGCCTTTTAAGTGGAGAAACTGAAATATTATACCCAGGAACATAATTTGCTGCCACATATAAACAATAATATAGCCAGCTTTCACAGGAATGGCTTTTTTTTTTTTTTTTTGAAAACATAGCAAATTGTCCACAGCTTTTACTCATGTCAACATTTATCTCTTAATTTACTGTTTTGAGTTGATCCTCAGTAGTCACAGTTTAGTGTGTGTGCAAATGGACTATTCATTATCTGAATAAAATGGCAACTTTTACATATGCCAAGTCACTGTAATATTTGTAATAATTTATAACATCTATTACACTTCATCAAATAATTATGGTATAGCAGGGTGGCAATTTCTGGGTTTTTTTTTTTGGGGGGGGGTTGTTTGTTTTTTGTTTTTGTTTTTTTTGTTTTGTTTTGTTTTGTTTTTTCAAGACAGGGTTTCTCTGTGTAGCCTTGGCTGTCCTGGAGCTCACTCTGTAGACCAGGCTGGCCTCGAACTCAGAGATCTGCCTGCCTCTGCCTCCCAAGTGCTGGGATTAAAGGTGTGTGCCACGACTGCCCAGCCTAATTTCTGTTTTAATGGAGGGGAGAGATAAGGGAAAACATATAGCATCAGTCTTAAAAAACCTTAAGGTAGAATCAACATTGTGTCACAGTACTTCTTTCTCTATTACAGACCATATAATTTCATCAGACTAGTAGATGCTAATAGTTTCTCAGCTAGACATCTCCAAATTCCACATTATTTCTTAATCAAACACTCTCTTCCACCAGTGGCAAGATACCATGCTTGGTGAAACACTTATGCTGATGTATGACAGAATTCTAATATGAGCACTTATCCCTTATCCTTTATATACATTAAAAGTTGTATTAATACTACATTAGAAATGGACCATATATTTTCTTTCCTTTTGTATTTCTAACTATACTATTCATGCAGACCTGAGTCATCTCTTGTCACAATTGTTGTAGCACCTTTTATTCTGCCATCTTGAACATGTAAAAGTGTTTTCATTATTCAAGGCTCAATTCAAACTAATTTGTTTATGGATTTTTGCATTATGAATTTGGTAACACTCCAAATGTGTTTGAAATATTTTTCTGCTTATATAGATAAAAAGAAATCCAGTAGGCTTCTAATCTATTTCATAACTGGAAATATCATGACTTACTAGCCATTACTAAAGGTCCATAAGAGCCATGCCACCATAAAAATCACTTTTCCTGAGCAGCCCATTCTGGATCAAGTAGTTGTGAACATTATGTTGTTTATGCTACCCATTACAAAAACTATGATCACCTTGCCATTGGTAATTCATTGCTGCACCTGGCTGTTGCTACTTCAGGTCGAAATAAACCCATCACATTTCATTCATCCAATTGAGCAATATCTATCTTGATTTACAAGATATTGTGAGCTATCTGAAGTGACTGGTGGGAACCAAACATTGATCCTTTGCCAGAGTAGTACTTGCTGTTAACTGCTGAACCATCTCTCCAGCCCCATCATTTAAAAGTAACTCATTTATTTCCTGTAGTACTTATGATTAAATTTATCATTTTGTGCATGATAGGTAAATGTTCTGTCAAATTCACGTCTCCAACCCTTCTGTTTCTCCTGACATTGAGTTTTCCTTTGATTTCTGTTTTGAAATTTTCCAGTTTTCTTATTTCTTTTTGTTTATAACCTATCAAAGAAAGTTTTAATTCAGATTTCAATTTTTCTGCATTCAATTTTCCATTTGTTTCTTTTATATCATTTTAAAATTATTTAAGTAGTTAATTTTTAATAAACAAAGTCATTTCAAATTTGCCATAGATTATCTTGCCAAAACTGATTATGAATCCTACACCACCCAAACTTTTAGAATAAAGATGTTCATATAGCATTGATTCTATCATCTCATCAAGGAAGAAAAAGCCCTGCAAATATTGGTTTATTACTGGGAATGGGATAGCTTATGGCTAGATTTAGATGGCATATTTGATTATAAAAGCATAGAAAAATATTCTGAGAATTTATTATCAGAATCATCAATCAGGGCCTACCATTGTTAGACATTGAATTGCTCAATTCACTAGATGATAAAATTCTTTTTTCAAAAAATAGAATTCAAAGAGTTAAATTTCAGAAAATGAAGCTATTATTCCTGAATACAATCCATTCTAAATACTGCCCATTTCTGCTGGTAATTATTCTACCTTGTCTTTGAGTACAAGTACTGAAAGTGATTATTTAGCAAAAGAGTCATACAAGTTCTAAAGTGATTCATTTTAATAAAAATTTATCTCAGAAGATTTCCACCGATACTATTTAAGAGAAACTAATACATTTGTTCAGAAATTTACTGAATTCTTTTTAACTGGCAGATACATTGTAAAAGAGATATATTATGAATGCAAGCCTGAAATTGCTTATATTTTGTGGTTTTCCCCAGATTAAAAGAAAAAAGAGCATTGCTATAGTAGCAAGGCTGTGGACTTCCCTTTATTTTATAGATTCTCACATAGTTATAATAAATAAAATGTGACTTCTCATTGTTACTTAATAACAGTTTGGCATCTTCCAAAACTCTAGTAGGTATGATATTTAAACCAGGATTAGACAGGACATCAAAGAGTTTTGTTAGCATGTAAAAATGCTGTGATATCTTTCTATAAGACAATCTCTCATTATTTTTGGTCTATAACTCGTAAATAAGCAAAAGTTCTCCTTTTTATAACTTTATACTTTCAATAATAGAAGTACAATTATAATGAATATAGCAAAAATAGAAACATTTTGGAATAACCCTTATGTAGTAGGCAAAATTTATTTGAGATCAACAGATTGTTGCATTCATAGAAAGTTCATTATTTTTAATGATAAGTAATACATTACAATAAAGACATACCACAGATTCTTTAACCCTTCAGTTTTTGAAATATATATGGATATTTTTCATCTCTGGGTTATCAAGATAATAAATCTGCCTTAAGTATTGTGTGTCTTTGCATGAAAATAAATTTTAATTACTTGTGGAACAATATACCCATGTATGAAATTGTCTGATAGTATGGAAGTCATTTATTTAAATTTATAAGATACTATCAAAATGTATTTCAGAATGGTTAGATTATTATACATTATTACTTTGCAACATGTGAGTGACTGATACTCAAAGCATTCTCGCCAAAACTAGATATTGTAACCATCTCATTTTTGCCATAAAATACAAATTGGCCTAGTTTATTTTATTTTCCCAGGACAAAATACATCACAGTAATTAATTTAAGAAGAATAACATTTTATTTTAGTATAGAGTTCTGAAGGCAGGGACATGAAAAAAGTGCAAGGTATTACCCTACGTTTGGCAGTTTGGGAGAAATCGAGGAAAAATGCCCACTTTGCTTGACAACTAACTCTTTGAAGAACTATTCATTTCTCCTTAAAACTAATCCAGATTTCTAAATAATCCATTCTTTTAAAAAATATTTTATTTATTTACATTACAGTCATTGCCCCCCCAGTCCTCCCTCCCACAGTTCCTCATCCCATTCCTCCTCCCCCTTGTTTCTGAGAAGGTGCTCCCTCCCCACCAGACCTCCCCCTTCCCTGGAACCTCAAGTCTCTTGAGAATTAAGCTCATCTTCTCCTACTGAGGCCAGACTAGGCAAACCTCTGTTACATATATGCCAGGAGCTTCTGACCAGCCAATATATGCTCCTCGTTGGTGGCTCATTCTCTGGTTGCCTTTTGGGATTTGGTTTTGTTGAGATTGCTGGTCTTCCTGTGGAATTATACTCCCTTTCAGTTTCTTTAATCCTTCACCTAATTCAACCATAGAGATCACTGACTTCAGTCTAATGGTTGGCTGTAAGTATCTGCACCTGCCTCAGTCAGCTGTTGGTAGAGCCTCTCAGAGGACAGTCATGCCAGTATCATATCTGTAAGCACCTCATAGCATAGTAGTGTCAGACCTCTTGTCACCCCATGAGATGAATCCCAAAATCGGCAAGTCATTGGACCACCTTTCTTTCAGTCTTTTCTCTATTTTTGAACCTGCAGTTGTTTTAGACAGGAACAATTCTGAGGCAGGAATTTTGACTGTGGGTTAGTAACCCTGTCCCTCTACTTGAGGCTATGTCTATCTTAGAGGTAGGCTGTTCAAGTTCTCTTATCCTAATTTTTGGTATTTTGGCTAAGGTCACCCCTCACCTGCAATGAGTCCTGAGAATGTCTCACCTTCCAGGTCTCTGGGTCTCTGGTACTTTGTAGAGGGTTCCCCCACCTCCCACTCCTGAGGCTACTTATTTCTATTCATTTTATTGGCCCTCTGGGTTTCTCTCCTGTCTCCTCCCCCACCTATCTGATACAGTTCCCCTCTTCCTCTTCCCCTCCTGCTCCCCACTCCCACAAGGTCCCTCCCTCCCTCTGCCTCCTGTGATTATTTTCTTCCCCCTTCTAAGTGGTATTAAAGGCTCCACATTGGCATTTCTGCTTGTTGTACTTCTTATGGTCTGTAGGTTTTGTCCTAGGTATTCTGTACTTTTTTTTTTTTGTCTTTGTTTTTTTTTTTTTTTGTTTTTTGTTTTTTTCTTTTTGGCCAATATCTACTTAACAGTGAGTCCATACCATGCATGTCCTTTTGAGTCTGAGTTATATGACTTAGGATGAATATGTTCTAGTTCAATCCATTGGCCTGCAAAATTCATGATGTCCTCAATTTAATAGCTGAATATTATTCCATTGTGTAAATGAACCACAATTTCTGTTGAAGGACATCTGGGTTGTTTCCAGTTTCTGAATATTACAAACAAGGCTGCTATGGACTGATAGATCATATGTCCTTATGGTATGGTGGGGAGTCTTTTCGGCATATGTCCAAGAGTGGTATAACTGGATCTTCAGGTGTAACGATTTCCAATTTTCTGAAACTCCAGATTGATTTCCAGAGTGGTTGTACCAGCTTGCAATCCCACCAGCAATGGAGGAGTGTTCTTCTTTCTCCACATCCTTGCCAGCATCTGCGGTAACTTAAGTTTTTGATCTTAGCTATTCTGATTGGTGTGAGGAGGAATCTCAGAGTCATTTTGATTTGCATTTCTCTGAAGACTAAGGACTTCAGGATTCCAACCTAGACAGAAGAAGACCAGTTGAGACAACTAGCCTCATGGACTGATTTATTGCCCTTTCCATCAGAAGGCAACCATTATTGATTAACCAGACAATAGCCTATAACTTTAACTTTTTCAAACCTTATTTTTAAAGATGGTTCTTAAATTCGTTAACCTCCCTTTTAGCCTACTACCCACCAGAAGTAGTGAGAAAGAAAGAACACTGGGCAGGATGCAGGGCAGGAGTGGGGAGTGGGGTTGGACCTGTTTAGAAAGGTTCTTTGGAGCAACTCCCTTCTGTGTTGTCAGAAAATTGGCAGCTCAGGTCACAGGTCAGTAGCTGCAGCTCATTCCACTTGCAAAAACTTCATAGATACACCAGCAGTCTACGTTGGGGTAGCAACCATAAATCAGCAGTGATGTCAACTACCTAGCAGAGACAGCAGGCCTCACCCTCCTCATGATACCAGGAGGAATGCCAGAAGTTCTTGGCTATACCTCCTCTCTCAGGGAATCAAATGAAGATCAGAGAAGTGAAACCCACATGTGCTTCTCAGCTAGCTCTATAGACAAGCCAAGCTCAGCCCCATCACTGTCAGTGAGTTCTATTAATACTCCCTCCAAACATCACAAGTCCTCCATGGGTCTTGCCTTACCACATGCATGCATGTTTTAGCTGACAGCACTCTGGAGCACACTCAGAAGTTTTTTGATGTATTTCTCTCTATGGAGTCCTGAAAAATGCAGCTCAACTACGCAATACAAGGCAAACCAATACATGCATGCTGTTAGCAAAGAATCTTTCCTCACATGTTCTTTCACATGCTTGTTTTAGCAGAATATCCTCTCTCCTGTGGCTGCTTCAATAAAACATTCCTTCATGAGTCTGCCTTAGTCTTTCACATCTGTGTCCACTTTAATGAAACAGTCCTTTACATGTTTGCTCCAGCAAAACACCATCCATTCTACTTTCCAAAGAACCATTAAGTTTCCACTTCAATAGCCTGTGCTATCAAATCCTGTATTTATATATTAGCCCATTCGAGGCACTGGGCATTTTATTTGCTAGCATAAGGTGTCTGATTGAGTAATTTCTCTCTGTTATATTGTAACTTCATTGAAATGCTTTTAATATGTGTACTTATATATATTTTAGGAAGCTTTTACAGAAATAGGTATCCATATGACTTTTTCCAAAAGTCTTCAATGTTATATATTCCTTCCACTATGCTGCTCTCCCATCCCTCCACACCATTTAACTCATTCTGTATTATTATTTATTTTTATTATACTACAGCTACTGAGTTATTTAATTTAAACTAGATGTATAAAATAATAAATATATGACACTATATATATAAAGTATATATAATATATGAATAATTTTCTTTTTATTCTAGTTTCACATTTTTTAAAAAAATTTCTTCACTGTACATATAAGAGTACACTGTTTCTGTCTTCAGAAACACCAGAAGAGGGCATCAGATTCTCTTACAGATGGTTGTGAATCACCATGTGGTTGCAGGGAATGCAACTCAAGACCTTTGGCAGAGCTACCAATGCTCATAACCATTGTGCCATCTCTTCAGCCCTAGTTTCACACTATTACAAACATTTGCAAAAGGCTGTCAAGGTAGCACAATGGTTTAATGCATTTGTTGATCTTTCAGTGGACCCATATTCAGTTTCTGGTATCAGTGTGGTGGCTCATAAACATCTGCAACTCCAGCATCAGGGGATGAAATGCCCTATTCAGGTCTTCATGGGTGTCAGGGATGTAAATGGTACACAGACTTGCATGAAAGAACAACACAAACACATTAATGTTTTATTTATTCTTCTCTCATACAGTACACCCCAACTGCAGTTTTCCTTCCTGACATTTCTCCCAGTCCCTGCTTCCACCTCCCCTCTTTCTCTCAGACCCAGTACTCCTCCATTTCCTATCATAACAGGACAGGCTTCACAGGGATACCAACCAAACACGGCATAACAAATTACATTAATACTAGACATACACTCTTGTATCAAAGTTAGTTTTAAATCTTTGAACACTTCCAAAATGAACATTTGTATGTTTATCTTTACTTCATATATACATATATTATCTTTACTTTATATATATGTATATATATATATATATATATATGAAAATGTATCATGGTCATATATTTGGAGGTGAAATATCTACCTGGCCACTTTACTATACTATAACTAAGAATGATCTCCTATTGCACTACTTCATATTTTAGTCAATGATTGGTGTTTTGATGCTATGAAATAATATTTAATGTTTTGTTTTTTGCATTTTTGTTGTTAATATTTTTAATAGTTTTTCATGCTTGAGTCTTAAGATTTTCTATGATGAGGTCTAACTTTTATGTACATTCCTCTCTTTAAATTGAATCTTTTCAGGGATACCATTATAGATAATGATAACTAATCAATTTGGAGCTTATTTCCAGTGGATACATCTATGTTGTAGTGAATCTCCACCCAAATACGCCCCGGCAATGAAAACACAGCACAGTTAATATGATTACATGCTGCATGCCTATATTGGGCAGACCTACTCCTATACTACCAACTTCCACAGCCTAGGAGACCCCTTAGAATTTGGGATTTCTTCAGACCATGTGCTTCTGCTCTGCTTTTCTTCCTTTTCCTCCTCTTCTGCATCCTCTCCCTCTTCCATTTTCTCCTTCCTCTCTCTCTCTCACCTTCTACTCCACCTTCCTTTTTTTCTGCCCAATCATCAGCTCTCCTTTATTTTACAAATTAAGGTGAGAAGCAGGTTTACAGGAAATCACATGAGTGCTGACTCATTCCTTGTTCACAACCACTCACAAGAGAATGGATTAACATCAAATATAATTAGCCCCAGGCTATCCTCAACACATCTACAATACAATGTTATATCTAAGGCTCAGGGAACACTGTGAAAGAGAGGACAGAGTCAGAGATACAGGAACTTTGCTGTGAGATTGTGTCTCTTAAAAGTATCAGAATCCATATCCATAACCTTACCAACATGACTGGCCAAACATGAACTGAACAAAGATGGCACCAAGAGACATTCCAAAGATCTGAACCCCATACAAAAAATTGAGGAAAACTGTTTGTAAGAGAAGTGTTCTCTAGAGATGAAAACACCAATTGATTGTCCAGTACCAACTTGTCAGCCCTGAAAACATACATCCTATAACACTTTACAGAATAAATTGGTTATATTTAGGAATATATATGTATATTCATACATGCATGCAATAACAATGAAAAAAGGGTCTATGACTTGGAAAGAGCATAGTGAGTGATATATGGAAGGATTTGGAGGGAGGAAAGAGAAGGGAGAAATGTTATGATTATATTATAATCTCAAAGCAGTACATATGCAAATTGAATATTTATTACATATGCTTTAATTTACTTATAAGTAGTGCAGATTCCTAATATACATATAATGCATATATATCATAATGTGATTAATACTATATTAATATATGTGTATTGTATATATAATATGTACATATATTTGCATACATAGATATACCACATACACACAGAAAAAAAAGAAAAAAACAGGCAAACAGATATATTCAGAATTAGAAAGACTTTTGTTAGAAAAATGTAATTACATTAAACAAATTTAATTAAATACTTTATTAAATATATATTTTAATATAAGACTATAGATGATAAATATTATGATAAATAGGGATTGTCTCATAATTTTATTTTAATGGTATTTTTCTATGACAGTATTAATGGCAGCACACTTTTAGAGATTTTCTTGTTATATTACTTTAAGAATGCTAAACTGCCAGCTACACACTTGTACTAACGAGATAAATGGCAATATTAAGTTAGCTCTTTGAAGGGTATTTTATTTACCTTTCAATTAAAGAACTGCAGTTTCTTTTAAATATAAGACTTAACCATAGATCTAATAATCCCAGTGTGTCTGCCTATTCCATTACATATTAATTTATTTAAGACTGAGAATTAATGACTTGAATATGTTTTGTCATGGCAGTTATTAGACAAAAAGATACATCCAGATACATTATAGCAGCTATAAAATGATTATTTTCTACATTGCTTATATCTAGATATCTATCAACCCTCTAACATTTAAATTACCCTTCTTCAAAACATTTTATACACTAGAAAGAAATCTGCATAATTCTTTGCTTTCTTTTTTTTTAATTAGGTATTTTCTTCATTTACCCTAACCGTAACCCTAAACCTAACCCTAACCCTAACCCTAACCCTAACCCTAACCCTAACCCTTTATCACGTCCCTATCTTGTCACTCATCCTCTCTCATAGTTTGCCTCTACCCTGGTTTATCATTCTGTCTCACTGCACATCTCTGATTCTGACTCTGGTCTCTGTATTTGTCAACCTCATGTTTCTTCAACTGTTCTTCTTGTTTGTCTCTTACTTACTGTTTCTTCCTCTAAATATTTCTCATTCAGAGTATCTCTCTCATCTCAGACCTCTCTAATCTCCTTCATCTCTAATTTTATTTCTCCTCACTGTTAACCTCTCTATTTGCCACTGTCATCTATCTCTCCTGAGTTTGCTAAAGCTTTGCTCTTCTTTGCAGACCTTTATCCTTCTTTTGATTCTCCTCCTCTGCACTTTCTTATCCACTTACTCTACTTTTCTTACAGACTTATCCTGTCCTTCTCCTAACTTCTATAACTTCCTGTTACCTCGGTCAGATTGTTGGGGCACTTTCTAGTCCCACAGAGATGAGACCCCCATCAGATCCTGGCAGTTAGACTCACAGGTGCTCCTTACCTTGGACAGGAGAAACCCCAAGTGGGCGGATGCCTCCCTCTCTGGAGCTTGGAACAGACTCACTGCCAGCAGCTCAGGGCAGGGCCACCCTAGAAGAGAAAACACTTGGGGCAGGGAAGGGAGCACAGCTCTCACAGCTGGCTGCTGGGCCACTGACATCTCAAAGTGAAAGCAATTTTTCTGTTAACAAGAGACGGCATGCAGGGGAAAGGGGAACACCATTAGGCAAGTATGAAAAGCAACCAGGGCAATGAACACCATAGGATACTCCTGGCCATCCACTCCCACAGCCTCCTCTATTTCCCCTTCAGCAGCCACAACATCCAGGACCACTGACTTCTCAGGGACCACCCCTCTTTTGCTCCGGGTTTCCCGAGCTCATTTCTCCCTAGGTTCCAGGTCCATTGGCGGGACCACTGTGACCCGCTGGCTGCTCCCTGGAATTGGAGTGGGAGGCAGGGCAGCTGAGGATCTGAAAGAAAGTGGTCAGCATAGGGATCTGACAGGATTCTTAGGCTTATTCCAGGGGTCATAACTCAAAACAGTCGTCAGTTATTTGTCCAAGTCCGAACACAAAGAGACACACGAGACACACACAGAAACCGTTTTCAGGCAACCACTATAGAATCACAGTACCACAGAAATGACAAACACAAGCAAGACCAATACAGGGTGTCTTACACGCAGTTTCCAAAGAAGCCTGACACTATCTATTCCAAGTATATACCGAACCCTAGCTGCTGCTGGGTTGAGAAGGACTGTTTCAGATCCAACTTCCCAGCTTGACACTGGAGCATCCTCCAGTGTGGTGGCCTGCAACGTTTTGGCACATATCACTGTCACTGTGACCAACCCAAATGGACTTCTCTCCATGGGAAGGCCCCAGAACCTGAGACTGGCCTAAAACCAAACCAAGATAACCAGTCAACCCCTTGGGACCAAAACCAGACCTGAAACCAGACAAACCAAAAGCAAAACAGAATCAGAAGGTGATCTAATGGAGGACACACAAGTGAAAAAGACAGACAGACACACAGACATACAGACAGATAGGCAGGGAGGGATTCCACTTTACCTCCGATGTACGGTGTCTGTATCCCATGACGAAAACCACAAGCAAAAACAAGATAGCAACAGAGAAAAAAGACACCAGTATATCTAAGCACACTCTTTCACTACCTTTCTGGCAGAAAAAGCACCTTATCTTCCTCACTCTGCCAGATGACAGTCAGACCTTTTTGACTGTCCCTCACCCTGGGTATTTCCTCCAGGGTCCACCCTTGGAACGTCTTCCAGGTTTGCAGCCTGTGGGGCCTTAGGACGCCTCCCTCACACAGCCCCTAGGTCCTCACAGTCCACAGTGGCAGCTGCCAGAATACAGAATACCAGAACTGGGAACCCAGGCAGTACTCGAACCCACAATCCCAGAACTGAAAAACCAAGACACAAGTTGGTACTTGAACCCACAATCTCAGAACTGAAAAACCAAGACACAAATTCAGCAGTGCCACACCTAGACAACAGACACAGACAACATGCAAGACTCACACAAACAAACATACCTCCAAGGGGCATTCTTGGTTTCTGGGTGCCCCCAAATCCAGGAAGAGCCCCCAAATTGAAAGACCTAATTTTGGGGACCCCCACTCTAGTCTCAGGAGAGAGAGCACACCCAAAGAAACATGAGAATCCCTCCTGCTGTAAACACATGAGGCATTTTAATGACGAAGTTCCAGGTTGAAACATATCTCATGCAGGAGACAGTGGATTAGACCACGAGGCTCAAAAGCTAGGGGTTTATAAGGGGTAAAGAGATTAGGGGTGGAGGAATACATCATAGCGACACACTTGACTTATTCAAACATCAGCAGAAAAATTACATGTACGTGCAGATCAAGGTGTCATCAGCAAAAGAAAGAATACGTGCAGGAGTTCTGTGAGTTGGCTGTTTATCAATGATAGCAGAGTATCTTGTCAATTTGACTCAGTTCAGATGCCCTGTTATGTCTTTACATTCCTCTTTATCTTTATGGTCAAGCTGTTCCCAGGAATGCTTTAACTATGGGGCATGCCCAGGTATGTTTTTCTTTTTTCTCAGCTCCAGGCAGCCTCTAGGCTCACAAACAACCAGCAATTTCTGAGTACTTTATATGACTTACAAGTCTTGAAATTTCATCTTTCTTTCATCTGTATAACATTTTTTCCAGGATCTTCTGGCTTTCATAGTCTCTGGTGAAAAGTCTGGTGTAATTCTGATAAGTCTGCCTTTATATGTTACTTGACCTTTTTCCCTTACTGCCTTTAATTTTCTATCTTTACTTAGTGTATTTGTTGTTCTGATTATTATGTGTCCGGAGGAATTTCTTTTCTGGTCCAGTCTATTTGGAGTTCTATAGGCTTCTTGTATTTTCATAGGCATCTCTTTCCTTAGGTTTGGTAAGTTTTCTTCTACAATTTTGTTGAAGATATTTGCTGGCCCTTTAAGTTGAAAATCTTCATTCTCATCTACTCCTATTATCCATAGGTTTGGTCTTCTCATTGTGTCCTGGATTTCCTGGATGTTTTGAGTTAGGATCTGTTTGTATTTTGCATTTTCTTTTATTGTTGCGCTGATGTTCTCTATGGAATCTTCTGTACCTGAGTTTCTCTTTTCCATCTCTTGTATTCTGTTGCTGATGCTTCCATCTATGGTTCCAGATTTCCTTCCTAGGGTTTCTATCTCCAGCATTGCCTCACTTTGGGTTTTCTTTATTGTGTCAACTTCCCTTTTTAGGTCTAGTATGGTTTTGTTCATTTCCATCACCTGTTTGGATGTGTTTTCCTGTTTTTCTTTAAGGACTTCTACCTGTTTGGTTTTGTTTTCCTGCTTTTCTTTAAGGACTTGTAACTCTTTAGCAGTGTTATCCTGTATTTCTTTAAGTGAGTTATTAAAGTCCTTCTTGATGTCCTCTACCATCATCATGAGATGAGATATGCTTTTAAATCTAGGTCTAGATTTTCGGGTGCGTTGGGGTGCCCAAGACTAGGTGAGGTGGGAGTGCTGCATTCTGATGATGGTGAATGGTCTTGGTTTCTGTTAGTAAGATTTTACATTTGCCTTTTGCCATCTGGTAATCTCTGGAGTTAGTTGTTGTAGTTGTCTCTGTTTAGATCTTGTTCCTCAGGTGTTTATGTTAGCCTCTATCAGCAGACCTGTGAGGCTAGCTCTCTCCTGAGTTTCAGTGGTGTGAGTACTCTCTGCAGGCAAGCTCTCCTCTTGCAGGGAAGGTTCACAGAGGTCTGTTGTTCAGACCTGCCTCCTGGCTGAAGATGAAGGTCAGAAACAGGGCCTGTCCCAGAAGCTGTTAGCTTCTGTAGTCCACACTCTCACCTGTGCAGACTAGTCTCAGAGGGATCTTGGGAATCAAGATGTCTTCCCCAGGTGCTCCAGCAAAGCCCTCCTGAGAAGGGAGGACACTTGTCCTCTGGCAGGGAAGGTGCCCAGATGTCTGGAGCCGGAAATGTTGGTCTGCCTCAAAAGCTGTCCTCTAGGCACCTTGGGAGTGTCCTCCGACCCCTGGCCCAGATGACCCGGTGCTGGCACCCACTGGAAGGGACTTGTGACCCTGGTCAGGCCGGGTTTACTGCTTCCCTAATGCTGTCTCAGGTCCTGCATGATTGAAATGGAACAGAAGTTGTGTTCCACTCACTGGTGGTCCTAAGATCCAGTGAAGAGTCCTCTAGGGACCCGGGGAGGGGGGTGTCCGCTGACTCCGAGCCCAAGCTGCTTCTGCTTTCTTTATAAAGAAAACCGGAGGCATGAGATAATTTTTTTAAATCATTTTTCTTAAATATGGGATTGACAAGGAAGCTAAGAATACTATCATTACTTCAATTATTTCCCTATAGATAACTATGATTATTTCATTGTTTATCATTATTTATTATTTATTCCAGAAATATTGATAGGTGTGATTGTGCTCAAAAGCCTAGGAAGTTATTTTTAAATGTAATTTTACTCATAATATCTCAAATATACACTCTATGTCTTTGATGGAGCTCATCATTTCTGCATGACCTAGTAAGCACTAATCATATTTCAAAGGAATAAAATTGTGAACTTAGCTCTTCGGTTATTATTAGCATCAATATAAGTGTGTTCATTCAGCCTTGATATTCATTGGGATTTCCAATTACTTGGAATGGAATGCTTATAGTAAAAACTGATACTTGTGCATATTTTCATGTATTGTCACAATTCATATCTCCAAGACTGCTGAAAATACTGGTTATATAACACTCATGTGAGTTTCTTTCAATTTGATAAGTAATTTGATAAGTAATTAGTACAAAGAATGACTCATGGAATACACCTACCCGTTACTCTTTACATAAAACCTTGTGATTTATAAGCAGTATAAAATAGAAATTTTGTAACCATAAGCTCAGTACTTTTTCCTACCCAATAACATAGTTTTAAATAATGTCAGAATTATAGTATATGAACTATACTATGTAATAAATCTTCTGTGTTCTACTGTGCCTAATTTGTGTGGTTCTGGGTAATAGCATGAATCTATTCTTTTCTACATTTTATTTTCATTCAGTCTTAATTATTGAGCATCCCTGGTTTTTACTGAATGGGGGGAATATGAAGTTGTATTGGTTGAATATGAGTTGAGTGGGTGGTAGGTATGTGGGTATGATTTGGGAGGAGCTGATGGAGGGCAAGACGTAGGCAAGATATAGTGTATGAAAAATTTAACTTAAAAACAGAATTTCTTAACTTCTGAATCTCAATATCTAGTTTTTCTGTTTCTTCCCCATTATGACAGCCATTTCTCTATAAGAACATATGAAAATTTATTTCTTTATTCTAATTATTCTATACATATTAAGTTGTAAAAGGTGATTTTTTTTCATTTATTTATTCATTCATTCATTTACTTTATATCCCAATATTATCTTCTCCTTTCCTCAATGTAGTCCATCATACAGCTCCATCCAGAATTCCACCCTCAACATCTCCTTTAAGGAGGAGGCCACCCCTGGGCACCTTGTAGCATCAAGATACTGTAGGACAGATCTCCCACTGAGGCCAGACAAGGCAGCCTTGTTCAGGGAACAGTATTTACAGGCAGGTAACAGAATCAGGAACAACACCTGTTCCAGTTGTTGGAGGAGCCACATGAAGACCAAGCTGTACATCTGATACATATGTCTGCATGTCTGCATGTATGTGTTGGGGAGGAGTGAATCTAGCCTATACTTGCTGTTTGGTTGGTAGCTCAGTCTGTAGGAGCTCCCAAGGGTCTAGGTGAGTCAACTCTGTTAGTCTTCCTGTGGAATCCCTATCTTCTTCGGGTCCTTTAGCCTTCCCACAACTCTTTCACAAGACTAGGCCTACTTTATAAAATAACCAAATCAGGCTAATTAGCATAATTTGACTTCAATATTTTGTAATACTCCATAGATCATTATTAACTACAGCCAACACATTGTGCAATCAAACAATGGAATTCACTTCTAATATCTGATAGAAACTTTGTATTCTTCACTAGTGTCCCTTTCTCAATTGAAACTCTCTCCCAGAACTGATAATCACCCATCTATTGTCACCTTGTGTGAGTTCAATTCCTTTTTGATTCCATATATAGATGAGCTAATACTGTTTTCTCTGTGCCTTGCTTTCCCCGCTTACCATTAAGTTCTCTAGATTCAGTCATGTTGTTATGTGACTTAATTTGTTTCTTCAAAGTCCAAAGTTGGGTAGTTACATGAAATTTTTAATGCAGATTAACATTTAAACTGTTTTCATATTTTTACTACTGTGAATGTTTCAATGAACATAGTAGTACATTTGTTCAAACTGTTTTCATATGTTTACTACTGTGAATGTTTAAATGAACATAGTAGTTCGTTTGTTCAATATACCAATATTAATTCCATTTTGCATATACTCAATAGTAAGTGTTTGTTTATATGATATTTTTATTCTTATTATTTTTGAAGCGTCCATCCTGTTGTCTACAATGTCTGAACTGATTTATCACTCTACCAAAAATATAAAGTTTCCTTACCTGACCATTTTCCTTGACCTTTCTTTTATTTATTTAATATATTCAAGTTGAAATATAATTATATGGTTACACCCATTCCCCTTAATCCTTTAACCCATGTTTTCTCTCTCTTTCTCTCCAGTCTTTTTCATGCCTCACATATACCTCTCAAACTGCTAACCTTTTTTTTCTTTGATTATTACCACTTTGTAGTAGATAAACATTAAGGGAGCATATCTTTGGGATAGATTAATTTCTCATTCTCAGCAGCCATTAGTGGCCTAAGAGTACTTTTTCTAAAGGGTGGGACACCATGAAATTTTTCGCATCTGCATTAGTATGTCTATTGATATTGACATTGTTCAGGTCTACTTTAAGCCACCCTTTCTAAATGACAGTCTCACAGCTGACTTCCTGGTCCTAGGACACTTAAAATCTTTGAGTCCCCTCCTCTGCAATGTTTCCCAAGTCTTAGATGCAGAACCTTTTTAACAGTGGTTAAATATAATGTATACAACTAGTTTTTAAATAAATAACTACAGTAATTAATTTTCTGCTTTAGTATACTTTATCTGCTAAGAATTTCTCAGAAATCATATACCTCTGTAATATGTGCCTAGATTCTATATGATATTATCTTGGAATTTAATTTAACTAAATTATTGTGAATTTTTGTTTAGAGTAGCAAGCTATAGCACCTTTGGCAACTTACTTCTAGGTAAGAAGAATCTTATGCTTAATGTTGTCATATCAGTAGGAGCACATGCAAGAAAGGTGAAAATCACATAAGGAGGCAGGAAGTCAGGGGAGTCAAGAATCAGTCCTGTTTTTTTTTGTTGTTGTTTGTTTTTCTGCCTGTTAACTGTTGGATCTTATGATAAATAGGTTAATCGTTTCTAATAAGTTTTCTAAGCACTTGACTCCCATAGTTTCCATAGCTTCAAGGTCCCACAATCATTTCCCATGGCTACATAGCAGAAGAAACTTCCAACATATGAACTCTGGTGGGAGAACCTACATTCAAACCTTAGCATTGTTATGGAGCTAAGCTGACTGGATTCAGTACATTTTATTCTTGTCATGTGTCATTTGCACATCCCATAAAGCTCTTCATTTATTCCATTTGGTATAAAAAGTTAGCTTTATCTTTGTGCAACAATATGGATATATATATATGTGTGTGTGTGTGTGTGCGTGTTTGTGTTTGTGTGTGTGTGTGTCTAAAACATATGCCCCGAATCCAAGGTATTTACTTAGAAACTTATGTACTTAATTAATAAAAAAAGATTCCAGATTTAGTTGTCTGTGCATATTGACCTTATAAAAAGAATTATTTTGAGGTTTTATTTAGTTATTTAAAGTTTGCATGATGACTACTGGCCATGAAACTATCAGACAGGTGATTATAAGTATGAATGGTAGAACAAAATCATCTATAAGAAAATAGATTGGAAATTTGAATGTGGGGAAAATTATTCCTAACATAAAAATGAGCTCTATATCTTATCAGTATTTATTTATTGACTTTTGAATATAGTAAAAACCTTATAAACTGTCTAGGGTTCTGTAGAGAATGTAACTAATAGGGTGCTTAGTAGGAGAGAAAAGAGAATGATTATAAAAACAAGAGAATAAAGTATACAATTTTAGATGATAGAGTGCTCAGATATGCAGCCAGCAAGCTTAAGATGCCCATGATCTGATGGTGTACTTCATGTTTGAATGATTTCAGGCTTGAGTTTCAGGAAGAGCCACCATTAGTTCAA
Organism: Mus musculus; assembly: GCF_000001635.26. Lineage (NCBI taxonomy): Eukaryota > Metazoa > Chordata > Mammalia > Rodentia > Muridae > Mus > Mus musculus. The sequence goes on from NC_000086.7 coordinate 114,471,947, forward strand.
ATCTTTACAAGGATTCATTTATTTAATTAATTGGCTATATAACATTGAAATATGCCAATCTATTTTGCTCATTCTGTGAATGTAAATATTACATTTACACTGACAACCCCCCCATCCCAGAAACAGCCAAAAAATGTCTAACCAAATATTTGGGCACTTTATAGTTCAGTCAACTTAAAGTTTTGAAAATAACACTCATAACTTACAAAAGCGAGATGAAAAAGGGAAAGATGCAATTTGCTTTATATATAACTGGAGATAAACCCCAAACTTAGATGAGTTAATTTCCTTCTCTAAATTCTTTTTAAAGTCATTTTACACTGGTGTTTGTAGATACTTAGAGGTCTAGTTGCTTCTTCTTATTGCATGTGAAGAAACTGATACAAAGAAGGGACTTCTCCAGGGTCACACAACTCATTAACTACAAAACTGGAACAAAAGCTTATGAATTTAACATTGATTTTAAGGATATGCTAAGAACATTTCTCCTTTATTACTATGAGTGTAAGACACAAGATCTGGGCATATTTCAAAAATAAATTATGCAATAATGTTGGTATTGCACTATTGATGTATGTTAGTCTGAATTAGAAATATTTGCCTTGGAGGGCATCATCCTGAGTGAAGTAACCCAATCACAAAGGAACTCACACGATATACACTCACTGATAAGTGGATATTAGCCCAGAAACTTAGGATACCCAAGATATAAGATACAACTTGCTAAACGCATGAAATTCAAGAAGAAGGAAGACCAAAGTGTGGACACTTTACCCCTTCCTAGAAATGGGAACAAAACACCCATGGAAGGAGTTACAGAGACAATTGCCATATGCAGGGATCCATCCCATAATCAGCTTCCAAACGCTGACACCATTGCACACACTAGCAAAATTTTGCTGAAAGGACCCAGATATAGCTCTCTCTTGTGAGACTATGCCGGGGCCTAGCAAACACAGAAGTGGATGATCACAGTCAGCTATTGGATGGATCACATGGCCCCCAATGCAGGAGCTAGAGCTATTACCCAAGGAGCTAAAGGGAACTGCAACCCTATAGGTGGAACAACAATATGAACTAACCAGTACCCCGGAACTCTTGTCTCTAGCTGCATATGCATCAAAAGATGGCCTAGTCGGCCATCACTGCAAAGAGTGGCCCAATGGACTTGCCAACTTTAGATGCCCCAATACAGGGGAACACCAGGGCCAAAAAGGGGGAGTGAGTGGGTAGGGGATTGGGGGTGGGGTTGATATGGGGGACCTTTGGGATAGCATTGAAAATGTAAACGAGGAAAATACCTAATAAAAAAATTAAAAAAAAAAAAGAAATATTTGCCTTGGTGTGAAATAGTCATTCTGAACCAGATGCCAAAGTATTTTGAATACTACTAGCAATGTGGTGATTTTGCGTTAATTTAAAACATGTCCTGCTGTATCCTTTTATAATGACTTCTGAACAAAGAACTAAGACTGTGAAAGTACAAGATATGATAAAGAGGTGTTTATATAGGCAAGAGGCCAGAATGATTGGAATGATGTGCTCATTTTCAAGTTATTGTCAATGATAGAGGACATCTCTTTCGATATAACTTAGAAAAGCACTGTTTCTCTTTCCATATGTTAGCCCAAGTTAGTTACTATCCAGACAGTGTGTGTGTGTGTGTGGGGGGGGTGTCTGTGTGTGTGTGCATGCACGTGTGTGTGTGGGGGGGAGTATGAGGGTGTAGTCATGGCTAATCAGCACGATTTTCTGATTTTTATAGCCTCTATTTTCAAATAGAATGTTTATATAGAGGCAGTCACATTTTCAGAAGAGCTTTGCATATAATAACTGCAGAACTCCATAAGGGGACTGAGGATACGATGCTTTTCCTTAATGAGCTACATTCAAATTTTCCATAAGAAGAATCTCAAAATAGATCATAACGAATTCACCATGACAAATTCTCCTGGGACAAATTGGCACAGTTTTAGAAGTGGGCTATAGAGGAGTGAGTATGAGAGTGGGAGGAGGGCGGGAGAGAGGGTGTAGAAGTGACTTTAAACAGTTTGCTTTTACTCACATGCCTGGGTTTAAGTGACAGCTATGCATTTTGGCATCAAAGAACCATGGTTAGATGTTTAGAGTTCAGGCTTAAGGGCTGTGAGTTTGCAAATCTAGCAGCTGGAGTGTGTTTGTGGTAGCTGCTTTCCTGTGCTAAGCTGATTTACTTGTTTAAGGTCTGACCTCATCATCCTGTCAGTATGGGTTCCCACCTACACTGTTAGCGGCAGCTTTCTGGCTTCAGCTAGGCTGGAAGTATTCACAGTGTATCACAGGCAGAGGGGGAGGGGAGAGAAAGCAAGAAAAAACTGCTTGCTCTCTCAGCACTTGTGCTTTTGTTAGTTCTACACAAGAGGCAGAGAGAAACAAGAGATAACAAAGGCTCCATTTCCTTTCTGTTAGAGAAGGCTTTTGTCTTTTCTCAGGCAACAATGTCAGTGTCCGGCAAGAAAGAGTTTGATGTGAAACAGATCCTGAGGCTGCGCTGGAGATGGTTTAGTCATCCTTCTCAAGGATCGCCGAACACTGGAAGCTGCCTTCAGCAGGAAGGATATGAGCATAGAGGGACCCCGGTGCAGGGCAGGTTGAAGAACCACTCACGGGACAGAAACGGACTGAAGAAAAGCAATAGTCCTGTCCACCACGATATACTGACGCCAGTACCAGGACCAGCCCCTACCCATCAAAGAGTCCTTCAGAATTGGCACCAACAAAACGTGATAGTACATCTTCAAGCAAATGAAGACACTCCTAAAGCCGTTCCAGAAGGAAATTTGCTCAAAGAGGCTTGTGAGAAGCGCTCACGAGATTTGGAGATGATGGGTGATGACAATATAGAAGATATGAGAGCAGGGTAAGAGTTTTTGGTTACGTAAGTGAAAGCTTTAGCCTAGATTAACTTAGTCTGTAAAACTCTCATTTCATGCTAAATAGGAAGTGTCAGAATAATCTGAGTTTGTGTGTAGCCAATCAGGGTCTTGAAGAAAATCTTGCTTCTAAGTCTATGAAAGAACATTGTAATCACAATATGTTTTGATAATTAATGGGAAGCTATTTTTCCTAGTAGGTTTGCTTATTATCATATTCCCTATCCATTTAGAATTCTTTCGGGTTTTAAGAGAAGGCTTTTTTTTTTTTTTTTAATTACTAACCTCTGTAGGTACCTTCAACAGCTTAGATATTCCAACAGTGGTGGTTGTTTTGTCAAGCACATGCAATCAGAACTCTTTTTTGATTTTCGTGAACAGGATTAACTTTGACAAAAATAGAAATACATGTTCTGACTATTGAACATATTCTTGCTTATTTCTTAGGACATAGTAATAGTTTTGAAATTCTTTGGGTTTTGTTTTTTGTTTTTTGTTTTTTGTTTTTAGTGAGAATATATAATATTCCTTGTCATTTGAGCGCCATTTCAAGCGCCATTACTTTCACAGCTAGTTTGTAAACAAAAGTGTTCATTGGGCAAGTAATAAGAATTTGCTCCCATCAGTGGATTCTTAAAATAAGAAATGTCAAGCACTTTAAGGCTACAAAATTAAGCTAAGAAAGCAAAATTTGAATTTGAGGTAGGATTCTTAAGACGTGATTTCATTCTAAATTGCATTCATCAATAAGCTTTGAGAGGAAGAAATGTTTATTCTGTTCTCTAGTATTGTCAAATACCTGAAAAGTGGATTGAAATTAAAATTTAAAAGTGCTATATAAAAAAGAACCTGTTTTGATGTATTGAAAATCATATAATAATCTATCATGAAACTATAGTAACTTTGGAAATCTAGATACTTCACAATGTGTTCCTGTTAAGGATTGTGATACTTTTCTCATCATGTGAATTTGTTTTGCATATTTAGGAAATGCTCTTTGTTTCCATGAGTTCAAAACAAATATCAAAGAAAATGTAATATATTAACATTATGATAAGAAACAACAAAGCAAAACAACAGCTTTAGAGGAACTTGGTCTTTTTAAAATGTAAATATGTAAAGAATTTCTGAAATGACTTTAAGTACAATATTAGATCACCTGTAATATAGATCTTTAAAGATTTCAAGTGTTTCTTTGTGAACATGTGTGTTTTTTCTTTACCTGGAGAAAACTATACAACTATTAAGATTGAAAACTCAATTTAGTACAACTAAAAGACATTCATAATAACATGGGGTCGGAGTTTTCACATAAATTTTTTTTTCTGTGAATTCTCCTCATTCTACTTTTTAATGGACAATTTGAATGCTAATGTAAATATTTAACTCAGCTATATACAAATTTTAAAAGTTCACGGTTATTTCCTAAGAAAATCTTTTGAGTATCTGGCACTAAAACTGAATAGAATAGAAAAGAGTAAAGTAAGTTAGATGCTAGAATAAAATGATGACAAACGTCTAGTCTAAAGTATCACCATATGACTTTACTTATGATTTTGAAATTCCTTATATTCCAAAGAATTTTTCTCATAATATTTCATAGGAAAGTTAGCATTTTCTTAAAATAAACACTGGGAATACTTATAAGTGTGCAAGACCATGAATTCAGAAGGAAAGGACTAAACTGAGGGGCTTATTAATTAAAATACTATGTCTTATTATCATCTTATTACCTATTATAAATGTCTATGTTTTATTTCAAGATAGTTCAAGGAGTAGGTTTGGAATTTCTTGCTACTTTAATTCTCTCTTCTTCAGCAAGATTTTCAGAACTGAGGGAAAAGATTGTTTAATTGGCACCATTGTGCCACATCCTTGATACAATTCCTTTGACTAAAAGGAAAGAAAAGAAAATCAGTAGTCAGTATGGAGAAATCATGATAGTAGTGTGGGTGACCTCTGATAACTCAGCAAAAAGGGCTAAGACACTCCACCTTCTGTATATATTATAAAAGTTGAATCCATAATGCACTAATTTATATGTATTCATTATAAAAAATAAGTCAAATAAATTTCCCAAAGATATTAAGTTGCTGTGGTAAAACCATATTACTATTTTATTTAATAATTTAAAATTCCAAACATAAACTTCCAAGCTTCATTCACAAGTATGTATTATATTTAGGAACAGGTGTCACATACCTGAACACTATGAAAATGCATATATGAATATGCCTATCATCAGATTTCTGAATTCTTCTGTCATTCAATTTTATGATAGCCATATGCCAACTGCATATTTGCTTTTGTGTAACTACCTTATTTAAGAAAAGATTTTCTCTTCTTTGTTTCAAGCCTAAACTTCCAATGATAAATATTTTAGTATGATATTATGATAATGCTAATATTTAGCTATATGATAGATATAATAAATAATGCACAATATTTACCTATTGCCATAGCTGATAACTCCTAAATAAACAATTGTATTAGTGTTTAGATAGAAATGGTGGTGTTAAAAGAATTCGCACTATAATAAACATCAGTTCTTAAATAAAATGAACGTGACATGTTTATGGTACCTGCATACATCTTAAGCTAAAGATAAAGCCAGTTAAAGAGCTATTTAGTTTAAAGACATCAAAAGGAATGGGGATCATGCTGCTGTCCTGTCTATTGGACTTGTAAGGTGTGGAATAAGTGACAGCTACACAGATGCATTAATCTGCATTCCTTTCTAGTTTGGGAATGTGAAGTCATACTCAAAATTCTGCTTCACTGATCACATTTTATTTGTCAAATAAAATTTGCTTTGAAAACTGTGGCTGTCGTTGTAAATATCAATATAGAACAGGAAAGGAGAACTGTATTAATGACAGAATTTGTCAATACGTAAATCCACAGATAGTGAGTATTTAATGTGTTTAGGAACTCGGCTAGCTGTTAGGAATAGAAGGAAATCTAAAGGAATAATGTATTTCCATAATATATGCATATTATGAATTCATATATAAAATTTAAGTGGCTACAAGTGGTTTTAAAGAAAATTAAAGGGGATAGAGTAGAAAGAAGGTATCCTTCACATAGTGAAAGGGTTTCCAAAGTAATTACAGTTGAGCAGATATTCAAGTGCAATGAAAGGATCCAAGCTTCTGAGTCACAAATTTGAAGCAAGTGCCAGGTCACTGCCCGTGTTTCACAGAAAAGTCCTTAATGGCCATACATCATGTTTCTGTGCAGATCAGTGCTACATGTTCAGTGCTACATAAGCTCATAACCAATTGAATGAAGTACAAAAATCCTCAGATTAAATGAAAAACTAAAAATTTCATTTTCCTGTTTATTGTAGTGATTTTATGATCACATCTATGTCCCCAGGACACAGAAGTGACTTCCCAGACATCCTGTAACACTAGTGGAATTGTGCTGTCTAGGCTATTCGATACTCAACTCCTACAGAGTGTGCCTCATGGAAGGAAGTCTATACCCTTTTAGTGTATAGTTGATTTTTTTTTTGGACAAAAGTATTCACATAGAGACAAATTCAATGTGGGCTTTCATTCTCTCCCCAAACCATTCTGCAATATGGAATATACATGGAAAATACATAAGCATAAGGAAATGCCTAAATTGAAAACGATGAAATTTATTCTAATTTCCTTCTGATACAATAAAGAACCAGCTGTGGACTATTTGTAGGCAGACTCTAAGGAAGCAAAACTTCAAATTCAATGACCCTGCGCCTGAAGTGTGCTAAGTACCTGAAAATACAAGTGTATCTTCTAGTAAAGTGCTCAACAGAAACAGTAAGAGAATAGAGGTTTTGAAATATAATACAAATAAATAATAGTAATGTAAAATTAGAACTTAAAATGTCATTATTTGTTGGCTTAAATCATGTTTTAATAATCTAGTTTTAGATGTGCAAGTCATTGTTACATCAAAATATGTAAAATATGTCTTTTAATATCTCATGAGTATAAAAGCGCCTTTAAAATAAATGTAAACTTCTGGGTATGATGATGTGTGTATAAAACATCACCAGATCAGCACTGATGGTTACAGTTAAGGTCCATAAGATGTTTGGTAATTATATGTGGAAAATTAATTTTACCTTCCATTTGTTGCAAAGATATTTTAACTTATAAATTACACATACATTTTACATGCATTAGAAAGTAAATGGCAGTTTGAAAGCTAGAGGATTATTTGGGCACAAATGAATAAACAAAAAAGAAAGAAAAATAATGCTGCTCTTAAAACAGAATAATTAAAAATTGATTACCATTTCTCATTTTGCAATGCATATTATCACTGTTTATTTCATATGGCTGCCTCAACACATAAACATATAGGGAGAATAATTGATCAGTCTCATTTTCTCCAACAACGGATTTTCCAGTTTCCATAATAAAAAGTTGTACTCTTGCATCTGTGTTCATATACAAAGAAAATACAAACATGTTTGTTGTATCTGGGATAATATGCATGGTGCATGTTTTAAAAACACACAAAAATGTTTAGATAATTTGATTTAAAAATCCAAATGCTAAAATCTATCTGGCACAGCCACAAATGCCTCATTGTTTTGTTTCCATCCTTTCCTTACATAAACTTATTCTAAGGGTTTTTAAGGATTAATATTATATAACATATGGATATTTTAGGGTTAAAATCCTCATGGATTTAGACAATGATGTTTCAGTTAGCAATGACAACTCTTAAAGTGATCAAGATCCTAAAAATTCAGTTACTTTGCTGTAAATAAAACAGTTTGAACAACAAAGTATTAACAATACTTACAAATTATTAGCTAGTCCATAGTGAAGTGTAGTTATTTATAGCACGGAAACATTAGCCATTGATATTGAGGTGCCATACCCAAAGGCACCATATTTCAACATTTACTATATTTTATGTACACACACACACACACACATATGAACACACATATACACACCCACAAACAGGGAGAGAGAGACAGAGAGAGAGAGAGAGAGAGAGAGAGAGAGAGAGAGCGCTCTTCTCTGGTTCTCATGCTTTCAAAGGAAAGATTTCATTGTAGAGTTCTTATTCACATGGACAACTAATATTTCTCTGTGAAATGTTTGTCTGGGTATGTGTTATTACCTACCTTTTTACAATGCAAAAAAAAAAAATAGTGTGGTTTTCTAAGGAAAAAGGCCTGCATTATTAACTTTGCACTGCATTATTCAATAGAAACGGATTTCAAAGAGAAGAATTAGAAATAAATTACAATGTTATTTTTGTAGAAGAATTAAGATTAAATAATGACTATGAGTTAACACAAACCATATAGGAGCATATTAATTCTTAAGGTGTTTCAGTTAATATGGACAATTTTAACACATAATTTCAATGTAATGTAGTAATTCAAAGCATTTTAGAAATGTAATAATTTGCTCGATTTTTAAACTCTTTGTACCCATAATCTCCTTTTGGACAATTAAATAATGTGATCCTCATGTTAAATAGATTTTTCTAAGTCAACATTAGTGGATCACACAATTATGAAAAGTGAGTACTTGCTGCTTCTTAATTTGTATTTTTCCACAACAATTAAAATGATAATATTATCAATTCAATTCAATTTACCATCTCCAATGAGTATAAATTTTATGTCAATAAGATAATATTCTAAAGACAACCATGGTGAAATTAACTAAAGTTCTCAAAACAACATGGAATATGCTTCTCCAGATGAAATTAATCCTGATTATGATTTAATGTGTACGGTTTTCAGGAGTATAAAACTTAAAACATCACAGTTTCCCAAATAGAGAAAATCTCATTTTAATTACTGAGTATTTCATGGGCAATAGTGACATAGTGAATATTTATTGATAGTTTCAAAATACATATTTCCTATCAGTTCAAAATTCATTTGCATTGCTGTCTACTACTTTGATTGGAAGAAAATATTCATGCATATAAAACAATAATCATTCTGTAAAATCTTTAGCCCCCAATGATAAATGGATATTGTAGTCACTGAGTATAATTTATTTATGGTTATTTTATTTACTTTAGATAATTTCACTAAAGAGCATGTCAAGTTTTTTTTTTTAAACTACCTAAGGAAAGTAAAATGGAAGTGAGAAAATTCTAAACCAAATTATTTTTATTAATTTAACTTTAATGCTGCAAAAGGAATTGTTGACATTTTAAACAAAATCCACTACATATTTGTGTGTTGTGAAAACAGTATAAAACAGATGTTTTCCAAATCAACAAATAGATATAATAATACATATAGCATTATAATTTACATTGGAAGAGATAAATGCCAATGATCATCTTTATGCATCATCCAAAAATGAATCTTCAAGTCTCTAGTAATGCTCATTTTATTAGCCTGCTCTTATCGGTTATAGTTACTTACCCATTGTATGGGTTTGTTGTTGTTGTTGTTGTTGTTGTTGTTGTTAGATATTTTCTTTATTTACATTCATTGTATGCTTTCAAATGTAAGAAATTTTCCTCTCACCCTTTTCTGTGCCTATTTCTATTGGTTCCCTTTCCTGCTTCTATTGGTTCCTTAGTAACCATACTTTAGTAATAACTACAACTACATCTTACAGTAATAATGAATGAAAAGTAATTAAAAATACAGATGTCCAATAAGCCAACTGCCCATTTATCATACTTACAATATTATAATTTTGAGAATTCTCTAATATCCATGACTATGTATTTGTTGTCCCAGAATGCCAAAGATTAACACCAGGATTTGAAAGCACAGAGAAACTTGGGTTTTGTTCTTTTTTTTTTTTTTCTATTTACTGTATAATTCTAGATAATATCCTTGTTAATGGATAAGCTTATGTTGTTCTTGTTAATAAAAGTTAAAAGAAACTTTAAAAAAATAGTCCTCTAGCTCACTTATGTAAAAAAAAAAGTCATAACATTTTTTCTTTTCTTTTACTGGATATTTTCTTTATTTACATTTCAAATCTTATCCCCTTTCTTGGTTTCTCCTCCAGAATCCCCCTATCCCATCCCCCCTTTCCTGCTTCTATGAGGGTGTTCTGTGAATGAATTGAAGCTAATAATATAAAAAATCAGATATACCATAAGACAATAGATGGATCTATTTCCTATTACAAAGTTTTACTATATTGTTAAATTACAAATCTCTAGAGTAATAATTAGCTATCTTATACACAAAGCACTTCCTATTTCAAGTTTCTTAGGTCATTAGTATATAACATGTGAAGTTTTATAATGCTCAAAATAGCAGACAGGCCTGGTATATTAGCTAAAGCATTTTAATTTTACATCTACATTGTATTAGCAAAAATAATCATGTAGTCCAAGAATTAGAAGTACTGAAATTCGATTAAATATAAAGGGAGTTTAATAGAAATAGCATTCATTTTATTTGGCAAAATACATAAAACTTCAAATCTGACTCTAGAGTAAAAGTAGCACAAAAAGCACCATGAATACAAAGCTAATATTAAAAGCTCAACAGGAATATAAAGAAAAAAAAAACCCTATTGAATCTCTAAGGCTTTAAAGACTGCTACAAAGCAGCCTGAGGAAGAGAGAAAATACTACCATCAGCCTTTCCCTGAAGAAATTCTGAGACTTATAGTAATAATTTCTTATAGTGTTTCAACAGGAAAATGTTTAACAGTCCACAGCATTACTTAAGCCTTGTACTACTTCGATATTTAATGGGATTTATTAAGTTCTACTACAGAATGTCGAATATTTTAAAGATCATGCCCTTAAGGGTTTTACAGTGCAGTCAGAATGGTGAGAAGGCAAGGGTCTTGGGGTGGCGGGAGAAAAAGAAAATACTCTTCCCCCATAAAAGCCGTAAGAACAGTTCCAATAGCAGCAACTTGTTTTAGACCCTCATATTTATCTAGGACAGCAAAGATGGAAGTGAATCTAGTAACTCAAAATACAAACAGGATAAGGTTCAATTCAAGAATAGAAACAAATTCAACACTGTGAATTTTTTTTTATTTGGTTTCCAGTTCCTGGATCAAAAACAAAATTACCAATAATATAATATATTACCAGTAGGATTCCACTCAACTCTCTGATGAGCTGTTTGGAAAATTTCTAATATAATCCTGTATATGCTGCAAATATTTATTCTGCCAATCATGTTCTGTCACAGCAGTCAAAGATTTTCCTCTGTTTCCCCAGGTCCCAAAACAAATTTTCATAGATATTGTATATCTGAGGATAAGTAATACTATTGCACTGGATTTTGATCATTTTACTTCCATTGAGCTTTCCATAATAATCACACTTTAAATGGCTGTGATGTTTCTGAGTTTGAAAAGGCGTTTAAAAAGTTATACATATATACAAAGGAAAACCCATGTATAACATGACCACAGCTAATTCATACAGAACAAAATAGAACTCTAAGCAAAATTTCCTAATTGCAGGATGTTCACCACATTCCTTTCTCAATTTCATGTTTGATTTCTTCATTCTGAAAGTAGTATGAGTGTGCAGTTAACATTATAGTTATAATTAGAAAGTACCAAGATTAAGTTTCACAGAGAATTTTGTCCAGGTAAGTATTTGAATTAACTGCGCCATTTTAAAATTTTACACTATTATATCAAAGATTCACTTTGATACACTTCACAAACTTTGGGAGAATAGATATAGTTAAATCACCTTACCTTATTGTTTGGTCAAAATACATAATAGCTACTCAATTTGTAAGGATGTATTTGTAAGGATGTATGTTGTCTATTATGAAAGTGAGGTTTTGCAGATTCTGTGAAGCTCAAAAGCCAGTAAAGAGGAACTAATTATTTGCGTGACTTCTGTACGTTAGTAATCTAGATAGGAAAAAAGTAAATGAATTGCTATTTTAGATGTTTTCTAGTATTGTTTTTGGTTTGGGTTGGTATGGGATGGTTTGATTTTGAGACTGGGTTTTTTCCCCCATATAATATTTTCTGATTATTTTTCTTCCCCTTATTCCTCCCAGTTCCTCTCTACCCCCCCTCCTGTCATGATCCACACTTTTTCTGTCTCCCATTAGATAACAAACATGTGTCTGAGGAATAATAAAGATGTGCAATCAAATAAAACAAAAACAAACAAAGCAAAATAGGACAAAAACTAAGCAAGAACAATATTGAAAGAAAAAGCATAAAAAATGCATATAGATGCAGCACACAAATATGCACACATAGAGGAATTCCATTAAAAATGAAAGCCATAATATATATACACAAACACAATATATAATATATGCACATATGCACAGAGATCTAGTAATGTAAAATAAAAATTAAAAAGCCCTGAACAATATGAGACAAAGAACTTTCAGAGACAGTGTTGACTTAATTTTTCTTGGCCATCAACTGCTAGGCATGGGGCCTATCATTGAAAGTGGTTTGTTTCCCCAGTGAGACTCCTTTGATTTATCTTATTATATTATTATTTCCTGGACACACATTGGTTATCTAATGGGAGACAGTAAGGTGTGGATCCAGATAAGAGTGGTGAGGGAGAGGAACTGGGAGGAGTAAAGGGAGGGAAAATCATAATCAGAATACATTGTATGAAAAAACTTATTTGCAAGTGGCTATCAATTGTAGATAGCTTGTGGATTAGGAGGGGATTCATGTGTTCATTTCTTTCAGCCCTAGGACCCTGTCTGATGCAGATGCATGCAGGTATTGGGCAAGAGCCATAGATTTTGTGAGTTCATAATGTGCATCAGCTCTGTTCTTGTTAGAAGGCCTTGATTCCTTGGCATCCTGTACCCCCTCTAGCTTTTACACCTTCTCTGCATTTTCTTTCATGGAGTTTTATGAGCCCTGAATGGAGGGACTTGGTGGATAATTTCCTTATGGGACTGGGTCTTCCAAAGTCTTTTACTCTATGCATATTTTCTTGCTGCGGTTCTCTGTATTTGTTTTCATCTACTACTGAATGAAGCTTCTCTGATGATGGCTGAACAGGGAACAAATTTATAAGTATGGAAGAATGTCATACAGAGTCATTTTATTGTTATGTTCCTTTAGCAGACCAGTAGTATTTGGATTTTCCCAGGGCTCTTGGCATTTCTAGTCTCACATTGCTTGCCACCCAAAAAATATTGAGTATGGGGTTCTATCCCATGTGTTGGGCCTTAACTCAAATCCTATATTAGTTAGTTAATACCACATGTACAAGTGTATATTTCAGATAAAGGGTTTTGTAGCTGACTGGAGAGATGGCTCAACCATTAAAGTATAGGCTCACAACTTAAATTTTTTTAATCTTGATTTAAAGGAAGACTTCTATTCTGTAACCATTTGCAAGAGTGCTGTAGTAGGGTGTAAAGAAGTCATCAACTTCTTATGATATGAATGGGTTTCACCATCACCCACTCTGCATTCTATTGTCTTCCTTCAGTTTAGCATCAAGGGTTTACTGCAAAAAAACAAGGTAAGGAGATAGTATAGACAGACACCATGGCTGCACCTAATATTGTTTTCAAATTGCTTTTATTTCTAGACAATGTTACAAAATCCCTTTAATTTTTCTACATATTATAGTGAAGAAGATAAGCCATTTACAAATCAAACTAAGGAAAACACATATTTATATTTAATTTTTATTTTAAAGAGTTATGGTTACAATATTTATCAATACTTTTCCAGATAATATATTTTAGTCATTTTTATCCCTTTTCCAAACTCCTCCCAGACCTTCCTACTCATCTGTGCTCCCAATTTCACATTCTTTCTTTCTCAAGCACTAAAAATAAAGAAACAAACAGCCAGTGATGCAAAAAATATGAAACCAAAACAAAATACTCATAAACAAAAGTTGAGTCTATTTTTGTGTTGGCTAAATACTCCTGAGCATAGAACCTACCCTGGAATGTGATATAACCAGTGACACCTTATTGTAAACAAACAAACAAATTTCCCCCTTTCCAGCAGGTATCAATTGCAAATAGCTTTTTGATCAGTGGTCGGAATTTGTGTCTGTCATCTCACTGCTAAACTTTTGTATGACTTGAACATGTTCAGGACTCCTTCTTGATTCCATAGTTTCTGTGAGTTCGCATGTGCATTAATCCTGGTGTTTCTGAAAGCCACTATTTCTTGATCCCACTTCGGACTGTTCCAACTAACGGCTCCATATACAATGTCCGGTTGTGGATCTCTCTTTTACCTACCATCTATTATAAGAAGAAGCTTCTCTGAAGAGTTTTAAGTATTGCACTGACATATGAGTATAACAAGAGCTCATAAGGAGTCATTTTATTACTGATAAGTGTAATAATGTTAGTAGGATTTCACCTAGAAGAAACCATGACCTATTTAGTCTAAGGTTCTTAGTCTCATTAACAGTCTTTTGCTCAGGTTTAATCCATATAATGTCTTTTAAATCTAATCTAGCAGTGGTTGTTGATTCCCATAGCATTTGGGTAATTATTGCAGCAGTGCATTCTATAGGCTGGCTCTTGATGTAATTTCACAGGTTTTATAGATAGGTTAAATTGATGATTACTTCTTTCCTCTGGTAGTGTAGAAAGTGTCCTGCAGCACCATAAACTCTAGTCAGTAGGAGTAAAGTTTCCAGTTGGACAAAGCAAAATATTTTAATGTTAGATGACACTGTCTTCAGCAGCAAGGACTTAATACCCCATGTTGTGGAGGGTAATCAATAGTCTTGATAATAGCCTGTAATATTTGAGTAGTGTGTATGACCTCTTTGATCAACAACTTAACAACATGTCACCCTTTGCTGACATGGTGAATTGTACTTGGCAGCTAGAGATGTCTAATTGAATGAAATATTATATCCCCTAGTATGTAGTGACTCCATTTAAATCTCTTTCATATATGTATATATTTTAGGAACCCTCTAAAATAGTTATTTCATATGCCTTTCAAAAGGTCCTAAAGTGACTTTCCCTTTTTTCTCTCTTATCCTGTTCTCCCATCCTACTCCCCATTTAATTGCCCCATTCTACTTTCACCCTCAATATCTTCATAGTGGGTTATTCTATTTCCCCTTTCTTGAAAGTATTCCCTCTCCTTGCTGGACTGATAATAGTTCTCTAATCTCTGTGGTTATTATGACTGAATAATACATGCCTAAAGCTTAAAGGAATGGAAAACCTGAACATTTGTTTCTTGGGTATATATTTAACTTATTGGGATGGTTGTGTCTAGTTTACCCATTTACCTGCAAATTTTATAACTTCATTTTTCTTAACATATGTATAATAATCTATTGTGTAAATAATAATTCAGTGTGCATAGGTGTACCACATTTTCACTATCTGTTCATTAGTGAATGGACATCTAGGCAGTTTACCATTTCTATTATAAACGGAGGAGCAACAAACATGGATGATCAAGTACATTTGTAAAAAGATGTAGAGTCCTTGAGCATATGAGAAAGAATTATATAACTCAATCTTGAGGTAGATAATTATATTAGAATTTTTTTAATTCTAAGAGCATACCTAAAATAAATGCAGTTACTTGGAATTTTCATGGTATTAACAAATATTAAAGCAATCAGGAATATGGAAATTATATTCTGTATGTCTTATATAGAGAGTGATAAAAAGAATTCTCATATGTGGTAATACATTCAAATCATTTTCTGTTTAGATTATTTATATGCTATTATCAACTCAGGATTCTCAGCATTATATGTCACCTACTGCATTCTACTAGAAATAAATAGGGCATAATTCTAAATTGAATGCCATTTTCATTCTTACTTTTCTTGGGGAGTTTGGTTGTGTCTGACAGTATTCTGGCTATGATTCTTGTGGAACTTACTATGTAGATCAGGCTGGCCTCAAACCCATAGAGATCTGCTACCTCTGCTTTCTGACTGTTGAGATTAAAGGCATGCACCATCATACACTCAGCTCATTCTTTAATAATTGAAATATAATATATAATTTTAACCTGGAATATCTTTTTTAATACCTCTGCTCTATATGGAAAATACGTTTATATCTTCTGCTAAAACATTACTATTTTCTATAGGTGGAACAACAATATTTTCTAATTTCTTCATAATCTTTGTGTTCTATAAACCTAAAGTACAAATTCACATTTTATGGCTTCCAGCATAATATACCAGTACCCCATTTCAATGATTCTACTATTTTATATACAAACGTTTTCACATCAAAAATGTACATTGTGGCGTTATGTTAATCAGATGCTGGTACTTGGTAGAACCTTTATATATGCCATTATATGTGAAGTAAACTTTTTCACTAAGAAGTTTATTATTTAGTCCTCTCTTGGCATATTTTCGTCAATCAATTGACATTTCATTGATATTTAGTATTTAATTTTCTTTCCATGATACAGTTAGATGGGATGTGAAGAAAAACTGCAAGTTAAATTTTGCAGATATTTGGAGAAGAAAAATTTGGCATATAGTTGATATTTAATTTTTTACTTTAGCCAGGCAAAATGGAAATTATTCTTAAAATTTGACGGAGTAAACTCTAATACATGATAATATAATATGCATTTACTGCCTTATATTTAATGCCTAATAGTTGATAGGCATAAACATTCTGCACCAGTTCATATTATATCATGGTCAGGTCCAAGTAGTAGAAATTCTAGATTTTCCTCTAAATAAGTACCATCAATATACCACTGTCACATATATCCAAATCACTGAGTATTTTCTCAATTGTGACATCACTTTGTCAGTATCTCTAGCCATTGCAGCAGTGAAAATCTTCTGTTTCAAAAATTTACTCTGCTTATCCTTAAATAGACACACATCCATTCCCACACTTTCCACCCCCCACCCCCCCACCCCCGCTGGCATTTGTTTTCCCAGTGCTATAAACCTTTGTATTAACACTGGACTCATGAGAAATCATTAAAAGATCTACTGTAACAATAAGAGGATATTAAATGAGAGCTGGCATCACTTAAACTTGGATGTGGAGGGTCATATTGTGAATCACTTGAGCTCCTGAGATGGTGCTATTATTTATCTCACATAGTAGAACTATTACTTATCCAAGTCAGCCTTTCTAACTACCTGTGGTCATGGAGGGCAACTTTGTTAACAAATGGGTGGAAATTATGTAACTAAGAAGAGAATGAGAGGATGAATACTCCTCTTAATTTTCAATGAACAGATGAGAATGGATTGAATAGTGGTTAACTGTTTAAAGTATAGATACACTGTAACATAGATACTTCTAGTGAATTAACAGACTTTTCTTGTAACTGAAAATTGTCTAACATAAAACCAGTAAGTTGGAATTCTGTATGCACAGCTTGCCTAATATCAAAGAATAACAATGGTGAAGTGATATTGACCTAAAAAATATACCATTAAAACAATACACCTTTAATTTCCATAGTTAGCTGTTCTGAAAAAAAAAACCAAACAAACAAATGGAAATTTGTCAAGATTAATTTCTTAAATCAATATCTCTAAATTTAAAGGAAACATCACCATAATCTGTTCTGTGCTGATTTATAAATGTATTATCTTTCTGCTGGGCAAATGCAAGCCAGTTTTTCTCCCTTTTTTTAAATTTTTTTTTTTATTTTTCACTTTGCTGCTGTCTCCAAGTGGAGAGATTAACTGGTAATTGTTATGGATAACAGACAAAGTGTGACATTGTAGTTCATTGTTTGTTTTCTCTGACATCATCTTTGTTTTCCTATTCTATGTCAGTTTGTAGTCAATTTCTTTTACAAGACTAACAGAATGAAACAAAACCACTCTGATCAGATTTCTAATATGCTAAATGAATTAATAAGTGGTTGACGTATGCAATGAAATTTATTTTTAATTAAGGAAACCAACATCCCCAAATGTTTATTAAATTTAACAAAAAAGCTATTGACCTGCAAATAAAATTTGTTTCTTGCACATTCTGTACAGAAAAGCATGACTGAGTGCCTTTGCAAAATGTCTAATTCCAAATGCCATTTCTCGTATTTAATGATGTTATGAACTTCAGTGAACTGTTTCATCTCTGTGAGCCTCAATTTCTCTCATCTATGAAATGAAGAGTAGAGACAAATATTCCATATGACTGTGTGGGCTATTTGATGAGGAAATAAATCGAGAAATTTTGAAACATTTCTTTATCCACACATGTTCAGTAAATGTTAGCATTGTCAATATACATTTCTGAGTAATTGTTGAACACCTTATTTATATTCTGTGAAAATAAAAATAATTAAGCAAACACAGATAGCATTGCTTTGAGATGATAAAAATACCTCCTAAATAGTAATTTCTGATTCACTTAGTTGTTTTATAGAGTGATAGGTCATTGTTTTTTTTTTTTTTTATAATCCCTTCATTTTTTTGAGATATTTCCATATTCCAGTCTATTATAGATATCAATTGCTAAAATTAATTTCTGGAGTAATGATGTTTAAAAGCTAATAAGTTCATCATAATCCATACAGTGAATGGACTATAAGATATTCAACAGTAGATTGTGTCACTTACCCTGACCCCTACCTTGTTGAAGATGGTAACTGAGGCCCAATATCCACTTCTGTTACCCTGGCCTCATAACCTTTAGCTACCATGTGTAAATGAATCTCTATCTACTCTGGCCAGGTTTGTGTCCATATCAACAATGCCTGCTAGGAGCTCTACTACCTGGAACATAGTGTCCAGCTGATGGCGACATACCAAATGACAAGACCACTGGTGGGAGGATGACTCCTGCAATGCCTTCTTCCGTGATCCAGGCACTGGCAGGCATGTGTCCAGGGCACTCACTGATTGTGGACATAGAAGCCACAGTTTTGATGAATTTTGCACTGGTCCCTACTACTGCCAGCTCTTCTGTCCTAAGCAGCTCATCACAGGCAAAGATGGTTTAATTAACTATGCCAGTGGCCACTACACTATTGGAAAAGAGAACACTGAGCTTGTCTTGAACCAACTTCTCAAGCTGGATATCATATGCACAAGTCTTCTGTGATTCTCTGTTTTCAACTGCAGGGGAACTGGCCTTAGGATCACCCCCACCCCTTGCAGATGAAATGGCTCTTTATTGATTACAGAGAGAGGTACAAGATGAAGTTCTCCAATTAACCATTCCCTAGGTTTCCACTGCCATTGTTGAGCCCTACAACTCCATACTCACTAACCACAGAACCCTGTAACAGCCTGATTATGCCTTCATGGTACACAATGAGGCCATGCAAGGTATCAGTTTTAGGAACATCAATATTGAGGACTCAAACTACACTTACTTTACCTACACTAACCTTAACTATATTTCAGATTATGTCTCTCATCACCACTTTCCTCAGATTTGATGGGGCCCTGAATGTTTATCTGACAGAATTTCAAGTGCACCTGGCACCCAACCCTCCAATCCACTTCCTCCTGGCCACATATGCCCCTGTCATCTAAGCTGATTGAGCCTACCATTAGCATGTTTCTGTAACAGGGATCATCAGTTGTTGTTATGAGCTGGCCAACCAGATGGATAAGTGTGACTCTACCTATAGTAAGTACATGGCTTGCTGCCTGTTGTGGATTAGTGATTTGGTTCCCAAAGATGTCGTTGCTTCCACTGCAATCATGAAGACCTAGCAGAGCATTCAGTTTTTAGACTTGTATCCTTCTGGCTTCAGAGTTAGTATTAATTACCATTCCCCATATGGTACATGGTAGAAACCTGGACAATGTATTTGTGTGCATGCTGAGCACAGCAATGACTGAGGCTTGGGCTTACCTATACCACGCGTTTGATCACACGTTTAACAGCAAGTATGCTAAATGGACCTTTTTGCACTGGAATGTAGACAAAGGCACAGAGGAAGGGGAGGTCTCTGAGGCACTTGAAGACGCGGCTGCCCTAGAGAAGGATTATGAAGAGATTGATGTGGATTCTCTTGAGGGAGAGTCCAAGTAAGACGGAAGAATACTAATCCACTCATTTCAGTCACTTAGCAAGTCAAAAGTGTAGAACTTCTACTTCAACATGAGTTGACAAACATCAATGGTTCTAATTGGGTTATTTTCATCCTGTGTTTATGTGTATCTTTTCTAAGTATACCAATAAGGATTTTCTTTTATCATGTCTCAAAGTGAAAGCTTTAAGGAACAAAAAAAAAGGAAATTCAAACATTACCTTATTCTATCATTGGTTGCCTTATTTGCATTATATTCAATCAAACTATCAATGTTTAAAATATGATAATAAATGTTATTTTAGTCTTTACAAGGTGTTCTTGATGGAGATTCTGAAAATGAATTTAATGAATGTATTAGAATATAGGTAACTATATCTTTTCTATAAAAGCATATGCAATACATATTAAAATAAAATAAATATCAATAGTTGCTCTATTTGCAACTAGTTTACCAATGGGTTTCAATAAAACCACACTTATGGATATTGAATTTTGATTTTTTTCATAGTCCATTTTAAAATTGTAAAATAGAAACTTAGTTCTTAGTCATGAAAAAATGCTAGCTGGTTTTATTTAACTCATAAGCTGTAACTTATTTAACCCTATTTTAGAAGCATGCTGGGAAACATACAATTCATATTGCCTAGGAGAAAAAAAATTCTGAAAATGCTTTCAGGCTGGGAGACTTATTTGAGCTCCTTAGAGATTTGAACTTTCTCACTATTCTCAATAGATAACTCTAGCTTACTCTTTTAGAAGTGTTTTGATTTCACACTGTGTTTAGATTTCATTATTTTATATCAGGATGCTCTCAACACTATTAAGTAAACTCAAATAAAGCTCACTGTGTGTTGTTTGACATTGATACAAAACAATAAAAAAGCATATAGAAAGTACTTCCATACATGATCCTTAACTTTACTAGATATTTGAAGAATATTCAATAAATGTATGGTATCTTAAAAACATGCTTTCTATTTGCTTACACTCAAGGGAAGAAAAAATTGTATGCCAACAACTATAATGATATAGCAATATCTAAAACAGTATATCCCATAAGTCATAAATAACATGTTTTAAACTAAATTAGAAAAATATGCTCTCAGGAACTTAATTTTTAATTCAAGTTTGTTATCTATTAATATATGTGCATGTGTATGTGTAAATATATACTTCCCATGTGAAGTTCATACTTTAGGTACCTACTATTTCATAAATGACTAGATCTTCTATGTATTTAAGAAATATGTTTATATTGAAATGAAATCACATTATTTAATGGGAATACTGCCAACCAGCACTTGTTTTTTTTTTTTTAATCCTATCACAGTATTGTTTCATTCTGCCTTTAAAACTCCTCATAGCATTAACTTAGGCAGTCAGAGTATAGCTTAAGAAGTATTAGAAAAACATTTCACAGGTCAAATGTTTTGCCCTCATACATCCAGCTGATTTTCCAAATTTATTTTTGGAGATTACTTCCTTTCTTTCAAGGCCGTCATTGTCTTTTGTTTAGCTGTAAATAGCCATGGCCCTTCTGTTACTACTTTCAGTAGGAACACATTCATTTGTAGACTACCAATACACTTTTCCATGTGTTATTCGTCATTGTTTTACTGTGGTAAGACTACTTAAAATTAGGTCTAATCTCTTTAAAATTTTATGTGCAATACAATATTAACTATAGAATACTATTGTGTAGCATATCTCTTGAATTTATTTGTCATATGTAACGGAAAATTTATACCATTCTACTT
Source organism: Mus musculus (assembly GCF_000001635.26). Taxonomy (NCBI): domain Eukaryota; kingdom Metazoa; phylum Chordata; class Mammalia; order Rodentia; family Muridae; genus Mus; species Mus musculus. The sequence continues at coordinate 114,493,523 of NC_000086.7, forward strand.
TGTGATTCAACTCTTCCATAACCCATAACTTCTTACAACTTCTGTTCCACTCCACCTTTCTATGAGTTTGACTCTTGAGGACATACTATACAAGTCAAGTAATGTGGTATTTTTGCTGCTAATGCTACCTAACTCCATCTAGTAACAATTCTTCAAAATCATCCATATTTCCCATCATAGGACTCCTTTTGTCCCCAGTACAGAATAATAAATTAATTGTATGAGTATACCATGTTTTATCCTTTAAATCATCTATGTTAATTTAGATATTTCCCTATTTTTGAATAATGTGGCAACTTATAGGTGGTTAATAATTGGGGTCAACATCACAGGGTCCAAAACCTTCCAGGAGGCAAGCCTCTGGGCATGCCAATGTGGAGTTATCTAGATATTTAATTATTTAGATATCCCCCTTAGTCCAACTATTGGTGATCATATGCCAATGAGGGTGGAGCCATCCACTGCAACACAGCAAACCTACCAGCAACAGCATCCTCAAAATAAACTGACTATACTTCTCTGAGAAATTATCAACTACCAAGTTTCTCAGTTAGGGGAGAAGACTGCAGAGTGTCCCCCCTAGTCCATATTGGTATGATTGTTGATGTGATCATATGCCAGCTACAGCTACTATGAGTTCATATATGTATCAGTGATGTCACGTCCTTTCAGACAAATTAGAACATTACATGTACATTTAACACCAAACCTAAAGGAGGGTCACACTCTTAAGTGGACTTGGGTCTTGGACTAAATAAAAAGAAGAAAGTGAGCTGAGCATCAACATCCTTCATTCTCTTGTTCCTGGCTATAAATTAAATGTGAACTCCCCCAGCCCTCTCCTCCTCTTGATACAACAACTCTCAGGATAGACTGTACCAGAAACTGTAATCCAAAATAAATCATTTCCTTGATTGATTTTTTTGGTTGAGTATATTGGCACCACAACAAAAAATAATAAAAACTCTTCATTTTTTCTAATACCTAATATCTATTTTATTTTCAAAATTACCACATTGAAAAATGTTCAGTAATAGTTTGGATTAGTTGTATGTTTTAAACATTTGTGTATCTTCAATGAAAAAATATTTATTCAAGCCACTTAAATATTGTAGTATTTCAGCCAGATGAAATATTCTGCCTTAATTTTGTTGGTTTTACAAATTTAAATCCTTTATTCTATTAATACATTTCCTTGGATTCTGCCTCAACAAATAGGGATGAAGTTAGTTGAAATTTGCAAACTGAACTACAGACATTATATAGGTAAATTCAGTTATTGCTCAATGAAGATATTTAAGAAAAGATCATTCAAGGTTTATTTTTTAAATATTTTTTAAAAATATTTAAATTTATGCATGGATATAGTTTTGGGTCAAATTAGTTCCCCCTTATCTTCGCTCCAATTCCTCTTCTATCTACCCACTCTCCACTTCATATTTGCTCTTTTGCTTTGTACCCAAAAGATCTAATGATTTCATTCATTGGTGCCTATATGAACATGAGTTTGGAACCATCCTAGGGCTCAATCCCTAAAGAAAACATACTTATGCTCCCCAAACAGCCATTGATAGCAAAGTGATCCTCAAATAAGGATGGGACTTTATGATTCCCTTCCTCTATTTACACTGAGATTTTTGACTAACAAAATGAAACTTCTCTGATGAGTGTTGAAAGTACCCCAATTCTGTGGGTATAAAGTTAACATCATTGGAGACAGTTTATTTTATGTCCATTTTGCATAATAATAGTTCCAGGTTCTCCCTCAATGACTATGACCTGGACAGCAATGGAGTTTAGGACTAGTTAATATTACCAGACATGTGTTCTAGCTACTGAAGCTGGATTAAAATCCAACCAGAAAGTGGTTGTGACAGCACTACACCAGTGGGCATATCTCACTAGGTCAGCTCTTACTATAGATTGTGGAATGTATAGCTTGGTAAGACTACTAATTACTCTTCTCACCATGATAGCATGCACATAAACTTTTAGTTCTATGAAAACTATTGCATAGAAATGGGGCCTACATATCACTACTAACTTGATTTCTTCATGCCCTATGATTCAGATATGTGGTGTGTTCTGCAATATGGCCTTACCATCAAATTCTAGAGGGATACCAGGAGAAAAGGAATTGTCTGTTGTAATTGGAGGTGTGTCTATAGGACATCATTGATCAACAACTTGAAAAGTTTAACCTATATTCATTACTGGTTTGTTTGTTTGTTTGTTTGTATAAGTTGTGGTGTCTGAAAGAGGTATTGCCCCACATTATAGGGTAACTCCTTTTAAACTATACATATACATATATACACATTACATATACATATATATGTTTATATCTATATAAATAATTTTAAGAAGTTTCTATAATAGTTCTCATAATCTAATACACATTGGAAAATAACCATTAGTATCGTTAACAATTACATTTGACTTTTAAAAAGTGTAAATGTCATACTCAATAGCTTTAGATTTCATGGTTTGTAATTAGTTGTGTACCAGTGATATCTCCTCAGGATACATTAATATTTATTATACTTAAATTGTTTTAGACTAAAATAATATTCTGAGATCATTATAATTTGGGATGTTATTTTATAATAACATCTAATTTGAAGATATATTATTTAAAAACAATTTCCCTTTTATAAATTGATATTTTATTCACCATATAATTTATTCACAAGAATATTAACTATTAAAGTAGAAAAATACTATTTCCATTCATTCCTTTATATAACTTCTAATTATGAAAATAATTTAAATTCATACTAGTTTATTAATTATTTATCACTAACTTAAGGTTTCAATTGTTGTAAAGAGAAATGAAGATAGCAGCTATTGAAAGGAAAACATTTAATTAGGGCTGCATTAGAGGTTCAGAGGTTAAATCTACTATCATCATGGCAGAAAGGATGGATGCACATATTTAGACATGGTGCTAGAAAGGTAGCCAAAAGTTCTAGTTCTAGATGGGCTGGCAGCAGAGGGAGATACAGTGGGCCTGGCTTGATCTTCTGAAACTTCAAACCTCATCCCCAATAACTCTCTTCCTCTAACAAGGCTACACCTATTCCAACTAGGCCACAGTCCTAATGTTTTCAAACAGTGTTACTCCATTTCAGCCTATTGGGACCATTTCCTCTTCTTTTCTTTTCTCTTCTTTTCTTTTCTTTTCTTTTCTCTTCTTTTCTTTTTTTTATTGGATATTTTCTTTATTTATATTTCAAATGTTATCCCCTTTCCTTGTTTCCCCTCCAAAAACTCCCTATCCCCTCTCTCCTCCCCCTGCTCAACAACCCACCCACTCCTGCTTCCTGGCCCTGGCATTCCCCTACACTGGGGCATAGAGATTTCACCAAGGGCCTCTCCTCACATTGATGTCTGACTAGGATATCCTCTGTTACATATGCAGCTGGAGCCATGAGTCCCAGCATGTATGCTCTTTGTTTGGTGTTTTAGTCCCTGGGAGCTCTGGGGGTACTGGTTAGTCCATATTGCTGTTCCTCCTATGGGACCATTATCATTTAAAACACTGAAGTAAATGAGATTTTATAACAACTCTCACTTTCAAATTTTCTTTTTTATTTCTTTTTCTACAATTTTACTGGATATTTTATTCATTTACATTTCAAATGTTATCCCCTGTATTAGTCAGGGTTCTCTAGAGTCACAGAACTTATGGATAGTCTCTAGATAATAAAGGAATTTATTGATGACTTACAGTCGGCAGCCCAATTCCCAACAATTGTTCAGTCGCAGCTGTGAATGGAAGTCCAAGGATCTAGCAGTTACTCAGTCTCACGCAGCAAGCAGGCGAAGGAGCAAGAGCTCGAGCTAGACTCCCTTCTTCCAATGTCCTTATATTGTCTCCAGCAAAAGGTGTAGCCCAGATTAAAGGTGTGTTCCACCACACCTTTAATCCCAGATGAAAGGCATAGCCCAGATTAAAGGTGTGTTCCTTAACTCGGAGATTCAATCTTCTGGAATCCATAGCCACTATGGCTCAAGATCTTCAAACCAAGATCCAGATAAGGATCTCCAAGCCTCCAGATAAGGGTCACTGGAGAGCCTTCCAATTCCGAATTGTAGTTCATTCCAAATATTGTCAAGTTGACAACCAGGAATAGCCACTACAATCCACCCCTTGTCAACTTGACACAAATAATATCTCATGTTCACATGAAACAATAACAAGGTTGTAAATACGCCTAACATGATATAACTATCCCTCGTACAATCGCAAACGCATTAGTAAATTTACAATGGGCATTCATATTACTTTATAATCCTCGTTTCTGCAACTGGTTACGTGGCCTTAATTGGTATTTATAACTACCTTCCTCTACTACCCATTCTGTATTTCCTTCACCTTCAGCCAGCACCTCAGCAGGTCTTGGCTCTTTTCCTGGAGGATTGACCCATACCTTCATTCCTGATGGGTCTGCGTCCTTTGTCATCCTGCTTGGATTAGGCTGTTGTAGTTTCCCATTGACTTTAATCACAGGACATGGTAGTACTAAGAGACGCCCTAAGGGATCTCCTGCACTCCAGACATAATCTTGCTTACCACCATTGTGAAGAGGTAATCCAATTTCCCCATGGTAATCTGGATCTATCACCCCTCCTAACACTGTTATTCCTTTTTTAGCCTGTTGGTTTAAGGGCATTAGAAGCCCAAAATGACCAGGGGGAAGTCTGAGCTTCCAGTTCAATGAAATGTTTGTTGTAGCTCCTGGTAGGAGCACTCCCCTCTCTGGAGCCAAAACTTCTAAGCCAGCAGAACCTAGAGTTATGGGGACAGGAAGCAAAAATTTTCCTAGAGGGTCACTAGGAGTGATAGTAAGTGGAACTATTCCGTTTTCCACCCCTTGATTCCTGGACCCATGAATCCTGGCTATGGGTGAAACTGTACCATATATCGAGCGCTGATTCAAAGCATATACTGCCTTCTGAAGAACTCTGCCCCAGCCTTCCAAGCTGTTACCACCTAATTGGCGCTGTAACTGCGTCTTCAAAAGGCCATTCCATCTTTCTATCAGCCCAGCTGCTTCAGGATGATGGGGAATGTGGTAAGACCAGTGAATTCCATGATCGTGAGCCCACTGTCGTACTTCTCTGGCTGTGAAATGAGTTCCTTGGTCAGAAGCAATACTGTGTGGAATACCATGACGATAGATGAGGCATTCTGTCAGTCCGTGAATGGTGGTTTTAGCAGAGGCATTACGTGCAGGAAAGGCAAATCCATAACCAGAATAAGTATCTACTCCAGTAAGAACAAAACGCTGTCCTTTCCACGAAGGAAGTGGTCCAATGTAGTCAACCTGCCACCAGGTTGCTGGCTGGTCACCTCGAGGAATGGTGCCATATCTGGGGCTCAGTGTTGGTTTCTGCTGTTGGCAGATCTGGCAATCAGCAGCAGCTGTAGCCAGGTCAGCCTTGGTGAGTGGAAGCCCATGTTGCTGAGCCCAAGCATAACCTCCATCTCGACCACCATGGCCACTTTGTTCATGTGCCCATTGAGCAATGACAGGGATGGCTGGGGAGAGAGGCTGATTGTCCACAGAACGGGTCATCTTATCCACTTGATTATTGAACTCCTCCTCAGCTGAAGTCACCTTTTGGTGAGCATTTACATGGGACACAAATATCTTCACATCCTTTGCCCATTTGGAGAGATCTATCCACATACTTCTTCCCCAGATGTCTTTCTCACCAATTTTCCAATTGTGATCTTTCCAAGTCCCTGACCATCCAGCCAATCCATTGGCTACAGCCCATGAGTCAGTGTATAATCGTACATCTGGCCATTTCTTCTTGCAAACAAACTGTAATACCATGTGTACTGCCCGAAGTTCTGCCCACTGTGAAGATTTCCCTTCACCTGTGTCTTTCAAGGTTGTCCCAGAAAGGGGTTGTAATGCTGCAGCTGTCCACTTCTGGGTGGTGCCTGCATAACGTGCAGAGCCATCAGTAAACCAGGCTCTAGTCTTCTCCTCTTCGGTCAGTTGATCATAGGGAACACCCCATGAGGCTATAGGTGCATGCTTGGCAGCAGATTGCATTGTAACAGGAGTAGAAACTATAGGCATTTGAGCAACTTCTTCATGTAACTTGCTTGTGCCTTCAGGACCTGCTCTGGCCCGATCACGTATATACCACTTCCATTTGATAATAGACTGCTGCTGTGCGCGTCCCACTTTATGACTTGCAGGGTCTGATAGTACCCAGCTCATGATGGGTAGTTCAGGTCGCATAGTGACTTGGTGTCCTATTGTCAGACGTTCAGTTTCCACTAAGGCCCAATAGCAGGCCAAGAGCTGTTTTTCAAAGGGAGAATAGTTGTCTGCAGATGATGGTAGAGCTTTGCTCCAAAATCCCAAAGGCCTTTTCTGTGATTCACCTACAGGGGCCTGCCAGAGGCTCCAAACAGCATCTCTATCAGCCACAGACACCTCAAGTACCATCGGATCTGCTGGGTCATATGGTCCAAGTGGTAGAGCAGCCTGCACAGCAGCCTGGACCTGTTGAAGGGCCTTCTCCTGTTCCAGGCCCCACACAAAGCTAGCAGCTTTCCGAGTCACTTGGTAAATAGGCCTAAGTAACACACCCAAGTGAGGGATGTGTTGTCTCCAGAATCCAAATAGACCCACTAAACGTTGTGCTTCTTTCTTGGTTGTAGGAGGGGCCAGGTGCAATAACTTATCTTTCACCTTAGAAGGAATATCTCTGCATGCCCCACACCACTGGACTCCTAAGAATTTCACTGAGGTAGATGGTCCTTGAATTTTGGTTGGATTTATTTCCCATCCTCTGATACGCATATGTGTTACCAATGAGTCCAAAGTGGTTGCTACTTCCTGCTCACTTGGTCCAATCAGCATAATGTCATCAATATAGTGCACCAATGTGATATTTTGTGGAAGATCCAAACGATCAAGATCCCTTCTAACTAAATTATGACACAGGGCAGGAGAGTTAATATATCCTTGAGGCAAAACTGTGAAGGTATACTGTTGGCCTTGCCAACTGAAAGCAAATTGCTTCTGGTGGTCCTTATGGACAGGTACTGAGAAGAAGGCATTTGCCAGATCAATAGCCGCATACCAGGTGCCAGGAGATGTGTTAATTTGCTCAAGTAAGGAAACTACATCTGGTACAGCAGCTGCAATTGGAGTTACTACCTGATTTAGTTTTCGGTAATCAACTGTCATTCTCCATGATCCATCTGTTTTCTGCACTGGCCAGATAGGAGAGTTAAACGGAGATGTGGTGGGAACCACCACCCCTGCATCTTTCAAGTCCTTGATAGTGGCAGTAATTTCTGCAATTCCTCCAGGAATACGATACTGTTTTTGATTCACTATTTTCTTTGGCAGAGGCAACTCTAAAGGCTTCCATTTGGCCTTTCCAACCATAATAGCCCTCACTCTACAGTTCAGGGAACCAATATGAGAATTCTGCCAATTTCTGAGTATATCTATCCCAATTATACATTCTGGAACTGGGGAAATCACCACAGGATGTGTCCGGGGACCTACTGGACCTACTGTGAGTCGGACATCAGTCAAAACTCCATTAATCACCTGCCCTCCATAAGCCCCTACTTTAACTGGAGGGCCACAATGTTTCTTGGGATCCCCTGGGATCAGTGTCAACTCAGAACCAGTATCCAGCAGACCCCGAAAAGTCTGATTATTTCCTTTTCCCCAGTGTACAGTTACCCTTGTAAAAGGCCGTAGGTCCCTCTGGGGAAGAACTGGAGAAAGGGTAACAGCAAAACCTTTGAGTGTCTTATCAAGATCCTTCCTCAGAGGAACCTGGCCACCCCTTCATTCAAGGGGTTCCGGATCTGCAAACTGTCTCAAGTCTGGAAATTGATTCACTGGCCGAGATTGCTGTTTACCACGATCTAATGTAGCCTTTCTTTCATTTGTTTGAGAATTTTTCTGCTTATACAGATCAAACAAATATGCAGTAGGCTTCCTATGTATTTCATTCCTGGAAACACCATGATTGATTAGCCAGTACCAAAGGTCCAAGCGAGTCATGCCATTATAAATTTCACCTCTCCTGTGCTGACCATTACTGGGTATGTTATTATAAACATTCTTTTGTCTACGCTGTCCATTATAATAACTAGAATCACCTTGTCTCGGGCGATTCAATGCTGCCACCTGGCCCTTGTTACCTCGGAATCCAACTAAACCCAGTGAATTTAATTCATCTAATTGAGCAGAAGCATCTCCAATGCTAAGATCTGGCACAAGGAAAAGGGAAAGAACAAAACCCTTCAAATGTGCTGGTGCCCCTCTCACCAATTTGCGTCTTATAGAGCTGGTGAAAGGCATATCTTCTGGACCTTCCCATTGTGGACAATTATGCTTTACACAATATATCCACTCTAGCATTGCAATTTCCCTAAGTCTTAAAATCCCTTCATCAACACTAAGCCATGGAATATCAGGCATCTCCAAGTCATTTCCAGTAGGCCATCTTTTGATAAACACCTCAGCCAACCATTCAAACAAACTTTTGACACCTTTTTTAACTATGCGAGCTTCCGTATTAAACCTAGAATCTCTACTCAGAGGACCCATGTCAATAAACTCAGCCTGCTCTAGTTTTATGTTCCTTCCACCCTTATCCCACACCCTTAAAATCCATTCCCACACATATTCACCAGGTTTCTGCTTGAATGAATTAGCAAACTCATTAAGCTCCTTAGTAGTGTAGCGAATTTCCTCATGGACTACACTTTCTACCTCCCCTCTAGGAGCCTGTTTTGCTTTGAGTCTGGTTACAGGTCTAGAAGAAACTATTGGTGGGCTGTGAGCAGACTCTGCAAAATTAATTTCCTCATGTGGGGAAGGCATTATTTCAAGAGGTGGGGCTGAGGGTACTACTTCCTCAGGTGGGGCAAACCCTTGAGAATCTGAGGATTCAAAATTCTCAGCTTCAACATGGTCTTCCCACACATCCCCATCCCATGTTGTAGGATCCCATTCTTTGCCAATTAGAGCCCTTACTTTAACTGTCGACACACTCTGAGGCTGAGACTTGAATTTTCGCTGTAGTTCAGCCAACCTTACAATGAGAGTTTCTGTTTGATTTTCTGCAACTTGAGCTCTATTGCTACAAGAGAGAAGATTCTCCTCAAGGACACACTTAGCAACTTTTAGATCGTTTACTTGTGTCTGGAGCCTTTCGATTTTATCACACAACTCCTTCCTTTCATTCATCATTTTTTCCACAGATACTAAGAGCAGCCAGCCAGTAAAATCATTTTTCGATTTTTTCCCCATCTTGTAGAAAGCTTTGTGCACTGAATCACCTAATTCATTAAGAAAATCAAGGGCATTAGCTTCTTTAAGTTCGGAATATAGTTTCAACCATGGGTCTTCAAAATTCTCTGAGCTCCCAGGAGGGAGAGAATCTGGAGAGGTTTCAATAGTTGAAAGTGCTGGTGGATCAACAAGCCAATTCCAGAATTTTAAAAGATTCATCCTTGTACTTCTGTTACTCTAGAACCACTCCTGGTACCAACTTCTGTATTAGTCAGGGTTCTCTAGAGTCACAGAACTTATGGATAGTCTCTAGATAATAAAGGAATTTATTGATGACTTACAGTCGGCAGCCCAATTCCCAACAATTGTTCAGTCGCAGCTGTGAATGGAAGTCCAAGGATCTAGCAGTTACTCAGTCTCACGCAGCAAGCAGGCGAAGGAGCAAGAGCTCGAGCTAGACTCCCTTCTTCCAATGTCCTTATATTGTCTCCAGCAAAAGGTGTAGCCCAGATTAAAGGTGTGTTCCACCACACCTTTAATCCCAGATGAAAGGCATAGCCCAGATTAAAGGTGTGTTCCTTAACTCGGAGATTCAATCTTCTGGAATCCATAGCCACTATGGCTCAAGATCTTCAAACCAAGATCCAGATAAGGATCTCCAAGCCTCCAGATAAGGGTCACTGGAGAGCCTTCCAATTCCGAATTGTAGTTCATTCCAAATATTGTCAAGTTGACAACCAGGAATAGCCACTACATCCCCTTTCCTGGTTTCCTGTCTGGAAAACCCCTACCCTATCTTCTCTCTCTCTGCTTCTATGATGATGTTCCCTTAACCACCCACCCACTCCTGCCTCCCCACCCTGTCATTCCCCTACACTGTGGCATCAAGCCTTCACAGGACCAAGGGTCTCTCATCCCATTGATGCCCGACAAGGCCATCCTCTACTACATATATGGCTGGAGGCATGGTTCTCTTCATGTGTACTCTTTGGTTAGTGGTTTAGTCCCTGGGAGCTCTGGGAGATCTGATGGGTTGATGTTTTTTGTTTTTCCTATGGGGTTGCAAACTTCAGTCCTTTCTATAAGTCCTCCATTAAGGATGCTGTTCTCAGTCCAATGGTTGGCTGCAAGCATATGCCTCTATATGTTTCAAGTTCTGGCAGAGCCTCTCAGGAGACAGCTATATCAGGTTCCTTTCAGGATGCTCTTCTTGGCATCCACAATAGTGTCTGCATTTGGTGACTGTATATGGGATGGATTCCTAGGTGGGGCAGTCTCTGGATGGCCTTTCCTTCAGTTTCTGTTCCAAACTTTGTCTAGGTGGTGGCTCCTGTGAGCATTTTGTTCCCCCTTCTAAGGACTGAAGCATCCACACTTTGGTCTTCCTTCTTGAGCTTCTTGTGGTCTGTGAATTATATCTTGGGTTTTCTGAGCTTTGGGGCTAAAATCCACTTATCAATGAATGCATACCATGTGTGTTCTTTTGTGATTGGGTTACCTCATTCAAGATGATATTTTCTAGTACCATCCATTTGTCTAAGAATTTCTTACATCTATCGTATTTGATAGCTGAGTAGTACTCAATTCTGTAAATGTACCATGTATTCTGTATCTATTCCTCTATTGAAGGAAATCTGGATTGTTTCCAGCTCCTGGCTATTATAAATGAGGCTGCTATGAACATAGTGGAGCATGTGTCCTTATTACATGTTGGGGCATCTTCTACATATACGCCCCGGAGTGGTATAGCTGAGTTCTCAGGTAGTACTATGTCCAAATTTTGAGGAACCACCAAAGTGATTTCCAGAGTGGTTATACGAGCTTGAAATACCACCAACAATGGAGGAGTGTTCCTCTTTGTCCACACCCTTGCCAGCATCTGCTGTCACCTGAATGGATACTATACTTACTAGAAAAAATTCTTTGTTTGTTGTTGTTAAGGATCAAGAATTGTTTGAACATGTTGCCAACAGTTTACTAATATAATTTCCCCAGTGGATATAGTTGATCAAATTTTGAAAGCTAATGAGCTATGGTAAATTCTAATTTACTACTCAGGGTATTTTTATAATTCTGTCTCTACAATATTCCATCATCAAAGTGCATTAATTGTGAATTTTACAATTTGGTAATTGAAACAATTACTTTTATTTAATTTATAATTTTATTTATTGCCTTCATATTTTAGTTGATGGCTACTGAGAAACATTTTATGAAAATCTTAATTACATATTTCAATCTAGGGAAATAAATTCTTTTTGAGTAAATGAATGCCAGAAAATTGTTACTTAAGTAAAATTCTGACAGAAAACAGTGTTCCTAACAATGAACCTGTATGCGTTTGCTTTTTTTATGGCAACATGCTTTCTTTGTGCATTCGTTTATGACAAGTAAAAGTTCACTTATTTAAGGTAATTTGCTCTACATACCCAGTCACTGACTCTTTTATATGAAATATTAATTTTTGTCTAGACATTTCTTTTACATTTTTCATCCTGAGTGTAATTGCTCTTTCATACATATTTTCAAATAACAGACACCTTGTCTAGTAAAAAGTAGAAAATATAAATACAGAGTTTTTATATAAAACTCTTAGCCTATCTTTATTTATTTGGGTACACATATGAACATAAGTATTAGTCATTCAAAAAGTAGGAACTCATATTTTTCTTGTTAGTGGAGCTCCTAAGACTTGATATTATAAACCACCCTGAGTTTCCAATTATTTTCTTGGAGCTTTACATGTACTATTGTGGATTAAAGGGCTATGCTTGTAGAGCAAAGACCAAATTTCTATTGATGTCAGAGAAGAGAAAATACAAGCAGACAATTTGAGGATCTTTCCTCTTTGTATTTTATTTCCCAATAGCTCTTTAAGTAATATGATTCATTGAGAAGTGTGTGCATGTGAGAGCTTTTGAATACTACCATGCTGTGCTGTGAAATTGAAGAAGTCCTTCAAGCACACTGTGTTTACCCAGAGCCAAACAGATTTAATACAGTTATTCTAAAAAATAGAAGTACAAATAAAATTTCCAGACATTGCTTAAATGTTATTACCTACTGCTCATAGAAATAAGAGTTTATTCTTTCATCAAGTACATGAATTTGTCCTTAGAGCCAAACACTAGCCTTTATATTATATTTATGTCAATATTGCAATGACTTCAATTTTAAAAACAGTGAACATATAGTGTTTAAAAGTACCATAAGAAATAACTAATACTTATCACACAGAAACAAGAAAAATACAGAATTCAATCAGTAATAAAGATATTTGTGACAAATATATATTTAGAATTGTATTATAGAAGGAAAATATTTGGTTTTATAAGGAATGCATATATTATAAGAGTAAATATAATAATACTATGAATAAATACATTTCATATGCTTTATAAGAATAAAGAATCATTTTTTTTAAATTAGGTACTTTCTTCATTCACATCTCCAGTGCTATCCCAAAAGGCACCCACACCCTCCCCCACTTCCCCCACCCACCCACGCCCACTTCTAGACCCTGGCGTTCCCCTGCACTGAGGCATATAAAGTCTGCGCGACCAATGGGTCTCTCTTCCCACTGATGGCCAACTAGGCCATCCTCTGATACATATGCAGCTAGAGACACTAGCACCCGAGGTCCAGTGGGCACTGATTAGTTCATATTGTTGTTCCACCTATACAGTTACAGATACCTTTAGCTCATTGGGTACTCTTTCTAGCTCCTCCATTGGGGGCCCTGTTATCCATCCAATAGCTGACTGTGAGCATCCACTTCTGTGTTTGCCAGGCCCCAGCATAGTCTCACAAGAGACAGCTATATCAGGGTCCTTTCAGCAAAATTCTGCTAGTGTATGCAATGGTGTCAGCCTTTGGAGGCTGATTACAGACGGGGTTGATCCCCAAATATGGCAGTTTCTAGACAGTCCACCCCTTCATCTCAGCTCCAAACTTCCTCTCTGCAACTCTCTCCATAGGCATTCTACTCCCAATTCTAAGAAGAGGCAAAACATCCACACCCTGGTCTTCCTTCCTCCTGAGTCTCCTGTGCTTTGCAAATTGTATCCTATATCTTGAATATTCTAAGTTTTTAGGCTAATATCCACTTATCAGTGAGTACATATTATGCGAGTTCCTTTGTGATTGGGTTACCTCACTCAGGATGATGCCCTCCACGTCCATCCATTTGCCTAGGAATTTCATAAATTCATTCTTTTCAATAGTTGAATAGTACTCCATTGTGTAAATGTACCACATTTTCTGTATCCATTCCTCTGTTGAGGGGCATCTGGGTTCTTTCCAGCTTCTGGCTATTATAAATAAGGCTGCTATGAACATAGTGGAGCACGTGTCCTACTTACCAGTTGGAACATATTCTGGATATATGCCTAGGAGAGGTATTACAGGATCCTCCGGTAGTACTATGTCCAATTTTTTGAGGAACTGCCAGACTGATTTCTAGAGTGGTTGTACAAGCTTGCAATCCCACCAACAATGGAGGAGTGTTCCTCTTTCTCCACATCCTAGCCAGCATCTACTGTCACCTGAATTTTTGATCTTAGCCATTCTGACTGGAGTGAAGTGGAATCTCAGGGTTGTTTTGAATTGTATTTCTCTGATGATTAAGGATGCTGAACATTTTTTCAGGTGCTTCTCAGCCATTTGGTATTCCTCAGATGAGAATTCTTTGTTTAGCTCTGAGCCCCATTTTTGATGGAGATATTTGATTTTCTGGAGTCCACCTTCTTTAGTTCTTTATATATATTGGATTTTAGTCCCCTATCTGATTTAGGATAGGTAAAGATCCTTTCCCAATCTGTTAATGGTCTTTTTGTCTTATTGACAGTGTCTTTTGCCTTGCAGAAGCTTTGCAATTTTATGAGGTACCGTTTGTCCATTCTCGATCTTACAGCACAAGCCATTGCTATTCTATTAAGGAATTTTTCCCTTGTGCCCATATCTTCAAGGCTTTTCCCCACTTTCTCCTTTATAAGTTTCACTCTCTCTGGTTTTATATGGAGTTCCTTGATCCACTTAGATTTGACCTTAGCACAAGGAGATAGGAATGTATCAATTCACATTCTTCTACAGGTTAACCTCCAGTTGTGCCAGCACCATTTGTTGAAAATGCTGTCTTTTTTCCACAGGATGGCTTTAGCTCCTTTGTCAAAGATCAAGTGACCATAGGAGTGTGTGGGTTCATTTCTGGGTCTTCAATTCTATTCCATTAGTCTTCTTCTCTGTCACTATACCAGTACCATGCAGTTTTTATCACAAATGCTCTGTAGTAAATCTTTAGGTCAGGCATGGTGATTCCACCTGAGGTTCTTTTATCCTTGAGAAGAGTTTTTACTATCCTAGGTTTTTTGTTATTCCATATGAATTTGCAGATTGCCCTTTCTAATTCGTTGAAGAATTGAGTTGGAATTTTGATGGGGATTGCATTGAATCTGTAGATTGCTTTTGGCAAGAGAGCCCTTTTTACTATATTGATCCTGCCAATCCATGAGCATGGGAGATCTTTCCATCTTCTGAGATATTCTATAATTTCTTTGTTCAGAGACTAGAAGTTCTTATCATACAGATCATTCACTTCTTAGTTAGAGTCAAGCCAAGGTATTTTATATTATTTGTGACTATTTAGAAGGGTGTTGTTTCCCTAATTTCTTTCTCAGCCTGTTAATACTTTGTGTAGAGAAAGGCCATTGACTTGTTTGAGTTAATTTTATATCCATCTACTTCATTGAAGCTGTTTATCAGGCTTAGGAGTTCTCTGGTGGAATTTTTGGGTTACTTATATATACTATCATATCATCTGCAAAAATTGATATTTTGACTTTTTTCTTTCCAATTTGTATCCCCTTGATCTCCTTTTGTTGTCGAATTTCTCTGGCTAGGACTTCAAGTACAATGTTGAATAGGTAGGGAGAAAGTGGGCAGCCTTGTCTAGTCCCTGATTTTAATGGGAATGCTTCCAGTTTCTAACCATTTACTTTGATGTTATCTATTGGTTTGCTATAGACTGATTTTATTATGTTCATTTATGGGCCTCAAATTCCTGATTCTTGCAAAACTTTTATCATAAATGGGTGTTGGATTTTGACAAATGCTTTCTCCCCATCTAACAAGATGATCATGTGGTTTTTGTCTTTGAGTTTGTTTATATAGTTGATTACATTGATGGATTTCCTTATATTAAACCATCCCTGCATCCCTGGAATGAAACCTACTTGGTCAGGATGGATGATTGTTTTGATCTGTTCTTGGACTCAGTTAGCGAGAATTTTATTGAGGATTTTTGCATCCATATACATAAGAGAAATTGGTCTGAACATCTCTATCTCTGTTAGGCCTTTCTGTGGTTTAGGTATCAGAGCAATTGTGGCTTCATAGAATGAATTGGATAGAGTACCTTCTGCTTCTATTTTGTGGAAGAGTTTGTGCAGAACTGGAATTAGATCTTCTTTGAAGGTCTGATAGAAATCTGCACTAAACCCATCTGGTCCTGGGCCTTTTTTGGATGGGAGACTATTAATGACTGCTTCTATTTTTTTAGGGGATATAGGACTGTTTAGATCATTAACCTGATCCTGATTTAACTTTGGTATCTGGCATTTGTGTAGAAAATTGTCCATTTCATCAAGGTTTTCCAGTTTTGTTGAGTATAGCCTTTTGTAGAAGGATCTGATGGTGTTCTGGATTTCTTCAGGATCTGTTTTTATGTCTACCTTTTCATTTCTGATTTTGTTAATTAGGATGCTGTCTCTGTGCCCTCTAGTTAGTCTGGCCAAGGGTTTATCTATCTTGTTGATTTTCTCAAAGAACCAGGTCCTCATTTGGTTGATTCTTTGAATCGTTCTTCTTGTTTCCACTTGGTTCATTTTGCCCCTGAGTTTGATGATATCCTGCTGTCTACTTGTCTTGGATGAATTTGCTGCCATTTTTTTTAGAGCTTTTAGGTGTTGTCAAGCTGCTAGTGTGTTCTCTCTCTAGTTTCTTTTTGGAGGCACTCAGAGCTATGAGTCTTCCTCTTAGAAAAGTTTTCATTGTGTCCCAGAAGTTTGGGAATGTTATGACTTCATTTTCATTAAACTCTAATCTTTCATTTCTTTCTTTATTCCCTCCTTGACCAAGGTATCATTGAGAAGAGTGTTGTTCAGTATCCATGTGAACGTTGGCTTTCTAATATTTATGTTGTTATTGAAGATCAGCCTTAGTCCATGGTGATCTGATAGGATGCATGGGACAATTTCAATATTTTTTTATTTGTTGAGGCCTGTTTTGTGACCAATTATAAGGTCAATTTTGGAGAAGGTACCATGAGGTGCTGAGAAGAAGGTATATCCTTCTGTTTTAGGATAAAATGTTCTGTAGATATCTGTTAAAACCATTTGTTTCATAACTTCTCTTAGTTTCACTGTGTCCCTGTTTAGTTTCTGTTTCCACGATCTGTCCATTGATGAAAGTGGTGTGTTGAAGTCTCCCACCATTATTGTGTGAGTTGCAATGTGTTGTTTGAGCTTTACTAAAGTTTCTTTAATTAATGTGGCTGCCTTTGCATTTGGAGCATAGATATAAAGAATTGAGAGTTCCTGTTGAAGGATTTTACCTTTGATGAGTATGAGTTGTCCCTCCTTGTCTTTTTTGAACTTTCAGTTGGAAGTGATTTTATTTGATGTTAGAATGGCTACTCCAGCTTGTTTCTTCAGACCATTTGCTTGGAAATTTGTTTTCCAGCCTTTCACTTTGAGGTAGTGTCTGTCTTTTTCCCAGAGGTGAGTTTCCTGTAAGCAGCAAAAGGTTGGGTCCTTTTTGTGTAGTCAGTCTGTTAGTGTATGTCTTTTTATTGGGGAATTGAGTCCATTCTTATTAAGAGATATTAAGGAGAAGTAATTGTTGCTTCCTATTATTTTTGTTGTTAGAGTTGGCATCCTGTTCTTGTTGCTGTCTTCCTTTAGGTCTGTTGAAGGATTACTTTCTTGCTTTTTCTAGGGTGTGGTTTCGGTCCTTGTATTTTTTTTTTCTTTTATTATTCTTTGAAGGGCCAGATTTGTGGAAAGATAATGTGTGAATTTGATTTGTCATGGAATACTTTGGTTTCTCCATCTATGGTAATTGAAAGTTTGGCTGGGTATAGTAGTCTGGGCTGGCATTTGTGTTCTCTTAGTGTTTGTATAACATCTGTCCAGGATCTTCTGGCTTTCAAAGTCTGGTGAAAATTCTGGTAGAATTCTGATAGGCCTGTTTTTTGTTTTTTTTTTTTTTTTTTTTTTTTTTTTTTTTTTTTTATGTTACTTGACCTTTTTCCCTTACTGCTTTTAATATTCTATCTTTATTTAGTGTATTTGTTGCTCTAATTAGTATGTGTTGGGAGGAATTTCATTTCTGGTCCAGTCTACTTGGAGTTATGTAGGCTTCTTGTACGTTCATGGGCATCTCTTTCTTTAGGTTTGGTATGTTTTCTTCTATAATTTTGTTGAAAATATTTGCTGGCCCTTTAAGTTGAAAAATCTTCATTCTCATCTACTCCTATTATCCATAGGTTTGGTCTTCTCATTGTGTCCTGGATTTCCTGGATGTTTTGAGTTAGGATCTGTTTGTATTTTGCATTTTCTTTGATTGTTGCGCTGATGTTCTCTATGGAATCTTCAGCACCTGATGATTCTCTGAATACATCTCTTGTATTCTGTTGCTGATGCTCACATCTATGGTTCCAGATTTCTTTCCTAGAGTTTCTATATCCAGCATTGCCTCACTTTGTGTTGTGTTTATTGTGTCTACTTCCCTTTTTAGGTCTAGTATGGTTTTGTTCATTTCCATCACCTGTTTGGATGTGTTTTCCTGTTTTTCTTTAAGGACTTATAACTCTTTAGCAGTGTTATCCTGTATTTGTTTAAGTGAGCATTAAAGTCCTTCTTGATGTCCTCTACCATTATCATGAGATATGCTTTTAAATCCGGGTCTAGATTTTCGTGTGCATTGGGGTGCCCAGGACTTGGTGAGGTGGGAGTGCAGCATTCTGATGATGGTGAGTAGTCTTGGTTTCTGTTAATAAGATTCTTATGTTTGCCTTTTGCCATCTGGTAATCTCTAGAGTTAGTTGTTATAATTGTCTCTGGCTAGAACTTGTTCCTCTCGTGATCATGTTATCCTCTACCAGCAGACCTGGGAGACTAGCTCTCTCCTGAGTTTCAGTGGTCTGAGAACTCTCTGCAGGCAAGCTCTCCTTTTGCAGGGAAGGTACACAGATATCTGGCGTTTGGACCTGCCTCCTGGCAGAAGATGAATGCCTGAAAAAGGGCCTGTCCCAGAAGCTGTTAGCTTCTGTAGTCCACACTCTCACCTGTGCCGACTAGTCTCAAAAGGATTTGGGAACCAAGATGGATTCCCCATGTGTTCTGGCAAAGCCCTCCCAGGTTGGCAGGACACCTGTACTCTGGCAGTGAAGGTTCCTGGATGTCTAGAGCCTGAAAAGGGGTCTGCCTCAGAAGCTGTCTTCTAGGGACTTTGGGTATGACCTCCAAGTCCTCACCCAGGTTACCCAGCACTATAGTCAACCAGAAGGGACTTGTGACCCTGGTCAAGTCAGGTTTACTGCTTCCCTAATGCTGTCTCAGGTCCTGCGCAATGGACTTGCAAACTTTATAAGCCCCAGTACAGGGGAATGCCAGGGCCAAAAAGGGGAGTGGGTGGGTAGGGGAGTGGGGGGGGGTGGGTATGGGGGACTTTTGGTATAGCATTGGAAATGTAAATGAGCTAAATACCTAACTAAAAAATGGAAAAAAAAAAAGAAGATGTGTTCCACTCTCTGGTGGTCCTAAGACTGCATGGAGAGTCCTCACGGGACCTTGGGGGTGTCTGCCAACTCTAAGCCCAAGGTGACCCAAGAACCATTTTCTATAGCTTTAAGCATAGCTGAAATTAGAAGAAACATTTGTTTTTCTATTTTCATAATCCTATTTTGTGTACTGATTCTTCTAAATGGAATGAATGAACCACAACATTGTTCATACTTCTGAGACCAGATCTTCCTTCATATTTTAAATAATTTGGTCATTAGCCAACTGTTCAAATTAATAAAATAGTGTTGATCTTTGTTATATTTGGTCAATAATTTGAGATGTTTTATAGTCTTGACAACATTTGTGCTTTTATCAATTGGGGAAAAACATTAATCATGATGCTTCAATTGTCAGAGAGACATTTTACAGGATATGATTTGTCCTATAATTTATGAATTATTTTTAATTCAATACATCCAAACACAATACATCCAAAGCACAGTCTCCCTCCCTACATTTCTACAGGGCTACACCTTCCACCCCCTATTCACAGATACACTCCCCCTTCTTTCAACTTAAGAAAAGAGCCAGCTTACAAGAGATAATAGCCAGACAAGAGGAAACAATACAATAAGGCAAGGCAAGAGCCTTCCTATTCAGGCTGGACAAGGAAACCCAATAGGAGGAAGACTCCCAAAAGCATGAAAATGACTAAGAGATGCACAGATCCCACTGTTAAAAGTCCACAAATCCCACCAATCCAACAACAGCAACATATAAGGAGAGGACCTGGTGCAGCCCCATGCAGGCCCTTGCCACTTCACTCTCTGGGAACCCATATGAGCTCTACTTATTTGATTCAGCAGGCCATTTTCTTCTGATATCCTCCATTATCTCTGACTTCTATACTCTTCCTTCCTTCTCTTCCATGGGGTTTCACAATCTTCAAGGAGAAGAACCTACTAAAGATCTCTCCCTTCATAAAGTCTGTCTGTGGGTCTCTGTACACACTCCCATCTGCTGCAGGAGGAAACCTCTCTTAAGATATGTGTACAAAGCACCAATCTATGAGTATAGCAGAATGTCACTGGGACTCATTTCTTGATTATTGGGGGGGGGGGAGGAGGGAGTATTGTTGGACTCTCCTCTGGTTCTCTGGGCTATTTAGTATCTGGTTCCTGGCCACAAGGAAGTGGATAGAATGTGGTCCCTCTAGTTGTGTGGTCCTCTAGTTAAACCGAATATTGTTGTGAGAGAAGTAGCATTTTGCAGGGATGAGCCCTGTAGCTGGGCAATATGATACATTTAGTTGGCTAACTTTTGAATACTAAATCAACTTTCACAGGATAAGTTCTACTCGGTCATTGCACATATTCTTTTTATATGATTATATCAGGTTTATGGAATTGTATTGATGATTATTTCTTATTTGTATTCATGAAATAAGTAATTTTTATTTTTTGTTATTTGTTCTGTATTTATATTTCTTTGTTTTTCAAGTTTTTCTTTGTTTTTTTGTTTTTTTTTTATTCTTTAATCTTTTGTTACAGTCCAGTCTTTATCCATTTCCCATTTCACCCTCTGACTTACCATATCCCATACCTCCTCTCCAAGAGGATGTCCCCAGGCCCCCACCACCACCCCACCAGACTTCTGCACTACCTGGGACTTCAAGTCCCTTGACAGTTAGATACATCTTCTCCCACTGAGGCCAAATCAGGTAGTCCTCTGCTGTATAGGTGCCAGGGGCCTCATATCAGTTGTGTATGCAGCCTGGTTGGTGGCTCAGTGTCAGAGCAATCTCAGGGATGCAGGTTAGTTGAGACTGCTGGTCTTTCTATAGGGTCTCCCTCCTCCTCAGCTTATTCCTGCCTTTCCCTAATGCAACCACTGGTATCCCCAACTTCAGTCCATTGTTTGGGTGTAAGTATCTGCTTCTGACTCTTTCAGCTGCTTTTGGGCCTCTCAGAGGACAGCCATACTAAGCTCCTGTTTGTAAGCACACCATAGCATCTGTAATAGTATCAGTCCTTGGAACTTCCCCTTGAGTAGATCACAATGGGGGCCTGTCAGCTACCTCCTTTCCCTCGGGTTTTTCTCCATTTTTGACCCTGCAGTTCTTTCAGTCAGAAACAGTTATGGGTCTGAGTTTTTGGATGCCATCTTGTCTGTTCTCCTGAAATTTGATGACATTTACATACATAACTATCTTAACTTGGTAGTCTTCCCCCACTTTCCCTGCTACTACTTATGTTCTACTATAAGTATTCCTTTTAATTTCACATCATATATATTTTACCTGCTATTTACTCCTCCTTTAAGCCTCATATTATCCTTCTCGCAACATACTTTCTAATTTCTGGGAATTTACTCACACTTACATTTAAACACACACACATACACACACACACACACACACACACACACACACACACACACACACACACACACACACACATTAAAAGGCAGTATCTACATACGAGAGAAAACATGGACTATCATGAACTATTATTGAGCGTTATGAGCATGAGTGCCACATTTAAGTATAATATTTGCCAGTCCCATCTGTTACTGCACTTTGGCATCTGGACTAGCTTTTTCTAGGTTCTTGGCCTCAAGATTTAAACCATGATTTATAAGGATTGCAAAGATTCTGAAGAAACTTGGTTTAAAGCAAACGGATCATTCACAATGCAAAGAAATATGCTGTCAAAATCGACACCAATATACAACAATGAGAGTAACAATGGGCTAATATTTTAAATTCTGGTTTCCTTTTGTGGAGTTCAGGAGAATGAGGAGTTTGTTTCCTAAGGATGGATGGTTCTCTGCTTAGGATTACATAAGCCTTTGTTTAATATATCTTTTTCCATGCTATTTCAATTTTTAATTTTACATGATGACCAAATATACTTAGACATAAAAGAGTAAGAAATGTACTTTCTTAAAGTTCACTTAAAATACATATACTCCTTTATTACATATGTGCCCTAGAATAGTTCATTCCATTGTCCTTCTTACCTTTAACTTTATACTTACTTGTATTAGGGATCCATTGCAAGAGAAATTGACCAAATTAATTCTCAGAAATGGAGATTTTTTTTAGACTTTTTTGAATTAGATATTTTCTTGATTTACATTTCAAATAATATTCCCTTTCCTGGTTTCCCCTCTGAAAAACCCCTATCACATCCCCCTGCTCAGCAACCTACCCACTCCCACTTCATGGCCCTGGCATTCCCCTACACTGGGGCATAGAACCTTCACAGGACCAAGGGCTTCTCTCCTCTCATTTATGATCAACTAGGACATGCTCTGTTACGTATGCAGCCATGAGTCCCACCACGAGTACTCTTTGTTTGGTGGTTTAGTGCCTGGGAACTTTGGGAGTACTGATTAGTTCAAATTGTTGTTCCTCTTATAGTACTGTGCACCCCTTCAGCTCCTTGAGTACTTTCTCTAGCTTATTCATTGGGGACCTTGTACTCAGTCCATTGAATGGCTATGAGCATCCACTTCTGTATTTGCAAGGCACTGGCAGAGCCTCTCAGGAGACAGCTATAACAGGCTTCTGTCAGCAAGCACTTGTTGGTGTCCACAAAAGTGTCTGGGATTGGTAATAGTATGTGAGATGGATCCCCAGGGGGGCAGTCTCTGGATGGTCATTACTTCAGTCTCTGCCACACACGTTGTCTCTGTAACACCTTCCATGGGTATTTTGTTCCCCTTTCTAAGAAGGATTGAAGTATCCACACTTTCATCTTCCTTCTCCTTGAGTTTCATGTGTTTTGCAAATTGTATCTTGAGTAATCCGAGACTCTGGGCTAATATCCACTTATCATTGAGTGCATATCATGTGTATTCTTTTGTGAATGGGATACCTGACTCAGGATGATATCCTCCAAATCCATCCATTTTTAAAAAGAATTTCATGAATTCATTGTTTTTAATAACTTCGTAATACTCCATTGTGTAAATGTACCACATTTTCTGTATCCATTCCTCTGTTGAGGGACATCTGGGCTCTTTCCAACTTCCCACTACTATAAATGAGGGTGCTATAAACTTAGTGGAGCATGTACCAGCTTGCAATCCCACCAGCAATAGAGGAGTGTTCCTCTCTCTCCACAACCTAGCCAACATCTTCTGCCACCTGAGTTTTTGATCTTAGCCATTCTGAGTGGTATGAGGTAGAATCTCGAAGTTCTTTTGACTTGCATTTCTCTGATGACTAAGGATGTTGAAAAAAACTAACTCTCATTTGAATCAGCACAATTTGTTAAAAATGCTGTCCTTTTTCCACTGGATGGTTTTAGCTCCTTTGTCAAAGTTCAAGTGACCATAGCTTTGTGGGTTCATTTCTGGATCTTCAATCCTATTCTATTGATCTACCTGTCTGTACCAGTACCATGCAGCTTTTACCACAATTGCTCTGTAGTACAGCTTTAGGTCAGGCATGGTGATTCCAGCAGAGGTTCTTTTATCATTGAGAAGAGTTTTTGCTATCCTATTTTTTTTTTTTTTGTTATTCCAAATGAATTTGCAAATTGCCCTTTCTAACTCTGTGAAGAATTGAGTTGGAATTTTGTTGGGGATTGCATTGAATCTGTAGATTGCTTTTGGCAATATAGCCATTTGTACTATATTAATCCTGTCAATCCATGACCATGGGAGATCTTTTCATCTTCTGAGATCTCCTTTGATTTCTTTTTTCAGAGACTTGAAGTTCTTATCATGAAGATCTTTCACTTCCTTAGTTAGAGTCACACCAAGGTATTTTATGTTATTTGTGACTATTGTGAAGGGTGTTGCTTCCCTAATTTCTTTCTCAGCCTGTTTATCCTTTGTGTAGAGAAAGACCACTGATTTGTTTGAGTTAATTTTATATCCAGCTACTTCATTGAAGTATTTTTTTAAGGTTTTAAGGCATTTTTATTAGAGGTATTAAGGCATTTTATTATTTTCTTCATTTACATTTCAAATGCTATCCCCAAAGTCCCCTATACCCTCCCCCACCCTGCTCCCCAATCCACCCACTCCCTTTTCCTGGCTCTGGTGTTCCTCTCTACTGGGGCTTATGATCTCTCCTGGTGGGATCATGCACAGCGGGCTGTGGATCAGCCCCAACTCAGGGGCAAGAAACTTATTCAATTGTTTAAGGAAGGGTATAACTGACTTTAGTACAAGTGGGGGCCCTAGGTTGTAATCAGGTATACAGGGAGGCATCCAGAGTGTATAGAGATGAAGTTTGTAGGCTGTCAAGGGCATAAGTGGAGTGCCTGTACAACCTAAGCAAGGTGGGTTGTTAAGTTATTTCATATGCTTATCTGCCTAATGTCTATTTTCCTGAAAACTTCATAATTCTCTGTGGATAAATAAAATTCCTTGGATAAAATTTTCACATAAAATTATCTATTCATCTCTTGTTAGGCAAGCAGTTTGAATTCATTTTCCTGCTATTATGAACTGAGCACAAATAAATACATATGCACAGGTATCTCTGTGGTAAGATATAAGGTTATTTGGATATATACTACAAAAAAGGGTCATAACTGACTTATAAGTCAGCCTTATTTAAAGTGTTTAATTGTGTTTTGTATCATCATCATCATCACTAATATTATTATTATTGTGATTGTAATTATTATTACTATTATTTCAGTGGCATAAGTCAAGCTTGTGATATGGATATGCATGTGCATATGACTTGGTTTACAGCAGCAGATATGAACTCTCTCCTCTCTCCTGTGGTAGTGGCCTTATAGCCAATGGGAAATGTTTGTTTATTCCTATGTAAGTCATACTGTTATAGCACCAGTGGTCACATTTTTCCATAATAAGATAGAAGTACAGTATGTGATGTCCAATACTGTTGATAAAAATTCTTCCACAGAAGCATATTCTGATTTCTGTAGTAACTGCATCATTTTACATTCCCACTAGCATTGAATAAGTGTTTCTCTTTCGTGTATCTTTAATAGCATGTTTGTCCTCTTTGGTTTGTTGTCTGGCTTGTTTTGTTTTATTTTAAATTTTTTTATGATGATAGACATCTGACTGCAGTAGGGTAGAAATGAAAATTAGTTTTAACTTGAATTTTGCTTATGGTTAAGGATATTGAACATTTCTAGGAATATTTATTGTATTTCTTCTTTTGAATATGATATTTTATTTAGTAGAGTTGATGAGCATATATTTTGTTCATTTTTGTTATTCTATATACTAAGGCTTTGTTTGAAGTATAAACGGCAAAGATCTTCTCCCATTATGTATTCTCTCTGTTCTTTCTGAAAAGAGTTTCTTTTGCTGTGCTTTTTAATTTTGCTGTGTTTGTTAATTATTATGGCCATTTTCTATTTTATTGGGGTTCTATTTAGAACTCTCCTACCTAAATCTATTTCCTGAATATTTTTCTTCAGCAGTTTTAATACTTCAGACTTTATACTAAAGTCTTTGATTCACTTTAAATTCAATTTTGTGAAAGTTATAAGAACTGAATTATATTATTCTTCTGCAAGTGCTTATCCAGTTCCATCAGGACTGTTTATTAAATAGATTGTATTTTTCTCTAACAAGGTTTGGAGGAGTCATCTGTAAGCAAGTGCTGAGGGTGAGACTGAAGTAATCACAATTAATGACATGAAGCTCAGTGAGTTGCCTACCTGAGTGCCAGCCAGGTGTGGCAACTGGGGGCCTCAAGTGGGAGGAGAGGCCCTTGGTCCTGAGAAGGCTAGATGCTCCAGTGTAGGGGAATGTCAGAGCAGTGAGGCTGGAGTGGGTAGGTGTGTGGGGGAGCACCCTCATAGAAGCAGGGAGATGGATGATGGGATAGGGCATTTCTAGAGGGGAAACTGGGAAAGGGTATAACATTTGAAGTGAAAATAGATTAAATATAATAGGGAAGAAAGAGAGAGAGAGATAGAGAGAGAGAGAGAGAGAGAGAGAGAGAGAGAGAGAGAGAGAGAAAGAGAGACAGAGAGGGAGAGAGAGAGAGAGAAAGGAAAGAAGGAAGGAAGGAAGGAAGGGAGGAAGGAAGGAAGGAAGGAAGGAAGGAAGGAAGGAAGGAAGGAAGGAAGGAAGATGTTTCTAGAAATCAGCAGCTGATACAAGGCAATGGAGATGGACTACAAGCTAGGGTTGAAAAGGTCTTCAGAAGAGTCAAGCTGGCTCCTCTCTTAGATACACAATTCCCAGGGAGTGAACCTGCAGTAAGAGGAATGCCCCCTGTAAGCAGTCTGCCACTGTACTATGGGTGAGACTGGAGAGATCTGAAGAAAAGGATAATGAAAATCACCTATCTGAGCTGTAGCACAGTGTGGCCAATGGGGTTCCCTGATAGAAGATGCTTTTGCATACCTGTGGCTGAATCAAAAGAACAGGAATGGGCTAGAAGGGAAGCAGAGAAAGGTTCACAGGAAGGAGCAAAGTGAATTCTGCACCAAGAAACAGTGAAGTTCCCAGGATAGGAAGCTTTAATATTTTCATTCAAAATTTGTAAGATAAAATTAGTGCTTGGAATGATAAAATTATTTGTTCAACATAATTTATACAACATATAGCTATGCTTTTATTGACCCCTTATGCACCCCACCTCCATGTTACAAACTGCAGTTAGAAGATCCTGAAGGATAGAGAGTCTAATGCTATAGATTCCATTCTAAAATGAGCTCCAGAAAATTACCAAGATCAAGTTAGGAAAATGGTCTGGCTTTGTTCATGGTAGCAGTGGCTTGTTTGCTTGTTTCCTGACATTTTCTCAAATAATAATGACATATGCATTGAATTTTGTTATATATGTACTATATATATAGGATGTTACACTTTCATCTTGACATCTCTCCAAGCCCTAGTTTCTTAAAGTCACTAAACATAGACTTTTTTCCAGTGAGGCACCTGCTTAGCTTGTGGTACTTACATGAAGTATTATACACTTATGTGGGATTTATCTTTGTAGGACTTTTAAGCTTTAAAATCTATATGACAGAAATAAAATGTATTTCAAATCACTATATCTGAGCAAAAATCTGAAATGGTATTTAAAGAAAAGATTTGTTTCTTTAACCAAATTGGTGTAAAGTAAATTCAGAATAAAATGATGCCTGCCCAAAAAAATTCAAAATATTCATGCCTTTCCATTGAGAATGTTCCACTCTATTAGTAAAAACAAATGTAGGCAGGGAGCTGGTTGAGAAGTAAGTAAGCAAGATATTGGGGAGTGGTCAAGAGAAGGCAGTGAGAGTTAGAAAAAATATTAATCAGGCTTCTCCAATGGAGTGTCACACCAGGGTAAGCTCCATGTCCAGGAGTACTGGAATTAGTTGGCACAAAAACCAAACAAACATATAATAACAATAATAATGATAATAACACAGACTCAAAGTTTTCTGTGCAAATTTTTTGGTTTTGGTTTTGATACTTTTTTCTCTTCTTTGTTTTTCTATTTTAAGTTTGTCTTTTTTGTTTGTGTCTTCTTTTCTTTTTGAGAGAGAGAAAGAGAAAGACAGAGACAGAGACAGAGAGAGAATAGTTTGAAGTTGGGTGGTAGGGAAGCTGGGGATAGATTAAAGAAGAGGTAAGAATATAATCAATTTATATTGTACAAAAAACTTTAAATTATTTTTTTAAAAACATATTTTTGACATAAGCACCTAGTACATATGACTGAAAATATTATTTTGAATTCATGTAAAAACACTAAAGAAATATCACAAAATGGAGTGATATTTGTTGATTAACTTTATACACATAAATATTAGATTGACGCATACATAGTTGTAGTTTTGTCCTGAATAAAAATATAATGACTTTCCATTTGAATGGAAGTTGAAAAGTTGAGGCAGTAATAATAGTGACATATTTATTATTAGAATGCGAATTTTAATGCAATTTGCTCAATATATTTTATATAGAATTGTTGACTGGGTTTCCACTAGATGCATAGATACTAATTAGGAGAAAGTTGAAATGTTTAAAAAATTATACAATTAATTATATGCTCATTTTCACTTAACTTTCAGACCATGTGTTGAGGAACCTGAACAAATGACCACCAGTTCTAATGATCACTACCGTTCTCGAAGCCATGCAGATTACACTCTCTGTAAAATGGAAAGCTATTTGAAAGAGAGAAAACTGTGTGATGTGCTACTTATTGCTGGACCTCTTAAAATCCCAGCTCACCGGTAAATACCCTTATATATTCCCAGGGCACGAGTATGAATGAAGAAGAATTGATAAGCTGAGTATAAATTGGGCCACTGGGGAATCATTTTCTACTTTGACATTTTCAAATGTTAATATTTTCTTGTCCGATGTTCAATAGATGCAAAGTTGGCAATTTAGATGATAACAAAATAACACAAACCCTAAAAAGGTCAGCCTATTTAATTGCCCTTTCTAACATCAGTGCAACTTAATAAATCGTGATATTTTTACGTTTGTTTTAAGCAAAGAGTTTACTACATAACCTAGTCTGGCCTGGAATTTGTTATATATACCAGCCTCACCTGGAACTCAGAGAATCTGCCTATATTGGCCTCACATGCCCTGGCATTAAAGGCATTTGCACACATGAGTGGCAATTTTAAACTTTTATGGAGAAAGTATACTGATAAGTTTTTAAAACATATTGAAAGCTCTGCACGATTATTTGTGATGCTGTTGACTAACAATACGTATGGATTTAACCTTCCAATTTCTAGATTGGTTCTCAGTGCTGTGTCTGATTATTTTGCTGCAATGTTTACTAATGATGTGCTTGAAGCCAGACAAGAAGAGGTCAAAATAGAAGGAGTAGATCCAAATGCACTTAATTCTTTAGTGCAGTATGCTTATACAGGTAAGCCCCCAATGTATATTAACTAATGCTAACTCTACATTATATAGGATGTGTTTCAATGTGTAATAACTAATATTAATGCTACAAAAACAGAAAGTATAAAATATAGCAGTTAAATCACTTTCTTAAAGGAGCAAGAGAAAAAAGGACAAAATAATATATTAATCACCATAATACAAATTATAAAGAGTATGCTGTTGAATATTACTACCATGAAAGCAGAGAGCTATTTTAACATAAGAATACAAGAATGTATCCTGTATGGGTTAGCAATATTGTTATTATCTTTTATTCTTTTTAATTATCTGTATTTTTTGAGAGGCTGTATATCTGAGTGGAAGTGCCCCCAAAGGCCAAAAGAGATTACTGGATCCTGGAGGTGGAGTTATAGCCAGTTGTTAACTCTTCAACATGAATAATTCATCAAAACATTAGAACAGTTATAAAAACAAATGTAGCATCTATCCGATTACAATTAAGTAAAAATAGAAATGAACAGAAGAATCACAGAAACTATATGAATACATGGACATTTCATATCACAGATTATTGAATGTTTAATGTATTATCACAGATAATCATGATGGAAGTTAAAATATTCTACATTTAAAGGAAAATGGAAGCATTGCATATGAGAAACAGTAAGAGAAAATGGAGCAGTTCAAAGAACAAATTTTCATGATACATGTCTACACTAAAAAGTTAAAGAGATGGTCCATCCTTTCGACTTAGCTCCAAACTTTGTATCTGTAACTCCTTCCATGGGTATCCATCCCATTATCAGTCACCAAACCCAGACACTAATGCATATGCCAGTAAGATTTTGCTGAAAGGACACTGATACGGCCATCGCGTGTGAGGCTATGCCAGTGCGTGGCAAATACAGAAGTGGATGCTCACAGTCATTTATTGCATGGAAAACAGGGCCACCAATGGAGGAGCTAGAGAAAGTACCCAAGAAGCTGAAGGGGTCTGCAACCCTATATGAACTAACCAGTACCCCCAGAGCTCATGTCTTTAGCTGCATATGTAGCAGAAGATGGCCTAGTCGGGCATCATTGGGAAGAGAGGGCCTTAGGTCTTGGAAACTTTATATTCCCCAGTACAGGGGAATGCCAGGGCCAAGAAGTGGGAGTGGGTGGGTAGGCGAGCAGGGCAGTGGGGGGGGGGGTAGAGTGAACTTTCGGGATAACATTTGAAATGTAAATAAAGAAAATATCTAATAAAAAAGTTAAAGAGATCTTAAATAAGCAATTTAAGGTACATTATTGGTATCACAATTCACTTTAAATTCTAGTCATCAGGAAACAATGCTTAAGATCCGAAAAGACATTAATTAAATAGATAAGACTAATATGTGACAAAGGATCAATGAAATAAACGAGTTGTGTGTTTAAAATCTAAACAAGTTCAATAAACTAGAGAGGAAAGGGGAACCATATAACAGCATATACCAATCAAATTGAGAATCATTAGAGTATATTTGAAAACATATATTTCAATAAGTTGGAAAATCTAAAGGAAATTAATTTATGAACACACAAGAATTACCAAAATTACTCCAAGATAATGTGAAAAAAGCAAAACATGGGCAATCTCAAACGAATATTGACATTGATAAAATAAAAGCACCAAACAATACAATTTAAATAGCCTAAACAGTGAATATCATTCACTGTTGAGTTTAGAGAAATACTAATAAGAAAACTTCTTGTATGATTCTACAAAATATAAAGAAAAGGAATTTCTCCTAAACTCATTTTATGAAGTGTTATGCAAATAAATACCAAAATGGAACTCATACACATAAAATAAAAACCAGAGGCCAAACTTCATGATGAACATAAATGCAAAAAGTCTCAATAAAACTTCAAGTTCAACAACACATAAAAATTTCAATTGACATGATAAAGTTGACACCAGAGAAATAGAAAGAAAAATATGAATATTTATAAATTGTTGAAAACTATAGTAGATTATTTAGATACATAATATGGGCTGTTACTTGGTAAGGAAGCATGAAGGATGCACTGAGAGATGCCCAAATAGCAATGAATTTTTAAACATCATGCTACTTGATGGAAACCTACTGCAAAAGACTGTTTTGCATATAGTTCTAAAGGTGAAAGAATTTAGGGGAATTGGCAATTTAAAAATATAGGATATGCTTATAACTCCTGTTTTATGATATACTCACAGCAATCTCCTTTTAAATCCCAATTAAAAAATAAGACAAGCAAATGTGTATATGTACTGCACACATGTACTATATTATAGTTTGAAATAAATAGAGCAAATACCAATGCATATTACTCTTTTATTTATGGCCATGAAAAATTACTTTTAAGAACACTATTGTCTATGAAAATCATTTGAAATAATGTTCACACCTTCTGTAACTTGGCTAAAATTACAAAACATAAGGATATACTTTATTTAGAAGTGTTTACAAATAATATATCAGTAATGCTTGTGAAAATATAATGGATAGAGCATAATAAACATATGATTTTAATTGCTTATGATAACTTTGTAAGTGCCAAATGCCAAAATGTCAATGCAAATGAACAGTATTCATTTTTGAACGCTTTGAAATATTTTCCTTATTTTGAGACAATGTCAGAGGTAATTCTGAGAATAATACTCAGGCTAAGGTAAACTTATCATATAATAAATGTACAAGCAAAAAGAGATAAAAATATGTGTATGTGTCTTTTTTATCAAAATCTATGTCCCTACAAAAATGGTCACCATACCCTATGACCAATTTTATCTTTAGAAAATATGGCATTGCATTTCTTAGCTCACAATGTGAGGTTTCCCAGCTTCATTTATAACAATTTTAACAATTTGAAATTGTATAAATTCAAAGTGTACATATAAAATATGGAATGATTAATATAAAATTGAAATAATGCTTTAAGTCAATAAGAAAATACTCAGTTACCATTCCTTACAATATTCACTATTGATTTGTTATAGTCATTTTGCATAATCTTCTTTGATGACTTTTCCTTCATTTGTATATGCACAAAAAATACCTTTGTATTTCTAAGTCTTAAACTATATTCCTAGTGAAGTTACTGAACATTAAAAGGCATAGACGCTATCTAAAAAGCAACAAAATGTTATGTAACATATTGATGCTCTATTTTATGTGATGTGTAATCATTCTTTACTAATCCAAACCATTTAGGTGTGCTGCAACTGAGAGAAGACACCATTGAAAATTTGCTGTCAGCAGCCTGTCTCTTACAGCTGACTCAGGTCATTGATGTTTGCTGCAATTTCCTCATAAAGCAACTTCACCCTTCAAACTGCCTAGGGATTCGCTCATTTGGAGATGCACAGGGCTGTATGGAGCTTCAGAATGTGGCACATAAGTATGCCATGGTAAAATCATTTGTTTAAAATTAATTCATTTTAATAATATATACTTTCTCTGATAAAACTGAAAAACTGAAAACCTATATAAACTTACATAGTTTTCAGATAAGTTGTACATAATATATATTAGAAAAATTTTTATTTAGTTGAATAATACTCAATAACATTTTTCATTTTAGAACTAAAAAATGTATTATCGTCTTTAAACTTCACAAAATTAAACCATTGCTATTATTAAATGGAACAGCTCTGTATTTATAATTGAATATACAGTAATAAAAACATTACCTCTCTGACTTCTTGCTGAATTATCAATTTATTTTGTAATATTGTACAAATAGGGATTTCTAATAAAACTAAACATTACTCGGTTTTAAAAAGTGCCATCATTGGGAGGAGAGGCCCTTGGTCTTGAAAAGATTATATGCCCCAACACAGGGGAATACCAGGGCCAGGAAGTGGGAGTGAGTGGATTGGGGAGCAATGCAGGGGGAGGGTATAAGGGACATTCGGGATAGCATTTAAATGGTAAATGAAGAAAATATCTAAAAAAAAATGTTTAAATTAAAAAAAGAAAAAAGAAAGTACTAAGACTGTCAATACAGCTTAGATTGTAGGGTGTTTGCCTAGATGTGCAACAACCTGTATTCAATTTACAGGTCTTTCATAAACTGATCATGGTGGCTAATATCTGCATTCTAGCCTGTATTCTAGAGACAGGAGCATCAGGAGTTCTTTGTCATCCTCTACTCACAAAGAGTAGTCTGAGACCTGACTGAGATACTTTAGATTCTGTCTCAGGAAAGAAAAGGAGATGAAAAGAAATATGAAAATAACAACAGATCAAGATTAGTTAAAACAAATGATTTTATTTAATTGGATTTATATCTTAGAAAAAATTTTTAGTTTGGTTCAAAATAATATTCAGTTTATTGCATTTTCTAAATCTCTCTTAGTTCTACCAAGTTATAATGAATTAAGTGAATATGTTAGTAGATTGTAATTATTTATAATTTGTACAGAATAAAAACATGTTTATTTAATTAGATAACACTCAGATGAAACATAGACTAGAGAGGTTCAAGGAAAAATGAACATTGAGTATAAAGTATAAATCTTTACTCTGGTTACTAATGCTTCCCTGATACAAAGAAAATGAGCTATTTAACCTCTGAAGCAGAAGATTGCAACAGAGATGGATCTCTTTAAAACTTTATAAATACTTTGAAAAATGAAATTGCTCCATTCATCTGAAAATTTTAAAAGAGGCAATTATATACTAGAGAACAATAGATGACTGAATGTAGAATTATTCAATACAAGTTAACAATTTTTAGGACATATTTTTCCTAAATATTAGCACATAGAATTTGAGATCTCTAAATTTTTGTGTGTAAATTTTCTTCTTCATTCATTCCCCATGCCTACCAGCTCATTGCCCAGAATTTGACATTTCAAATACAATCTTGAAACAATACCAATGTGTGGAGAATCACATTATCACGCATTGAAATTTTACAATGTGTTATTTAGTCATACTATTTATATTGCTGTGTCCTAAATACAGTTGCCATATAATTTAAATGAACAGCAGTTATGTAAGTCAAAGGTTAATCCTACCATAAAAGCCAAACATGAAAACTTCCTGTTAAATTGCTTAAATTCTTGAACTAAGTATTAACAGTTTCCTGTCTGGTATCTTGCTCTTGAAGACAAAATACATTGTGATAAACAACTTGAATTATTTTTGCTGCTCAAAATGAACTTGTCTTCCTTTTTGCATTGTGCTATTCAAACTGAGTGTCAAAGCAGGATGTCCATGAAAATGCAATAGTGCTTTGTCCCTTAACACTAATTCCAATAATATTAGCATCTATTCTGAATACAATAGAATTAGAAAAAAAATGCTTCTTATAGTATTTTTTACAATTCTGTATCAATAGGAGTAGAATGCAAATAATTACTTCCTCTGAATACTGGTAGACAATGTAGGTATTCAATTATGATGGATATGCAGTATTATGAAAATAGATATTACATCCTATGAGACTGTAGCATTTGCTGGACCTCACAGCCAGAGTTAAAAGCACACTTTGAAGACACTTAAGACGTAAGAGTGCAGTCCTACTGTGTACTCAGACTGTTCATTTAGCCTCATTTTAATAGAAGAATGTGACAACCAACCTTACTTCCTTTGGGTTTTCAACTTTCAAAATATAAGATAATGCATACTTCAAAACTGAAGTTCTATACTGTTCATGCCTCTGATTCAGATGACAGCTTTACATTATTTACTGAGAGCAGTAAAAACAGAAGCTGAAAATAGCTTCCTACAACCTAACACAGAGGTTGAAGCAAATGTGTGATTATCAGTTGACATAAAATGATGTTTGTTGCTTTGGTCATTTGAGACCATTTGGAGCCAGTGACTTAATACCTTATAAAACTGTTAAAACTTTCTGTAAATTATCCCATCCCTTTACCATGTGATATATTCTATGATGTTCAATAAATAAAAAGCGAAGTTGTTTGACATCAGCAGACAGAACGTATCATGGAGACAAACACAAAGTAACAGACACAAATACATATTCAGGCATTGATTCAGACTCATACAACAGAAATAGGACAGAACACAGAGAGAATATGAAATAGAGAATTCCAATCTATTCTTGCTCTTGGGTAAATGAGTCCAAGGGGAAGGAACTCCAAAGGGAATTGTTTTCATTTTTATCCTTAATGTCACACCAATGCATTACTGGTGACTCAAAGTTAATCACTAATGCATTATAATGTGCAGAAATTATAGTTGAGTTGGTAGAATAAGGAAAGCAGATTTAACTAAACTGATTTGTGTGGTTTTCATCCACAGTCTTCCTCAGATAAATACATGAAGTTGACATGCAAAAGTATCTATCTCTGTCATATGATTACTCAGAATATACTAAAAATTGCTTTTGATGTATAAAAGGTATTAGAAATTAGGTATGTATCATTAATGATTAACCAAAAATATAAAAGAAAATTTGGGGCAAATTGCAAAATGAAAAGTACATTAGGTTCAAAATAAGTTCAAAATAAAACTATTTAAGATGATTACTCTCTACAGTACTAAATTCCACAGTGACATGCACCAATCATTTAACATAATACATATACTTCTGTTTACACTAATGTATATTGCTCATCAGTTTTCAGTATTCTTATGAGGCAACAACTCTGAAGTAATAGCAATGATAATTAATTCTTACTATAATTTTCTTTCTTTTTTTAAATTAGGTATTTTCCTCATTTACATTTTCAATGCTATCCCAAAAGTCCCCCATACCCTCCCCCCCACACTCCCCTACCCACCCATTCCTACATTTTGGCCCTGGCATTCCCCTGTACTGGGGCATATAAAGTTTGCGTGTCCAATGGGCCTTTCTTTCTAGTGATGGGTAGATGCTCTTTAAATAAACTTCTTTGTGATGCTCGTTAGCATTGATTAGGTTTCACATACTGAAATTCTCCATCTCAGTATTCCCAGTTTTATTTGAAGAATAGTTTCAGAATTAACATCCAATAACAGTGAGAGTTAATGATACTTTTAATTTTTACAGTGTTTCATTTATTTCTCAACACTTCTACAATTACCTTATCACTTAGATAAGACAGTTGCACAATTGAGCAAAATGTAGAAAGCATGATTTCAGCTTATGTATACTATAATCTGAACTATAAACATTATGATTAATGTTTGAGTTAAGAAATTCCAGCCCATTATATAGGATATCAAAATTTGTACTGCATGTTTCTCATTAGAGTAAGTCTATCCCTTTATAAAATCTTCATGATGATTTATAATACCTCTTAAGATGTCCCCAGAAAGCATGTAACTGCTTAATTCCGTTTGAAAAGTACAATAGTTTATTTCACTTAAAACTTGAGATATCCACTTGTAAAAGTATTTGAAATATTTTTTCAAAAATATTTAAGAACTAGAAATTATGGTGATGTCTTGATGAAAAATTGAGAATGGTTGCTTATACTTTGATTTCGAATGAAATATATAACAATTATAAATGAAAACTTGAAATAAGATGCATTAAAATATGTGTTCTAATCTTTGTGGAAGTTAATAAAATATAGTAATTTTGTATTCTTGTTTTACTAAGAAGCTTCTCAACTACTGTATCAGAAGATGTTGTTTCTTTTTAGGAACACTTCATTGATGTAATAAAGAACCAAGAATTCCTGCTGCTTCCAGCTAATGAAATATCAAAACTTCTGTGTAGTGATGACATTAATGTGCCTGATGAAGAAACAATTTTCCATGCTCTTATGCAGTGGGTAGGTCATGATGCTCAGGCTAGGCAACGAGATCTGGCAAAGCTGCTTTCTTACATTAGACTGCCATTACTCTCACCACAGGTATGGAACTTTATCATGATAATGTAAATTAGATTTCTAAATGACCAGTAGGCAGCAAACCAATAATTATTTGACATTTTTTTCAAAGACTATATAATAATGTTGTATACAGAATTCACTTCATAGAAAACCAGTCTTCAATTACGGGTATTAATAATGGAGAAAAAGACATGCAGCTTAAAAGAGTAACCTACAGATGATCCCCAACATTGTTATATCCATTAGTTTCAGTTTCCTTTCTTACCAAATAGCATTATAACAGGCAAAGAAAATGACTAGGGCTCCTTTTCTATTTCTATTCACCTTCTAAGCAAAGTGGTAATAATCAACATAGCTAGAGGCTTTGTAGAGGCTTTAGGAGGAGTCAGATCCTGGATAATACCTATGAACATGCGCAATTATCTCCTGTAATTGAAAGCAAGCTACCGTGCTTTCAATTGCACTCATTATAATGGAATTCTCATTGTAAATACTGAACTAAAGGTATAAGTCTATTATTCTAAAAATAAATGTCCTTCAGGATGATTCAAAATTGGCTCATTAGTTGTTCAATTGCAACTTTTGTGTTAACCACATTTTATCTCTGTTGGAAACTGATCAGTAATCAATATGATATGTATAATACAGAATAATATATTGTTAATACAGATTTTATATTTATTGAATCGGCTAAAATACTCAAATTCATTTACTTTGGAAAATGGGAGTCTTGTAAGATTAATGCAAAATTAATACATTTTATAACACTTTCCCCCAATTAAATGTTAACATTGAAACAAATGCTAACAAATTAAAATTTCCCTTTTAATGTTCATCTCTTAGTTACTTATATGTGTGTCGATATAAATGTTATTGTAAATCCAAACAATAGGATATATTTGCTTTCTAAAGTGGCTATTACTCCAATTGTAATTGAGTGAAAAATACTTGCCTGACACTATTTTTTATTTTTTTAATTTGCATACAAAACCAAGGCTCACCTTATCAAATTATCTCCGTATCTTCATGTGCATCTACTGTAATTTGTTGGTAGTTTACTGACACCTTCCAGGTCCTCCTCCTGTCTTTCTTTTATTTTCAAAAATATACATGACATGAAAGTAGAAGGAACACACAAACATAAAAACACATGTATATAACTAAATACTAGATTCTGTATATTAGTGGGAACAATGATGTTTGTCTTAATGACTAGTTTCTTAGACTGAGAATGATCTTAAGCTTCCTTCATTATCTAGCAAATGGTATTATCTAGTCCCTCTTTACAGATTAGTGAAACACCATTTTCTTGTATCCAGCATCTGTTGATGAGATTCCAGGTTTATTCCATATGGAGGATTTTGTGAATAGTATTGCAATAATCATGGGTAAGCAGGTAACTGTCTACATAGAATGCTGAGTTAGGTTTCTTTATACATATACCTAGAATGGTATAGATTGATTATATAGTTGCTCTTATTCTAGATATTTGAGGAAACTTCATGCTAATTTCCTTTGTTCACTTTATTTTTGCAAAAGCAGTGTACAAGGGTTTCTTTCCACATCTCCCACATATGTCATTTATTAAATTTGGAATGCTGCCCATTGGATACGCAAACTTTATATGCCCCAATACAGGGGAACACCAGGGCCAAAAAGTGGGAATAGGTGGGTAGGGGAGTGGGTGGGATGGTATGGGGGACATTTGGGATAGCATTGGAAATGTAATTGAGGAAAATACGTAATAAAAATATTTTTAAAAAATTAAAAAAATACTTCTTATAGGTATATATTGATGATGTCCATTCAGATGGGAATGAGATGGAATGGCAGTGTTGTCTTATTTTGTGTTCCTTTGATGGCTAAGAATATTGAAAGTTCTTTTCATATGTTGGTCGGCCATGTGTGGTTTATAGTTTGACAATTTTCTGGTTTTTTTTTCAATTCATTGTAATTTTATTGGTTGGATAAATTGTGGATTTGGTATTTCAAGTTCTGAGGTTTTGTGGATGCTAGATATTAACCATTGTTAAATGTACAGTTGGCAAATTTTAACTTGTATTCTGTAGATGTTTTGCACTTGTTTTCTGTGAAGTTTTTTATTTTACATAATCTTCAATTAATGTTGCTGTTTATTGAGTCTTTAGACTTATTTTTTTTTTTCAGATCGTTTCTATTTCTTAGTTTCAGCTGTTCTGTTTAGGTCCTTGATCCATTTAGAATTTATTAGTGTAAGATAAGAGGTAGAAATTTAGACTAGCTTTTATGTGTATCTATATCTGAATTCCCTCCATTCATGTTCTGAGGAGAAAAATCTTTGCTACTTAGAGGTTTAACAAAAGTTATGCTTTAGGAGAGTAGTTTATCCTCAGTATTCTATGCTGTCCAATTTGAATAGGCTCTCTCTCTCTCTCTCTCTCTCTCTCTCTCTCTCTCTCTCTCTCTCTCTCTCTGTGTGTGCTATAATTCTATTCATTTTTGTACAAGAATCATGTTTATTTCATTAAATCGTTCTGTACTACTATTTGAAATTGAATATTATGATGCCTTAGTGTTTTTCTTCTTAATATTTCATTGGCTATTTGTGGTATTTTGTGTTTCCATATGAGGATTTGGATTCTTCAATCAATCTTTGACCAACACTACTGTAGTTTTGTTAGTCACAATATTGAATCTGTACCTTGCTTTCATTAATGTAGCCTTCCTTTCTTCTTTTCTTTAGAGTTTTCTTGGTAGAACACTTTGGCCTCTTTAAGTAGGATTATTCCTGGGATGTTTACTTTTTCAGCTATAATGAATGGAATTTTTTCTTGTTTTCCTCAACACAATTGCTATTGCTATACATAAAATCTAATAATCTTGACATATCAATTTTTATATTGCTACTTTTCTTTTTTTTCCATTTTTTATTAGGTATTTAACTCATTTACATTTCCAATGCTATACCAAAAGTCCCCCATATCCACCCACCCCCACTCCCCTGCCCACCCACTCCCCCTTTTTGGCCCTGGTGTTCCCCTGTACTGGGGCATATAAAGTTTGCAAGTCCAATGGGCCTCTCTTTCCAGTGATGGCCGACTAGGCCATCTTTTGATATATATGCAGCTAGAGTCAAGAGCTCCGGGGTACTGGTTAGTTCATAATGTTGTTCCACCTATAGGGTTGCAGATCCCTTTAGCTCCTTGGCTACTTTCTCTAGCTCCTCCATTGGGAGCCCTATGATCCATCCATTAGCTGACTGTGAGCATCCACTTCTGTGTTTGCTAGACCCCGGCATAGTCTCACAAGAGACAGCTACATCGGGGTCCTTTCAATAAAATCTTGCTAGTGTATGCAATGGTGTCAGCGTTTGGATGCTGATTATGGGGTGGATCCCTGGATATGGCAGTCTCTACATGGTCCATCCTTTCATCTCAGCTCCAAACTTTGGCTCTATAACTCCTTCCATGGGTGTTTTGTTCCCAAATCTAAGGAGGGGCATAGTGTCCACACTTCAGTCTTCATTCTTCTTGAGTTTCATGTGTTTAATAAATTATATCTTATATCTTGGGTATCCTAGGTTTGGGGCTAATATCCACTTATCAGTGAATACATATTGTGTGAGTTTCTTTGTGAATGTGTTACCTCACTCAGGATGATGCCCTCCAGGTCCATCCATTTGGCTAGGAACTTCATAAATTCATTCTTTTTAATAGCTGAGTAGTACTCCATGGTGTAGATGTACCACATTTTCTGTATCCATTCCTCTGTTGAGGGGCATCTAGTTTCTTTCCAGCTTCTGGCTATTATAAATAAGGCTGCTATGAACATAGTGGAGCATGTGTCCTTCTTACCTGTTGGGGCATCTTCTGGATATATGCCCAGGAGAGGTATTGCTGGATCCTCCGGTAGTACTATGTCCAGTTTTCTGAGGAACCGCCAGACTGATTTCCAGAGTGGTTGTACAAGCCTGCACTCCCATCAACAATGGAGGAGTGTTCCTCTTTCTCCACATCCACGCCAGCATCTGCTGTCACCTGAATTTTTGATCTTAGCCATTCTGACTGGTGTGAGGTGGAATCTCAGGGTTGTTTTGATTTGCATTTCCCTGATGATTAAGGATGTTGAACATTTTTTCAAGTGCTTCTCTGCCATTTGGTATTCCTCAGGTGAGAATTCTTTGTTCAGTTCTGAGCCCCATTTTTTAATGGGGTTATTTGATTTTCTGAAGTCCACCTTCTTGAGTTCTTTATATATGTTGGATATTAGTCCCCTATCTGATTTAGGATAGGTAAAGATCCTTCCCAATCTGTTGGTGGTCTTTTTGTCTTCTTGACGGTGTCTTTTGCCTTGCAGAAACTTTGGAGTTTCATTAGGTCCCATTTGTCAATTCTTGATCTTACAGCACAAGCCATTGCTGTTCTGTTCAGGAATTTTTCCCCTGTGCCCATATCTTCAAGACTTTCCCCCACTTTCTCCTCTATAAGTTTCAGTGTCTCTGGTTTTATGTGAAGTTCCTTGATCCACTTAGATTTGACCTTAGTACAAGGAGATAAGTATGGATCGTTTCGCATTCTTCTACACGA
The DNA here is from genome assembly GCF_000001635.26 of Mus musculus. Lineage (NCBI taxonomy): Eukaryota > Metazoa > Chordata > Mammalia > Rodentia > Muridae > Mus > Mus musculus. The sequence continues at coordinate 114,534,780 of NC_000086.7, forward strand.
TAACAACAAGTTGTGCCAGCACCAATTGTTGAAAATGCTGTCTTTCTTCCACTGGATGGTTTTAGCTCCCTTGTCGAAGATCAAGTAACCATAGGTGTGTGGGTTCATTTCTGGGTCTTCAATTCTATTCCATTGGTCTACTTGTCTGTCTCTATACCAGTACCATGCAGTTTTTATCACAATTGCTCTGTAGTAAAGCTTTAGGTCTGGCATGGTGATTCCGCCAGAAGTTCTTTTATCCTTGAGAAGACTTTTTGCTATCCTAGATTTTTTGTTATTCCAGACAAATTTGCAAATTGCTCCTTCCAATTCGTTGAAGAATTGAGTTGGAATTTTGATGGGGATTGCATTGAATCTGTAGATTGCTTTTGGCAAGATAGCCATTTTTACAATGTTGATCCTGCCAATCCATGAGCATGGGAGATCTTTCCATCTTCTGAGATCTTCCTTAATTTCTTTCTTCAGAGATTTGAAGTTTTTATCATACAGATCTTTCACTTCCTTAGTTAGAGTCACGCCAAGATATTTTATATTATTTGTGACTATTGAGAAGGGTGTTGTTTCCCTAATTTCTTTCTCAGCCTGTTTATTCTTTGTATAGAGAAAGGCCATTGACTTGTTTGAGTTAATTTTATATCCAGCTACTTCACCGAAGCTGTTTATCAGGTTTAGGAGTTCTCTGGTAGAATTTTTAGGGTCACTTATATATACTATCATATCATCTGCAAAAAGTGATATTTTGACTTCCTCTTTTCCAATTTGTATCCCCTTGATCTCCTTTTGTTGTCGAATTGCTCTGGCTAATACTTCAAGTACTATGTTGAAAAGGTAGGGAGAAAGTGGGCAGCCTTGTCTAGTCCCTGATTTTAGTGGGATTGCTTCCAGCTTCTCTCCATTTACTTTGATGTTGGGTACTGGTTTGCTGTAGATTGCTTTTATCATGTTTAGGTATGGGCCTTGAATTCCTGATCTTTCCAAAACTTTTATCATGAATGGGTGTTGGATCTTGTCAAATGCTTTTTCTGCATCTAACGAGATGATCATGTGGTTTTTGTCTTTGAGTTTGTTTATATAATGGATTACATTGATGGATTTTCGTATATTAAACCATCCCTGCATCCCTGGAATAAAACCTACTTGGTCAGGATGGATGATTGCTTTAATGTGTTCTTGGATTCGGTTAGCGAGAATTTTATTGAGGATTTTTGCATCGATATTCATAAGAGAAATTGGTCTGAAGTTCTCTATCTTTGTTGGATCTTTCTGTGGTTTAGGTATCAGAGTAATAGTGGCTTCATAAAATGAGTTGGGTAGAGTACCTTCTACTTCTATTTTGTGAAATAGTTTGTGCAGAATTGGAATTAGATCTTCTTTGAAGGTCTGATAGAACTCTGCACTAAACCCATCTGGTCCTGGGCTTTTTTTGGTTGGGAGACTATTAATAACTGCTTCTATTTCTTTAGGTGATATGGGACTGTTTAGATGGTCAACTTGATCCTGATTCAACTTTGGTACCTGGTATCTGTCCAGAAATTTGTCCATTTCATCCAGGTTTTCCAGTTTTTTTGAGTATAGCCTTTTGTAGAAGGATCTGATGGTGTTTTGGATTTCTTCAGGATCTGTTGTTATGTCTCCCTTTTCATTTCTGATTTTGTTAATTAGGATTTTGTCCCTGTGCCCTTTAGTGAGTCTAGCTAAGGGTTTATCTATCTTGTTGATTTTCTCAAAGAACCAACTCCTCGTTTGGTTAATTCTTTGAATAGTTCTTCTTGTTTCCACTTGGTTGATTTCACCCCTGAGTTTGATTATTTCCTGCCGTCTACTCCTCTTGGGTGAATTTGCTTCCTTTTTTTCTAGGGCTTTTAGATGTGTTGTCAAGCTGCTAGTATGTGCTGTCTCCCGTTTCTTCTTGGAGGCACTCAGAGCTATTAGTTTCCCTCTTAGAAATGCTTTCATTGTGTCCCATAGGTTTGGGTACGTTGTGGCTTCATTTTCATTAAACTCTAAAAAGTCTTTAATTTCTTTCTTTATTCCTTCCTTGACCAAGGTATCATTGAGAAGAGTGTTATTCAGTTTCCACGTGAATGTTGGCTTTCCATTATTTATGTTGTTATTGAAGATCAGTCTTAGGCCATGGTGGTCTGATAGGATACATGGGACAATTTCAATATTTTTGTATCTATTGAGGCCTGTTTTGTGACCAATTATATGGTCAATTTTGGAGAAGGTCCCGTGAGGTGCTGAGAAGAAGGTATATCCTTTTGTTTTAGGATAAAATGTTCTGTAGATATCTGTCAGGTCCATTTGTTTCATAACTTCTGTTAGTTTCACTGTGTCCCTGTTTAGTTTCTGTTTCCACGATCTGTCCTTTGAAGAAAGTGGTGTGTTGAAGTCTCCCACTATTATTGTGTGAGGTGCAATGTATGCTTTGAGCTTTACTAAAGTGTCTCTAATGAATGTGGCTGCCCTGGCATTTGGTGCGTAGATATTCAGAATTGAGAGTTCCTCTTGGAGGATTTTACATTTGATGAGTATGAAGTGTCCCTCCTTGTCTTTTTTGATAACTTTGGGTTGGAAGTCGATTTTATCCGATATTAAAATGGCTACTCCAGCTTGTTTCTTCAGTCCATTTGCTTGGAAAATTGTTTTCCAGCCTTTCACTCTGAGGTAGTGTCTGTCTTTTTCCCTGAGATGGGTTTCCTGTAAGCAGCAGAATGTTGGGTCCTGTTTGTGTAGCCAGTCTGTTAGTCTATGTCTTTTTATTGGGGAATTGAGTCCATTGATATTAAGAGATATTAAGGAAAAGTAATTGTTGCTCCCTTTTATTTTTGTTGTTAGAGTTGGCATTCTGTTCTTGTGGCTGTCTTCTTTTTGGTTTGTTGAATGATTACTTTCTTGGTTGTTCTAGGGCGTGATTTCCGTCCTTGTATTGCTTCTTTTCTGTTATTATCCTTTGAAGGGCTGGATTCGTGGAAAGATATTGTGTGAACTTGGTTTTGTCGTGGAATACTTTGGTTTCGCCATCTATGGTAATTGAGAGTTTGGCCGGGTATAGTAGCCTGGGCTGGCATTTGTGTTCTCTTAGTGTCTGTATAACATCTGTCCAGGCTCTTCTGGCTTTCATAGTCTCTGGTGAAAAGTCTGGTGTAATTCTGATAGGCCTTCCTTTATATGTTACTTGACCTTTCTCCCTTACTGCTTTTAATATTCTATCTTTATTTAGTGCATTTGTTGTTCTGATTATTATGTGTCGGGAGGAATTTCTTTTCTGGTCCAGTCTATTTGGAGTTCTGTAGGCTTCTTGTATGATCATGGGCATCTCTTTTTTTATGTTTGGGAAGTTTTCTTCTATTATTTTGTTGAAGATATTAGCTGGCCCTTTAAGTTGAAAATCTTCATTCTCATCAATTCCTATTATCCGTAGGTTTGGTCTTCTCATTGTGTCCTGGATTACCTGGATGTTTTGAGTTAGGATCCTTTTGCATTTTGTATTTTCTTTGACTGTTGTGTCGATGTTCTCTATGGAATCTTCTGCACCTGAGATTCTCTCTTCCATTTCTTGTATTCTGTTGCTGATGCTCGCATCTATGGTTCCAGATCTCTTTCCTAGGGTTTCTATCTCCAGCGTTGCCTCGCTTTGGGTTTTCTTTATTGTGTCTACTTCCCCTTTTAGTTCTAGTATGGTTTTGTTCATTTCCATCACCTGTTTGGATGTATTTTCCTGTTTTTCTTTAATGATTTCTACCTGTTTGGCTGTGTTTTCCTGCTTTTCTTTAAGGGCCTGTAACTCTTTAGCAGTGCTCTCCTGTAATTCTTTAAGTGACTTATGAAAGTCCTTCTTGATGTCCTCCATCATCATCATGAGAAATGTTTTTAAATCTGGGTCTAGATTTTCGGTTGTGTTGGGGTGCCCAGGACTAGGTGGGGTGGGAGTGCTGCGTTCTGATGATGGTGAGTGGTCTTGCTTTCTGTTAGTAGGATTCTTACGTTTGCCTTTCGCCATCTGGTAATCTCTGAAGCTAGCTGTTTTAGTTGTCACTGTTAAGAGCTTGTTCTTCAGGTGACTCTGTTAGCCTCTATGAGCAGACCTGGAGGGTAGCACTCTCCTTAGTTTCAGTGGGCAGAGTATTCTCTGCAGGCAAGCTCTCTTCTTGCAAGGCAGGTACCCAGATATCTGGTGTTCGAACCAGACTCCTGGCAGAAGTTGTGTTCCACTCACTAGAGGTCTTAGGATCACGTGTGGAATCCTGTGTGGGCCCTTGCGGGTGTCAGGCGACTCAGCTGGCAAGGTAGCCCAGGGCTCGAGTGGAGTGGAAGGGGTTTGTGCCCCAGATCAAGCCCGGGTAGCCTGCTTCCCTATGTACTGCAGTCTCAAGTTCCGCGCGATTGGATTGGGGCAGGCGCTGTGTTCCACTCACCGGAGGTCTTAGGGTCCCGTGGGGAGTCCTGTGTGGGCCCTTGCGGGTGTTGGGCAAGACTCTGCTGGCAAGGTAGCCCGGGGCTCGAGTCTGGAGTCGAGCGGAAGGGACTTGTGCCCCAGATCAGGCCCGGGTAGCCTGCTTCCCTATGTACCGCAGTCTCAAGTTCCGCGCGATTGGATTGGGGCAGGCGCTGTGTTCCACTCACCAGATGTCTTAGGATCCCGTGGGGAGTCCCGTGTGGGCCCTTGCGGGTGTTGGGCAAGACTCTGCTGGCATGGAAGCCCGGGGCTCGATTCGAGCGGAAGGGACTTGTATATTGCTACTTTTCTAACTTTTATCACATCTGAGTTCTATAGTCAAGTCTTTACATATATAACAATATTATTAGCATTTACAAGTAATGGCAATTCTTTTTCTATATGAATCATATTTTTGTCTTATTGATTTGGTTAATAATTCTAACAGTTCATTGACTAGAAATGGGAAAAGTGGCTATTCTTGTCTTCCTGCTTTTGAAGAAAATGCTTTTCAGGTTCTTACCATTTAATAACTGCCTTACTTTCACAGTCTTCTGCCTGTTCCATTGATGCACATGTGCGCGCGCGTGTGTGTGCATTCACAACATTTTGTACTAGTACAATGCTTATTTTGTAATACTATATGAACTTCAATATCATAATTTAAGCAAACTGTGAGTTTTCCTTTTACATTCTTTATTATATTGATGTGTGTTCCTTCTAATAACAGTTTTTCCGGGCTTTTTAGCCTGAAGTGTTGTTGAAGTTCACTGAAGCCTTTTTTTATTTATATCTAATACCCCGGAGCTCTTGACTCTAGCTGCATATGTATCAAAAGATGGCCTAGTCGGCCATCACTGGAAAGAGCGGCCCATTGGACACGCAAACTTTATATGCCCCAGTACAGGGGAACGCCAGGGCCAAAAAGGGGGAGTGGGTGGTAGGGGAGTGGGGGTGGGTGGGTATGGGGGAACTTTTGGTATAGCATTGGAAATGTAGATGAGCTAAATACCTAATTAAAAAAGGAAAAAAAAACATTTCATGTCTATTAATTTAAGATTTTACATTTGGTGTACCTTCATCACATTCTTAAAATGAAACCCATTTGATCATGTTGTATGACTATTTTATCATACTATTCAAATATTTTAGCAAATAGGTTTTGATTATTTTATTAGATATTTTCTTTATTTACATTTCAAATGTTATCCCCTTTCCTGGTTTCCTCTCTAAAACCCCCCTATCCTCCCTCCCCCTGCTCACCAATCCAACCAATCCTGCTTCCCTGTCCTGGCATGCCCCGACACTGGGACATCAAGCCTTCTTAAGACAAAGGTCCTCTCCTCCCTCTGATGTCCAACAAGGTCATCATCTGCTACATTTGCAGCTGGAGCCATGAGTTCCACTATGTCTTTCCTTTGGTTGGTAGTTTATTCCCTGGTAGCTCTAGGGGGAGGGGGTATTGGTTGATTCATCTTGTTGTTCCTCTTGTGTGGCTGCAAACCCCCTCAGTTCCTTGAATCCTTTCTCTAGCTCTCCATTGTGGACCCTGTGCTCAGCCCATTGGTTGGCTGTGAACATCCACTTCTGTATCTGTCAGGCACTGCCAGAGACTCTCGGGAGATGCAATATCAGGCTCCTGTCAGCAATCATTTTATTTAGTGCCTATGTTCATTGAGGAAGCTGATTTCAAATTTTCTGGCATAACATTTGCTTGTTTGTATCCTTATATGATTTTAGGTTGAGGATAATGCTAGCTTATTTTAGTATGGTTTCAATAGAATTCTATCTCCTTTTGCTTTATTGGATGATATGAGTCGTATTTATGTTGTTCCTTCTTTTAAAATCTTGTAGAATTCAGCAGTGAATCTTGTCCTTTTCTTTGTTAGAATAGTTTGATAAGGCTTGACTCTTTTAGCTTAGTATTATTATACTATTATCAACACTTTTTATATCACATGAATTTAATATTAGCTTAGGAATTTATACCTTGCCATAAACTTTCCAGACTTTTTGAATATGCATTTGAAAATATTATCTAATGAATCTCTGTATTTAAACTTCCCCTGTTGTAATGTTTCATTTTTTCATCTATAGTCTTTGTAAATTTAGTCCTTTTATTTGATTATTTCATTGATTCTTTATAATGTTCATTTAGTGTCCATTCCACTATATTCACCAATGACTTTTGTTATCTGTTCATGTCTCTTGACTTTGAGTTTGTTTTGTTAGTAATGTTTTATGGTGTTGAAGTGCATTGTTAAAATGTTTATAATTTCTGTTTTTTAAATGATGGCATTAATATCCTTTTAGAACTGATTGTGATATCAGATAGGTTCTAATAAGCTTTTTATGTAAATTAAACCAAGAAATTAAAAATGTTCTTTGATAATCTATTCATACATAATGCCACTTGCCTTCTTGAGCCTATTAAAAGACAATACAATAGTAATACCTAAAAGATAAATACTCAACTATACATATAGTGTTGCTCTAAAAATTCTAAATAAAAAACAGCTGAAATTCAGAATTTGTAGAAATGTGATATTTGTGTGGATATGAAAATCTTGGAAATTTATTAGATTCTTAAACACAATGCTATATAAGATGCCCTCAGAGCAGCAGCGTGACATTGTCTATAAACTTTTTAAAATCTAAGTTTAGTCCCTATTCAGACCATGCAAATCACTATCTATCATCGGGATCAGTAATATATGTCTTAACACATGGATCAGATATGTTTAGGTATGCAAACCTAAGAAGCAATCATTTATCTAATGCTCTTAAACTTACAGTTCTTTGTGTAGATTTTTGTATTTTTCAGCAGGCATTAGTTTAAACTTCTCTGTATTAGAAACATAAAATTCTTGTTCTCTCAACTCTAATGCTTAGTGCTTAAAATATATTTCAGTTGAAAATGTTCTGATGTTGTTAATGATAGGCAATGACATGACCATGTAGGATTTCTAAAACAAGTTAATATGTTCTAAACGCCACAGAAACAAAATTATGAAGATGATAATTTTATAAAGCATTTTTAGGGAAAAGTTGTGTAGCTTAGTCTTCTAACCTATTTCAAATATTATGTTAAAGAAATACCTACAGTTTTGTCAGGTAAATCAAAATAATGATTCACTGGAGATTACAAGTTGAAAGGAAGCAGAACTGAAATTAATCACAAAAAGAAGAAAATGCCAGAAAAATCTTATGAGAAGAGATTAATAATTTCACTCCAGCAAACTTGCTTGTATTTCCTTTGATATACTATGACAGAATGGATCTATAACTCCAACATCGAATTAATAGAATATAATACATGTCAACATTATGAAATATGTTCAAGAGTTTTCTCCAATTCATCTTGAGAGCAATATTTTACATATACTTCATCAGTTATTTAGGAATATATCAAGCACTTTTGCTGGTCTTGAAGAGTTTCATATGTACATTAACTCACTTTTAAAATCATATGCTTTCAAATTATTGCTCTCATTTAATAACAAAAATACAGTATTGCTACAGAAATATTCCCTACAGAGCATGTTTCCATGATATCTCGGATAGTACAAATACAAACAAAATTAATGAACTTATTGCATTAGTCATGAGCAGCAAATGGAGATACCTAGTTTTTAGGGATATAGATAATCTATTTGATTACTTTTGCAGTTTTTTATAAGTGTCTTTTTCATATGTAGTGCTTCATATAATAGAAATATATCATTTACTTTCTGATGTTGGACACCATATATATATATATATATAATGCATCATTCCTTTCCAGTTGCTTGCAGATCTGGAAAACAGTTCATTCTTCAGTGGTAATCTGGAATGTCAGAAGCTACTAATGGAAGCTATGAAGTATCATCTCTTGCCTGAGAGAAGGTCCATGTTGCAAAGCCCTCGTACAAAGCCTAGAAAATCAACTGTGGGGGCACTTTATGCTGTGGGAGGTATGGATGCTGCTAAAGGTAAAAGCAACACATTCATTAGTTGGGAAAATGTCTCCATTTGAAAAGGAAGAGATGTTTCTAGCAGCCTCCACGTTATAAGGATGCTATTAAATCCTTGTTATGTAAGTGTATCTGAAGCTGTCTCTCATAATTAGGGTAATTTGTGTGATTTTGTGATCTCATTTTCCTTATTATTTCTTGGATGATAATCCTTTAATTAGGAATGATCTAACTGCTAATAGTGATTTTACTTTATGAACTGTGCTTAGTCTCGTTTTGAACATTCAGTTTTCCCTAGCAAATCTTTTCAGAAAAAAATTTACATTTATTTATTTATTTATCTATTTATATATTTAAATCGAAAAAGATAAGTGTATTCAAATATATTTTGACACAAATGGAATAGTGGGCTCTAGATACTGCTCTCAACTCTTCTATATATACCTAAAAACTAACTTCAAAAATATTGAATGAAGTGCTGAAAGCAAGATTATCACTTCAAATTTGCAATAAAAGCTTGATTTTGCATAAGTAATAAATCCATGAAATGAAAGGAGCAGATTCTGAAGGCAGTTACCTTGTCCTCTGTGAACATGTTTTATCTATAGCCTTGCCCATTTGCATGTGGGGTTTCATTCTTGCCATGTGTTTTGCTAATAGAAGGAAGGAAAGACATAATTTTTTGTTTTGTTATTTTATATGCAAGGGTACTTTTTCCCTGTATATCTATGAACCATTGCATTTTTGGAATCCATGTATATTGGAATCCATGAGTGCAATCCCAAGCACACTAGAAGAGTCATCAGGTTTCATGGAACTGAAGTTACAGATGGTTTTGAGCTAACATGTGGGTGCTGGAATTAGAACCTAGGTTCTGTAGAAGGGCAGCCAGTGCTCTTGCTAACCAAATCATCTCTCCAAACTAAAACAAAGATTTTATAAGTAAAACTTAATTGTAAAGAATGTAGACTATATATAGAGACAATGATACTGATAAATCAAAAGCTGAAATTGTATTTGATAAATTGACAAAATGACCTATAAACTGAAGGTTTATCCATATAAAAATCTATTATTTTGGTTGGAAATTGGAATAGAAAACAGGTAATATGCTAATTAATTACAAAACTTTTTTTTTATTTAATGAATTTTCTATTGCTCTAAAAGTCTAAGTCTGGGAAATCTAAAAATTAGAAACTTATACAAATAGGAATGGAAGTCTAACATGGTAGAAAATGGAAGGAAAAAAAGTGAAAATGCCAAAAAGCATATAGACAAGCAACTTTGATTTTTTTATTAGTGACATTCACTTTAGAATACTATATTTTCATTAAGACACTTTAAACATGAATATAGTAGGGTTTATTTTTGTTTTCCCTTCTATTATCTTTTCTTTTTATTATTATCTTTTCTGTTTGCTATTTCCTTTTCTTAAAAATCCTGTCTGAATTTTGCTTGGTAATCACCTCTCCTCATGATAACTAATGAAGTCTTGTCAGAGCAGAATTAATCCATTTGTGGGGATAATAATTCATCATTTTATCAGTTCTTCTAATTCTAACACCTTTACACATTTATTGCCATATTTTTTCAGGTTTGTTAGTATTTATTTACTTTTTATTTTATTTTTTTAATTAGGTATTTTCCTCGTTTACATTTCCAATGCTATCCCAAAAGTCCCCCATACTCACCCCCCATTATTGCCATATTATAGACTAATTTGTCAATATGCAAACTCTAGAAGAAGTTGGGTAGTGGTGATGCACAACTTTCATCCTAACACTGAGAGGCAGAGGCAGAGGCAGAGGCAGGCAGATCTCTGATTTTGAGACCACCCTGATGTACAGAGTGATCTCTAGGACAATCAGGGCTACACAGAGAAACCCTACCTACAATCAAACAAACAAACAAACACAGAACTCTAGAAAATATATTTAAAGTTTAACACCTCTGAAAATGAGATTGTAAATGGAATTATTTCTGAAATTGTGGATCTTCCTCATATAGCAAGTGTTCTTCAGAAGACTGTTCAAATGTCCTAAACTAGAATGGATAATTTTGATATATTTCTATAATAGTATGGATAGAATGAAAACTAAGAATGCTATTAAAGGGAAAATATACAAAAGTCACAAAAAAAAAAAACAAATAAGGGGGGACATTTTTTTTCTTTCAGCAATAAATAAAAAGTGTGAAGGCTTTTTCCTACTTGTAACAATAAAAAGATGGAAGCTATTCTATGTAAAGATGTTTGGAAGACCATGTGATCAATTCTCCTAATAAAGTATAAGAACTAATAATGACAATAAGGGGGAGGGCTTTTTCTGACTTTTAGAAATAGAAAGACAGAAGCGTTTTTTCCCTCTAAGCAATAAAGAGATTTTGTTTTCAAAAAAAAAAAAAAAGAAGGAAAGAAAGAAAGAAAGAAAGAAAGAAAGAAAGAAAGAAAGAAAGAAAACAAACACTATGTGATACCATAATTAATTTCAGTTTGACAATTTATCTTTTATTGTTTTATTTTTCATTTTTAGTTTAGTTTTTACTTTCATAGCCTAGGTTTACCTTAAAGGCCATGGCAGTCATTGTCATTATCCCAAGCTCAAACATGAGCTTCATTGCAATGAATACAATATAATATTAATAGTCTTGTGGTACTTATATTAAAAGCTAAAGGTAATAAATGCAAAACAGAAATGCAATTGTCATTGATATTATTATTTTTTTTATTTCTGTGCTGAGAATCAATTCAGGATTTTACACATGCTAGGCTAATTCATCATTTTTGAGCTATAATTCAGGTTTGAGTTTGTGATATCTATAAAGACACAATCTGCAATATAGAAACATTTTTAAGTATTGAGGATTTGTTCATTTTATTTATTGATTGTATGTGTGAGCACATGTGCCACTGTGTACATGTGGAGACAATTTACAGGCATCAGTTTTCTCCTTGCCATCAAACGGCAGGCATCAGGCTTAGCTGCCAACAACTTTACCTCCTGAGCCATTTCTCTGGTACAGTATAGAAACTTTTTATGTATTTGCTTCTTGTTTGTCCTTTTCAAGAATATCTTTTTTATTTTAAACTTAAATGAAGGTTTTTTTGAAGTGGTTATAAGTATGTCTAGCTACATGCCTGATTCTGAAAAATGAGCAAAATAGCAAATTTTTACAAGGGAACTCTAAAAAGTTCAGTTTGGGAATCAGTTAAGCCTTTAATTTTGAGGGTCTCTGAGTGGTGATAGATAGGGGCACCATAAAAAGCTCTATGAGAAGTGGCAGACTATTAGAAGAATAATAAGATCTCAGAGTTGTGAGTACCTTCTGAAAATACTCCATAAGTTTGACCACAATACTGATTGAGAGCTTCTATAACTTCAACTTTGGGCATTTTAAAAGTAGATAATCTTGAAATACTATTGAATGAAATACTATTGAATGAAAGTATATGTCCTTTTATCTCTATTGCCACTATTCTAGAAGGGATAGTAGCAAAACTTTCCCTACTATTTGTGGTTTCATGTTTTTGAAAAAAAAAACAGTGTGAGAACTTAAGAACAACAATAAAACAGGAAGGAATTAGATACAAAATCTAAGTATGCACAAAATATGTAAAGGGTAGCATTTGCTTATATAAATAAGTATTATAGTGTTAAGGCATTTATCAGTACAGTTTCTCATAGTACTATATGAGTATTTCCTTATAATATATTGTTTCAGTTACCATTAATAGGTGAATATTTGACATTTTACCTATTAATTTCTAGGAGTACAATGCTTTGTTATTGAATTTAAGTTCTGTATCATGTGATAAATACAGAACTACTTAATTAAATGGATATCACACAAATATCTGAAGCTAACTTTAATGACTAGAATGTGTCACAAAACAAGTATCAGAAAGCTGTAATAAAGATGCAAGTCAAAGTTCAAAATTTGAAAAATTAGCTTATCAGTGAGGGTGAGTAAAGGAACTGAGAGTAAACTATAAGTTACTTAAAGTTAAGTTACTTACTTACAGTTTAAGTAACTTAATTACTAGTCAATGCCCTGGAAAAGTGATCTTACAGAAGGCAGATAGCCAAATACTTCAGATGTCTGTGATAGCTATTTTTTGTAATACCTAATTAATATAGTCTTGCTTAATTTCTTAACTTATTACCTATCCATTACTCTATTTTCTTAATAACTAACACAGTTGAATTTTGAATTCTAATTTTAACTATGATAATTTTCACTGATTGAAACAAAAATAAGTAAATTAGAAGAAAAAAGATTTGAGAAAGTGGAACTAATTAATCAGAAACATAAATAAATTCACAGAACACTGGATGTGAAACCATATATGAATTTGCATCTATTTCTTATAGATGTATCATCCAAATATGAGTACTACAAAAAGATGACCTAAACAAAAATAACTTAGCAATAGATACAATATATGCTCTGTTGAAGTTTTACCTTCATGTGACCCTAGACTTATGTCAGTGACAACAATGAAAATATTATCTATTTTCATTGTAATAACAAATTATTTTTCCTACAAATCTACCAGTAAAGAACACATGGAAAGTGGTTTGCTTATCTAAGTGATTGATTTTATACAGTTAGGATAAGATTCTCCAAAACATCAATTCACTGGCTTCAGTAAACTATTGAAATGACTACTAATTCGACCAACTCTCAGGTTTTTTTTTTCCATTAGAAGCCTAATCATTGTGAAAAATCAGCCTTACTTAAAAAATACTTTGAATAAATGACAAAAGGCGTTGTCTACAGAAGGGAAAAATCCATTACAGTAATAGTACAAATTTACTTTTCTTTTTGAAAGGATTTGAAACAAACCTAGCAAATGAATGCTCACGCTCAACCTATCCTTACCCCCCACCCTCCACCCCTGGTTGAAAATAGACTTTATTTATTTCATTTTATTTTGCTTTTTATTGGATATTTTCTTTATTTATAGTTCAAATGTTATCACCTTTCCTGGTATCCCTCCCTCCCAGAAAGATCCTATCCCATCCTCCCTCCCCCTGCTTCTATGAGGGTGTTCCTCCACCCATCTACCAACTCCCACCTCCCTGCCCTCAATTCCCCTACACTGGGCATCTATCAAGCCTTCTTAGGACCAAGGACCTCTCCTCCCATTGATACAAGATATCCTCTGCTACATATGCAGATGGATCCATGGGTCCCTCCATGTGTACTCCTTTGTTGATGGTTTAGTTGCTGGGAGCTCTGAGGTGTCTGGTTGGTTGATATTGTTGTTCTTCTTGTGGGCCTACAAACACCTTCAGTTCCTTCAGTCCTTTCTTTGAGTCCTCTTTTAGGACCCTGTGCTCAAATTTACTCTTGTACAGGTGAAAGTATATACTACTTTTCTTGTCATTTCAGAAGTATTATTAAAACTTTCATCAATGAGGTAAATCCTCAGAATTGTATACCTTTAGCTACAATTCTTCACATGGAACATTTTGAGAAACATGGTTTAAAAGAAGTTTAATTCTTGATTACTTAGTCATCTACCTAAAGTTTAATTCACACACACACACACACCTACCTATATTCACACAAGTAATAAACCATTATATTGTAGAATAACACAGAAGTAAATATTATTATATTAATTTAAAATCTAAAGATAGGGCTTGGAGAGATGGCTCAGCATTTAAAAGCACTGACTCCTCTTCCAGAATCCCGAGTTCGATTCACAGCAACCACATGGTGGCTCATAGATACCCTCTTCCGGTGAGTCTGAAGAAAGTGACAGTACACTCACATACATAAAATAAATAAATCTTTTAAAAAATGTAAAGATATATAAATATGCAATAACAGAATCCAATATATGGACCTTTTCATTATAAATATGATGTTGGACACCTGTGCTGGTACCACCAGTAATACAACCACAAGTTTATTCTATTTTGTTTTATATTTAATATTAGCATAATAATCATATTTTGATGGCATAAGCCACATAAATAAAACTATTTCCTTCTCAATATTCCCAGAAATATCACTCCTTGTCTTATGTTTCAATTAGTACTATCATCTGAGCTAGTTAATTTAATTTAAGCTCTCTTTCTTGGTTCTATGATGCAAATTAGAACACAAAATATGAAACAAGCTAATTCTGAAGTTTAAGGTGGTTTCATCATTGCTAATTATATGTTTAACAGGCACCACTACAATTGAGAAGTATGACCTCCGAACCAACAGTTGGATCCACATTGGCACTATGAGTGGTCGTAGACTTCAATTTGGAGTGGCAGTTGTTGATAATAAACTTTACGTTGTGGGAGGAAGAGATGGCTTAAAAACTTTGAATACTGTGGAATGTTTCAATCCGGTTACTAAAACCTGGGTTGTAATGCCTCCTATGTCCACACATAGGCACGGGCTAGGTAAGATATTGAATGCTATATAATTTCTGAAAAAAAATATACAGGAAAACTTTTAAAATTAGATATAGCTGCACTTTATGAGGGGTTATTAAAAGTCACATTGGCTTCAAAGTTCTGGGGAGTTTAAGCATACCTGAAATGTGCATGGAAATCTTTAACAATATATTTTAATTCAATATTCCTTCTACCAACACTTGAAAGGAGTCCTTTTCAGAAAAGACAAAAATTTTCAGAAGGGATATTTTATGCAAAATATAAAAGGCAATTGAATACTTTATCCAAATCAGTTCAGAGTGTAAAATTTTTGGCATTGGGAAAGCATTTTAAGTTTGAATTGGAAAATTAGGCATGCCACAACAAGCAAATTTGCAATTATTGAAAGACTTAAGGTAGAGGTCTAAGCATGAACATGTTTATGATTAGCACTTTTTGTTGTCCAGAGCTCTAAAATATAACTAAGGCAGAGGTTTCTTAGCAGTTTAATAATTAGTACAAGCTGGGCGTGGTAGCACACCCCTTTAATCCCTGCACTCGGGAGGCAGAGGCAGGCAGATTTCCGAGTTCAAGGCCAGCCTGGTCTACAGACTGAGTTCCAGGACAGCCAGGGCTACATAGAGAAACACTGTCTCGAAAAACCAAATAATAATAATAATAATAACAATAACAATAATTAGTATGGTTGTGTAGAATAGTAGAGAACTTTAATTCTTCTGAATATCTGTCAAGGTATATAATGATTTTCCTATGTTCCATATGCTTTAAATATTATGGTATCTGAAAAATAAAGTACATGATACTTTTTTTTTACACAATAGACCATTTAGGTTTATTTTATAAAATCATGTGTAGGCAAATGGTTTTTTGTATGGATTTATGAACATACAAATGGTGCCTTGGAGAGCAGAAGATGTCAGATGTCTTGCCGCTGGATTTACAGGCAGTTATAAGCTGCCAGTCATAAGTGTTATAACTGAACTTATCTAATCCCTGGCAATATTACCCCACATTTAATCACTGCATTGTTTATCTATTGGCATAATAGACTTTAATCAGACTACTAAGTATCAGTTCCAGGACTGAAATTGTATCATTTGTCTTGATAAACTGTTTCTGCTAAATCATACACAATGTAGTGATTATTTCTTATATAAATGCAATTCTTATACACATGAATGCTCTGTAGAGAAATAAAGGCAAGCTTTTTAAAATACAGTTTAACAGACGTGAATAATTGCATATGTGAGACGGGCATACAAAACACAATGAGAGTTGGATTAAGATTGAAAGCAATGCCCAATTCATGGAGTCCTTGAGAGGCAGGAAGAGGTCATTCTTAATTTCTATAAAATCTTCCATCTAAACCTCAAAAAAATGCATCCTTATTGAATTATCTCAAGGAAATTATTTTAACCTTGTGTTCAAATATGAATTGAGAAGTGATTCCACATTAGGCCTGAAAGTACTGGTTTATCTTAAGTAGCCTGTCTGGTATGTGTTTGCACTAATAAGTAGTGTTGAAATAATGCCAGAAAATGTTAGTTTCCACTTAATTCCTTTCCTGGTACTATCCTACTTCTGTTGATTTTAGTGATACAAGAATGATAGCTCTCGATGATATAATAATCAGTGGAAGTTTTTTTATGATAACCTATTATCATAAATAAATGATTGGTCTTAACCAAATTTACCCTCATACAAGAATCTACAAGTATTTACATATACAGAAAACTATTTCAAATACAAAATACAGGGGGTTTTTTTGTTTTTGTTTTTTGTGGGTTTTTTTGTTTTGTTTTATTTTTTTGGCAGACGGTTGCTTGTAAGGTGAAAATAAAGTTGTTGCATGAGGTATGCCTAGGTGGGCCCTTATATTTATTATGTTACTCTTTAGGCGTAGCCACACTTGAAGGACCAATGTATGCGGTTGGAGGTCACGATGGATGGAGCTATCTAAACACTGTAGAAAGATGGGACCCTGATGGCCGTCAGTGGAATTATGTGGCCAGCATGTCAACTCCAAGAAGCACAGTTGGAGTTGTTGCATTAAACAATAGGTAAGATTAAACACACAACTCTTTCTTCCCAGACTTGGAGTAGAGAGTCTCTGTGTCACGATCATCAATCAATAAACATTCTACGTGGTCAGGGCATCCTTATTAGCAATTAGAAAAGTCATTTGGTGGAAATATTGCTTCATTATGAAGAAAAATAGTTGTCTAAAATAAATGCTTCATTAAATATATTCTTTCGTTTTTATCTTTTTTATTGGTTATTTTATTTACATTTCTTTTTATGTTTAAATAATATATAATGTATAATTTTAATGAAAAATATTCTCAAGAAGATATATGGATATTTTCTTTTTTTCAAATGTTATCCCCCTTCCTAGTTTCCCCTCCACAAATGCTCATCCTGTCCTCCCTCTCCCTGGTTCTATGAAGGTGCACCCCCACTCCCACTTCACCTCCTTAATATTCCCCTGTACTGGGGCAAAGAGCCTTCACAGGACTGAGGACCTCTCCTCCCATTGATGTCTGACAAGGCCATCCTCTGCTACATATGCGGCTAGAGTCATGGGTTCCTCCATGTGTACTCTTTGGATGGTGGTTTAGTCCCTGGGAGCTTTGGGGGGGGGGTCTGATTGGTTGATATTTTATAGAACTTCTCTTTTCAATTTTCTGGTACTATGGCCAGAAATATCAGCATTTTTGAACTAATTTTGTATCTTAGCCCTATCTCAAAATAGTCAGAATCTACATTTTAGTGAAATCCTTAAAAAAAAAATATATATATATATATATATATATATATATATATATATATATATATGTGTGTGTGTGTGTGTGTGTGTGCATGTGTGTGTGTAAATTTAAAGAACATTATTGTAGATAATCATTTCCAGATTATCCTAAATAAATGGCAAAATTTGCATTGCTATTTACTCTAATTTTATAAAATCATTTGTTTGTCTATATTTATAAATACGATAGGGTTTTGTTCAGCAATCTATTTTATGAGAATTTAAAGTTAATAAGGATTAAATTTCATCTGGTTTTGCCCCTGAAGATTTTTTTTTCTGGTCCTGTAAGAACAAGCTAATAAACTAAACCTAATGATGCTTCCATGTATTGAATTTGTAACATATATTATAATACTTTTCTTTATTTTTAATTTTTTTCTCCTAATGTTGAGATTATAATTACATCATTTTGCCTTCCTTCCAAACTGTCCCATATACCTTATATTACTCTTTCTAATTTATGACCTCTTTTTCAATTGTTTTTACACTCAAATATGCATATACATATATTACTAGATATAACATTTTAGTCTGTATAACACTACATAGATATGCAATATATATAGCTATATATATGCTTTGGGAACACAGAATCACACAAGTATAGCTAACATGATAGGAATTTCGTACAACAGGGTAGGGAGTGTCTAGAAATATGTGACTCTGTACTCTGACTATGCATGAAACTGGTACATGAACAAATAAATGACCACAGTAAAAAAACAAAAAAGTCAGCCCATGTATATTTTAGAACTCAACACAAGAAGAAATAGGAAATAGGTACAGCAGATAGGATATCCATATCCATAATACTTTTGGATTTCACACAATCCTAAATGGGCTATCTGAGCAAACCTGCTAATATCGAACGATTCACTTCTATAATCTCCTCTATACATCACACCAGGTTCAAATCGTAAACTTGAACTAATTTCATTTTGTTTTATTAAGTTTCTACTCTACAAGATTAACAGTGTGATAGAAAGCAACAAGAATGTTGTTTAATATGCTCATCATCCATCGTTATTGTCACAGGATAATTGAAATTAACCCTTATATTTTAAAATAATTAACAATTGAAAGTTCCTAAGGAAAGGTAAAAAGTTACATGGGAAAAAGTTACATTTTCTTCCTGGGGATAATTCACCTTCTCTATTCTATTCTATTTTCTTAATTGACTTATATCACTATCTCTTAGGAAAAAATATTTTAAACTAAACAATTTGTACATTAATGTGTGAAGTCAAGTAATTGTAACTTTGTTGAAAATGACTGTTGGAACTATGTGCAAAACCTTTTGATACCTTCTGGATTTTTACAGATGCTTGTTTTCTGGATTTTTACAGATGCTTGTTTTCTGGACTTTTTACTGTAATCTTAAATTTACTTTGACATAAATGAATGAAGGCTCTATAGAATAGGCTAGGCTGGACCAAGTTTCACAGAAAACTACCCATTCACAAACCTAGCCTTTCTGTCGCAAATAGTGATGAGATAGCATATGCATTATGAGGTGTGAGAAAATACAAATGCATTCATTTTTATTTTGATAGCTAAACTTCACATGACTATGTGTACACACATAGGTATGTATATATGTCTATATTTTTCTAGGCTGTATGCTATTGGTGGACGTGATGGAAGTTCCTGTCTTAAGTCCATGGAATTCTTTGACCCGCATACTAACAAGTGGAGTCTGTGTGCCCCGATGTCCAAAAGACGTGGAGGTGTAGGAGTAGCAACACACAATGGATACTTGTATGTTGTAGGGGGTCATGATGCCCCTGCTCCTAATCATTGCTCCAGGCTTTCTGACTGCGTGGAAAGGTAAGATATTTATTGTTTGTTTTTGGTTTTGGTTTTGTTAAAGTTGTTTAAATCTTTTGTACTGTTTGTTTATTTGTTTTATCCTTTAATCCTTTTTATAGTTCAGTCTTCATCCCCTTCCCAGTATGCCCCCAACTGCTCCCCATCCCATACTCCCCTCCACCTTGTCTCCACATGGATGTCCCTACCCCAACTCCCACCTCACCTGCCCTCTTAACTCCCTGGGGCCTCCAGTCTCTTGAGGGTTATGTGCATCATCTCTGAATGAACACAGACCCAGCAGTCCTCTGCAGTATGTGTGTTGGGGGGCCTCATATCAGCTGGTGTATGCTGTCTGTTTGGTGGTCCAGTGTTTGAGAGATTGTGGGGGTCCAAATTAATTGAGATGGTTGGTTGGTCCTCCTGCAGAATTGCCCTTCTCAGCTTCTTTCAGCTTTCCCTAATTCAACTACAGGAGTCAGCTGCTTCTGTCCATTGGCAAATATCTGCATCTGACTCTTTCAGCTACTTGGTGGACCTCTAGGAGAGCAGCCATACTAGGCTCCTCTCTAAGCATATGCTTATTTGGATCGTTGGGATTTGTTTGTTTGTTTGTTTGTTTTGTTTTTCTATTTTTTTTTTAATGAGAGGAAATTTGAAACTACCAGAATGTAATATTCTGATATGTTATTCTTTTCAGTAGATTCATTCTTTGTAATATTTTACACTTAGACAAAATACTTTGTAAATGTTTATAAAATTTAGCAAAAAAAAAACACAACGAAATATATTTCTGTTAGCTACATTATAAAGTAGCAGCACAAAAGAGATAGAAGAATAAGAACATTTTATGGAAAGCTATCACTCATCAGATTAAAATAAAATTAAGTTTCTAAACTCAGCTCAATGCACAAAGTAATTTTTAAAAAAGCAATCTACAGCAAACCAGTAGCCAACATCAAAGTAAATGATGAGAAGCTGGAAGCAATCACAAGAAAATCAGGGACTAGACAAGGCTGCCCACTTTCTCCCTATCTATTCAACATTGTACTTGAAGTCCTAGCCAGAGCAATTCGACAACAAAGGGAGATCAAGGGGATACAAATTGGAAAGGAAGAAGTCAAAGTATCACCTTTTGCAAATGCTATGATAGTATATATAAGTGATCCTAAAAATTCTACCAGAGAACTCCTAAACCTGATAAACAGCTTCGGTGAATTAGCTGGATATAAAATTAACTCAAACAAGTCAATGGCCTTTCTCTACACAAAAAATAAACAGGCTGAGAAAGAAATTAGGGAAACAACACCCTTCTCAATAGTCACAAATAATATAAAATACCTTAGCGTGACTCTAACTAAGGAAGTGAAAAAGATCTGTATGAAAAGAACTTCAAGTCTCTGAAGAAAGAAATTAAAGAAGATCTCAGAAGATGGAAAGATCTCCCATGCTCATGGATTGGAAGGATCAACATTGTAAAAATGGCTATCTTGCCAAAAGCAATCTACAGATTCAATGCAATCCCATCAAAATTCCAACTCAATTCTTCAACGAATTAGAAAGAGCAATCTGCAAATTCATCTGGAATAACAAAAAACCTGGGATAGCAAAAATTCTTTCCATCAGTGGAAAGAGAGGCCCATTGGTCATGAAAACTTTATATGCCTCAGTACAGGGGAATGCCAGGGCCAAGAAGTGGGAGTGGGTGGGTAGGGGAGTGGGGGGAATGTATGGGGGCTGTTGGGATAGCATTGGAAATGTAAATGAGGAAAATACCTAATAAAATTTTTTTAAAAAAATAAAAGTTATCACAAAATATAGGCAGAATTTTTAAATAAAATTGATTTTTCAAAGCAATGACCTTATTGCAATAAATATTTTTTTGCTCAAAGCTAAGTTCTTTTAGTGTAATACATTGATCCAGATAAGTAGCATGATTTGTTGCTTAAAATAAAGATCATCTGTCTGAATTCCCTTTCAAAGTAGACAGCTTGTGAAGGAAAAAAAAAGTTAAAACTGTCATCACCAAGTGACAAATTTTAAATTGCATCTCAGAAGGCTCACTTGATACAGGGATTGAAGAAATTCATGAAACAGGTAAAATTTGTATTTTATAGACAGAACTTTCTGGAATTTTCTTGATAACACGCACACACACATTTGTGCACACATGTATAAATATCACATACACTTAAAACCACTGGAGCAAAGGACAAGACAGGTTTCTAGATTTCTGGTGTGCTTCTCTGCTGCTGTGAGAAAACACTGACCAAAACTAAGTTAGTGGAGGGAGGGATTTATTTCAGTTTATAGTTTATAATCCATCATCAAGGAAGCCAAGTCAGGAATTCAAGCAAGAACTGTTAATTGGAACTGAAGCAGAGAATATGGAGAAACATTGCTCACTTCTTTGTTCCCCATGTCTTACTAAGCTTGTCTTTCTTTCTTTCTTTCTTTCTTTCTTTCTTTCTTTCTTTCTTTCTTTCTTTCTTTCTTTCTCTCTCTCTCTCTCTCTCTCTCTCTCTCTCTCTCTCTCTCTCTCTCTCTCTCTCTCTCTCTTTCATCTTTCTTTTGTCTTTCTTTCTTTTTTTTTTCCTGAGACAGGGTTTCTCTGTGTAGCCCTGGCTGTCCTGGAACTCACTCTGTAGACCAGGCTGGCCTCGAACTCAGAAATCTGCCTGCCTCTGCCTCCCAAGTGCTGGGATTAAAGGCGTGTGCCACCTTCTTATACAGCCTAGACCCATCTGTCCTGGGATGGCACTGCACACACTAAGTAGCATCACTCCACATTAAGCATTAACTAAGAAAATGCCTACATGCCAAAATCTAATTCAGGCAATTCCTGAATTGAGATCTACACTTTCCTGGTGATTCCAGTTAGTATCTAATTGACAAACTTACCAACATATGAAAAATTTCTTTATTTTTCTGACATTATTAATTTGAAAAAAATAGTTGATTTGTCCAATATCCTGGAATTTTCTTAGCCATTATTTAACTTGGAAGCACTTAACTTGAATGGTTCCCAAACTTTTTTCTATACTTTTTAATAGCTTCCATGTTTTTTCCTATAATGTTAATTTACAATGTAAAAAATTCCCAATATTCTATCGTATATGCAATGAGCCAGTGACAAGTTATCTTATCTTTTCAAGGTCATTAGAAATTTCCATCCAAATTAATATGTATTTATGTGTTTGTCTGTAGACTGACTAATAAAAAGGGAGAGAAACAGTGAAAAGAAGCAGCACTAATTTACAGTGAATATGTGCTGCTTGACAGCTACTACTCTGTGTCTTCAGAGATTATAAAACTATTAACAAAAAATTCACTATGTCCTGGGCTGAGGGGATAACTAAGTAGAAGAGTGGCCACACTTGTTAAACATGTTAGGAACCCAGACTCAATCCTCAGGGAAGCCAATAATAAAGAAATAAACCAAAATCATAACAATTCAACATTTTCTGAATTAAGTAATAAGATGAAAATCTCAATATTTTGAGATTTAATCATGCATGAATAGAAAATATAAGATTTTATGTAAATATTTAAGAACACACCTCTGGGAGTGCTGGCTTATCCTTTGTACATGTAAATATATTGACTTAATTCACTGGAGCCTTAATTAACATTGCTCGGAAAATGCAGCATATAGCACATCAACTATAGATTTGTTTTGTTTCTAGGTCTCAACATATTATAACAATTTAGGGTGATGTAGTAAGAACATGTAATAGTATATAAAATACATAGAGCTAGATTTGATAATTTACAGTTTTTCTGGTGGTATTAAAATATTATTGCTTGACATCAAATTAAGCTACAAGTTAAAATGAGATGTTTTGATTTTCTACTGAAAAAATAAATGTTTAATAGAGGTAATAGTAGTATAAATCAATTAGTAAAAGGTGTTACATAAAAAATACTTTCAATGTACTTTTACAAATACGTCATGATTCGAAAGCATTTCATGTTTAATTATATGAATTTACTTAACTTTTCACATCTTTTACATTGAAAGTTATATATATTTTAATGTACAGTCCAGAGCTGCAGAATTTATTTTTCCCCCATGGAAGGCTTTAATACCAAATTTGTATACCATATGAAAAAGGGGGCAGAAGGAATCCTTTACTTTTCATATGTTTTGTGCGCCCTCTTGTGACAAAAGTGGGTTATGTCATGTACATGTTCTTTAATAAAAAAATCTTTTGTCTTGAATAGTAAACCTATACTTGATAGCTACAATGTTTCAAATTCTGTGCTTTACACCATACCGCATTTTTATTAATGCCTATTTTTCACTGTAACATTCCTGGATTTTTATCTCTCAATTGTCTTCCTGAATCTCTTAAGATACGACCCAAAAGGCGATTCATGGTCAACTGTGGCACCTTTGAGTGTTCCTCGAGATGCTGTTGCAGTGTGCCCCCTTGGAGACAAACTCTACGTGGTTGGCGGATATGATGGTCATACTTACTTGAATACCGTTGAGTCGTATGATGCTCAGAAAGACGAATGGAAAGAGGTATTCTTGTAAAATTATCTTCAAATTAATAAACTTCAGAATTTAAGGGAAAGATTTTAAAGCTTAATTTTGGAGTTCATTTTTTTTTTCTTATGCCAACCAAGTTTATTAAGAAGTACAGCATCTTATACTATTTCCAGGGGAGAAATGTGGCAAAGTCAGCAGACTCTGTCATACAATGGGACAAACTCAGCAGGAGGCTAATCAAGCAGTCTTGCACAAGTGGAACACAGATCAGTGCAGATTGAGCATGCATTATTCCTTTGTACAGCCATAGTAGGTCTTTTCTTAGTATACAAATACTTAATAGACCTAGATTATGCTTTTGGCTCGATCACTGTTTCAGTCTTTAATCTCTCAAAGCATAAAAGAACACTAACAGAAAATAGCTGAATAACTATCTGTGCCAAATTCTTGTGATCCATTATTTCATTGAATCCTCACAAAATCTTTGAGTAATAATTATTATTAGTTGTGCCCTTTCAACTGAAAAAATGTTGCACAAATAAAATTGTTTCCAATGCAACTGATCATCTAGCCATGATCTATTTGCATTTTATAATCTATAATGATCTGGGTTGTAGGTTTTTTTTTTTTAATTTTAAACAAGATAAGATAAAAGTTAAGTCAAAATAGATAACACTTCTTTGAAGACCAACATTCTGGGTTATACTAAAGACAGTGGTGTTGTTTTTCTTTTTTCTCTTATTTTTTATTAGGAAGTCCCTGTGAACATTGGAAGAGCTGGAGCATGTGTTGTTGTTGTGAAGCTGCAGTGAAAGTATCATTTGCTAATGCAATGAAATGGATTTCAAGAATGAAGAAAAACATACTCTTTTATGAAGTTCATAAGCAAACTAAATGCTGTTGTGTCATTCTCACATATATTTGAAACCGTTAACATTCATAAGGCTGAAAGCAAAACTTAAATATGAATTACATGTTAGTATTGTGTATATGTGCTCAGTTTATAATCTAATGAGAAATCCAATAGGCAATTATTTAGGCTCATTACCATAAAATGTTAAAATACCTGGTGGATATTTGGTAGTGGGCAATATTTGAAGGTGATGAATACATTAACAGTTTTTATGTAAGAATCTGAGAAGTAAAAAAAAGAAACTGTTAAAGGTACTCTACTGTCTAGAAGTTTAATACAAAATGACAGAAACTTTAAGCATTCCATCTGGTTTCCAAACAATACCTTACATTGCTGATAATACCTCACATTTGTCAAGAAGAAAGGTTTTTCTGTGTCAAAACTGAAAGAGATCATTTACTGATATAATTTGCTATACTAATCCCACCACTTCAAACTTTTCACAAGCCTATTATTTTTAGTTAACTATCTGCCAAAATACATGTATAGATTTTCTGTTTCTTGAAGTAGTGCATTGATTGATTCATTTGCAGTAAAATATCATAATGTCACTATATAATCCTTATTCGGAAACAGTGAATCAGTGAGTATTATATTGTTACAAACTGTGACCTAAGCTTCAGAATGTGAGTGCCTCATTTGTATAGAAATTAATTTTCTCTTCAAACATTTAATGTGTTCCATGTAAACACCTTCCATTAAGTTTTAAAAAGTTGATTTAAACAATTCTAAAGGAGATTATAATTGAGAAAATGATCCACAATGCTGACACTTAGATACATTGAAATGGTTAATATACACTGTTACTTCTATAATTTCTATTTACCTATCAATAGCTGTGTTTCTTTTAATTTCATAATAATTTTTATCCCGTAGGAGATGGTAAGGATAAATGTACTACAACTACACATTTGAAGGTAAAAAAAAAAAAATAGTACTGAGTCACATTTTAGCTTTTAACTATTATTTTCTTTTATCCTCCCTAATGACAAAACAATATGGTGAAACATTGACAACTCACATTTATGCTGTTAACTTTTCAAGTAAATGTTCCACTTTAGAATTTCTATATCTTCTTTTAAATGACCTTTGTATTGTAGATTATCCAAAAAAATCCAGAGAGATGCTTATAATATGTATTAGTGCTACCTATTAATTTTTTAAAATCACATCATAAGTTGCACAAAAATGTTTGTACTATGACCAGCTGAATTTAAATAAAATCTTTTCTCTCTGGCTATAGAGACTGTGATTTTAGAATATGCTGAATGTGTGCTGAATGATCCGTCCCTGCTGCTGTGCCACAATAGTGAACATATTGAAATGCTAATATATAGTTTACTCTTTTTTTCATAATTTGTCTGTAATTCTCAACAGAGATCTACAGATTTTTCCATGCTTAGAGGTACGACAGAATGACAGAGTGGCATTAAGAGGCTATAAGACACGTATAAGACCTTGCTAGAGTTTTTAATATTTGTTTAACGTGTATTAATTATACGTAATAATGAGTTGCCTTGTGACATTTAATACATAAGAATAACATATTTTGATCAAAGTTGTGATACTTTATACTTTGGCTAGCCTCTTTTTCTCTCTCCTACTATTCACTTTCCTCTTCTCAGCTAGCTTCTCATTTCATGACTTTCATTAGTGCTATTTACATTAGCATGGATGAGAGGTTGGTTAAATGCTTTAAGTTAACATTTTAAAAATAATGTAAAAGGAGAGATATCTTGGCCCTTAACGCATCATACCATTTGAGGTACCATGTTCAATAAAGTTGTGAATAATTTGGTAAGTTACAGGTAAATGCGCCATTGTTTACCACAGATTCTCAACATTACAATAATGATTACGTGGTACCAGAAACTATATCTCTACTAATGCCTGATCAAGCAAGTAGATATATAATCTTTTTCCCAGCTTGCTTTGCTTTCATTGATAAGCTTATTGACTTTTATGAGAAATAAATATGATACCCAAGGCTACCATTTCTTAGCTGCATTTGAAAATTATGCTTTAAAAAAAATTAGGCTTAGTCACTCTATCTTAGAATGAACTGCAAAATGAATTTTAAAAATCTGAGTGCCTGTGACCAATAGTAATAGAGAGCTACAGAGGCCCCAAAATCAAGAGTATAGCTATGTTCCTCACAATAAAACAGTTGGGAAATGAAGTGAAGACAGTCCCTTTTTTACTTGCATTAGTAGAGACTATTTATCAGTGGCTAATTTAAGCAGACTAAGGTAGGGAAATGTCCAACAACTCTTCTTTTGCTGTGAAGAGAGACCATGGCCAAGATAACTCTTCTAAAAGAACATATTTAAGTAAGTGCTTGCAGTTTCATAAGGTTCGTTTTCATCATGAGAGGGAAGCAGACACACATGGAACTAGACAAATAGCAGAGAGGTTTGCATCCTGATAAAAGGCAACAGGCAAAGAGACACTAGGCCTGGAATGGGCTTTTGAACCCTCACAGCCCACCTCCAGTGGCACACTTCCTCCAAAGAAGACATAACTACTCCAGCAAATGCACTCTTGATCCTTCCCAAACAATTCGTTAACTAGGGATTAAGCATGCAAATATATGAGCCTATGGGACCATTCTCATTCAAGTTACTATGAGAAATGATTTTTAATTAACATATTCCTTTAACATTTGTATGACCATTATACAAACACTTTACACTTAGATGACAAAAATGTTGCTTTAATGATGTATATGATAATATAAATGGTCTTACCTGGTAATGGGAGACAATTACTCTATAACACAAACCATAAAAAAAAATGTTCCATGCCAGGGGTTATCTGTTTTAGAGTTGTTTGCCAGTAGAACCTTATAGACTCCTAAGCATTACAGGCTATTACCACTGTTTTGTTTACAGACCCTCCCAATGACATTGACAAAAAGACTATATATTGCTGATGGTATCACATATATGATTCATAAAATTCAGAGAAATCTGACCTGGTAGTTTCATGTCTATTTTCTAGAATTTAGAGTTCTGAAAGGTGATATCTATGCAGGCTAGCAGAAGAGAAATTCAGTCAGAAATCTTACCCAGCTGTGAACCCTGTAAGATACCATCATGACAGGCTCAGAAAGATATTCCCATTGGAAAAATAGTGGTACAAATGTTACCAAGAATAAACAAAACTTTTCTGAATGGATTACTGCCCACTACACAAGATGGATAGTATACCTGATACCAATATAGGCTCTTAACAACCTGTAGCTAGATTAATTATAGACTCGAAGAGAGAACATGTTATTGTTATTATGTTAAATGGACTCCTAATAACTTCTGGCTCTAACCCCAGACAAGTTAATCTATCTGTCCTCATAGAGAAGCTTCTTTTTGCAGAGGATGCTGATAAACACTAAGACCTCTAACTTTTCAACATGCAAAGAATAAGAGACTGTGCAATGTTCAATTGTAAACAGTATATTTATCTTACCCCATCTTCCCAAATCTTAAGATTCTTGGAGGAAGAGGAGATGGAAAGGTATGCAACAGGAAGATAGCAACCATAAAATGATGTTTTCTGAACCAATCAGAGAGTTAAAATGTGATCTCCCAGTGTTTGTGACAACATGCTTAAGAACTTCAAAAGCTCAAGTCAGACAAAATCTCAGCATGGAGGGGAAATTAAGGACAAAGTCCCGAGCCAAGGAAAATTGGCCATTGATATCTCTTGGAAGGAGGGTCAATTTTCTTTTTAGACTGCGACTCATGGTAGATTTACTGTCCTCTAGAGGGTAATTCCATACACAAGAAAATGCATTCCACTCACTATGTTTAAGAGGGGGAAAAATAAACCACCAACCAAAGAGTACACATGGAGAGACCCATGACTCCAGCTGCATATGTAGCACAGGCTGGCCTAGTTGGACAGCAATAGGAGGGGGGTTCCTTGGTCCTGTGAAGGCTCAATGTCCCAGTATAGAGGACTGCCAGGGCAGGGAGGCATAAGTGGGTGGATGGGTGTGGGAGCACCCTCATAGAAGCAGGAGGAGGACGATAGGATAGAGGGTTTCGGGGGGGGGGCAGGAAAGAGGATAACATTTGAAATGTAAATAAAATATCCAATAAAAGAAAAGAAAAATGAAGAGGATATGAAGTTGGGTAAGTAAGAAGGTGGAGATGGACCTAGGAAGAATTATATGACCTATGACTAGTCACAAAACAAGAAGAATTGTCAAGAAGAGGTGAGAGAGATTTGTGGAAAGGACAGACTCTGTCAAGAGTGATAAGTGCTAGGAAAATGAAAGCAGGAATGATGCATATGCAGTGCACACATGCAAAACTGCCTCAAAGCAAGTTTAATTGATAGGACACCTAAAAAGGCTTTAGTCAGAATGATTTAGCTTGAACTACATTGCAGGCTACTGAAGGTCTGGTTTTTAGAGCAAGAGTAATCTTAACTTAAAAATAGGCCTGAAATAAAATCATTTGGAGATCTTTGAAAGCCATGCCTTCACAAATCTTGACCATTACTTTATCTTAGTTCTGCCCATTCTGCACTAGCAAAATGAGGGTCAGAAAGTCTATCTGAACTCATATGACATTACTGCCTGTCTTAGTCGGGGTTTCTATTCCTGGACAAAACATCATGACCAAGAAGCAAGTTGGGGAGGAAAGGATTTATTCAGCTTACAGTTCCACATTGCTATTCATCACCAAAGAAAGTGAGGACTGGAACTCATCAAGCCAGTAAAGAACATTCCTCCATGGCTCTGCATCAGCTCCTGCTCCCTGACCTGCTTGAGTTCCAGTCCTGACTTCCTTTGGTGATAACAGCAATGTGGAAGTGTAAGCTGAATAAACCCTTTCCTCCCCAACTTGCTTCTTGGTCATGATGTTTTGTCCAGGAATAGAAACCCTGACTAAGACAATGGCCAAACCAATGTATGTTAATTTGTTTGATCTAGCAAATGTCAAAGTCAGTGAGAAACAGAAAATTCTTTTCCTCTAATTATAAGATGATTCTTGGTTTTATTCACTGTAGTATTTCCAGTGCATAGCATAGTTTCTAGTATAGAAATGGCTTTCAAAAACAGCTATTTAATTGCATCAAAGGCCTTATATTTTAGGATGTTAGGATCCAATTAATTACACTGGGAACCTGGCACAATAAGTAAATCAAGTCCTATAGTACACATCAAAATGAAAAAAAAACATGATGAGAACATTGTAAAAGTTTTAGAATGAGGGAGGAGTACTGTAAATTTTGCCTTCTGTACATTACACAGTCATTTCAACAATGAACCCAGAGCACAGGAATATACAAATATAGAAAAGAGATTAGTTGGTAAATATAAGAAATCCATCAGAAATAAGTAAGTTATATAAATGCATAAAATAATTAAGACAAAATAGGAAAGAAACTACTTTAGAAGGCATACTGAAATGACATATTGGCCAGATTTTAATAAGTCAGTGTCACAACCCCATACTAAGAACAACAGTATCAACCAACCAGATCCACCCCCTCCCCCAGAACACCCAGGGACTAAATGACCAACCAAAGAGTACACATGGAGAGACCCATGGCTCCAGCAGCATATGTAGCAGAGGATGGCCTTGTCATGCATTAATGGGAGGGAAGACCCTTAGTCCTGTGAAGACTGGATGCCCAAGTGTTTGGGAATGCCGGAACAGGGAAGTGAAAGTGAATGGGTAGGGGAACAGCCTCATAGAAGCAGGGGGAGGGGCAATGGGATAGGGGGCTTTGGGTGAAGGAGGAAAGTGGATAACATTTGAAATGTAAATGAAGAAAACATCCAACAAAAATTACAGTTGAAAAGAAAAGAACGAGGACATCCTGAGTTTTGCAGACAAATGAATGGATGTAGGAAGTATCATCTTGAGTAAGATAACCCAGTCAAAAAGAAACACACTAGGTATGCACTCCCTGATAAATGGAAATTAGGAATAAAGTACAAAATACCCAGGATACAGTTCTCAGAACTCAAGAACAAGCTGAAGGGCCCAAGTGAGGATGCCTCAATCCCACTTGGGAGGGAGAAGAAAGCAATCACAGGGTGGGGCAAGAGAAGACACCCAATGGGAGAAGAGACCCAATGGGAGGGAGGAACCTGGGTGGAGAGGGGACAGGAAAAGGAAAAAGGGAACATGGTCATACATTATGGGGGAACAGGACTGAAGCCCTGAGGGCCAGAATCAATAATGGAAACAGGAAACCTCGTTGGGGTCTGGGACCCTCCTGAATGCACAAGAGACCTGGAAAGTGAGAGATGTTCATGACTCAAAGGGAGGGACTTTAGATGAAATACCTGACAATAGAGAGAAGGAACTTATAGAGCCTCCAGCAAGAAGACAAGACATCAAATGAGGGAGGAGGTTGCCATCCCACAGTCTCAAGTGGAGGCCCC